>NC_136430.1:45325000-46525000 GCF_052849685.1 Lactuca virosa | reverse complement strand
TTGCTGACATTTCCATGGAAGCATACAAGAAGAGGATTCATGATGACACCGGACCAGGCCTTGTGCAACCCACCATATTAGCCACTGCCACATTTGAACTCAAGGGGCACATCCTAGCTGCACTGAAGGAGATTCCTTTCACCGAAAAGGATCATGAAGATTCCTATAAGCATCTTTATGAAGTAAATGACATCGCCGACTACTTTAACATTCCAAATGTTCCACGAGAAACGGTGTTGTTAAGGATGCTCCCTGTCACTTTCAAGTGAGCTGCAAAGGATTGGCTAAAGGCACTACCACCAGGCGCGATAACTACACGGGCAAGGATGCGAGAAGAGTTTTTAGAACAATTTTGCCCACCATCGAATGTGGCTAAGCTAAAAAAAGGTCATTGCTAATTTTGAGCAACAAATGGGAGAGTCGTTATATGAAGCATGGGAGCGCTAGAAAAGTTTACTTAGGAATTGCCACCAAAACGATTTAAATGTGCAACAAGAGGTTTCTATCTTTTATGATGGGGTGAATGTCACAACTAGGCAACTCCTTGATTCTCAAGGCCCCTTAACTAAGAAGAACCCCGCAGAGATTAAGGAGCTTATAGAGGAATTCGCTAAACACTCACGAGAGTACGATAACCCGAGGAATGATGTAGCAAAGGGATCAGCAAATGCTGCTTCGGAAGACATGTCAGCGGTTTTGGCAATGTTGCAAAACATGGATAGGAGGATGACTAAGATGGATCAAACAATCCATGCGATAAGTGCTGGGTGTGAAAACTGTAACGGGCCACATTTGACGAAAGACTGTGATCTTGATGAGAATGGAAACTGAAAGGTTCAAGCTTTCTACTCAAGTGGTGGTCGATTTGATGAAGATTGGAGAAAGCCCAAGAAGAAGTGATTACCTTATGATGAGTACAATAAAGCCAAAGAAGAGAAATATGAACAAAGAGGAAGAGGCTTTTACCAACGAGAGGAACCAGCTCCCGAAAAGAAACCCAACTTCGAATCAATGCTTAGCTATTTTGCTGCTGCATCCGAAAAGAGGTACGAGGAAACTGAAGCAGCGATTAAAGAGCAACAAACTAGACAAAGAAATCAGCAAGCTTCAATCATGAACATTGAAAAACAACTTGGGCAAATAGCTAAGCAAATGAATGAAAGATCACTGGGAGGACTTCCAGGAAATACCGAACAAAACCCGAAGGGAGCCCACATCCAAGCTGTAACAACAAGAAGTGGGAAAATAATTACTCATTTGACTCCCATCGACAGAAGCAACGAATGTGGTGCAGGAAGTTCGAGAAGAAAGTCAAAGCAAGGAAACTGAACAGTCACCACGACGTGGTGCTGATTGTGACAACCCATACTTTCCATTCTTGTAAAAGTCAAACTTCGTCAACTAGAGTCAAACTTATCCAATAAAGGTCAAACTTGTGCTTTGATGTAATCTCAAGGTTAGATTAATAGCCTTTTCTTGGTAAAACACTTAGTTAAGAGGGTTTTAGAAATTTGAAAGTTAAAGCACTTAAAAACCGAGGACCTTCGCTGGGCCGTGAACCTCTCTCAGACCGCAAACGAGCCTTCGCAGCCGTAAACGTCCCTCGTTCTCGGCCGTGAACTCCTTCGGACCGTGAACCTTCCTCGGACCGCAAACCCTACCTATATATATGTGTTTGACTGAATTTATCCTCACTTCTACATTTCTAGCCGCAAACTCAAGCCTTTTCTCTCAAAGTCTTCAACCGAAAACCCAAGTTTTCTCTCATCTATCATCCGAAGATCATCCAATTCACCTTCAGATCTTGTTAAGAACTGTCTATTGTTCTTCGTTTCATCAATCAAACACCCCTCATTTCTGGGTTTACAGCCATGAACCCTTGAATCTTCCTTGTTTCACCAAGAACACCAAGATCACACACTTGTTTCCAGCCGAAAACACTTGAATCATCAAGTAGCCGTGAACCGTTGATGGCCGTACACACACCGAAGCCTAGCTGTGAACACCGAAGCCTAGCCGTTAACACCTTACAGCCTCTTGATTTCGGTTCTAACACTTCTTTTGTAAGTAATTCTTACATCCTAGGTTGTTTCCTTAACTCCTTTGAGATTATATTCACTAATTTCATGCCAACATATCGCGTGAATTGCTATTTAGGACTTGTTTTGTCTCGGGACCTAACTTGTGGAGACAATCAACATATATCGAACATCCAAACGAATCACTCACTTAAGGTGAGTTCATACCCCTACAATTTACCTTTTTAAATGCTTTTAGGGGGGGGAATACACGTAGAACACATTTTATTGTGTTAACACTTACATGTGAAAACAAACGAACAAAGGATTTCTTATGCTTATAATTGTTGTTAAAATCATTTCAAAAACTCTTTTAAAATGTTTTAGATTGCTGTTTATTATCAAAATCGTATTCATTATATATATATATATATATATATATATATATATATATATATATATATATATATATATATATATATATATATATATATATATATATATATATATATATATATATATATATATGTATAAGTATGCTTTAACAGACTTAGGACTATTGCTAAACACCTTGACTCCTGTTCCTTGTTTGGTTGTGGGCTTAGGGTAGGATCACTAGTCCGACTGTCGGCTAAATCATAGTTATACTTGCTAAATCTATACATGAATATTAAACCCCATTTTCAAAGTACATAACTCAGTTGCAAACATTAGTCAATTGAGTCTTTTCTACAAATCATTTACAGTTCAAACAAATGTACTAGTAAACTATAATAGGTATAGTTTAGAGGATCAATACATACTATTTTCTATAACAAAGAAACAATACATGAGTAAATACATACATACTATTACTATTCATTACAAAGTATACTATTCATTTATGGGAACAAAAAGGAACTTACATACTATAATGAGAACAAGATAACTAAAATGTGAGATACAATTTCATGGCATAGCAATATTCTTGTTATGTCACGTTTTGTAACCAGAGTCTCCTGGACGGAGAGCGTGAGTTTGTGTATAGATCTATCCAGGATTGACCATCCCACACCTTGCTGCTAGCTACAATGGGACCTGCAGGTCTATGGGTGACAAATGTCATACCATTTTCGACGCCTGAAGAACGTCGCGTTTTATGCTAGTCAATCAAGTATGGTTATAACCCAATCACATTTAACCTATATTAACAAATTTGGTTACAAGGTAGTTAATGCATCAGTAGTTTGTTTTACACAATACTACTGTAAATCTTCATTTTCCATTACATTCATACAGTGATATTCTCTCATGAGAAATGCATACGATTTTTCTAGTAAAGATGGTTTTACAAATATGGAAAACTTACATTTTATACTATTCAAGTACAAACATACATTTTACAAGAGAACAAACATACAAAACAGTCGGGTCTTGGGTAGAAGACTACATTTCATTTTTAGAGGAAAATATAGGATTTTCTGGGAAGTATACAAACATTTTCATGAAACAAATACAAACACTTGACATTAAATACTTATGAACTCACCAACTTAAATGTTAATACTCTCTTTCAAAATAACTTGTATTCTCAGGGAACCAGTAGACAGGTAAACTGGATCAGGTTTTTGAGAAGTCGGAGCATGTTCAAGACTCGTCTTTCATATTTTTCTATAAACATTTTTGGTGTCTTACAACTATACTCAGAACACACATGTATTAACTATTCTATTAATGCAATGGATGTTGTTGCTTGTTTTACTACTGTGCATTGTTATGATACTGTACATGACGTCCTCCGCCCCCGAATGTTTCCGCCATCTCGGTTTAGGGTGTGACAGATTGGTATCAGAGCATTGTTTATAGTGAACTAAGTATATCAACCCATAAAAGATATACAACTATAAAACACAACGGGATTAAAACACTCTGACCAAGAAATTATACTTTTTAAATAATAAAATATTTTACTAAAGTATTCATACATGCATTCATACTAAGAACAGTGTCATAATAGAACATAACAAAAGTATTGCGATTGTTGAACAAAACAAGTAGGCTTGGGGACATATAATCAGGTCTGTGATTGATATAGTCTGATCAACTATATCTATCCGAGAAGTGATTAGCATGGGCCTAGGAATGGTTGTGGTGTTGCAACAAGTCTAAAACATACCAACTCTACTACAATGAAACACTAGAACATAACATAAACTTAAAATACTACAGGACTATTTTTTTTGTACTATAATTACTTATGTGAAAACTAAAACGGGTCTTTACTAGTAGGTCGATACTTACTGAGTGGATGCGCTAAGGTTATATGTGTAACGCCCGTAGATTCGGGCTAGTCAATTTAGACACGATAAGCGTCAAAAATGACTTTTTAATAGAAGATTATTTAGAATGAATAATCTTAACCAAGTTATAGTATATGTCACAAGGGTTCCGTACATATAAAGAATGCCGAAATCCGAGTTATAACGAAGAAGTTATGACCTGTCGAAGTTTTACGGCAAAACCGGCACGGCATTGGGAATCGTAAAAAGTGATTTTTTTTGATAAACTACTTTTTAGCCTTAGAGATCTAAATGAAAGTTTTAGTATACATTAAACCGAGAACGTACAAAAAACGAACGCCCAAATCTGACTTCGTATGAGGAAGTTATGACTTTTCTAAGATTTGGAATAGCAATGCACGGCCTGAAACTCAAATTTTAGTTCGAGCGGTTTTTGGCCTACGCGACCTAAATGAGAGTTGAAGATCTCATTAATAGGAACTCAACGGTAAAAAGACAGACGAAAACGGAGTCTGTATGTAGACGTTACGAATTTTACGCGGACATTTAACAGTCTAATCTCCTCCTACTGTTAAATTGAAGATCGATCGAGAATTAGCCGATAGAGTCAAAATGAAAGTTGTAGATCTTGTTTTTACCTACGTGTGGATATGAAGAACGTCGAAAACAGAGCTCGTATGCGAGAGTTATGATTTTTCTAAGTCGGGAGGGTGTTGTGCGAAATCGGGTGACGTGGCGCAATCTTGGTCGTTGCTTCCTCCCCAAGGCTAGCCACCAGATGGCGAAACCTGGACATGAAACTCGACGAGTTGGAGGCCAACTCGATGAGTTTTGGTGATTTCCAGCCTATAAAAAGGGTGTCGGGGCACCCTAATTTCTCACACCTTCCAACTTCTCTTTCTCTCTCTAGAACCTCTCTCTAGCTCCCCTTAAGCCCCCTAAAGTCTAGGTAAACCCCCTAGCACCCGAAGGAAGCCCCGAGGCTCCCGAATCCCCGAGAAAAGAGCCTTTCGGCTCGGGAACGTTGCTCCAGCGAAGCCCGGTTTTGCAAAAAACCCGCTGTAAGTGAGCTACGTCTACCCTATCTTTAGTATAGCTTATTTTTCAACATAGTAATGTTATTAGGACCTTATAATAATTATTTAGGCTATTATTATGAGTTATACAAGTGTCGTTATAATATCTTTTTAACCACTCGCGGTACGGGGAATCTGGTTTGGAGGGCCGCTTGGGTTGCTGGATTTCATAAGTGCTATATGCCAAAATGATCCTGCCCTCCGGTGTTCCATGTCTGGCCCCTGTCTGTACATAGTGGGTGAAGAGTATTGTGTTAACGCTTATACAATAATAATAATGGTTAGACTATTAATTAGTCTCGTTGAACATTAGAATAAACTCTAGTGGTAATGATACTACGTTTTGTCGAAAGAAGTTGTTTTAAGTCAACGAAGTGTTGTCCGAGTACCGAGTCACCACCTCATCAAGTGACTGCATATTTACTTTCATCTTACACATAGATATGAAGTATTTTATATAAATTACGCGCTATGTGTGCATATTGTCTGTATACTTGCTATCTATGTTGGATGAATGATTTTATACATGTTTTAAATGATTTAAACTGTATACGTATTTCATATCTACAAATATGTTGGGTGAAACATGGGTAGATGAATGATGAGAGATGAAAGATGATATGAGTGAACATTGACAGCTATAGAATTAGTGCCTAAGTAATATCGGCAGTTATGGACTTAGTACCTGATAGATAAACACTGGTAGCTATGGACTTTGTACCTGATAGATAAACGTTGGTAGCTATGGACTCAGTACCTGATAGATAAACACTGGTAGCTATGGACTTAATACCTGATAGATTAATGTTGGTAGCTATGGACTTAGTACCTGATGGATAAACGTTGGTAGCTATGGACTTAGTACCTGATAAACGTTGGTAGCTATGGACTTAGTACCTATTAGATGAACACTAGTAGCTATGGATTTAGTACCCGATGAGTGAACTTTAGCAGCTATGGAATTAGTGCTTTACGAACGAGCATTGGCAGCTATGGACTTAGTGTAACGCCCGCAGATCCGGGCTAGTCAATTTAGTGACGATGAGCATCAAAATTGAGTTTTTGATGGAAGATTATTTATAAGGATTAATCTTAACCAAGTTGTAGTATATGTTACAAGGGATCCGTACATATAAAGAATGCCAAAATCCGAGTTATAACGAAGAAGTTATGACCCGTCGAAGTTTTACGGCAAAACCGGCACGACACTGGGAGACGTAAATAGTGAATTTATGATAGAAGACTTTTTAGCCTTAGTAATCTAAATAAAAGTCGTAGAATACGTTAAACCGAGAACATACAAAAAAAGAACGCCCAAATCTGACTTCGTATGAGGAAGTTATGAATTTTTTAAGATTTGGCATGGCAGTGCATGGCCCGAAACTCGAATTTTAGTTCGAGTGGTTTTTGGCCTACGCGACCTAAATGAGAGTTGAAGATCTCATTAATAGGAACTCAACGGTAAAAGACAGATGAAAACGGAGTCCGTATGTAGAAGTTATGAATTTTACGCAGACATTTAACAGTATAATCTCCTCGTACTGTTAAATTTAAGATCAGTCGAGAATTAGCCGACAGAGTCTAAATGAAAGTTTTAGATCTTGTTTTTACCTATGAGCGGATATAAATAATGTTGAGAGTAGAGCTCGTATGTTAAAGATATGGACGAAACTTTGTCCCTACTCTTCGAGCGCGATAAATTCGGTACAGTTTTGTAAATCTGAGATATAATGAGAATTAGCTGACGGCGTCTAAATGAAAGTTGTAGTACTCGTAAATACCAACGCGTAGATATAAAGAACGTCAAAAATGGAGTTCGTATGAACGAGTTACAAATTATAATAGCATATTTACGTATTAAAATAAAGTGTAAATCATATATACGTACACATATATATACAAATGTATATATCATTAGAAAGATATCGACAATGCGGTTATTATAAGACTAGTGTTGAGTAGTTTCGACATTAGTGTAGTACAAATATCGTTAAATCTATTTAAAATAATATTATGAAGGGGTGTTTAGTCGTTTATATAACTATAAGGTCATTAAGTAATTATGGAGGGTAGTTTTTGTAAATTCAATTACTATAAATAAGAGGCTTGGGCTGTCATATTTCTTGCACCATTCTCTTGATTCAAGAGCCTTTCTCCCCCGAGCATTTCGGTCCGTCGTGATTCGACTTCTCTTTCTGTAGTTTTAGTATAGTAAGGTGAGCGATGCACGAATCTTTCTTAGAAAGATTCAACGACGAAGTTCTGCCCCTGCAGAGCCCGACTCCTAGCTAAAACCCCCTTGTAAGTAAGTTATGCTTACCCTATTTTAGTATAGCTTATATTTAAAATTAGTATTGTTATTATGAACTTATAATAAATATTTGGGCTATTATTATGACTTATATAAGTGTCGTTATAATATCTTTTTAACTACTCGCGGTACGGGGAATCTGGTTTAAAGGGTCGCATAGGGTTGTTGGATTTCAGAAGTGCTATATGCCAAAATGGTCCTGCCCTACGGTGTTTTATATCTGGCCCCTGTCTATACATAGTGGTTGGAAAATATTGTTTAAACGCTTATATAATAATAATAATAATAATAATAATAATAATAATAATAATAATTAGTCACGGTAAATATTAGACTAAAATCTAGTGGTAATAATACTAGGTTTCGTCGAAGGAAATTATTTTTAAGAAGCGAAGCGCTGTTTGAGTTCGGAATCACCACCTTAACAAGTGAGTGCATAGTTACTTTCATATTACACATCGATATGAAGTATTTTATATAAATTACGTGCTATGTGTGCATAATATCTGAATACTTGCTGTCTATGCTGGATGAATGATTTTATACATGTTTTAAAATGATTTAAACTGTATATATGTATTTTTATATCTAAAAATAAGCTAGGTATGACATGGGTATATGAAATAGTTGGTGTGTAATGAAATAAAATGATGAGAGATAATGATAGGAAGGTGATGATAATTAGGTGAGGATAGATAGGTGATAATGAATTGGGGATGTAGGATGAAAGACACCATAACCTTGTCCGGCAATGTGGAGATGTAGTCATCTACCAGAGTATAGATGGCGATCACGGACTATTCTAGACAACCCCGTGGAAACACCAGCAGGCTCATAACCTGTAGGTGATGAATTACGAGTTCAGGCGATGTTGTAACTACGTCTTAATGTGATGATACTCTAACCCTTACTATGAATTACGAGTTCAGGCGCTGTTGTAACTACGTATTCATGCGTTGATACTCCAACCCTTACTAGGCGCGTATTGAGGGGGTAATCCCGAATCATTACTGATTATGTGATGTAGGCAATTATCCTCAGGAAAAGTCCTTAGGAATGAACATATAAGGAAATGTGATGTAAAGATATGAGAGGTAATTACGATATAGGAGATGACCCTTAAGATAATTCTTTAGGGAATATTAAATGAAGAAAATGTGGATGGGCAATCGGGTTAATTGTTTGACATGTATTATGTGAAGAAACAAATTAACTATATTATTGTGGGTTGAAAACCCTATGTACTCACCAGGTTTCCCAACCTGACCCACTTAAGCTTATTTGTATCACAGGTGTCGATATGAAGCTACTTTACACTGAGAGATTAAAGGGATGTAGATCACTAGTGTAAATAAATGTAAGTTATGTTTATGCTTATGTTTCTTTATTGACGATGACATCCCAAATGTTTTAAAATGAATAAAATACTTTTCTTAGGAAATGCTTTGATAACGTATTTATCATGTTTTTCTGGGAACAAATTCCGCAACATTTTTATTAAAAGAAGTACTCTGATTTGTATAAAGCATAAACAAAATCGGTCTTTTTTGGCCGTGAAAATGGGGATGTGATAGTTGGTATCAGAGCATTAGTTTAAGAGAACTAGGAATATGGATTTATTTCTAGACTTAAACTTAGAATGCTAAGTGATGATCGTGAGGAGTGTGTCTAATAAATTTAGGTAATACACCTGAATAGACACAAGCAGTAGCTTATTTAGGAAAATGCCTAACATGCTTTTATGTGCTAAATGATTTATGATATGCATTATATGATCGGATCTATGATCTATTGCCGACCGGATCTGGAAATTTTATATGTTCAGATTTCTAAACGTTTAATTACGATATTAGAACTGGCATGTAAATTTTCGGAGTAATTAGGAAGATTACACGTCTAAACCTTCTCTATCTATATTCTCGTCTCGATATGCTGAACGCATGCTTCCGTGAACATAACAGTGTGGTGAAGACTCGTAGCGAATGGAGTATGCAGAGGAAACAAGGAGACTTACGATAGCGAATGACACTTATCGGAAGATATCGTAAGAAAGGTATCTTGCCTTTAGAATGTGTCTAATAAATAATATGTCTTGTACGGGAGAAATACACTTTCGATTCGCATAAAGAAAGAACTTTTGGTATAATCCATGAAGTTATCCCATCATCTGGCATTTCCACCGCCAAACGAGTTGAAGCAGAGCTGATGATTGAAGATACGCATGAAAGAAGTCCTAGTAAAGTCTAGGGAAATTTTATGATTATTTGGACACATTCGTATGTGTTAAATTGTTTTGGGGTTTTAGTAAACAAGAACTTGGGGATTGCGAGACAATACTTGGGACAAGTATGAGTACGTGTGAAAGGTAGTAGAGGCCTATACTACCGGAAGCACAGGACTCACACTTGGATCAGGGAAAGTCACAAGGTTACCCAGGAGCTAGTAATTGATTTCGTTTTATTCAAGTATGTCGTTACCATCGTTTCGGTAATGACTAAGAAGATGATTGTTATTCCGACCCTTGTGGTCATATAAAATTGAGTTCGACTACGATGATTATGTTATGTGGTTCAGAGAACCAAGTTCGATGTAGCATCTGACTTAAGCTGGAGGATTGAAATAAAAGATAATCAAAGCGATCAGTAGAGGTATCGCGATAGTTGCTTGTAGCTAGAAATGTTACGTGTTAAAATGTGATTATATCACGTTAGAACATGAAGGAAAGTATATTTCATTCCAGAATTTGATTCTCTAAGAGACCTGAGTCTAAGCGTTGCGACACACGATGAGAGGTCATTGGAACATAATCCATCGGTCTATTGTGGAAATCAAACAACTTATCTTAAGCTTGTTAAGAAGAAGAAGCAGTATCCATTAAGGATCGATATTGTGACTTGAAGGTCATAATTTGGAGTCTAATGTGATATAGGGAGCAGGTGCAAGATCGAGCACCGCCTGCATTCAAGGAGTCCAAGAGTTAGATACTCGTTCGAAGCCACATAGAAGTTACGGTTATTACCTAGGACGAAGAGATAACGTAAGGAGTCATTATACAACCCTGTTTCGTTGAGGATTCCGGGACGTAATCATCCTAAGGGGGAGATAATTGTAACGCCCGCAGATCCGGGCTAGTCAATTTAGAGACGATGAGCATCAAAATTGAGTTTTTGATGGAAGATTATTTATAAGGATTAATCTTAACCAAGTTGTAGTATATGTTACAAGGGTTTCGTACATATAAAGAACGCCAAAATCCGAGTTATAACGAAGAAGTTATGACCCGTCGAAGTTTTACGGCAAAACCGGCACGACACCGGGAGACGTAAATAGTGAATTTATGATAGAAGACTTTTTAGCCTTAGTAATCTAAACGAAAGTCGTAGAATACGTTAAACCGAGAACATACAAAAAAAGAACGCCCAAATCTGACTTCGTATGAGGAAGTTATGAATTTTTTAAGATTTGGCATAACAGTGCACGGCCCGAAACTCGAATTTTAGTTCGAGCGGTTTTTGGCCTACGCGACCTAAATGAGAGTTGAAGATCTCATTAATAGGAACTCAACGGTAAAAAGACAGATGAAAACAGAGTCCGTATGTAGAAGTTATGAATTTTACGCGGACATTTAACAGTATAATCTCCTCGTACTATTAAATTTAAGATCGGTCGAGAATTAGCCGACGAAGTCTAAATGAAAGTTTTAGATCTTGTTTTTACCTACGCGTGGATATAAATAATGTCGAGAGTAGAGCTCGTATGTTAAATATATGGACGAAACTTGGTCCCTACTCTTCGAGCGCGATAAATTCGATGTAGTACTCGTAAATACCAACGTGTGGATATAAAGAACGTCAAAAATGAAGTTCGTATGAACGAGTTACAAACTATAATAGCATATTTACGTATTAAAATAAAATATAAATCATATATACGTACACATATATATACAAATGTATATATCATTAGAAAGTTATCGACGATGCGGTTATTATAAAACTAGTGTTGAGTAGTTTCGACATTAGTTTAATACAAATATCGTTAAATCTATTTAAAATAGTATTATGAAGAGGTGTTTAATCGTTTATATAACTAAAAGTCATTAAGTAATTATGGAGGGTATAGTAAGGTGAGCGCTGCACGAATCTTTCTTAGAAAGATTCAGCGACGAAGTTCTGCCCCTGCAGAGCCCGACTCCTAGCTAAAACCCCCTTGTAAGTAAGTTATGCTTACCCTATTTTAATATAGCTTATATTTAAAAATAGTATTGTTATTATGAACTTATAATAAATATTTGGGCTATTATTATGACTTATATAAGTGTCGTTATAATATCTTTTTAACTACTCGCGGTACGGGGAATCTGGTTTAAAGGGCCGCATAGGGTTGTTGGATTTCAGAAGTGATATATGCCAAAATGGTTCTGCCCTCCGGTGTTTTATGTCTGGCCCCTGTCTGTACATAGTGGTTGGAAAATATTGTTTAAACGCTTATATAATAATAATAATAATAATAATACTAATAATTAGTCACGGTAAATATTAGACTAAAATCTAGTGGTAATAATACTAGGTTTCGTCGAAGGAAATTATTTTTAAGAAGCGAAGCGCTGTCTGAGTTCGGAATCACTACCTTAACAAGTGAGTGCATAGTTACTTTCATCTTACACATAGATATGAAGTATTTTATATAAATTACGTGCTATGTGTGCATACTATCTAAATACTTGTTGTCTATGCTGGATGAATGATTTTATACATGTTTTAAAATGATTTAAACTGTATATGTATTTTATATCTACAAATATGCTGGGTATGACATGGGTAGATGAAATAGTTGGTGTGTAATGAAATAAAATGATGAGAGATAGGTGATGATAGGAAGGTGATGATAATTAGGTGAGGATAGATTGGTGATGATGAATTGGGGATGTAGGATGAAAGATACCATAACCTTGTCAGGCAATGTGGAGATGTAGTCATCTACCAGAGTATAAATGGCGACCACAGACTATTCTAGACAACCCCGTGGAAACACCAGCAGGCTCATAACCTGTAGGTGATGAATTACGAGTTCAGGCGATGTTGTAACTACGTATTCATGTGATGATACTCTAACCCTTACTATGAATTACGAGTTCAGGCGATGTTGTAACTATGTATTCATGCGATGATATCCAACCCTTACTAGGCACGTATTGAGGGGGTAATCCCCGAATCATTACTGATTATGTGATGTAGGCAATGATCCTCAGGAAAAGTCCTTAGGAACGAACATATAAGGAAATGTGAAGTAAAGAGATGAGAGGTAAATACGATATAGGAGATGACCCTTAAGATAATTCTTTAGGGAATATTAAATGAAGAAAATGGGGATGGGCAATCGGGTTAATTGTTTGACATGTATTATGTGAAGAAACAAATTAACTATATTATTGCGGGTTGAAAACCCTATGTACTCACCAGGTTTCCCAACCTGACCCACTTAAGCTTATTTGTATCACAGGTGTCAATATGAAGCTACTTTACACTGAGAGATTAAAGGGATGTAGATCACTAGTGTAAATAAATGTAAGTTCTGTTTATGCTTATGTTTCTGTATTGACGATGACATCCCAAATGTTTTAAAATGAATAAAATACATTTCTTAGGAAATGGTTTGATAACGTATTTATCATGTTTTTCTGGGAACAAATTCCGCAACATTTTTATTAAAAGAAGTATTCTGATTTCTATAAAGCATAAACAAAATCGGTCTTTTCTGGCCGTGAAAATGGGGATGTGATACTTAGTGCCTGTCTTATAACCTTGGAAGCAAGGGACTTCAGAATGAACGAATAGATGACTCTTAGGGTAGACCCTTGAGAGTAAGGAAGATAATAGGGATGGCTAATTAGGTTGATTGTTTGATGTTTAAACATAATAATTATATTGTTGTGGGTTGAAAACCCTATGTACTCACCAGGTTTCCCAACCTGACCCATTCAAGCTTATTTGTATCACAGGTGTCAGAATGAAGTTACATAACACTGAGAGATTAAAAAGATGTAGATCACTAGTGTAAATGAATGTAAGTTCTGTTTATGCTTATGTTTCTGTATTGACGATGACATCCCAAAGGTTTTAAAATGAATAAAAATACATTTCTTCGGAAATGCTTTGATAAGGTATTTATCATGTTTTTCTAGGAATAAATTCCGCAACATTTTTATTAAAAGAGTTACTCTGATTTTTATAAAGCATAAACAAAATCGGTCTTTTCTGGCCATGAAAATGGGGATGTCACAGTTGGTATCAGAGCATTAGTTTAAGCGAACTAGGAATTTGTAGGAAATTTCTAGACTTAAACTTAGAAATGCTAAGCGATGATTGTGAGATAAGTGTCATTTATATTTAGGAAGTATGCCTAAATAGACACGAGCACTAGCTTATTTTAGGGAAGATGCCTAAGATGCTTTTATGTGCTTAATAATTTGTGATGCTTTATGCCATCATTTGAGCGGATCTATGGTCTGTTGCTGACCGGATCTGGAAATTTTATGTGTTCATATTTATAAACGTTTAATTACGATATTAGAACTGACATATAATTCTTCGAGGTAATAAGGAGGAATAAGCGTCTAAACCTTCCTTTATCTTTATTCTCGTGTCGATACACCAAACAACTGCTTTGGTGTGCAGAACATCATGGTGAAGACTCGTAGTGAATTGAGTAAATGGAGGAAATGAGAAGTACGGGAGAAGTACACTTTCGATTAACAGAAAGAAAGATTTTTGGTATAATCCATGAAGTTATCCCATCGTCTGACATTTCCATCACCAAACGAGTTGAGGTAGAATTGATGATTGAAGATATGTATGGAAGAAGTCCTAGTAGAGTCTAGGGAAAATTATATGATTATTTGGACACATCTATATGTGTTAAAATTGTTTTTGTGATAGTAACTTGGAAAGCTGCGAGACAATACTTGGGACAAGTATGAGTAGGTGTGAATGTTAGTAGAGGCCTATACTACCGGAAGCACAGGACTCGCACTTGGATCAGGGAAAGTCACAAGGTTACCAAGAAGCTAGTAATTGATTCCGTTTTGTTCGTGTATGTCGTTACCATTGTTTCGGTAATGACAAAGATAGATGATTATTTCGACAAGAGTGGTCATATCAAATCGAGTCCGACTAAGATGAGTATGTTATGTGGTTCAAAGAACCAAGATCGATGTAGCATCCAACTTAAGCCAAAAGATTGAAGTAAAAGATAAGCGAAGCAATCAATAGAAGTATTGCAATTGTTGTTGGAGTAAGAAGCTTGTAGCTAGAAATGTTACATGATAAAATGTGATCATATCACATTAGAACATGAAGTTAGGTATATTCCATTCTGGAATTTGACTCTAAGAGACCTGAGTCAAAGCGTTGCATCATACGATGAGAGGTCATTACAACACGACCCATTGGTCTATTGTGGTAATCAAAGAACTTTTCTTAAGATAATTCTGAGTCCTCAATCAGGATCGATTTTGTAACTCGAAGGTTACAATTGAAAGCCCAACGCGAGATAGAGAGTGGGTGCAAGATTGAGCACCGCCTGCAGTCAAGAAGTCCAAGAGTTAGATACTCATTCAAAGGAACATAGAAGTTACGATTATTACCTAGGATGAAGAGATAACGTATGGAGTCATTATACAAGCCCTGTTTCTTTGATGATTCCGGGATGTAATCATCCTAAGGGGGAGATAATTGTAACGCCCGTAGATTCGGGCTAGTCAATTTAGAGACGATAAGCGTCAAAAATGACTTTTTAATAGAATATTATTTAGAATGAATAATCTTAACCAAGTTATAGTATATGTCACAAGGGTTCCGTACATATAAAGAACGCCGAAACCCGAGTTATAACGAAGAAGTTATGGTCTGTCGAAGTTTTACGGCAAAACCGGCACGACATCGGGAATCGTAAAAAGTGATTTTTTTTATAAACTACTTTTTAGCCTTAGAGATCTAAATGAAATTTGTAGTATACATTAAACCGAGAACATACAAAAAAAAGAACGCCCAAATCTGACTTCGTCTGAGGAAGTTATGAATTTTCTAAGATTTGACATAGCAATGCACGACCCGAAAACTCGAATTTTAGTTTGAGCGGTTTTTGGCCCACACGACCTAAATGAGAGTTGAATATCTCATTAATAGGAACTCAAAGGTAAAAAGACAGACGAAAACGAAGTCCGTATGTAGAAGTTACGAATTTTACGTGGACATTTAACAGTCTAATCTCCTCCTATTGTTAAATTTAAGATTGGTCGAGAATTAGCCGACAGAGTCAAAATGAAAGTTTTAGACCTTGTTTTTACCTACGTGTGGATATAAAGAACGTTGAAAATGGAGCTCGTATGCGAGAGTTATGATTTTTCTAAGTCGGGAGGGTGTTGTGCGAAATCGAGTGTGACGTGGCGCAATCCTGGCCGTTGCTTCCTCCCCAAGGCTAGCCACCAGATCGCGAAACCTGGCCATGAAACTCGACGGGTTGGAGGCCAATTCGATGAGTTTTGGTGATTTCCAGCCTATAAAAAGGGTGTCGGGGCACCCTCATTTCTCACACCTTCCAATTTCTCTTTCTCTCTCTAGAACCTCTCTCTACCTCCCCTTAAGCCCCCTAAAGTCTAGTTAAACCCCCTAGCACCCGAAGGAAGCCCCGAGGCTCCCGAAGCCCCGAGAAAAGAGCCTTTCGGCTCGGGAACGCTGCTCCAGCGAAGCCCGGTTTTGCGAAAAACCCGCTGTAAGTGAGCTACGCCTACCCTATCTTTAGTATAGCTTATGTTTCAATATAGTAATGTTATTAGTGTTGGATTAATGTCTAAGTCCATAACTATATTTGGTATGTACTTGACCCGACCCGGCATGGTCCATTTGGGTTTCACTTCACCGGCACAATTTATATGGAATCATATTATTTAATTAGTATTGATCAAGAATTAATTTAGAATTAATTAAGTGATCAAAAAGAACTAATTAAATATGGACTCTTATATATATGGAACGGGCCAAGTTCATTTAGGTTGGGCTAAGCTTTCATGGATGGTCCATGGAGCTTTTAACCCATGGATCCTATGTAAATGAAAGGTCATGGGTATTAGGGTTTACATGGATGTAACCCTAATCCTCCATAATATATAAAGGGGTCCTTGGCTCACAAAATTGGCACAAGTGTGTGAAAATAAGAGTGGGCCGATTTTAGTGTGCATACATATTCTCTCAAGTTCTTCCAAGGTGTTTTGGTGATTTGTGATTCCATTTGAGGCTTCCACACTATTGGGGCTAAGCTCTTAAAGCTTGAAGACATCAAGCTACATCAAAAGGTATGTCATCTAACTAGAACTTTATAGTATAGGTGCTTCATAATATGCTAGTTAGGATGAAACCTTGGAATAGTTAATATTTGCATGTATAATAGAGAAAACATAGATCCAAGGTTTATAGGGTTGCATGTACACCATAGGAGTGTTAGAATGCTCAAAACCCAACAGTGGTGTCAGAGCATGGGTTGTTTTCTGTTATATTGATGCAAATGTTTTATTTTCAAGTTGAAAAAAAAAGGAAAAAAAAGCATGACGTTTGTCAAATTTTAAGATAATTACTTGTTTTTTGAAAAACGAATTATTTGTAAAATTTGAATCATTTGTTATATGAGTTGAATTAGGTCAAATTTAGTAAAAGATAAAATGATATGATTATTTTATTAGTTTTAAAAGTTTGATCTAAATGTTTTAAGGAGTTACATATTTTGTCATAAAATTTTGGAGCTCAAAAGTTTTTTTTTAAAGTTGTGATCTTAAGGGTTTTTGAAACTTCCATAGGTTATGGATATGAAAGTTTTTTTTAAAAAAAAAAATTTGATTCAAAGTTTTTATGGAGTTAAAAAATTTGGTGTTAATGTTTTAAAGAATTTCATAACTTGTTCTTAAGTTATGGAACATGGAAAGTTTCATCATAAAACACCATTAATTCCATAAGTTATGGAATCTAAAGGTTTTCAAGAATTACAAAACTTGCCCTCAAGTTTTGGAATTTGAGAAAAGTTTTTTATGAAAAAAAAGAATTGAATTCTAAAACTCTTGGGTTCATAACTTAAACAATTAATTAAATGGTTTTAATTTTGAGTTTAATAATTGGAATTATGATGTTTTGTTGAATAGTTCAAATTAACTCTTATGGACTTTATTAATAGTTAATTAAAGCGTTTAATTAAAAGAGTATTATTAATCCATAAATATATGGTTTGAGTTTAATTAAATTAAAAGTCTAGTTTAATTAATAGATTAAACCACCAAGTATTTTAAATGTCTAAAATACACCCTTATACTATTATAATATTAAAAGTTTAATATATTATATGTATAAGAGCAAGTCGTCTTACCATTAGTAGGCCTCATTCACGAAGCCGGTCTATACGGGGGGGTATAAGGTTACTGCCTATAAAATGGCTGTTTAATGGGTGTCCACTCTCACTCACCGCTTCCTTGACCGGTGGAGGGTCGTTAGCCGAACAGGTAGGACAAGGACTATAATTCTCCCTTCATTATAAGTATAATGATAAATACTAAGTAAATAAACACTTATAAATTCCCAATCTTAGTTACTTAGGAAAATGTGAATAAGGTGCTAATCCATGAAATTACACTTTGCACTTTGTTTAAGCTGTTAGTGGAGCGTGTGTGGTTAACCGGCACACTAACCTGGACTTAACAAGGTAGGCAAATGGTAACTTAATGTTTATCATAGTATCGTTGGAGCGTGTGTGGTTAACCGGCACATCGATTGAGGGGTAAATATTAAGGGTACCAAGTATATTTGCATGGTTACTTCACACCTTGTTTTGTGATCCTCGGCATCCCAGTCACAAAACCTGAAGGGCACACTCGAGATTGAAACATGCCATTGAAAAGTTCAATGAATCTCAAAAGAATCTAGGAGTTTCAAAACCAATTAAAACCTAATAATACATTTCGTTTATCTTGGTGGAAATTGGTGAATCGTCATTCACCTACCTTCAAATATTTTATAGCTTGGACGGCATCCCTCTTCCAAGTTATAAAATAGTTTGTTGGGTCCTAGCCTTAATATATCATATTGGGTGTTATATTAAGGACTTAAATCAACTTTACGTGAATTTTTCCCATTGTTGATGTCTGGTTTAGACAACAATGATCTTCCCAAACCAAGCTTTCCTAATGAATATGACTTCCCGAGTTTGGCTCATGGAAGTCATACTTCTCTTCCTCCACCTCCTCCAATTATTCACCCTAACCCACAAGTTCAAGGTCACTCAAGCCCTAATGGCAAGCAAGGTCTATGTGTGATCACATCTTAGAGATGAAGTCACATATTGACAAGCCGGGAGAGTTGGGTGTCAAAGTCTTGAGAAAGTTGGATGTTCAATCACTTTCTAAGTCACATAGTGAGTTCCTTTGGGACTACTATGAATCAGACTATGACATGAACCTTAATGATCATATCTATTTGCTTGGTGCTGCTGAATCAGCAATGATTTGGAACGATAGTAAAGCAAATTTGATTAGAAGATCAACTTCCCAAAAAACTTTATGGACAGTGACAATGGTGACACTGGAAATCCAGAAAAAGCATTCTCTTCCCAATGGAAAGGGATTGGCCATAGTCAACCCGGTTGACCAAATGGTAAAGAGAAAGGCTAAGTTTGAGATAGTCCCATTACCAAAGGGTCCATATGTTTATTTTGCCAAAGGAAGGGGCGTTGATTGCAAAGCTGCCAAATTTACCTAACGATGTTAAAGTCAATAAGTTTTACTCTACATCAGGTAGAGCCCATTATCTAACTCTGTTAAGTTCTATTCTAAGATCCTCATTACATGATGTGACTGGGTCACATGTTGATGTTTTAAGAATCAAAGAATAGAGAGAAATCTTAAAGGAAGTATATGTTGATTCTGATCGCGAAAGTGGATTTCGATCACATCAGAATTTTGAGCAGTTGCTTAAGAAGTTATGATATATTGCTAAGGAATAGATAACAACAATTTTCCATGTGGATTGTAAGGATAAGTTTTTCCGCAAAGTTTTAAAATAAAAGAAAATTGTTTAATTTTATTTATTTGAAGTATCCTTACAATGGCATTTGTGGAAAATTGTTGCTTATATGATTCCACTGACAGCAATATTGGAAAATGGATTTGATTCTTTCATTTGTGGTAGTGTCTAAATTTACCAAATCAGGAAAGTTCCTCATTACCCAAGTTTCAATTGGACCGAAACTTGGAATCATGCAAGTTGAATAGTATGATGAATGAGAACTTTCAAGCATTGGAAAATCAAGACTAATTACTTGTTCACATGGATGTGTGAGTCAAGTGAAGGACTAAAGGGATCGAGTACACATTCTTGTGCACTGGTCAGGTCCACCACAAAGCTCGTTAAGACTATTTGATTTACTAAAGTTTAGTAAATATGGTTATACTTACAAGTTTAAGTATAATTCTGAAACATTGGAAAAGTCTCAATGTATGGCAGAACGAATGGGAAGAATCAAATTAGGCAGAAAGATAAAAGTTTCTCAAATCTGAAAAGATGGGAGAGTACTTGTGTATCTTGTTTTATGATTATCTTAGTGATTATGGAATCATATCACAATTGATCCTCTAAGGACACCTTAGTGCATTTGTTTGCCTAAGGAGAGGAATCGTGAATTGTTGAAATGGTTAAATCAAAAGATAAATCATACTTCGTTCCAACAACAAATCCTAGAGTTATACTCCAAGATTGTAACTTCAGTGACATAGTCTTTAGAAAGTTTTTAACACTTGTCAAATGTAGAAGTAAGATGTTTCCTGTTCTTGTACATTCGAGATTGGTAAGTTGTGATGTTTTGGATAAGACAAAGACCAACTAAGACCAATTGTGTGAAGTGTTTGTAAAAGAATCCGCACTATCTCTTGAATATTTGGCAAGATAGTCTTATATGTCAAGAGGATAGTGGGAGTCTTAAAGATCCTAAAAAGAATTTCAAGAACTAATCAAGAATAAAACCTGAGGTTCTTCACTAGCACACAACTTGAGGTTTATAACCTATCGTGTTGACATATTCTGTGCCCATTCTAGTTAAAGTTGGCTTTGCATAGGAGTTCTGAAAGTTCTCAATTGGTTGCATAACAACTTGGAAGCAATGGCAGGCCCTGTACTGCCAGGTGGCAAGAAGTTAAGATTGCATAAGTTCAGTCCATATGAGTTTGGATTTGTCATTATCCTTGTCTTGTGACTATGGTTTTGACGATTCACATGGATAAGAACACATACACCATAAAATCTAAGGGTCATAAGGTTTCTCTCCGATTCATGAAAATGATGGTGAGGAAACACTTCCACCAAGTAGATTTGAAGCAGATGGCAAAAGGTCTAAACAATTGAGACTATGATTACGACATCCCTTTTCATAGTTCTGAAATTGTTTAGACACACATGCATGCTATCTAAGGAAAGGTGTATGATTTTGATAAAGTTTTATCAAAGCATCTCGTATCAGAAATCTGAACTTTGGTAAGAAAGTCAATAAAGTATTGATTTCTAGAAGTCCAGCTGATTTCTGAGTACATGTCAAAGCTAGTGGGAGCATAAGTGTTATGCTAATAATCATCATGTTAGTGGGAGCATGATAATTATTGTTAGTGTTACAAGTTAGCAATGTTAATTATAGAAAACAAAAGTTTCAATTCGTGAGGCTGCAGGGATTGAAAAAGTTGTTTTGCTATAATTAAGGGAGAGGATATACTTCATTTCAGTTCTAAAGGCTTAGATTGAGACCTTAATCATCTTTAGTCAAGAATATATATATGAATTTCATGTTGGATTGGTTCAACTTAAGGAAATTCTATATATTGCGTTCTCAAAATTCGATTATGATTACGGCATCCCTCTTCATAGTCAAATTTTGAAAACATGGCAAATAAAAATATTGTAGCACAAGACTGGTCTAGAATCATGTCTTTATGTGAGACATCATGAATCGTGTACCATTTGCTTTGGGTACAGGATCGATTGCATGTGCTATAATATTTGTCATTTCTAAATTTTTCCAAGTGCCCAGAGGCATTAAGAAGGGAAAAGGTCTAGAATTGGATATGACTAAAATGATTAAGAAATTGTCGAGGACAATTTGAGGTTTACCAAAGATTGGTTGCTCAGGGACAGTTGGAAGTATAGTGCTAATTTTGGAAGGACCATATTGACATATTCTGAAAAGAGGCATCTCTTATTCAGAAGTGATAGTCAAAATGAGAATATGGAGTTGTCTCCATAGGTGGAAGTTATATGTGTAAGATTAGAAAACTTAACGCAAGAAGCATGTCCAAAGCAATGTACTTTGAATATGAGACTTAGTTTCCATGGAGTTGATCTCCATTGGAATACCTTATAATGACTGTTGACAAGTCTTTGTGACTTTGTACATATTCATTACAGGAGGGTCAGTGCATATAAGTTTAAAATCTAAACAGATTTCGATAAATGATAGGAATTTGAAATTCTCACATTTTTCGATAAGGATTTGGGAGTGTGAAATTAGAATCATTGAAATTATGTTCAATTGGTTTATTTCACAAAGTAAGGATCATAGACAAACATAGAGTGCATACTTGGTGTATGGCAAAGCTATTGTTTAAGAAAAACATAGTGTACATGCTTGGAGCATGGGACAACTAGTGTTTTTAATTCAAGTATAAAGTTGATAAAACCGAAACAATGAATAATGAGTAATCAGTATGGTGATAAATAAAAGTGTTTATTTATATTCATAGGGTTTGATACCATATTTGATTCATTTATTCTTGTGTTTCACTTTGCATGTTTTGACTTCCAGAATAACTAAGTCGCTCTTCCTGAATGATTAAGTTATTCAAACCATCCACAGTCGGTCATATGTTGGAAGTAGATATGAATCAAGACTGTCATGGGTTGGTTTGTAGAGGTCCAAGTTGGTGGACAAAGTGGTGCTACAACACTCATGAGTGCTCATAAGTTCTGAGTATTGGATTCAACCCGCGCTCATTTGAATCACTTCATGGATTTTATCACGAGTGATCATGAGACGATAATATCTTATATTCTTCAAACCTAGAGATATGAGTTGTTACTATGAGTTGGTTATACATTGATTGCACGAAAATGCATTTGGTAACTCGATCTTATAAAACGTGCCTTTGTGTATGATTCAACAAGTAGTAGAACAAGCCATATGAGTCAAAGTTTATCCATTCCATTTACCTTCGGGATAAAAGCGATATATGTGGGCCCCTCGATGATTTAGCGATGACACATGTGAGTGCTTGGCCAAGCCAGGACTGATTTGATTTGTTTAATCAGTCAGTCATCATAAATCGAAAATCGGGAAACAACAAATGGACAGAGAGAATGATTATAATCCATGTCTCAGTCCATATGATATCTAGAATGGAGGAATATATGATCCCTTATCTAATGGACAAGTCATTGACAAGGTCAGAGTTCGACAGCGGCTTTAAGAGCTACGATTGCCAGTTAGGTTTTGAAGTCATACTCAATAATAGTTTTAGACTTATCCAAGTGGGAGACTGTTGGATTAATGTCTAAGTCCATAACTATATTTTGTATGTACTTGACCCGACCCGGCATGGTCGATTTGGGTTGCACTTCACCAGCACCATTTATATGGAATCATATTATTTAATTAGTATTGATCAAGAATTAATTTAGAATTAATTAAGTGATCAAAAAGAACTAATTAAATATGGACTCTTATATATATGGAATGGGCCAAGTTCCTTTAGGTTGGGCTAAGCTTTCATGGATGGTCCATGGAGCTTTTAACCCATGGATCCTATGTAAATGAAAGGTCATGGGTATTAGGGTTTACATGGATGTAACCCTAATCCTCCATAATATATAAAGGGGTCCTTGGCTCACAAAATTGGCACAAGTGTGTGAAAATAAGAGTGGGCCGATTTTAGTGTGCATACATATTCTCTTAAGTTCTTCCAAGGTGTTTTGGTGATTTGTGATTCCATTTGAGGCTTCCACACTATTGGGGCTAAGCTCTTAAAGCTTGAAGACATCAAGCTACATCAAAAGGTATGTCATCTAACTAGAACTTTGTAGTATAGGTGCTTCATAATATGCTAGTTAGGATGAAACCTTGGAATAGTTCATATTTGCATGTATAATAGAGAAAACATAGATCCAAGGTTTATAGGGTTGCATGTACACCATAGGAGTGTTAGAATGCTCAAAACCCAACAATTAGGACCTTATAATAATTATTTAGGCTATTATTATGAGTTATATAAGTGTCGTTATAATATCTTTTTAACCACTCGCGGTACGGGGAATCTGGTTTGGAGGGCCGCTTGGGTTGCTGGATTTCATAAGTGCTATATGCCAAAATGATCATGCCCTCCGGTGTTCCATGTCTGGCCCCTGTCTGTACATAGTGGGTGAAGAGTATTGTGTTAACGCTTATACAATAATAATAATAGTTAGACTATTAATTAGTCTCGTTGAACATTAGAATAAACTCTAGTGGTAATGATACTAGGTTTTGTCGAAAGAAGTTGTTTTAAGTCAACGAAGTGTTTTCCGAGTACCGAGTCACCACCTCATCAAGTGAGTGCATAGTTACTTTCATCTTACACATAGATATGAAGTATTTTATATAAATTACGTGTTATGTGTGCATATTGTCTGTATACTTGCTATCTATGCTGGATGAATGATTTTATACATGTTTTAAATGATTTAAACTGTATACGTATTTTATATCTACAAATATGTTGGGTGAAACATGGGTAGATGAATGATGAGAGATGAAAGATGATATGAGTGAAGATTGGCAGCTATAGAACTAGTGCCTAAATAATATCGGCAGTTATGGACTTAGTACCTGATACATAAACACTGGTAGCTATGGACTTAGTACCTGATAGATAAACACCGGTAGCTATGGACTTAGTACCTGATAGATAAACGTTGGTAGCTATGGACTTAGTACCTGATGGATAAACGTTGATAGCTATGGACTTAGTACCTGATAAACGTTGGTAGCTATGGACTTAGTACCTATTAGATGAACACTGGTAGTTATGGATTTAGTACCCGATGAATGAACTTTAGCAGCTATGGAATTAGTGCTTTAGGAACGAGCATTGGCAGCTATGGACTTAGTGCCTGTCTTATAACCTTGGAAGCAAGGGACTTCGGAATGAACGAATAGATGAGTCTTAGGGTAGACCCTTGAGAGTAAGGAAGATAATGGGGATGGGTAATTAGGTTGATTGTTTGATGTTTAAACATAATAATTATATTATTGTGGGTTGAAAACCCTATGTACTAACCAGGTTTCCCAACCTGACCCATTCAAGCTTATTTGTATCACAGGTGTCAGAATGAAGTTACATAAAACTGAGAGATTAAAAAGATGTAGATCACTAGTGTAAATGAATGTAAGTTCTGTTTGTGCTTATGTTTATGTATTGAAGAGTACATCCCAAAGGTTTTAAAATGAATAAAAATACATTTCTTCGGAAATGCTTTGATAACGTATTTATCATGTTTTTCTGGGAATAAATTCCGCAACATTTTTATTAAAAGAGTTACTCTGATTTTTATAAAGCATAAACAAAATCGGTCTTTTCTGGCCATGAAAATGGGGATGTCACAATATGTGACTAAGATGTTATAGACTTAGAATCTGTGATCTTCGCTTTACTTCATGTTCCTTGTTTGGTTGTGGTCTTAGAGTTGGATCACTTATTCGAAGGTCTATTTTATCTTGGTTATATATAGATGGTATGCACTACGTAAGCATCGAAGTAACTGGTAAGGATCATCCTATAAATATTTTTAGTAATACGTCTATTATACGTCTCTTACACCTCTTTTCTCGCCTAGATAACATGGATGGATTCCATCTACCTGGTGACCCGTACTTTCCCGATCAAGGGAATGGTGGATGGCTTGAAGCTGAACCCGAAGAAGAGAAACCGGTGGTCCTAGTAGAAGAAGACCCCGAGGAGAGTTCTGAGGAAGAGAACGAAGAGGATGAGCAGGAAGACTCTGACTCAGAACTCGAGGTCTATAATCCACCTCAAGTTGCCCAAAATCCTAACCCTCGACCGGAATTTCAAGGCCCGACGCCTCTCTGGGCAGTGAACTTGGGAAGGTGGAGCCATGAACAGGGACAACGACCTCCTTATAATGGAGACTGAAGCTTCTATAACTTGAGCGAGGGAGGCTCGACCGACAGAATCCTCCCTATCTTGGTTCGTCGTGTTGTTCGCAATGATGAACAAGGAAGGACAACCATCGACCAAGTCATGGAAATCAGGGCTAACTCAGGAGTCAACACAGTTCGTCTCCCCCATCTGACTGAGGACCAAGAATTAACCTGGACTCACACTGACGCACTACAGATGGAACTGAATGCCAGTCGATCCGAAATTAGAGAACTTCGACAGGGTCAAGTTGCATTGGAAAGGCGTGTGTGGGAAACAGAACACCAGCTAGATGAGTCCAGGGCAGAATCTAGTACCAACCAGAACAACACTCCTCGCGAGTAGAGCATACTCTACTCACTCTTTTGGATATAGCTTAGGTCTACTTTTAGACTCTAGTATTATTTTCATGTTTATGTTTAGACCTTGAACTTTCAGTTTCTTTAGGTCTTTATGCTGTCAAAATTTTCTCTATATTGGTATGTTGTAGACCTTTTGCAAGGTCAAATTTTCCTAAACTCTATACATCTAAAATACCAATGATATTGACAGGCATCCAATCCTCTTGGAAATCTTTATCCAAATACTTTCATCTTTCTAGCGGTAACTCTCTATTGAAAACACTCAAACGATTTCATGTTGAACTATGGTGATTTAGTTCAAGGAACACTCTCATTTTTTTCTCTCACTGTTGAATACTTACAATTATCTTCATCTTTGTAAACTTATAGTTGAAGGATGCCTCCTCGTAGATGAAACAGATGCAATACACCTATAACTCCAACTCAACCACCACCTCCTCCACAATTCGATCATGTAGTTTTTCAAGCTGCAGTGACTGCGGCTGTAACGACAGCCTTAACTCAGGTCAACGCTAGCGATACTAGCGGAGATGGAACGAGTGTTAACTCCACCCCAGGTGATAGTCACGGGCACCCTAGGGAGTGTTCATATAAAGGCTTCACCAACTGCAAACCCAAAGCCATTAACAGCAGCGGTGGAATTATTGCTCTATCGCAATGGTTCGAGAAAACAAAGTCTATCTTAGAGATATGCTCCTACCCAGAAGGAAGCAAAGTAAAATTTGCTGCCTGCACCTTCTCAGACAGGGCCCTCACATGGTGGAATGGCCATGTTAAGTCACTTACTCTCATAGTGGCTAACTCGATGGGCTGGGATACACTAAAGGATCTGATGGTAGGAGAATACTGCCCGAGGGGAGAAGTTCAGAAGCTCGAACAGGAACTTTGGAGCCTGACCATGAAAGGCTCTGACATAGTAGCCTACACAACTACGTTTAGTGATATAGTGGCTTTATGTCCAGGGATGGTCCCTACTGAGAGCAAGAAGATTGAGAGGTACATATGGGGACTGGTACCTCCATATCAGGGGAACGTTTTATCTTCAAAACCTGCTACATTCGACAGTGCCAAACGATTGGCACAGCGACTCATTGACCATGGAGTCCGCACACCAGCAACAACCCCTGCTGTACCAGAACCGGCCAAACCGAACGACAACAAAAGGAAGTTTTGGGACGGAAAGAAGAACAAATCGGCGCAGAACCCCGCCAAGAAACAGCAGATTATGGTTGTTCATGCCGCAACAACCCCTGTTGTCCCTGCACTTACAAAGCAATACGCTGGGAGTTTGTCGAAGTGCAACAAGTGCAACTTCCACCACAACGGACCCTGCCGGGAGATGCAGTGTGCTAACTGAAGGGTTTTGAGCATTGTAACACTCCTAAAGTGTACATGCAACCCTAGAAACCTTGGATCTATGTTTTACAAAGATACATGCAAAATTGATTTTCCAAGGTTCTTAACCGATCTAGCATAGCATGGGGAACTTTTAAACATAAATGCTAGAAGAAGAACATACCTTTTGTAGTTTGGATTCCTTGAGAACCTTGTGAGCCTAGAACCTCAATTGTGATGCCTCAAATGTCTCACACAACACTACAACACTTGGAATAACCTTGAGAGAAGTTCACTAAGCCTCAAAATCGGATTTCCCTCTCACTTGTACAAGTAGTGCACAATTTTGCTTGCGTAGGGTTCTTTATATAGTTGTGGCACAAGTAGGGTTACACCATGTAAACCCTAATTGTCATGGCTTTCCATATTCCATGATCCATGGGTTTGTAACCTCCATGGATTATCCATGTAGCACCATATGGGTTTTAACCAAATCCATACAAACCATGGATCATTAGCCCACTATACAAGAATAGATGATATACACAATCAACCTCATATATTTAATTAGTCCCCTTTTTGATCCCTTAATTAATTCCAAATTAATTCTTGATCAATACTAATTAAATAATATTAGTAATATATTAGAACTTATAATATATTAATACTACTTAAGTGTCCTTTCTCTCATTAAGTCTATCCAAGTGTTGCAATTCCATGCAACCCAAATGGACCATGCTAATCGGGTCAAGTACATTCCAGAAATAGTTATGAACTTAGACACCTAATCCAACACTAACTACAACAGGAAAGGGCACACAACCCATTTTTGTAAGGCTCCGGCAAGACCAATCACCCATGTCCCTGGTGTTGGAGCAGGCCAGGCTTGCTACGGGTGTGGTGAGGTTGGACACTACAATAGGAACTGCTCGAAAGCAGGGAATCCCGGTGGAGTAGGGAGTGTTTTGGCGATAGGCCATGAGGAAGCTGTGGCAGACCCTACGGTGGTCACAGGTACGTTTCTCCTCGATAACTCTTATGCATGCATACTATTTGATAGTGGAGCGGAGAGGAGTTTCGTGACCCAAAAATTTTCACACTTACTTAAACAACCACCACGAGCACTAAAAGAAACGTTCACCGTAAAAATGGCTAACGGGAAGACTGAGAGCACTAAAATTATATACATCGGATGTACCCTCACGCTAGATAGCAATTGATTTCAAATCGACCTCATGCCCGTCTCAATTAAAAGTTTCGACGTCATTATCGGCATGGATTGGTTGAGTCTTCAACGTGCTGATATTCTGTGTTTCGAGAAAACTGTTCATCTTAATCTACCGAATAGCGAAACCTTAGTTATCTATGGCGACAAACCAGGCACGGACCTTCGAATCATCTCAAGTATTCAAGCCCAGAAGTATTTACGAAAGGAATATCACGCGTTTCTTGCCCACGTGGTTGATATGATACAAAAGGTGAATGACATAAAGAACATCCCAGAAGTCCGCGACTTTCCCGAAGATCTTCCAGGATTATCACCATGACGTCAAGTCGAGTTCAGAATCCCCTGTAGCCAAATTGCCTTACCGACTAGCACCAGCCGAGATGCAGGAACTATCCAGTCAACTGAACGAACTTCTCAGCAAGGGATTCATTAGACCAAGCTTCTCACCCTGGGGAGCACCGGTCTTGTTCGTGAAGAAGAAGGACGGATCATTCCGTATGTGCATCGACTATCGCGAGCTAAACAAACTTACCGTTAAGAACCGATACCCTCTACCACGGATAGACGACTTGTTCGACCAACTTCAAGGAGCAAGCTACTTTTCAAAGATTGACTTAAGATCCGGGTATCACCAGTTACGAGTTTTAGAGGAAGATGTTCCCAAAACAGCCTTCCGAACTCGTTATGGTCACTACGAGTTTGTAGTGATGCCTTTCGGATTAACCAATGCACCCACAGTGTTTATGGACTTGATGAACCAGGTGTGTCGTCCTTACTTAGATAAGTTCGTGATCGTATTCATTGACGACATACTCATCTACTTGCGCAGTAAGGAGGAACATAGTCAAAACTTACGACTGATTTTGGAAACAATACGAGCAGAGAAGCTTTATGCAAAGTTCTCTAAATGTGAATTTTGGATTGGAAGAGTCGAATTCTTGGGTCTCGTGGTTAGCGAAGAGGGAATTCATGTGGATCCTTCCAAAATCAAGGCCATTGAGAACTGGTCAGCACCAAAGACGCCTATAGAAATTCGTCAATTTCTAGGCCTCATTGGCTACTACCGCAGGTTCATTCAAAACTTTTCAAAGATTGCAAAACCACTTACCACATTGACCTAAAAAGGTGTGACCTTTGACTGGGAAGAGAAACAAGAAAAGGCGTTCTAAACACTTATGCAAACCTTATGCAGTGCACCGATATTATCCCTCCCATAAGGGATAGAAGATTTTGTGGTATATTGCGATGCATCCAACCAAGGGCTTGGTTGTGTTCTTATGCAACGGGGAAAGGTCATCGCCTATGCCTCAAGACAGCTTAAGACACACGAAGTCAACTACACTGCTCATGATCTTGAGCAGGGAGCAGTGGTGTTTGTGTTCGGTTTTGAGCATTCTAACACTCCTAAGGTGTAGATGCAACCCTAGAAACCTTGGATCTATGTTTGACTAAGATACATGCAAAATGATTTTTCCAAGGTTCATAATCCTATCTAGCATACATGGGGAACTTTTGAACATAAAAGTTAGCTAGAAAAACATACCTTGTAGTAGTTTGGATTCCTTGAAAACCTTGAGAGCCTAGCACCCCAAGTGTGATGCCTCAAATGTCTCACACAACACCAAATGCACTTGGAATAAACTTGAGAGAAATGTCACACGCTTAGAATCAGCTATGACCTCTTGTTTCTTACACTAGTGCTGATTTTGGTCTACAACATGTTGCTTATATAGTGTGTCATAATTAGGGTTACACCATGTAAACCCTAATTTGACATGACTCTTCATTTCCATGATCCATGGGTTCAAAGACACCATGGAGCATCCTATGGGTTTTAGCCCAACTTGATAATCCATAGAGCATTAGCCCACTATACAAGTATGAGTGATTTACACAATCCATATATTTAATTAGTCTTCTTTTGATCACTTAAGTAATATCAAATTAATTCTTGATCAATACTAATTAAATAATATTGTTAATATATTAGAACTTATAATATATTAATAAACATTAAGTGTTATTTCTCTCATTTTGGTCTATCCAAATGCATGATGCCATGCAACCCAAATCGACCATGCTAATCGGGTCAAGAACATTCTAGAAATAGTTATGAACTTAGACACCTAATCAGACAGTTTGCTCTTAAGATCTGGAGACACTATTATAAAGTATAAGGGTTGAATTTTAACTTTTAAAATTCTAGGGATTGGAACTAAGTTTTTTTAAAGTGACTTTACATGTTCCAAAACTTGAGGGCACGTTTTGTAACTTTCAAAACTTTTCATCTTTCATAACTTATGAGTTAAATGGTTTATTAAAATGAGATACTTTTCATTTTATGTAACCTATGTGTTTCTTTAATGGACTTTAAAAGAATGACTTTTCGTAATCCATAACATGAGGACAAATTATGGATTCCATTAAAACACATGATGATCAAGAATTAAACTAACAACCAAGTTACAAATAATTCCTATGATCTTCTAAACTCATAAGTTCATGAACATGCATATCATCTATTTCAAGAATCATAAAATTAACCATATAAAACTTGAAATTTTGATAATAGCTATTGAAAATGGATTAGCATGACCATTACACCATCTAAAACAAGTTTTATAAGACCAAAACAGTTTAGGGTAATGTTTCTAGTCCATTTCCAGTAGCAAACGTCGAAAATCTGCACTCTGCCTGGCCAACTCGTCGAGTGCAAGAACTGACTCGCCAAGTTGGTTGAAGATATGGTTGGACTCGTCGAGTCCTCTGTGCAGACAGCAAGAATTTCGATTTTTTCAGCTATTTTGCATCAAGTATCAAACAAACAAGCCTAGGCTCTGATACCACTGTTGGGTTTTGAGCATTCTAACACTCCTAAGGTGTACATGCAACCCTAGAAACCTTGGATATATGTTTGACTAAGATACATGCAAAATGATTTTTCCAAGTTTCATAATCCTATCTAGCATACATGGGGAACTTTTGAACATAAAAGTTAGCTAGAAAAACATACCTTGTAGTAGTTTGGATTCCTTGAAAACCTTGAGAGCCTAGCACCCCAAGTGTGATGCCTCAAATGTCTCACACAACACCAAATGCACTTGGAATAAACTTGAGAGAAATGTCACACACTTAGAATCAGCTATGACCTCTTGTTTCTTACACTAATGCTGATTTTGGTCTACAACATGTTGCTTATATAGTGTGTCATAATTAGGGTTACACCATGTAAACCCTAATTTGACATGACTCTTCATTTCCATGATCCATGGGTTCAAAGACACCATGGAGCATCCTATGGGTTTTAGCCCAACTTGATAATCCATAGAGCATTAGCCCACTATACAAGTATGAGTGATTTACACAATCCATATATTTAATTAGTCTTCTTTTGATCACTTAAGTAATATCAAATTAATTCTTGATCAATACTAATTAAATAATATTGTTAATATATTAGAACTTATAATATATTAATAAACCTTAAGTGTTATTTCTCTCATTTTGGTCTATCCAAATGCATGATGCCATGCAACCCAAATGGACCATGCTAATCGGGTCAAGTACATTCTAGAAATAGTTATGAACATAGACACCTAATCCAACAGTTTGCTCTGAATATCTGGAGACACTACATGTATGGTACGAAAAGCACTATCTTTACAGATCATAAAAGCCTTCAACATATATTCGACCAGAATGAGCTCAACATGAGTACAACCTACCACCCACAAACTGATGGACAAGGTGAGAGGACTATACAAACGTTGGAAGACATGCTCAGAGCTTGTGTGATCGACTTTCGTAAAGCATGGGATATCCATTTACCCTTGGTCGAGTTTTCATACAACAACAGCTACCATACTAGTATCAAAGTTGCTCCATTTGAAGCCCTCTACAGCCGGAAGTGCAGATCCCCTCTGTGTTGGGCTGAGGTGGGTGACACGCAAGTAGCTAAAGGACAAGTTCCTGACAGCACTCTCACAGGTCCGGAAATAATCAGAGAGACGACTGAAAAGATTGTTCAGATTCGTGAACGATTGAAAACCTCCAGAGACAGACAGAAAAGCTACGCCGACAAAAGACGGAAACCCTTGGAATTTCAGGTTGGTGAACTTGTTCTATTGAATGTCTCACCCTGGAAGGGCATGATACGCTTCGGAAAGCGAGGCAAACTAAATCCAACGTACATTGGGCCTTTTGAAATTCTTGTTAGAATCGGCCCTGTAGCTTACAAACTCCGACTACCTCAGGAACTTATTAACGTACACCCTACCTTCCACGTATCGAACCTAAAGAAGTGTCTATCTTATGAGACTCTTGTTATCCCACTCGATGAAATCGAGATCAATGAGAGCCTCAACTTCGTAGGAGAACTAGTAGAAATCATGGATAGGGAAGTCAAGCAAACAAAACAAAGTCGTATCCTGATATTAAAGGTTCGCTGGAATGCAAAACGGGGACCTGAATTCACTTGGGAGCGGGAGGATCAAATGAAACATAAGTATCCTCATCTTTTCCCTTAATCCACGTGTATTTCTTAGACTTAATTTTGGGACGAAATTCCCTTTAACGGGGGGATGATGTGACAACCCGTAATTTCCATTCTTGTAAAAGTCAAACTTGGTCAACTAGAGTCAAACTTATCCAATAAAGGTCAAACTTGTGCTTTGATGTAATCTCAAGGTTAGATTAATAGCCTTTTCTTGGTAAAACACTTAGTTAAGAGGGTTGTATAAATTTGAAAGTTAAAACACTCAAAAACTGAGGACCTTCGATGAGCCGTGAACCTCTCTCGGACCGCAAACGGTTCGGACCGCAAATGAGCCTTCGCAGCCGTAAACGTCCCTCGTTATCTGCCGTGAACTCCTTCAGACCGTGAACCTTCCTCGGACCGCAAACCCTACCTATATATATGTGTTTGACTGAATTTATCCTCACTTCTACATTTCTAGCCGCTAACTCAAGCCTTTTTTCTCAAAGTCTTCAACCGAAAACCCAAGTTTTCTCTCATCTATCATCTGAAGATCATCCAATTCACCTTCGGATCTTGTTAAGAACGTCTATTGTTCTTCGTTTCATCGATCAAACACCCCTCATTTTTGGGTTTACAGAAGTGAACCCTTGAATCTTCCTTGTTTCACCAAGAACACCAAGATCAAACACTTGTTTCCAGCCGAAAACACTTGAATCATCAAGTAACCGTGAACCGTTTACGACTGTACACACACCAAAGCCCAGCCATGAACACCGAAGCCTAGCCGTAAACACCTTGCAACCTCTTATTTCCTGGATCACACACTTGTTTCCTGGATTACCCCTCTTGTTATGTCACGTTTTGTAACCAGAGTCTCCTGGAGGGAGAGAGTGAGTTTGTGTATAGATCTATACGGGATTGACCATCCCACACCTTGCTGCTAGCTACAGTGGGACCTGCATGTCTACGGGTGAAAAATGTCATACCATTTTTGACGCCTGAAGAACGTCGTGTTTTATACTAGTCAATCAAGTATGGTTATAAACCAATCACATTTAACCTAAATTAACAAATTTGGTTACAAGCTAGTTAATGCATCAGTAGTTTGTTTTACACAATACTACTGTAAATCTTTATTTTCCATTACATTCATACAGTAATATTCTCGCATGAGAAATGCATACTATTTTTCTAGTAAAGATGGTTTTACAAATATGAAAAACTTACATTTTATACTATTCAAGTACAAGCACACATTTTACAAGAGAACAAACATACAAAACAGTCGGGTTTTGGGTACAAGCACACATTTTACAAGAGAACAAATATGAAAAAATATAGTATTTTCTGGGAAGTATACAAACATTTTCATGAAACAATTACAAACACTTGACATTAAATACTTATGAACTCACCAACTTAAATGTTGATACTCTCTTTCAAAATAACTTGTATTCTCAGGGAACCAGTAGACAGGTACACTGGATCAGGTTTTTGAGAAGTCGGAGCATGTTCAAGACTCGTCTTTTATATTTTGCTATAAACATTTTTGGTGTCTTACAACTATACTCAGAACACACGTGTATTAACTATTTCATTAATGCAATGGATGTTGTTGCTTGTTTTACTATTGTGCATTGTTATGATACTGTACATGACGTCCTTCCCCCCCCCCCCCCCCCGAATGTTTCCGCCATCTCGGTTTGGGGGTGTGACACTGATGCCATGATGTGGCAAGAGCCTGAAAAGAAAATTGCTGAACCCGTTAAGCCATACCGCCCACCACTGCCCTTTCCAAGTAGAGCAATACAAGAGAAGAATGCTAAAGATTACCGGAAGTTCTTAGATCATATAAAATCCCTTGAAATCAACATACCATTCCATGAAGCCCTAGCTGAAATGCCAAAATATGCTAAGTTTCTCAAGGAGCTCTTAACAAACCGAAAGAAAATCGAAGGATTATCTAAGGTGGTACTAAATAAGACTTGCTCTGCTGCAATGCTAAACATGTTACCAAAGAAGATGGGTGATCCAGGGAGCATAACTTTACCATGCCAATTCGGGAATCTAGCAACTAGTCATGCTCTAGCCGACTCGGGAGCAAGTTTTAATTTAATGCCCTACTCGTTCTTCAAGATACTCGATCTCCCCGAACCAAGACCGGTCTGCATGGTCATCCGTTTAGCGAACAAGACCATGACCTTTCCAAGAGGTATATGTGAAGACTTTCTAGTAAAAGTTGATAAGTTTGTTTATCCCGCAGATTTCATTGTTTTAGACATGGAGGAAGACGAACAAGTCCCAATCATCCTTGGAAGGCCCTTCTTGAGCACCGCCCGAGCCTTGGTGGATATTAGAGAGTCCAAACTCACTCTTCGAGTTGGAGAAGAAGCAGTCACTTTTGGAGTGAATAGAGCAATTCAACATTCAAGAATAAGTGATGACATGGCTTTTCAGTTGATGTTATTGATGATGTACTTGAAAAAGAGCTAGGAGGGTGGAAAGAAAAAGAGACCGAGGGATATATGGTGCTAGGAGAATGTGACTTTGATGCTGAACTTGATATACAAGAATTGGAGAAGCTATTGTAGGAAAGCGAGTACAATGAATTGAAAAGGGAGACAAAAGAAGCAACACGACGTGGCACAGGCAACACATCGTGGCCCTCAATTTTTCCACGATCTGACATTAAAAGCTGCGACAACACGATGTGGCAGCAGGCCCACGTCGTGGTGAGTGACAAAGAACAAAAAGTAGAGCTTAAAGCCTTGCCCGAACACCTGGAGTATGCATTCTTGGAAGAAGGATAACAAAAACCAGTAATCATAGCATCCAATCTAACAAAACACGAAAAAGAAAGCCTCGTGCAAGTACTAAGGAAAAGACAAAGTGCCATAGCATGGAAGATTACCGACATAAAAGGGATTAGTCCCGCCTATTGTTCGCACAAAATTAACTTAGAAGAAGGAGCAAAACTGGTAGTGCAACGCCAAACAAGACTAAACCCAAACATGCAAGAAGTGGTGAAAAAGGAGGTGGTCAAACTTTTGGATGCCGACATAATATATTCAATATCCGATAGCCCATGGGTAAGTTCGGTACACGTGGTTCCAAAGAAAGGAGGAATGACGGTGGTTACCAACGAAGACAATGAGCTAATCCCAACAAGAACGGTAACTGGGTGGCGCGTTTGCATCGACTATCAAAAGCTTAATGATGCTACATGCAAGGATCACTTTCCTTTACCATTTATCGATCAAATGCTCGAAAGGCTATCCGGTCATCTTTACTATTGTTTCCTAGATGGTTTTTCGGGGTACTTCCAAATTCCAATTGATCCACAAGACCAAGAAAAGACCACTTTCACTTACCCAAGTGGGACTTTTGCATATAGACGCATGCCATTTGGGTTATGCAACACACCAGCTACTTTCCAAAGGTGCATGATGGCTATCTTCCATGACATGATCAAAAAATTCATGGAGGTTTTCATGGATGACTTCTCGGTTTTTGGGTCCTCTTTTGAAGATTGTTTGTCCAACTTAGACCTAATGCTAGCAAGATGTGAGAAGACCAACTTAGTCCTCAATTGGGAAAAGTGCCACTTCATGGTCAAGGAAGGAATTGTGTTGGGACACAAAGTCTCAAAATTGGGGATAGAGGTGGATCGAGCAAAAGTTGACACTATAGCTAAATTACCACCTCCAACAAATGTAAAAGGGGTAAGGAGCTTTCTAGGCCATGCGGGATTTTACCGCCGATTCATCAAGGATTTTTCGAAGATTACAAGGCCACTAACCCACATACTCTAATCACACCATCATATCCTCTAATCAGGAATTTGTACTAGCATGCAATTCTAAGGCTCATACAATCAGGCATAACCTAAACAGGTCATCCTACCACTGGTTGATCAGTTCTAGCATGCAAATCTACAAGCTCATATAAGCATACAAAGGCATATCTCCTAGATCCTTAGCTCTAATCTAGCATGAGAATCACATAATCATATCATATCACATAACAAACATGTATTGGTATTTTGGAACCACTTACTTGAGCTCGGTCGATTGCACACATCACATCGCTTTCTTTGCTTAGAAATTCTTTTGTAATTAAATGTTCATTTTATTTTATAAAAAATTTCATCAAGCCCTTATTTGAGTTCAGGCACACCCGAGAGTATGCCCGAATCCCTCAAACCAAGGCTCTGATACCAACTTGTAACATCCAAAAATTCATGACCAAAAATTTCATTTTTAATATAACTAAAACACTCTTGTAACTTGATTCACACATTGAAAAGCATTTTAAAATAAAACATTTATCAGAGTTCATTCCCAGAAATCACATGTTGCGGAAAACATAGGTGTAAGCGTTGTGATCGTCCCGAGCTCCTTTGTTTGAAAACTGGAGGTACTTGAAACCAAAACTGAAAACCATAAGCACGAAGCTTAGTGAGTTCCCCAAATACCACATACCATACTATAACATACTGCCTAGACTATCCCGGTGCTGGCCTACCCCTTTGGTCTCTTTCGACCGGATACTGCCTAGCATATAAGCACATATATCACACACTGTCATGCATAACCGTGAGCCAAACATATCATTCATATATCATAATCAATAGAGGTGTTATGTGCCGCACATAGTCTTGCCATTATGCCACGGGCCGCCACATGGTCTTTCTTGCCAAGCCGGGGGCCACCCCTGGGTCTTACAGACAAGTTCCAAGAGCCACATCTTGGTCTTCCATGCAAGCATCACAAAGACAACTAGCATACATACTACTCTACTTAGCTAATTAGCATACAGTGTGCCATGAGCCACCTCCTAGTCTTTCATACATAATGCATAGGGCTAACCACCGGGTCTTCCTACTATATATAAACCAAATGGGCCGGCATTGGTGCCTTCAACCCATACAAACAGTGAGGACACTCGCCTCGAATGCTAAAGCGTACTGCACGAAACCCTTAGCTGCTGCCCTGACAATTTCCCGAGCTATCCATACCAAAACATCACCCGATTAGCAATTAGGTTCCAAACCATGATTCATAATCCTTACTTAGGGTGAAATAACCGTTTCACCGCCGACCTGTAACGACCCAAAATTCATTCCTTTAATGATGTTAGATTTCGTAACACAAATATCTATTTTGTGAATTTATTTCGATATTAAGATTATTAAAATTAAATAAACAAGATGGTGTTAATTTTAAAAGAATGAGTCAATAATTAAATAGAATCATTATGTTATAATGGTAAAAATAGGTGGTAGTTGTCATGTTTATGAGAGTTGAAGGGTGTATTGTGCAAGTTCCCAAACAAGAGTAAAAGAAATAAGAATTATGATTTCTAAGGAAGAAAGAAGGAAACCTCAGGGATTAAATTTGTAAATTTGCATTTAAATCACAATCAAATGCTTCGTTTACTCAATACCACTTTCCATGTCTGTTCGTGACATACAATTATTTCATATCCGTTTCTCAATCTCTCCCCCACGTAACGTATACGACGATACGATCCTGCTTATAATAATTGTATATATTTATCATTGGGGCTGATGGTTGTCTTGGCTAATGTATTTTACAATGAGAAAGAGAGATATAAGAACGAGTTAAAGACATGGAGGGGTTGTCTTCTCCGGTGAGATTAGCACGAGCTCTCACCAGTGGAGTTACAGAAAGATCATTGACTGTGGTTCTGTTTCCTCCAGCCAGTTGGTGAAGAGAGGAAGGCAAGAAGAATAAGATTGTGGTGTCTTAACGGGAATATGGGTTCATGATGGTGGTGACGAGGGTTCCTGGTGGGAAAATGTAAGGATGGGTGCAAGGCACGGTGGATATCTACTGTAATACGAGAAGATTTAATGGTGGTAGAAGATTTAATGGTGGTCGGCGGTAGTTCAAGGTGGTCGGATGTATAATAATACGAGAGGGAGACACAAGGAAAGAACTTTGATATCCGATGAGTAGCCTCTTTAGACGCTCTTATGGTGCCGTATCCAACCTTGTCTACGCTGTTTAGTACGAGTTTAATGTGGTGGGTTCGGTAAAACACGTGTAATGACAACAGGGTGAATTTAATCTTAAGCAGATAACGTCTCTATGTCTATGGTGACGTTGCATGGGCATAACATGGAAGTAAAGTTGTTTGCATATTTACGTGAAGTGGTTGTGTTAGGAGGTAAATTTCACTAGTGCCATATTATTTTTTTGAATAAATATTTGGCCAAATATAACATGTATGTAAACATATAATTGAAGTAACAATTCTGTAATGATCATTAACTTATTATGTATTCTAATTTTGTGGATCATGCATGTACGTATAAGTTAGATGATATTTATAAAACATGATGTTTATGTTATGGTGGAATTAAGATGATGCATGCCACAGTGGAGGAACTTCATTATATGGTAAATCTATATTATAAAGGAATACGGTTAATTAGCATATAATTTGGTGGCGATTTAGTGGATGATAATATGAATATTATTATATTAATAACTTATGACATAAGGTGTTTGGAATAAACTAAATCCAACATATTTATGTTTAGGTTGTCTTGGAGATTTCGAGTTGAAGCTGAAGCACGTCTTATTTGCCGAATATAGAGGTGAGTCAACTTTGTGGTTTTAAAAGTACATTGTTAGGAGTATCACATATCTTAGATGGATTGGGATGAACCTAGTTATCTAGGATGCATGTGCCCTTTTGATGATTGATTGTTATGCCTTTATTGTTGAAATGTTTTTAAAATCTAGGGTGTTGCATGCTAGACTCTTCTTTGTTTGATGCGAGATGTGGGCTAGGGTCATGCTAGAATAAAAAATGCTTGTGATAATTGTTCAAAAGTATGTTGTTTGCATCTTGTGTATGGTTATGTCTTAGAATCGGTTGATGTATGCATGTTATGTGGTAGTTGTAATTATGTGCGGTTATAGTGTTTAATGAATTGGTAGTCATATGCTTTGGTATGGTGATAATAGGATGAGTTTTAATTACATGTTTATGGCTCGTTAAAGTTGTATGAGTAACATGACTATTTTGGTGTATGCTTGTTTTGCGGGGTATAATGGTGTTATGGGTAGAACCTTGCAAGTTTAATCGGTTGACAGAGCTTAAGCCATAACGGTGATTAGTTACACGGTCTTTCTAGACGGCCGTGTGACACGTGGTTTGTGTACACCTTGGTGTACGAGAACTGGAGTGGTGTTGGCTTTATGGTGTGGCCGGATCAAACATCACGTGGGAATCGGGGGGTGTATCGGTAGAATTCACACCGTTTGTACCGATCATGAACGACACCGTGAAGTACTTGTACTTTGCACGTCGGAGTAGCGAAAGTGGAAGTCTTGGGGTTGGTGAATTCGGGTGGAAGTCATGAGCCACTTAGAGCACTAAACTGGCTGAGCACACGAGTAGTGAACGAGATTAAGTTGTTGGGTAGGTTGTCACTAAGAAAAACCCCAAAGTAGATAATCGGTTGAAAGGTGAATATATACAATAACCTGTTGAGTTGAACTTGCATATGATAATCGGTTGATAGCAATTACATATAATAAACGGTGAATTAAATTATATGTAATAATCGGTTGTTTTAAGGTGATAATTATAATCGGTTAAATTGAGCTTTAATATTATTGAAGGAAATTACGTATAATAAATGTAATATTCGGTTGCATTAAGTTGATAAATATATTTGGTCAAACTGAAATTAAAATGGTATGGTGAAATGTTGTATTGTAAACGGTTGAAATGATTTATGATGCAAATGGTTGAATGTTGGCTGCTATTTGGTATGTTATATGATGTTTTGTTTGACCCATTTCGAATATGTGTGTTCTCTTAGCATTGTACTATATTGACTCACTTAGCTTATGCTAACACTTGTTCTTTGCTTGTTGGCTATTGTGATTTAGGACAGGTAGCTTGACATGATGACTTGGTGAGGATGGGAACCATTGGGTAGCTTTATTTTTAGTTATGATACCATCTGGACATGTTCGGTTTTCATCATTATGTTTTGTGAACTTTAATTTTGATGGGTTTGTTTTGACATGAAAGTAACATTTGTGATGTTTTTGAAATAATCTTAAAAGTATTCCGCAACGTATTCTGTTAAATGAATGTTTAAAAAAACTTGGTGAAAAATCACAATGTTACACGACCCATCAAGGCCCAAACTATAAAATCCATGAAAGCCCATCAATGGCACAATTTTACAAATTGGGCCCCACCCTTACATGGAACTACACCTTTAGAACCCATTTCGTACTTCATAACCCTCCAAGGGTCAGCCTTGGTCAAGTCAAGTCAAGGTCAAAATCAGCATCCAAGTCGTTGTCAAAGTCAACGCTCCAAGTTGACTCAACTCGTCGAGTTGTCCTTCAACTCGGCGAGTTACCATAAACCACAGAATCATGATACTACGAATCAACTCGTCAAGTTCTCCCTTAACTCATCGAGTTCTTTTCTTTTCAAAAGAATCGGGTCATACTTACATCAACTCGATGAGTTACTTCGTGAACTCATCGATTTTTTCAGTCTGTTTACTCCTTCTTAATGCATTAAGCTATTTTTCTTCAGATCTAAACCCAATACCCTATATCTAGACTGGAAATACCTTTTAGAAGGGTAAAGTTTCCAACTTTATCCATTAATCCCTTCCTAAAGAGAATAAGCTCAAACCCTAACCCAAAAAGGCTTAAATCCAAATCCAAGAGTCCTCAAAACTTCAAGATAAGACATAAGAAAATAGATCTGGACTCCACGGACTAGAAGGGCACGTAAATTCTTAAACTTTACTCACATGCATGACCATTTGGATATTGAAGCTCAAAACAAGAGCTTAGATGTTGCATGGGGCTTCTAGGGCCACAAAGTTGGCACCTTTATGCCATGAAAGCCTCTCAAGGTCCTAAATCTGAAGTGTTTTCCACTTGGGACGTCCAACTCCTCACTAATCATCTCCTTTGGACCAAAACAACAAAAAGGGACACTAAATGAAGATCTAATCAACTACTTGGCAAGTTTGAGACTTGATTACCAGAAAGTGTCGATAATGGAGTGAGGTTTCTGGATCTAGCAACTCCTCCTTGTTCCTTCAAGCTTTCCTTCCTTCCAAAAGCTTCAAGCACCCACAAAACACTCAAAATGGCTCACAATCACTCAAATATTCTTTCAGGTTTCGAGTTTTAGGGTTAGAGACTTTGAGGCTGGAAATAAGGCCAAACCTTAGGGCTTAAGTTGTTTAAATAGGGTGCAAAGTCCTGATTTTAGGGTTTCCCAAACCATGTCCAACTCGTCTAGTTGATCCCCATCAACTTGTCGAGTTGGTCTTCCAAAAACACGCGGCCCAACTTTCCAACACGTCGAGTTTCTTGCCCAAACTCGATGAGTTGAGCTTTAGGAATGAAGGTTATCTTTCCTTAATTGGCCTTCTAGATTCCAGGTGTTACATAGGGTATCATCACATGAATACGAAGTTACAACATCGTCTGAACTCGTAATTCAAAGTAAGGGTTAGAGTATCATCGCATGAATACATAGTTACAACACCGCCTGAACTCGTAATTCATCACCTACAGGTTATGATTCTGTTGGTGCTTCCACATGACTGTCTAGAATATTCTGTGGTCGCCATCTATACTCTGGTAGATGACTACATCGCCACATCGCAACATCGCAGGTCAAGGTTATGGCATCTCCTCACATCTCACACCACCTATTTATCATCACCTATCTATCATCACCTAGTTATCATCACCTATCTCTCATCACCCATCGCTGCCCAATACATATTTATTAGTATAAAAATACATATATAGTTTAAATCAAGTAAAACACGTATATTTTGTTCATCCAACATAGATATCAAGAACATAGATAATATGCACACATAGCACGTCATTTATATTAAATACTTCGTATCTATGTGTAAGATGAAAGTAACTATGCACTCATTTGTTAAAGTCATGATTCCAAATTCGGGCAACGCTTCACTTCTAACAATTCTATTTTCCTTCGACGAAACCTAGTATCATTATCGCTAGATTTTAGTCAAATATTTATTTTTACTATTTACGAGCGATATTGTTTTATAAGTCTTAAACAATATTTTCCAACCACTATGTACGTACAGGGGCCAGACATGAAACACCGGAGGGCAGGACCATTTTAGCATTTAAGTTGTTCTGAAATCCAACCCTATGCGGCCCTTCAAACCAGATTCCCCATACCGTAAGCAGTTAAAAGGTATTATAATAACATTTAATATAATTTATAATACTTAGCGCATATATTGTTTATAGGTTCATAATAACGATAATGAACTTAAACATAAGTTATACATAAAGTAGGGTAAGCATAACTTACTTACAAGGAGGTTTTAGCTAGGAGTCGGTCTCTGCAGTGGCAGAACTTCGTCGTTGAATCTTTCTAAAAAGATTCTTGCAGTGCTTCAGCGCTCACCTTACTATACTAAAACTACAGAAAGAGAAGTCGAATCATGAGGGACCGAAATTCTCGGGGATAAGAAGAGAAAGACTCTTGAATCAAGAGAATGATGTAAGAAATATGAGAGCCTAGAGGCTCTTATTTATAGTGATTGAATTTACAAAAACTACTCTCTATAGTTACTTAATCAACTTATAGTTATTTAAACGACTAAACGCCCCTTTATAATACTATTTTAAATAGATTTAACGATATTTGTACTAAACTAATGTCGAAAGTACTCAACACTAGTCTTATAACGACCGCATCGTCGATACCTTTCTAATGATATATACATATGTATATATATATATATATATATATATGTATACGTATATATGATTCATACTTTATTTTAATACGTAAATATGATATTATAAATTACAACTCATTCATATGAAGTCCGTTTTTGACGTTCTTTATATCCACGCGTAGCTATCGACGATATCTACAACTTTCTTTTAGACTCCGTCGGCTAATTTTGACTTTATTTTTTGTCCATATTTTTATAAAGTTAAATTATTTTGCTAAAATCATAACTCTCTCGTACAGACTCTGTTTTTGACATTCTTTTTCTCAAAATTCTTATTATAAAGAGTACTATGATTTTCTTTTTGGTGGTTTGAGCTAAAATTCAACCATTTTCGTCGTAGCTTTTTACATTCATACATTCGTTGTGCGCGGCTGACTTTTATATCTTATAAAAATCATATTTAATTCATACGGAGTCGGATTTCTACGAAATTTATATTTTCGGGATCGGGAAGACGTGTACTTTCTATATATATATATATATATATATATATATATATATATATATATATATATATATATATATATATATATATATATATATATATATGTGTGTGTGTGTGTGTGTTTTTTTTGCGCACTTATTTTTACGATTTACGGACTATTCGACTGCTTTTTCCTATTTTATTATATTATAATAATCATGAAATACATAATATTCATATAATTCTTCTTTATTACGCCAAATAGGTTACAATTGTTGACCCTAACTATTACTTTGGTTAAGATTATTTATCCTAGATAATCTTCTATTAAAAAAAATCATTTTTAACACTTGTTATATCTTAATTGACTAGCCCGAATCTGCGGGTGTTACAGTTATCTCCCCCTTAGGATGATTACGTCCCAAAATCATCAACAAAACAGGGATTGTATAATGACTATGTACGTTTCCTTTCCATCCTAGGTGGTAATCATAACTCTTATGTCCTTTTAAATGAATATATAACTCTAGGAATCATTGACTGCTGACGGTGCGCAATCTTGCACCCGCTCTTTATTCTATGTTGGACTTTCAATCGTAACCTTCGAGTTACAAACTCGGTCCTTATTGGAGACTCCTAGTTCTTCTTAAACATACTTAACTTCATATAAGGTTTTTACTTCGATTACCGTAACAGACCGATGGGCCATGTTCTAATGACCTCTCATCGTATGATGCAACGCTTAGACTCAGGTCTTTTTAAGTCAGATTCCAGAATTGAAGATAACTTCCTTCATGTTCTAATGTGATATAATCACATTCTAGCATGTAGCACTTCTAGCTACATGCTTCTTACTTTAATGACGACCGTGATACTTCTATTGATCGCTTCGATTATCTTTTACTTCAATCTTCTGGCTTAAGTCGGATGCTATATCGAACTTGGTTCTTTGAACCATGTAATATACTTACCTTAGTCGGACTTGGTATGACCACTAGGGTCGGAATAATAATCATCTTCTTAGTCATTATCGAAACGATGGTAACGACAGACATGTACAAAACAGAATCAATTACTAGCACCTTGATAACCTTGTGATTTTCCCTGATCCAAGTGCGAGTCCTGTGCTTCCGATAATATAGGCCTCTACTACCTTTCACACCTACTCATACTCGTCCCAAATATTGTCTCGCAGTCCCCAAGTTCTTATTTCTTAAAATCACAAAACAATTTAACACATACGAATCTGTCCTAATAATCATAAAAATTTCCCTAGACTCTACTAGGACTTCTTCTATGCGTATCTTCAATCATCAATTCTGCTACAACTCGGTTGGTGGTGGAAATGCCAGACGATGGGATAACTTCATGGATTATACCAAAAGTTCTTTCTTTCTGCTAATCGAAAGTGTACTTCTCTCGTACTAGACATATTATTTATTAGACGCATTCTAAAGGCAAGATACCTCTCTTACGATATCTTCTGATAAGTGTGATTCACTGTCATAAAATTTCTAGATCCGGTCGGAAATTGGCCATAGATCCGATCAAACGATAACATCATAAAGCATATAAGGCATTTTATAGCACAAATCATTTAGCACATAAAATAAATTCAGGCATCTTCCCTAAATAAGCTAGTGTTCGTGTCTATTCAGGTATACTTCCTAAATATAGCAGACACTCATCTCACAATCATCGCTTAGCATTCTAACTTTAAGCCTAGAAATTTCCTAAAATTCCTAGTTCGCTTAGACTAATGCTCTGATACCAACTGTGACATCCCCAAATTCACGGTCATTTAAAAAAAATTATTTATGCTTATTTGAAAATCGGAGTATTCATTTTAAAGAATAATATTGCGGAATTTGCTCCCAGAAAACATGATAAATATTTTATCAAAGCATTTCCGAAGAAAATTATTTTGTTTATATTAAAACTTTAGGATGTCATCGTCAATACAGAAACATAAAAATAAACAGACCTTACATTTATTTACACTAGTGATTTACATCTCCTTTAATCTCTCAGTGTAATGTAGCTTCGTATCGAAACCTGTGATACAAATAAACTGAGTGGGCCAGGTTGGGAAACCTGGTGAGTACATAGGGTTTTCAACCCACAATAATATAGTTAATTTGTTTCTTCACATAATGCATGTCAAACAAGTAACCCGATTACCCATCCCCATTTTCTTCATTTAATCTTCCATAAAGATCTATTCTAAGGGTCATCTCCTACATCGTATTTACCTCTCGTCTCCTTACATCGTATTTCATTATATGTTTGTTCCTAAGGACTTTTCCTAAGGATAATATCCTACATCGCATAGACAGTACTGATTCGGGGATCACTCCCCCAATACGTGTCCAGTAAGGGTTAGGGTATCATCACATGAATATGTAGTTACAAACACCCTGAACTCGTAATTCAAAGTAAGGGTTAGAGTATCATCGCATGAATACATAGTTACAACATTTCCTGAACTCGTAATTCATCACCTACAGGTTATGAGTCTGTCGGTGTATCCACATGACTGTCTAGAATAGTCTGTGGTCGCCATCTATACTCTGGTAGATGACTACATCGCAACATCGCATGTCAAGGTTATGGCATCTCCTCACATCTCACATCACCTATTTATCATCACCTATCAATCATCACCTTTCTATCATCATCTATCTCTCAACACCCATCGCAACCCAATACATATTTATAAGTATAAAAATATATATACAGTTTAAATCAAGTAAAACATGTATATTTTGTTCATCCAGCATAGATATCAGGAACACAGATAATATGCACACATAGCACGTAATTTATATTAAATACTTCATATCTATGTGTAAGATGAAAGTAACTATGCACTCACTTGTTAAAGTGATGATTCCAAATTCGGGCTGTGCTTCGCTTCTAACAATTGTATTTTCCTTCGACGAAACCTAGTATCATTAGTGCTAGATTTTAGTATAATATTTATTTTTACTATTTACGAGCGATATTGTTTTATAAGTGTTAAACAATACTTTTCAACCACTATGTACGGACAGGGGCCAGACATGAAACAACGGAGGGCATGACCATTTTGGCATTTAAGTTGTTCTGAAATCCTACAACCCTATGCGGCCCTTCAAACCAGATTCCCCGTACCGTAAGCAGTTAAAATGTATTATAATAAAATTTTGTATAATTTATAATACTTAGCGCATGTATTGTTTATAGGTTCATAATAACGCTAATGAAATTAAACATAAGTTAAACTTAAAGTAGTGTAAGAATAACTTACTTACAAGGGGGTCTTAGCTAGAAGTCGGGCTCTGCAGGGACGGAACTTCGTCGCTGAATCTTTCTAAAAATATTCTTGCAGCGCTTCAGCGTTCACCTTACTATACTACAACTACAGAAAGAGAAGTCGAATCACGAGGGACCGAAATGCTCGGGGGATAAGAAGAGAAGGACTCTTGAATCAAGAGAATTGTGCAAGAAATATGAGAGCCTAGAGGCGCTTATTTATAGTGATTGAATTTTCAAAAACTACCCTCGATAGTTACTTAATGACCTTATAGTTATTTAAACGACTAAACACCATTTATAATACTATTTTAAATAGATTTAATGATATTAGTACTAAACTAATGTCGAAAGTACTCAACACTAGTCTTATAACGATCGCATCGTCGATACCTTTCTATATATATATATATATATATATATATATATATATATATATATATATATATATATATATATATATATATATATACTTTATTTTAATACATTAATATGCTATTATAAATTATAACTTTTTCATACGAACTCCGTTTTTGACGTTCTTTATATTCACGCGTAGCTATCGACGAGATCTACAACTTTCCGTCGGCTAATTTTGACTTTATTTTTTTTCCATATTTTTATAAAATTTAATGATTTTGCTAAAATCATAATTATCTTGTACGGACTCCGTTTTTGGCATTCTTTTTCTCAAAATTCTTATTTTAAAGAGTACTACGATTTTTTTCTGGTGGCTTTAGCTAAAAGTCAACCATTCTGTTCGTTGCTTTTTACGTCATACATTCGTTGTGCGCGGCTGACTTTTATATCTTATAAAAATTATATTTAATTCATACGGAGTCGGATTTCTACGAAATTTATATTTTCGGGATCGGGAAGACGTGTACTTTCTAAATATAATATAATATATATATATATATATATATATATATATATATATATATATATATATATATATATATATATATATATATATATATATATATATATATATATATATATATATATATATATATATATATATATATATCTGCGCACTTATTTTTACGATTTATGGACGATTCGGCTGATTTTTCCTACGATTTTTTTCTGTTCATGCCGCAACGACCCCTGCTGTCCCTGCACCAGCAAAGCAGTACGCTGGAAGTCTGCCGAAATGCAACAAGTGCAACTTCCACCACAATGGACCTTGCCGAGAGATGCATTGTTCCAACTGCATCAGGAAGGGTCACACTGCCTGTTTCTGTAAGGCACCGGCAAGACCAATCACCCAGGTCCCTGGTATTGGAGTAGGTCAGGCCTGCTACGGGTGCGGTGAAGTTGGACACTGCAAACGGAACTGTCCCCAGGCGGGTAATACTGGTGGAGTAGGGAGAGTTTTGGCGATAGGCCATGAGGAAGTCGTGGCAGACCCTACAGTGGTCACGCGTACGTTTCTCCTCGATAACTCTTATGCATGCATACTATTTGATAGTGGAGCGGAGAGGAGTTTCGTGAATCAAAAATTTAAACACTTACTTAAACAACCACCACGAGCACTAAAAGAAATGTTCACCGTAGAAATGGCTAACGGAAAGACTGAGAGCACTAACGATATATACATAGGATGTATCCTCACTCTAGATAGCTATTCATTTCAAATCGACCTCATGTCGGTCTCAATTAAAATTTTCGACGTCAGTATCGGCATGGATTGGTTGAGTCTTCATCATGCTGGCATCTTGTGTTATGAGAAAGTCGTTCATCTTAATCTACCGACTAGCGAAACCCTAGTTATTTATGGCGACAAACCAGGCACGAACCTTCGAATCATCTCGAGTATTCAAGCCCAGAAGTACTTACGAAAGGAATATCATGCGTTCCTTGCTCACGTAGTAGATGTGAGCCAAAAGGTGAAAGACATAAAGAGCATCCCAGAAGTCCGCGACTTTCCCGACATCTTTCCAGAAGATCTTCCAAGATTACCACCACCACGTCAAGTCGAGTTCAGAATCGACTTAATCCCATAAGCTACCCCTGTAGCCAAATCGCCTTACAGACTAGCACCAGCCGAGATGCAGGAACTATCCAGTCAAATGAACGAACTTCTCAGCAAGGTATTCATTAGACCAAGCTTCTCACCCTAGAGAGCGTCGGTCTTGTTCGTGAAGAAGAATGATGGATCATTCCGTATGTGCATCGACTATCGCGAGCTAAACAAACTTTCCATTAAGAACTGATACCCTCTACCACGGATACACGACTTGTTCGACCAACTTCAAGGAGCAAGCTACTTTTCAAAGATTGACTTAAGATCCGGGTATCACCAGTTACGAGTTTTAGAGGAAGATGTTCCCAAAACAGCCTTCCGAACTCGTTATGGTCACTACGAGTTTGTAGTGATGCCTTTCAGATTAACCAATGCACCTGTGGTGTTCATGGACTTAATGAATCGGGTGTGCCGTCCTTACCTAGATAAGTTCGTGATAGTATTCATCGATGACATACTTATCTACTCACGCAGTAAGGAGGAACGTAGTCAACACTTACGATAGATCTTGGAAACACTTCGACCAGAGAAGCTTTATGCGAAGTTCTCTAAATGCGAATTTTGGATTCGAAGAGTCGAATTCTTGGGTCACGTGGTTAGCGAAGAGGGAATTCACGTGGACCCTTCCAAAATCAAGGCTATCGAGAACTGGTCAGCACCAAGGACGCCTACGGAAATCCTTCAATTCTTAGGCCTCGCTGGCTACTATCGCAGATTCATTCAGAACTTCTCAAGGATCGCGAAACCACTTACTAATTTGACCCAGAAAGGTGTGACCTTTGATTGGGAAGAAAAACAAGAAAAGGCATTCCAAACGCTGAAGCAAGCCTTATGCAGCACACCGATATTATCTCTTCCATAAGGGATAGAAGATTTCGTGGTTACTGCGATGCATCCAACCAAGGGCTTGGTTGTGTTCTTATGCAACGGGGAAAGGTCATCGCCTATGCCTCGAGACAGCTTAAGACACACGAAGGAAACTACACTACACATGATCTTGAGTTAGGAGCAGTGGTATTTGCTCTGAAGATCTGGAGACACTACATGTATGGTACGAAAATCACTATCTTTATAGACCACAAAAGCCTTCAACATATATTCGACCAGAAGGAGCTCAACATGAGACAACGACGGTGGGTGACACACAACTAGCTAAAGGACAAGTTCCTGACAACACTCTCACCGGTCCGGAAATCATCAGAGAGACGACTGAAAAGATCGTTCAGATTCGTGAACGATTGAAAGCCTCTAGGGACAGACAGAAAAGTTACGCTGACAAAAGACGGAAACCCTTGGAATTTCAGGTTGGTGACCTTGTTTTATTGAAGGTCTCACCCTGGAAGGGCATGATCCTATTTGGAAAGCGTGCTAAACTAAATCCAAGGTACATTGGACCTTTTGAGATTATCGCTAGAATCGGCCTGGTAGCTTACAAATTCTGACTACCTCAAGAACTTAGCAACGTACACCCTACCTTCCACGTATCCAATCTAAAGAAGTGTCTATCTGATGAGACTCTTGTTATCCCACTCGATGAAATCGAGATCAATAAGAGCCTCAACTTCGTGGAAGAACCAGTAGAAATCATGGATATGGAAGTCAAGCAAACAAAACAAAGTCGTATCCCGATAGTGAAGGTCCGCTGGAATGCAAAGCAGAGACCTGAATTCACTTGGGAGCGGGAGGATCAAATGAAACATAAGTACCCGCATCTTTTCCTTTAGTCCATGGGTATCTCTTAGACTTAATTTCGGGATGAATTTCCCTCTAACGGGGGGATGATGTGACAACCCGTTATTTCATTATTGTAAAAGTCGAACTAAAGTCAAACTTCTTATTTTGATCTATCTTATTTAAGTAGATTTAAATTCTAGATTGGTTTAAAAGCTTTAAATTAAAAGTGTTGCTTGAATTAGAAGTGAATTACATAGATCCGAGAACCCTCGCATGGCTTGAGACTTCGGACCGCAAACGGTTCGCAGCCGCAAATGGTTCGCAACCACAAACGGTTCGCAGCCGCAAACAAGGTTCGCACCCGCAAACTCATTCCTCGGACCGTAAACCTCGGTCTTATCCACTCGGTGTGGAAACCAACGAAGGTGTCCCATCAGTTTTGACCCTATATGGGGGTTGGACCGTGAACTCCTCCTCACTTCTTCAATCCTAGCCGAAAACACCCACCTCACACTCAAGAACACCAACCGAAAACCCTCATTCTCTCTCAACTATCATCGAGAATCCATTTGAATCTCTTTAGGATCTTGCCAAGATCATCAAGTGTTCTTCATTCATCAAGATCATTGGGCCGAAAACCCTTGAATCTCCTTCATTTCATCAAAAACACTCAACCGTAAACCCAAGAACACCTAGATCTTCTTGGACCGTGAACTCTTGGGGCTAGCCGTGAACTCATAACAGCCTTCCATTTTGCTTCTAACACTCTTATTTGTAAGTTAAACTTACAAATTAGTCCAATTCCTTATCAATCTTATGTTTATATACACTAATTGTATACATATATATTACATAAAATGCTAATTAGGACTCGGTTTTGCTACGGGACTTCACTCGTGGAAATAACATCCTATATCGAACATTCAAATGAATCAGTCACATAAGGTGAGTTCATACCCCTACAATTTCCCTTTTTAAATGCTTTTAGGGGGAGGGGGAATACAAGTAGAACACAATTTAATTGTGTTAACATTTACATGTGGAAACAAACAAACAAAAGGATATCTTATGCTTAAATATTTGTCAAAATTTATTTTAAAAACTCTTTTAAACTATTTTTAGAATTCTGTTTATATCAAAATCATATTCATTTACATATTTATGTATAAGAATGCTTTAACGGACTTAGGACTATTGCTAAATACCGTAACTCCATTTCCTTGTTTGATTGTGGGCTTAGGGTAGGATCACTAGTCCGACTGTCGGCTAAATCATAATTATACTTGCTAAATATATACATGAATATTAAACTCCATTTTCAAAGAACATACTTAACTTTGTTGCATATGTTCGGCAATTGAGTCTTTTCTCCAAATCATTAACAGTTCATACAAACACACTAGTAACTATAATAGGTATAGTTTAGAGGATCAATACATACTATTTTCTAGAACAGAGAAACAATACATGAATCAATACATACATACTAGTATTATTCATTACAAAGTATACTATTCATTTTACAAGAAAAAAAAAGGAACTTACCTAATATACGTGAACAAGATAACTAAAATGTGAGATACTATTTCATGGCATAGAAATATTCTTGCTAAGTCATGTTTTGTAACCAGAGTCTCCTGGAGGGAGAGCGTGAGTTTGTGTATAGATCTATACAGGATTGACCATCCCACACCTTGCTGCTAGCTACAGTGGGACCTGCAGGTCTACGGGTGACAAATGTCATATCATTTTCTACGCCTGAAGAACGTCGTGTTTTATACTAGTCAATCAAGCATGGTTATAACCTAATCACATTTAATCCTTAATTAACCAGTTTGGTTACAAGGCAGTTATTGCATCAGTAGTGTATTTTACACAATACTACTGTAAATCTTCATTTTTCATTACATTCATACGGAGATGTAACACCCCGTTTATTTAAGAAATAAATAAACAAATTAATGAATGAATTGTAGCCCTAAAATTAATAATTATATAGCAAGGTGTTGGTCTCGACGAGTTAACTGTCATAATTTTAGAAGGCCGGGGTTAAAGTGCAAAATACGGACTTAATTTGTAAGTAATATCGAATACAAGGGATGCTTGGTAACAATTAGGACTCAATATTGAAGGAATTATGGAAGCAAGGGATAAAATGTAAATTCTGGATCTATATTGTGAAGAATTATGGAATCAGGGGTTAAAAAGGTAAATTTTGGATTTATTTTGGAAAAGATAAGGGAAGGAAGGACCAATTTTGTTAAAATTGGAAAGAGGTTATATTGGAGACGGGTTTAAACCCGTCATTGGCCTCCCCTCCCATAAACATGGAACCCTAACCCTAAGGGCACCATTCAGCAGCCGCCACCATCAAGAGCTCCACCGGCCGCTGCTGCATCATCGAATCCCCTGCTGCCGCTTTTTCGCCATCAGAATGCCACCACGACTGCCGGACATCATGATTAACGTTGGGAGCAAACGGGATGACCGCCGGGGGGCTGAAGAATGGACCTGGTTCGCTGCTGTGTGGTCGTGAGCCACCAACGAGGTCTCCTCGATGATTGACGACGAAATTGCTGCATGCTGAAGACTGACGTTTGAGCAGTGTTACTGTCGATATCGGACGTTCCTTCTCCTCCTTCTTCTTTTTGTTTCGCCGTCAGCCACGTCGCCGCTGTAGCGAGATCCTCCGTCGCCGTCATCCTCCTCCATGTTCGAAGTATATATGTGTGGTGGGTGTTCTGTTCGTGGGTGTGTGCGCATTTGAATACTTTTGGTGTGTGCTCGTTGGCCGGAAAACCCGAGGAAACCACCATGGCTTCCAACCATGGTGGCTGCCGCCGCTAGTTCCTTTTCTGCCACCCTTAACCGCCGTGTATGGGTGGTTGTGAGTGGGATACAGTCTTTGTGTGCATGTGTTTTACTTGTAAGGGTTGTAGGATCGTTTCTTTGCCGGAGATTCAAAGAAAAACCCCGCTACCACCACCGTGAAGTGGTGGCTGCCGCCACCAGCCGCCGTGTTGGGTGGCGGTGTGCTTGTTGTGTTTGATTCGTTGGGATGTTTGGGCAAGGGATTAAAACCCTAATGGGCCTAACGAACTCTAATTGATCAAAAGACCTAGCTATTGGGTTGGAAACCCTAATTAGGGTTTGGAAAACCCTAATTTTGGGATTATTGGTTTGGACTTATCAGGACCCGCATTTTGGACCATTGGAGTGGAGTTATGACTCATAACCGATTTCATTGTATGTTTGGACTTAATGGATTAAGTCCTTAATGGGTTAAGAAGGAACACTTAACCCTAATTGTCATTTCATGTGAAAAACCCTAATTGGGTTTTGGGTTCTTATTGGGCCATTTATTGGACTAAGCTGATGTGGGCCTTTGTGGGCCAATTGGGAACATATTAATGGACTAAGGGAAATTATTGGGCTTCAGGATAATACCATTTAGAGTAGCTTGGGACCAATTTGGAAAATTGGGCCATAAGTGAGCCATGTTTAGACCTTGAGGATTATTAGCCATTGGGCCATCAAAATGCCAATTCTTTGGACTAGAGTAATTGGTGTGACCTTAAAATAAGACCATGTAGAGGCTTGGGCCCAATTTGGAAAATTGGGCTATATGTTGGGCTTTAGCCCATTACTTGCCTATTGGGCCTTTGGAGTGTAAGTTGGACCTTGGGCTTGGAACCCAATTACTAATTGGGTATCGTTTGGTGCTGACAGTTTGGGAATCTGTCATCCAACAACTAGAGTTTTATTCGCGGGACTTCAGCAGTGCCAGATGATTCTCCTCACCATACCAATGGGTCTAAGGCACCAAGGTCGTCCCATTTTATGATATGTTGTACACTAGATGAAGTTGTATTATGTGGCATGTTAGCTGGTTATGTGCTAGGAAGTATGTTAGTGGTATATGTGTTATGCTTGTATGGAACACCATGGGAGAGCCCATGGCACCTGGATGTAAGACCATGTGGAGAGCCCATGGCTTTCCTACTATGTTGTAGTGTTTATCGTAGATTCACTACTGATATGTCTGGTATGTATATATATATATATATATATATATATATATATATATATATATATATATAGTATGCCAATGTTTACGTGGTATGTTAGTTGTCTTTGTGATATTTGCATGGAAGACCATGGGAGAGCCCATGGCACTTAGGTGTAAGACCATGTGGGGAGCCCATGGCATCCTGGAGTAAGACCTTGGGGACGAGCCCACGGCATCCGTATATGTTGATATGCATGGATGTGTGACTGATATGGCATATATGTTGATATGCATGGATATGTGATTGATATGGTTTATGTAGTTGTCATAGCTGAGATGGATTATGTGGTTATGTGGATTGTGTGGGGTATGCTCTGGGGAACTCACTAAGCTTCGTGCTTACAGTTTTGTTTATTGGTTTCAGGTATCAATGATTTGGAAAAAGAAGGGCTCGGATTGATCGCAATGCACACACCCATGTTTTCCGTATTGAATGATTTTGGGATTAACTCTGATAAATGTTTTAATTAACGATGTTTTGGATGTTGGCATAAATGATATCTATGTTTTGTCTATATTAAAAATGAAATTTTTACCCTCGATTTTTGGGTCGTTACAGGTGATATTCTCACATGAGAAATGCATAATATTTTCTAGTAAAGATAGTTTACATATATGGAAAAACATACATTTTATACTATTCCAAGTACAAACATACATTTTACACTATTACAAGAGAACAAACATACAAACAGTTGGGTCTTGGGTAAAAGACTACTTTTCATTTATAAAAGAAAATATAGGATTTTCTGGGAAGTATACAAACATTTTCACTAAACAAATACAAACATTTTCATGAAACAAATGCAAACACTTGACACTAAAATACTTATGAACTCACCAACTTAAATGTTGATACTCTCTTTCAAAACAACTTGTATTCTCAGGGAACCAGTACACAGGTACACTGGACCAGGTTTTGAGAAGACGGAGCATGTTCAAGACTCGTCTTTTATATTTTGCTATACATTTTTGGTGTCATACAACTATACGAAGAACACACATGTATTAACTATATTATTAATGCAATGGATGTTGTTGCTAGTTTTACTATTGTGCATTGTTATGATACTGTACATGACGTCCTCCGCCCCCGAAGGTTTCCGCCGTTCCGGTTTGGGGGTGTGACAGAACGTGCACTCTCGCTGCCGATTTCCTTACACATACAAATTATACCTAATTTATCATCCCATGCTTCCTAAGCTATAAGGCATCACATATCAAGCTAATTTATCAGTGACTGATGAGAACTAGAATGCAAGTCTACAAGCTCATACAATCGGCATACAAGGAATCTCTCCTAGCATTCTATCATGCAAACATTGAGCAGATCCTTATCCCTAACTAGCATGTGATTCACATATTCATAAATCAAATAATATCAAATAACATGCATGGTTATTTTGGGAAAAACTTACTTGAGCTCGTTCGATTGCATGCACCACACCCTTGTTGTATTAGAAACCCTTTTCTTTTAAAAAAACATATCTTTTGAAAAACTTTACCAATCCCTCAGTTTGAGTTCAGACACACCCGAGAGCATGTCCGAATCCCTCAAATCAAGGCACTAATACCAACTTGTAACGTCCCAAAATAAGACCCGGAAAATTTTCATTTTTAAGTTTATAAAACAGTAAATCATATTGTAGTCATAAAACCAAGGTAAACAAATTTTATCAATACATCATAATAATCAGAGTAAATCACAAAATGCGGAATTGAGTGGTGTGTGCTCTGTAATCATACCAGGCTCTTCCTTTGAAAACAGAAGTACCTGAAACATAAGCTGAAAATCGTAAGCACAAAGCTTAGTGAGTTCCCCAAAATACTTATGGGTTTTGAGCATTCTAACACTCCTATGGTGTACATGCAACCCTAGAAACCTTGGATCTTTGTTTTACTAAGATACATGCACATTTGATTTTTCCAAGGTTCTTATCCTAACTAGCATGGCATGGGGAACTTGAAACATAAAAACTAGTAGAATAACATACCTTTGTTGTTGCTTGAATTCCTTAAGAACTTTGTGAGCCTAGCACCCCAAATGTGATGCCTCAAATGTTTCACGCAACACCACAACTCTTGGAATAACTTTGAGAGAAGCACACTATCACTCAAAATCGGCTAGCCCTCCTTCTTCTAGTCTTAGTGCCGATTTTTGCTAGCCTATGGGGTCTTTATATAGTGTGTCACAAGTAGGGTTACACCATGTAAACCCTAATTGACATGGCTTTTCATTTCCTCCATGATCCATGGGTCTTAACCTCCATGGAGCATCCATGGAGCACCCTATGGGTTTTAGCCCAATCCAATAAACCATGGATCATTAGCCCACTATATAAGAATGGATGATTTACACAATCAACCCCATATATTTAATTAGTCTCTTTTTTATCACAAAATTAATTCCAAATTAATTCTTGATCAATACTAATTAAATAATATGATTTCATATTAATATATTATAACTTATAATATATTAACAAATTATAAGTGTCCTTCTTCTCATTTTGTCTATCCAATTATCATGATGCCATGCAACCCAAATGGACCATGCCAACCGGGTCAAGTACATACCAGAAATAGTTATGGACTTAGACACCTTATCCAACAGTATCCCACTTGGATAAGTAACTATAACTGCAAGTATGACTTCAGGAACCGATCAGCAATCGTAGCTCTTTCAAAGTCTCGTGGAACTAAGATGACCTGCCATTTAAGATAAATGATCATATAATCCTATGCTCTCAAGATATCAGTCGGACAAATACATGGAACAATGTCGTACTTATTGTCCAGCAGTTTGTTTCCCGATTTCCAATTTGTTTGACATAGAACTAGACTGAACACATCAATTTGGTTTTGACCGGGCCCGGTATATAGGTCAAAACAAAATCATCGAGGGTCCCAGATATCGCTTTTAATCCTCCAAGGACTAAAAGGAACAGATAAACTTCGACTCATATGCTTGTTCTACTACTTGTTGAATCATACACAAAGGCACGTTTTATAACATCGAGTTACCAATGCGTTTTTGTACAATCAATGTATAACCAACTCATAGTCAACAACTCATATCTCTAGGTTTGAAGACTTATATTATATTACCGTCTCACGATCACTCGAGATAAATTCCATGAAGTGATACAAGTGAGCGTGGGTTGAATCCAATACTCGAATCACTATTCCAGGAGTACTCATGAACACTGCAGCCCCTTTGTCCCAGACAAACTGCAGACCCATTCATGACAGTCTTGCCTCATTACCTACTTCCAAAGTATGATCGACTATGGATGGTTTGAATAATATGATATACCATAACATAATTATTCTGCAAGTCAAAACATGCAAAATTGAAATGATAGTAAACGATTGACAGAAGATAGTAACACTTTACTTATAAATAAATAACAACTTTTATTTAATCATCAAATGTCAATTACACTTTACAAATTTCAAAATCTATCTAATTTCTAAAACTAATATCATCCTTTAGCCCAATGCGCCTCGCATGCTGAAGATGCTTAACCCTACTCAGTCCCTTCATGAGGGGATATGCTGGGTTCTCATCCGATGATACCCTCTTTGCCACGAGGAGTCCTTCTTCTATTCGATGTCTAATGAAATGGTATTTTCTGTCGATATGTCTGGATCTCCCGTGATCCCTTGGTTCATTGGCTAAGGCAACTGCACTTTCACTATCACAGAAAATCTCCATAGGCTCCTTTATAGCTGGTACTACTCCATGGTCTCCAATGAAGTTCTTCAGCCATATCGCCTCCTTCGCTGCCTCGCTTGCTGCTATGTACTCTGATTCGCAAGTAGAATCAGCCATTGTCTCCTGCTTTGAACTTTTCCAAGTAATTTCTCCTCCATTTAAGGTAAAGACCCAGCCTGACTGAGAGCGGAAATTATCCATATCAGTATGGAAGCTAGCATCACTATACCCTACTACTCTCAAGTCATCACTCCCACCGAGGGTAAGGACCTAGTCCTTAGTCCTTCGCAGGTACTTGAGAATGTTATTTACCGCAGTCCAGTGAGCCTTGCCAGGGTTCCCCTGATATCTGCTGACCATGCTCAAAGCAAAGGCCACATCAGGACGAGTACAAGTCATAGATACATGATCGAGCCTACAGCGGAAGCATACGGTACTCGACTCATCTCAGCTATCTCAGCCTCTATACTTGGGCTCTGAGTCTTACTCAGTCTGGCGTTACTCTGGATCGGTAGCTCTCCTTTCTTGGAATCCTTCATGCTGAACCTATTCAGCACCTTATCCAAGTAGGTACTTTGACTAAATCCAATTAGTCTCTTACTCCTTCTCTCAAAATCCTTATCCCTAGGATATAGGCAGCTTCTCTAAGGTCCTTCATAGCGAAACACTTCCCAAGCCAGGAATTCACCTCCTGCAGATTTGGGATGTCATTTCCTATGAGTAGAATGTCATCCACATACAATAGCAAAAAAGCTAACTATACTCTCACTAGCCTTGACATATACACAGGACTCATCTTCGATCCTCGAAAAACCAAACTCTTTGACTTTCTCATCGCAACAAAGATTCCATCTGCGAGGTGCTTGTTTCAATCCATAGATGGATTTCTCAAGCTTACAAAATCTATTAGGGTACTCTGTACTGACAAAACCCTCTGGCTGACTCATGTAAACATCCTCAGCCAATTTTCCATTAAGGAAAGCGGTTTTGACATCCATTTTCCATATTTCATAATAATGAAATGCAGCAATGGCTAGCATAACCCTAATAGACTTAATCTTCGCTACTGGTGAAAAGGTCTCATCATAGTCAACTCCTGGAGTTTGAGAAAAGCCCTTTGCAACCAGTCGCGCCTTATAACTGTGTACATTCCCATCCATGTCGGTCTTCTTCTTGAAGATCCATTTGCACCCGACTGTCTTACGACCTGGTACATTGTCAACCAACTTCCAAACTTGATTGTCATTCATTGACTATATCTCGTTGTCCATAGCCTCTTTCCATTTAGCAGACTCGGGGCCTGCCATGGCTTCCGTGTAGCTGTTAGGTTCATCCAAACTTATCAGTGTACTATCACTGATAAGTGTATCACCTTCTGCAGTAATATGGAAACCATAGTAATGCTCAGGTGCATTCCTAACTCTCGTGGAACGCCTCAGAGGTACAGACTCGTCAGTTGGATCAACAGGAGTTTCCTCCTCAGGTTGATTGCTAGGGTTTGAGGTTCTTTCACCACTTGACTCTTAAATTTCTTCAAGGTCAATTTGCCTCCCACTGTTTCCTTGGCTTATGAACTCTCTCTCGCGAAAGACTCTTCTCCTTGCCGCAAAGACCACATTATCACTGGGTCTATAGAAGAGGTAACCAAATGATTTATGTGGGTAGCCGATGAAAATACACCACTCACTCTGAGGTTTGAGCTTATCGTGAGTCTCGCGCCTCACGAAAGCCTCGCAACCCCAAATCTTGATGTGGTCCAAATTGGGAACTTTCCAGTCCACATCTCGTGAGGTGTTTTGGAAACCTTTTTGGTAGGGACTAGATTAAGGATATGGGCGGCAGTCTCTAAGGCATACCCCCAAAATGAGATTGGTAGCGAAGCTCGACTCATCATGGAACGAACCATGTCCAAAAAGGTTTGATTACGCCTCTCAGCCACACCATTAAGTTGTGGTGTTCTGGGAGGTGTCAATTGTGAAACAATCCCACATTCCTTAAGATAGTCAAGGAACTCTGTACTAAGATACTCACCACCTCGATCGGATCGAAGCATCTTAATGTTCCTGCCCAGCTGATTCTCCACTTCCTGTTTAAACTCTTTGAACTTTTCAAAGGTTTCTGACTTATGCTTGATTAAGTAGACATAACCATATCTACTGTAATCATCAGTAAAAGTCACATAGAAGCGGTTAGCATCCCTTGTGACGGTTCTGAAGGGTCCACACACATCTGTGTGTACAAGATCCAACAAACCTTCACCCTTAGCACAGGTACCAGTGAAGGGTGATTTTTTCATTTTTCCAAGTAAACAAGATTCACAACTATCATATGACTTTAGGTCAAATGACTCCAAGACGCCATCCTTTTGGAGTTGGCCTATGTGTTTCTTGCTAACATGTCCAAGACGACAATGCCATAATGATGCTTTATCCAAGCTAGTGGAAGAGTCAATACACAACACATTATTTCCTAAGTTATCTACAACCGACACAGTTTCATATACACCATCACAAGGTGTTGGGTCAAAATTATGGTTTATACTTTGCTTTTCTAGACAACTGTAATTTTCTGTAGTGTAATATGTGTTTGCTGGTGTGTACGGCCGTAAACGGGTTTACGGCCGTAAACCCGTTCACGGCCGTAAACCTGTGTACGACCCATGTTTCCTATATATATATATATATATATATATATATATATATATATATATATATATAGGTGTAAGGGGTGAGGAGTGGTAGTGCAGTGGAGTGTAAGGCAAGAGGAGGAGTGCATATTGTAGAGAGAGAAACTAGAGAGAAGAAGAGTGTGTGTGAGAGAATCTTATGTGTATTGTTCATCATTCTAATCTTGAATACATCATAGATTCATCTTCTTCTTCTTCTCCTTCTCCTTCATTTGATCTGATATCATCCGTTTGATTGGGATTCCGCACCATCAAACGGATCTGATTGATACACAAGCATATTGGGGACTTACAAGTGGTATCAGAGCTTGGATTGTATCAATCAATTTTGTCAGATCTGGAGCGTATTTGATCTTATTTTTGAAGGATGTTTGCGTTTTTGGATAGATCTCTGAAAATTAGGGGGGGGGGGTTTGTTCTTCGCATTGTTCATAAAAACGAGTTCTGGATCGAGTTTTGGAGCAAAAACTGTGAAAAACGTCGTTTTTCTTCGCATCTGTTGAAGGAGTACGGCCAGTTGAAGGTGTACGGTCCTTGGTGTACGGTCGTCGGTGTACGGTCCTCGGTGTACGGCTCGGTGTACGGTCCTCGTGTGCGGCCTCGGTGTACGGCTCTCACGTGTACGGCTCGGTGGTTTGCGGTCCAGTAGCGTTTCCGGCTCGCTTCGTTCTTAGCCTCGGATCGCATCGCACCTCGTCCTCGCTTCGCTTCATTCTCGTCCTCGCATCTCAGCATCCTCGCAGCATCTTATTAAAAAAAAAGAGGAAGCGAAATTGAGGGTGTCGGGGATCGAACCGGGGTCCCTTGATTGATCAAACACGCGTCTTACCAGTTGGACTAACAAGTCCTTTGTTCCAATCCTTCCCATTTTAAATCTTAAGGCGTCCCTGTGTCGATCCAAGTTTCGCAATATTGTCACTTTTAACCCCAAAATCAATTTCCTTTTAATTTTAAATTCCATTTTCAACCCAAAAATTTTATTTTTTAATTTTTGACTTTTTACTTAAAATTTTGACTTTGACTTTTAAAGTTTGACCTTTGACTTTAAACTTTGACTTTCTCGTTTAACCTTCAAAATTTTAAATTTAGCTTTTCGGTTTGACTTTTAAGTTTGACTTTTTAAATTTGACTTTTAAGGTTGACTTTTGAGTTTTTAGTCAAAGGGCATATTTTTAAAACAATGAGTTCTTTAAACACCAAAGTCAATGAAATTTATTGTTCTCAAACATGCATTGATAATGTTAAAAATTTACTTGAGCATATCGAATTATTACGCAGAGAGAACGAGGACCTAAAATACGAAGGATATCAACTTAGGAAAGGTCACAAACCCTTAAAAGCACAATTAGAGACCAAAACCAAGGACTTCCGAAAACTTCAAGAAGAATACAGTAATAAATGTGCAAACTATAGATTTGTGACAGAACAACTTGCTGAGTTAACTGCTGAACTTGACACATTGAAAAATAAATTTGAAAATGCAGATTTTAATTTCAGAAAATTTGATGCGTCGAGTGAAGTAGTTGCATCAATGATGGAAAAAAAATTGAGATTTAAAAATAATCAGTCAAAGGGTTTAGGGTATGATAAAGTGCCTCCTCCCTTTAATCATACCTATCAGTATAACCCTTTGACAAAAGAGGAAATGGACAGAGAGGCACATCTCAAATATGGCAAACCTGCTGTATTTGTGTCGGGATGTGGTCCTCAGGTTGCAAGTACTAATGTTCTACTTCTTCTGCAGATCAACCACTAAGTCATTGCAAGCAAGCTGCTGAAGAGAGTGTGTCTGATAATAAGATTGTTTTAAAGTCTGATGACTTAAATTTTTTCGATATATTTGATGATATCTTTGATAATTCTGTCGTGGTTGTGCCAGAAAGTGTTGAGCTGAACGATTCTAATGCTTCTACTTCTTGTGCAGGTAAAGTAATGGAAGATGAGAACAAGGAGAAAACTGTTGAACAAACCAATGTGTCCTTGAACTCTGAATCTGTTGCTTCGAATTCAGTTGCTTCTAATCAACCTGCTGTTGAGAAATACAGGCCACCAAAACAAGCGAAACAGAGTGCCTGTTGTAAGTGTGCTTGTGGGAATAATAAGAGACAAGGCATGGATACGCCACCAGGGGCAGGAAGAAACAACTTCCCAGTGAAGAAAAAGACATGTTTTCATTGTGGAACACCTGGTCACATTGCCCGAAACTGTCCAAATCGCGCATACGTTCCCTACTATGCACAAGGGTGGCAGAACGCGCCAAGAGGGAGATTTTCCAAAAGAAACCCCTCAAGGTCACATTCAGACAATAGAAACTGGAACGCGCAAAAGGCCAAGAATCAAAATCCCAAGGGCAAGAAGGGAATGCCGGCCCAAAAGCCAATTTCAAGAAATGCTCCAACGAAACCAAAACCGGCTAGGTCAAAGTCATCTCGACAGCAGAATTCAAGTTCAAAATCAAGTGTCGAGGAAGCCATCAGATCGAACAAGAAATGGGTTAAACCCGACTATAGATGGGTACCAAAGGTTCAATCACCCAAATCATCTAATGCGTCTAATATTTCTTCATCTTCTGTTTGTGATAAGCAGGATATGTCTTGGGAGACAGTACCGTGCGTAGACGACAAAGGTCAACCCAGTTTCCAAATGGACTGGGTTCCAAAGATCAACTGATCCCGCTCGGTGTCGGAGCAGCTATGGAGGCATATCATCAGACTACAGTTTGTTGATAGTGGCTATTCCAGGCACATGATAGGAGGCATCTCCCAACTGTACAACACTCAAAACATTGTTTGAGAGTATATGTCCTTTGTGGAAAGGGAAGAAAGGAAGGGATCACACATGGGGTTTGTGCTTAACGATGTGAAGAATTTTCAGATCTGTTCTGAGATTATGCGTGCTGTTCTTAGACCTTCTGGATGCAAATTCAATCGGTGACTTACGGTTTGAGTTTTCTTCTCGATACTCCTGAGTTTTTCTTAAGCTGATTCGCTTCAAAGACAAATTTTTGTTTCAGGATAGTTTAAATTTGCGCATTTACTTTCATTTCTCCTCTATGCACAAATTTAGGGGGAGAAATAAAAACAAAACAAAAATTAGAAAAGTTTAAAAAATCCAAAAACATTAGAAAACCAGAAAATCCAAAAATATGTTGTTAATGGAATGTGCTTGCAGGTGATGTGTTGGGAAGTGATATATTCATGTGATAACATGCAATTTGAATATGTGTAACGTATCAAAGTTGAATTGTCTAGGCTCTGTGTTCAATGCGCTGGTAGGCACGAAAGATTTAAAATGGACTTGACTAGGCATAGATGAACTTAAGGAATCTAGAGACTTGAAAAATCTTGACCTAGATAAATCCATTTAGCCTGACAATACGACGCTTGGGTAGATTGAGCAGGGAGATATACATGAGAATCCACCGGTCACACTAAAGTAATTCGTATCTAGAACCGTGGTTTAACTCTTCCTCGATGTACGGACTCTGTCCTTAATTCCGGTATTGATGGGGCGACTGGGGAATTCCGATAAAGTAGGTCTGTAGGAAATTATTTTCTTGATTTCTTTCTGTTAGTCATATGTTGCCTCCTCTACGTGATTGAAATACATCCGACCTGGACTGCAACATATGCAATTCTATTTCTCTGCATCTTCTATCTATGCAATTCTTCCTATCTGTTAGCCATATGTTGTCTCCTTTGCGTGATTGAAATACATCCGACCTGGTACACATCATATGCACCATTCTACTTCTCAATCCCTCTAAATCTGGTTAGTCATATGTTTCACCCTCTGCGAGATTGGAAGAGATCCGACCTGGGTGTATAGCATATGCATTCTAAATCTGACTTCTCCCATAATAATTATCTGCTCACCTAAAGTAAGGAGTACTTTGGAAGTTCTTGATTATTGGGGTATGTCAGGAAGCGGGAAACATGCTCTAGTACAGTTAAAATTGAACTATCACTAGGTTCTCGCTGCTCAATTTAGGTGGACAACAATATCATTGGTCGTCGTCAGCTGAATGGTCCTTTAGGAATATTATCTAGGAACATAGGATCACATTGTCTTGTCACTTGTAGTATGTCCTAATTTTGTCACAATCTCTCGTGTTTAAGTGGACCACAATACCGACGATTGACCAAATCTATTCATGAAGGGAGAGGTACTGATAAACGGATAAAGGCTGTCTAAAAACATTGATCCCAAATCACTCTTAAAGTTAGCTATTATTTTTGTTTTTGTTAAATTTGTTCATAGTTTTCTTCTAATTTAAACATTTAGGGGGAGAATTAAAAATTAAAAAAAAAACAAACAAAAATCAGAAAATTTAAAATATCCAAAAATAGTGGTATTTCTGTTTTATTTCTTTTTCAGAAAATATGAAAAATCCAAAAATATTGTGTGCTAAGTTTTATTTTAGTTTTGTTTCTATTTTTAGCTTTATGTGTCTTGAAAAGTGAATTCAGATGTAGATGAGACTCGTGGAGACTGTATCAAGAATTTCTGAGCCAATGTTTCATCCGTGATCATCGAAGAATTCTCATTCGAAGGAGCAAGAAATGATGACTATTCTTTCAACATTCAATTTTTCTACCCCAGAAGCAAGGTGAAGCTGTACTTGAAGATTATGTGATAGATTGCATTGAAGCCTCCTCAATCAATTTGCTACTATCTTGTACCTACTCAAGTGATCCAGAAGATTAGATCTCTCTATTGTTCTCTCTGAAGATTCTCAAGCTGAAAGCGCTATCTTTCAAGAATCTTTTCAAGAAGCCTCCTCACCCAATGTGCGTTCAATGTCAAATTCTGAAGAAAATCCCAACTGCTCAAGATGAAGTCATTCATTGAAGATTCATCAAGTTCATCTTGAAGCTGTGAAGAAATCGAAGATAAACGCTGAAGCCAAGCTCCAAATGAAGATTAGCAAGAAAGGCCAGCTACCTTTTTAGGGGGAGTTTGTTGGGTCAATTAGAAAAGAAAGCTATAAACCAAGGGGGAGATTGTTGGGTCAAAATTATGGTTTATACTTTGCTTTTCTAGACAACTGTAATTTTCTGTAGTGTAATATGTGTTTGCTGGTGTGTACGGCCGTAAACCCGTTCACGGCCGTGAACCCGTGTACGGCCCATGTTTCCTATATATATATATATATATATATATATATATATATATATATATATATATATATATATATATATATATATATATATATATATATATATATATATATATAGGTGTAAGGGGTGAGGAGTGGTAGTGCAGTGGAGTGTAAGGCAAGAGGAGGAGTGCATATTGTAGAGAGAGAAACTAGAGAGAATAAGAGTGTGTGTGAGAGAATCTTATATGTATTGTTCATCATTCTAATCTTGAATACATCATAGATTCATCATCTTCTTCTTCTCCTTCTCCTTCATTTGATCTGGCATCATCCGTTTGATTGGGATTCCGCACCATCAAACGGATCTGATTGATACACAAGCAGATTGGGGACTTACACAAGGTAATGCTTTAAAATAAAGAACATTATTATAGAAAGCATTAATACCACCACATTCATTATCAAATAAAAAAGTAAATCCTTGTTTGTACAAACCGTGAAAGGAAATAATATTTCTCGCCATTTCAGACGAGTAACAACATTTATTCAAATCTAATCTTAACCCACTACTTAGCAACAAAGTTTATCTTCCCATGCTCCACAGGTGAAGCTTTCCTATTCCCCATGATCAAGTTTATCTTCCCATGCTCCATATTCTCCCTTCTTCGTAGTCCCTACAAATCAGAACATATGTGAATACCACAACATGTATCAAGGACCCAAGAATTAGAATATGGTGAGTTATTAGACAATAAAGTGTAAATACCTGCATGGTTGGGTTTCACTTTCCCATCCATAACATCTTGCAAGTACTTTGGGTAGTTTCACTTCAAGTGCGCCTTTTCATGGCAATAGAAGCATTCAGCCTCTTTAGGGTTGGCAGAAGGAGTGACAGAACCAAATTTGGTTCTACTTGAAGAGGAGCCATCAAGAGACTTTCCCTTGGTACCCTTCGAAGGGCTCTTCCTCTTCTTCCCTTTACCTTACCCGATAGCCAGAACAGGGGCGGTGGTAGGAGTACGAGTGGTAACAACGATTTAGCTTTAAGACCACTTTCGGCGGTCTTCAAAAGTCCTTGAAGTTTACTGAGTGTGACCTCCTCCTTGTTCATATGATAGGTCATTCGGAATTGATCATAACAAGAAGGTAAGGAGTGCAATATGATATCATTTGCCAACTCCTTGGGGAAGTTCACATTCAACTTCATCAGACGGTCCACAAACCTTTGCATTTTCTGCATGTGGCCCGTGATGGGTTCACCATCCTTCATTCGGGTTGTTATCATGGAGGAGATTATTTCATATCGCTCTTGACGAGCACTCTAATGGTATCTTTCCATCAGATCCTGGTGCATCTCAAAAGGATAGAAGTCCTGATAGGACTTTTGGAGCTCGGCTGTCATCATGGCCAGCATGATACATGCCACTTTAGTGGCATCTCTCTCATGAGTCCTGAAGTCAGCAATCTCCTCTGGAGTAGCAGAAGACTCATCAAGTTCCTTCAGCTCCTTGTTGAGTACATATTCCTTGTCCTCATAGCGAGTGACCATCCTTATGTTCCTAACACAATCATTGAAATTATTCCCATCAAAGATGACTCTCCCACAAAAGTTCATGAGAGAGAAGGAGCCGGTAGCGTTTGAGCCAGAAGCAGCATTGTTGGAAGACATCTGAAACGGAAGAAAGACAAGTTTATATTAGATATAAAGATAGTCCTTAATAAGACACCCAAATGTAATATTAAGGCTAGGACCCAACACAATATTTTATAACTTAGAAGAGGGATGTCGTAATCCAAGCTATAAAATATTTGAAGGAAGGTGAATGACGATTCACCAATTTCCACCATGAAAACGAAATGTATTATTAGGTTTTAATTGGTTTTGAAACTCCTAGATTCTTTTGAGATTCATTGAACTTTTCAATGGAATGTTTCAATCTCGATTGTGTCCTTCAAGTTTTGTGACTGGGATGCCGAGGATCACAAAACAAGGTCTGAATAACCATGCAAATTAACTTGGTACTCTTAATGTTTATCACCTAATCGATGTGCCGGTTAACCACACGCGCTCCACCGATCTATGATAAACCTTAATCCACCCTTTTCCAACCTTTTTAAATCCAAGTTAGTGTGTCGGTTAACCACACATGCTCCACTAACGACTTAAGCAAGGTGCAAAGTGTAATTTCATGGGTTAGCACCAAATTCACATTTTCCTAAAGTAACTAAGATTGGGAATTTATAAAACATTTAGTTACTTTATAATCATTATACTTTTAATGAGAATTAAAGTCATTGTCCTACCCGTTCGGCTAATGACCCTCCAGCAGTCAAGGAAGCGGTGGGTGAGTGTAACGACATGATTTTTCAAAACAAAATTTTCAATTTTAAACTCATAAAACATATGTCTCATCATTAATTCTCAAAACAACCAACAAGTTTTCAATAAAATTATTCAAATCCAGGATCCACAATCATAGCTCCATATCAAGAGTGTGTGTACAATCACGCCGGTGCCTTCCCGCGATCCTCGGAAGTACCTGAAACACATAACACATAACACGATAAGCACGAATACTTAGTGAGTTCCCCAAAATACCACATACAACAATTCGCCACTTGAGGCTATACTCTGTAAGACCCTCCGGTCTATGTGTCTCAGCAGGACCCTCCAGTCTCGTAGCTCGTTGGACCCTCTGGTCCGGTCTAGCTCGTTGGACCCTCCGGTCCGGTCTGGTTGAGAACCCTCTGGCCTCATATTTCGTTGGACCCTCCGGTCCGGTCTAAGCAACAAATAATATAGCATACAATACATATCACACAATCATGCATAACTCAAGGAAGCACATAAGACCCACTGGTCACACATAGTTACCACTCTTGGTAAAGTATAGTGAGAAGACTCACCTCGTAAGATAGCTAGTAAAAGTCTCGTGCCCGAAATCCTCGGTCTAGCCTCCGCCTATCACAATGAATATTTCTAATTAATATTCTACTCTTATCTCTGAAAAGTGGGTAGAAGACCATTCTACCCTTCCTTCACCTTTTTCACTCATCTTGACGAAACCCTAAAGTCAACAGAAGTCAACTCCAATCAACGGTCCAACTTTGACCAGACTCGTCGAGTCCAGTCGATTCATGGCAACCCCAGAAAGCTCCAACTCGACGAGCTAACCCGTAACTCGACGGGTCACCATCTGACTCAGTTCATCGGGACAAAACCCTGGGCTACTCGCGGATTCGGCGGCTCGACTCAGCTAGTCTATTAAGACTCTTTTGCATTCAGACGATTTTGTGCAAGATACTTTCCCAAACTTCAGATCTACGAACTAAAGGCTCATTAATCACGTAAAGGTTCGACCTCTATGACCATGCATCACTAATCTAGCTCTATTTGACAAAATAACCCTCATAATGGTGTCATAAGCTCAATATTCTTATGTGACTGCATAAAGTTGGGTTCTTGGGGCTCTCTGGACCTCTCAAGGTGCAGATCTGATGTCTAAGCCTCAAAGGGACTTCACATATTGCATAACTCAACTTAAAAGAGGGTAAAGAAACCCTAAATTCATGAGATCTACTAATCAAACGAAAATGGGTATGAACTCATACCTTCAACAGCAGCCTTGAATGAAATAGTGAAAGATCTGAGCCCCTTCTAGACAGCTGAGCTTGAACCCTCTCCTTCTTCCTTGCAAGAATGCACCAAAATGAATAAATTAGCTCCCTCTCTCTCTCTCTAAGCTCTCTGGATCGATTAGGGTCTCTCAAGGGAAAGTGTGGCCGCAAATGGAGGCCATAAGAGCCTTTAAATAGGCCACCAACCCGAGCAATTAGGGTTTCCCTCAGCAGCGCTGACTCGGCGAGTCAGATACCCGACTCGTCGAGTCCATTCATTAAACACGTCACCAAGTCGCGATCCCACTCGAGGAGTTGAGGCACCAACTCGTCGAGTCCACCCAAAATCCTTAAAATAAATGCTTATATTAGTATACCTGGAAAACCGGATGTTACAACTCTCCCCCACTAGGATCAGACTTTGCCCTTGAAGTCTTGTTCCGCAAATAGCTCGGGGTACTGGTCCTGCATTTCCGACTCCAGTTCCCAAGTCAAATCGGACCCCTTCCGATGTTGCCATTGGACCTGAACCACGGGCACTTCCTTGTTCCTCAGAACCTTCACCTTCCGACCTATGATCGCGATCGGCCTCTCGATGTAATTCAGGCTCGCATCCACCTGAATGTCCTCTAATGGTACCACTGTCGTCTCATCAGCCACACACTTCCGCAACTGGGACACGTGGAAGGTGTTATGAATCTGAGTCAACTCTTCAGGCAGCTCCAAACGGTAAGCTACCTTCCCCACTCTGGCGGTCACTTTGAAAGGACCGATGTATCGGGGCCCCAACTTTCCCCGTTTTCTGAACCGAATCACCCCTTTCCATGGGGAAACTTTAAGGAGTACAAAATCTCTGCCCTGGAACTCGAGCTCGGATCGTCGCCTATCCGCATAACTCTTCTGGCGACTCTGGGCTGTCAGTAACCTCTGTCTGACCTGCTGAATCTGCTCAGTCGTCTTCAGCACTATCTCAATGCTGCCCATAACTCTCTGCCCCACCTCTCCCCAACAGATGGGGGTGCGACACCTTCTCCCATACAGGAGCTCAAAGGGAGGCATACCAATGCTCGAGTGATGGCTGTTGTTGTAAGAAAACTCAGCCAAGGGTAGGTATGTGTCCCAACTCCCACCGAAGTCCATAACACATGCTCGAAGCATATCCACGAGCATCTGAATCGTTCGCTCGCTCTGTCCGTCTGTCTGTGGGTGGTAGGTGGTACTAAAATGCAATCGCGTTCCCAACTCCTTATGAAACTTCTTCCAGAATCTGGAAGTAAAACGCACATCCCGATCTGACATTATGGACGTCGGCACTCCATGCCGAGCTACCACCTCTCGCACATAAATCTCTGCCAGCCTCTCAGCAGAAGAGCTCTCACTAATAGCAAGGAAGTGAGCACTCTTCGTTAATCGATCCACAATCACCCAGATCACATCAACTCCACGCACCGTTCTCGGTAATTTGGTGATAAAGTCCATCGAGATCTGCTCCCACTTCCACTGGGGAATCTCCAAAGGCTGCAACGGACCGTGTGGACGTTGGTGCTCTGCCTTGATCCGGCGGCAGGTCAAGCACCTCTCGACCACCCAAGCAACATCCCTCTTCATACAGGGCCACCAATAGTCTCTCTTCAGATCCAAATACATCTTAGTGGCCTTGGGATGGATCGAAAATCTCGACCTATGCGCTTCTTCCATCAGAGTGCTACGAGCTCCGCCCGTATAAGGTACCTAAATCCGACCTCGAAAGGTCATAAGTCCTCGGCTATCCGTCACAAACTCGGATACTTGCCCAATCACCCGCTCCCTCTTGCGGTTCTCCGGTCTCACGGCCTCCGCCTGGGCCTCTCGAATGATATCCAATACCGGAGTCATCACTGTCATCCTCATGCATATATACCGAATCGGGGCACTCTCCGTCTTGCGACACAGGGCATCGGCTACCACGTTAGCCATGCCCGGGTGATACAAAATCTCACAGTCATACTCTTTTACCACGTCCAACCACCTCCTCCGGCGCATATTCAGGTTGGGTTGATCCATCAGATACTTCAAGCTCTTGTGGTCCGTGTATATGGTACATCGAACCCTGTACAAGTAATGGCGCCAGATCTTGAGGGCGAACACCACTGCCCCCAACTCTAAATCGTGGGTGGGATACCTCGTCTCATGAGGCTTCAGCTGCCTCGATGCATATGATATCACGTGCCCTCTCTGCATAAGCACTGCACCTAACCCCGATATAGATGCATCGCAGTAAACCACAAAGTCCTTCATTCCATCAGGAAGAGCTAACACTGGAGCTTCGCACGATCTCTGACAAAGAGTCTCAAATGAGTTCTGCTGCTCGGGACCCCAAGTGAAAGCAACGCCCTTCCGGGTCAACCTGGTGAGAGGAACGGCGATCTTGGAGAAGTCTCTGATAAACCTCCGATAATAGCCGGCCAACCCCAGAAAACTCCTGATCTAGGTGGGGGATCTCGGCACCTCCCAACTCATAACCGCCTCAATCTTGGCTGGGTCGACTAAAATCCCATTCTGATTAATGAGGTGTCCCAAGAACTGGACCTCTCGTAACCAGAAATCACACGTGGAGAATTTGGCATAAAGCTTCTCCGCTCTCAATACTCCGAGGACTTTTCTCAAATGATCCTCATGCTGTTCTCTAGACCTCGAATATACCAAGATATCGTCGATGAACACGATCACCGAACGATCCAACATAGGCCTGCATACCTGGTTCATGAGATCCATGAACGCTGCTGGTGCATTGGTGAGCCCGAAAGGCATCACCACGAACTCGTAATGCCCATAACGAGTTCTAAATGCTGTCTTCTGAATATCCTCCTCACGAACCCTCATCTGGTGATAACCAGACCTCAAATCGATCTTGGAAAACCAAGATGCACCCTGCAACTGATCGAACAGATTGTCGATCCTCAGGAGTGGATAACGGTTCTTGACCGTCAGCTTGTTCAACTCCCGACAATCAATGCACATCCGGTGCGAGCCATCCTTTTTCTTGACAAAAAGGATCGGTGCTCCCCACGGCGAGCTACTCGGCCGGATAAATCCCTTTCCCAACAGCTTCTGAAGCTGCGAGAATAACTCATGCATCTCTGGCGGCGCAAGGCGATAGGGCGCCTTGGCGATAGGTGCCGCCCCCGGAAGTAAATCAATACGAAACTCCACCTGCCTCTCGGGAGGCACACCTGGTAACTCCTCGGGGAAAACGTCCGGAAACTCACTAACCACCGGAACCTCAGCGACAGTACTCGGTCTCTCCGTAACATTCTGCATATCTGACACATACGCCAGAAAACTCATGCAACCCTGCTGCAAGCTCTGCCTCGCTCGAGCAGCCGAACAAAATGCTGACCCAGATCGGGTACCCTCGCCGAATACTGTAAGTACTCCCCTACTAGGGTTCCGGATGGTCACCAATTGACGCTCACAGTCGATCATAGCCCCGAAGCGACTCAGGCAGTCCATGCCCACGATGACACAGACATCCCCCATCGCGATAGGTACCAAATCTATCGGAAACTCGACTCCAAAAATCTCAAGCACACAACCCCGGATCACATCAGTCGCAAAAACAGCATGCTCATCAGCTATGGAGACTCTCAAAGGTCGACTCAACGCCTCACGTCAGATACTGATGTGATGAGTAAATGTTAGCGATACGAAGGATCGACTCACACCCGAGTCAAACAACACCAAAGCAGGTACAGAACTCACAAGAAAAGTACCTAAAAATATCACAAATAAGCACCATATATAAACAAAAGAATAAGAAAATGATCACATACCAGCCACAACATCGGGTGCTGCGCGGACCTCCTCCGCTGTCAACTAGAAGGCTCTACCGCGAGCCTTCGGTGCCTCGGCCTTCACGGGCCGATTCTCTGTAGCTCGAGTAGTAGAAGGCGCAGATCCCTGCACTGATCCCTGAAGCAACTGCGGGCACTCGGCCTTCCTATGGCCAGTCTGGTTGCAGTGGAAGCAAACCGAAAATCCCTTGGGGCAATCCCTCGTGATATACCCCTCCTTCCCGCACTTGTAACACATACATGCTCTGCACACCCCATCATGGCTCTTGCCGCACTTCCCACAAGTGTGGCCCTTTTGACCTCCCGATCTCGAATCAACGGGCTTTGCCCGCTTGGCCGCCGGCTGAGACTGTGCTGGCCGCCTATCCCTCCTCTGAGACTCTGCCTCCTCCCTGGCCTGAGTCTCTAGCTCAATCTCCCTCTTCCGAGCATTTTCCTGGAGCTCGGAAAATGTTTGGTATGTCGAGTTCGCCACAAACTCACGAATTTCTCTCCTCATAATGCTCAGATACCGACTCATACATGCCTGCTCAGTAGATACGTGCTCAGGGCAAAACAATGCCCTCTCATGAAACATCCGTGTGATCACAGTCACAGACTCAGTCCCCTGCTTGAGGGACAAGAACTCCTGGGCCAACCGTTCCCTCTCCACCGGGGAACGTACTCATCTCGAAACATAGCGGTGAACCTCTCCCAAGTCACCGTGGTAAGCTCTGCGGTAGAAAAGTCAGTTGTCACAAACTCCCACCAGTCCTTCGCTCCCAAGCGAAGCTGGTTCAGCGCGAACCGTACCCTCAGATGCTCCGGACAAAAACATGTGTAGAAGCATCCCTCAATGTCAGAGATCCATCTCATCGCGACTATCGTATCCTGAGTCCCATCAAACTCTGGTGGCTTCGTGTTGCTGAACTCCCGGTACAGCAACGAGTCACCCCCCTGTGGCCTAGCAGCGGCAACGGCTGCGGTGGCACAGCAACAACAGCATCGGTAAGAGCAGTGTAATGCTCGTTAAATGTCTCAATCAGCGTGGTCTTGATAGACCCAAACATCTCTGGTATCTCAGCTCGAATGGCTGCAACCACCTCATCATGAATCATCCTGCGAATCTCATCATCGCTAACACCGCTGCTCTCTGGGGTGTGGCGCGTACCCACCATGATGTCTCTGAAACACAACACAAAAGAAATCAGAGACTCGCTAGAGTATTCTCGCACTCAATCACTCAACCCTACTTGTTCCCTAGTACCCTAAGGATTCTTACTTGGGTTGCTCACTGATCCAGTGTTTCCAGTAGTACGGGCCCTATACTACCTTCCACACCACATCAGTATTCACCCCAAGTCCTCCTCCTAGGATTCTAGTTCACAAGTACTCTATATCTCACTGAGCGCAGGCTACCACCCAGTAGACCTCTCATAAGCTCCTCTCTGCTACCTACTCATACTCGAAGAAATTACAGTAGCAGTAACTCCTAGGCTAAGGCATCACAAATCAGGCCCACTCTACTCCTAAATATGAATACCTAGCCTACTCTACCATGCATAACACACCTCATAACACATAACGTAAGGGTATTTTGGGAAATCACCTTTCGGGTGTTGGCCGATTGTACACACTGCTCTTTTCCGCTTTTTCTGGAATCTTTTACTCTTTTTAGAAAAATTGTTTCTTTTTGAAAACTTTTTCTCAAATCCTCAGTTTGAGTCCAGATATGCCTGTAGGTGTATCTGAATCCCTCAAACCAAGGCTCTGATACCAACTTGTAACGACATGATTTTTCAAAACAAAATTTTCAATTTTAAACTCATAAAACATATGTCTCATCATTAATTCTCAAAACAACCAACAAGTTTTCAATACAATTATTCAAATCCAGGATCCACAATCATAGCTCCATATCAAGAGTGTGTGTACAATCACACCGGTGCCTTGCCGCGATCCTCAGAAGTACCTGAAACACATAACACATAACACGGTAAGCACGAATACTTAGTGAGTTCCCCAAAATACCACATACAACAATTCGCCACTTGAGGCTATACTCTGTAAGACCCTCCGGTCTATGCGTCTCAGCGGGACCCTCCAGTCCCGTAGCTCGTTGGACCCTCTGGTCCGGTCTAGCTCGTTGGACCCTCCGGTCCGGTCTGGTTGAGAACCCTCTGGCCTCATAGTTCGTTGGACCCTCCGGTCCGGTCTAAGCAACAAATAATATAGCATACAATACATATCACACAATCATGCATAACTCAAGCAAGCACATAAGACCCACTGGTCACACATAGTTACCACTCTAGGTAAAGTATAGTGAGAAGACTCACCTCGTAAGATAGCTAGTAAAAGTCTCGTGCCCGAAATCCTCGGTCTAGCCTCCGCCTATCACAATGAATATTTCTAATTAATATTCTACTCTTATCTCTGAAAAGTGGGTAGAAGACCATTCTACCCTTCCCTCACCTTTTTCACTCATCTTGACGAAACCCTAAAGTCAACAGAAGTCAACTCCAATCAACGGTCCAACTTTGACCAGACTCGTCGAATGCACTCGGGAGACTCGTCGAGTCCAGTCGATTCATGGCAACCCCAGAAAGCTCCAACTCGACGAGCTAACCCGTAACTCGACGGGTCACCATCTGACTCAGTTCATCGGGACAAAACCCTGGGCTACTCGCCGATTCGGCGGCTCGACTCGGCGAGTCTATTAAGACTCTTTTGCATTCAGACGATTTTGTGCAAGATACTTTCCCAAACTTCAGATCTATGCACTAAAGGCTCATTAATCACGTAAAGGTTCGACCTTTATGACCATGTGATGTGTTAAATTCACTCTAGTCTTAAATTTATAGGGTTGAAATTACCGATGCTAGAATTTACTACACGACTTAGGCAAGTGTACCTAATTGAGTTGTAATATAGCAATGGTAAGAACGGATGTCGAACACTTGGGGAAACGAGTATGATTTACGTTTAGACTATTTGTCGCTAATTAACTTAAAAGATAAGTAACTTGGGGGAATTTTTAGTAACAAGAAAAATAATGAGAATTTTAACGATTAAAGTGTAAAAATAAATATAGAACAAGAATTGGTTTTTAAGAATCAAGAAAGATAAGGATGCTTTCACTTAGATTTAATTCCGCCTTTTAGTAATGAATGATTTATATTAAGTGCAATGGATATTATTAGTTATTTACCGATTTCTAAAATTGGTTAAAAATCATGATCTAATTTTTTACCGTTTTGATAATAAAAATAATTAAAAACAATGGTCATGCAATTAACAATTTTATTAACAATAATTAATTCGTATCATGCAAACATTTGATCAAACTATTAATTTTAGTGGTCGTAAAACTAATAAGAATCGTAAGTTGGTCATACGATACAAAATATACATGTTAAATTTTTAGTATTTTATTTTACCTAATCCTAGGATTTTGTCCATCACTAGTCATAAATATCAATGGTCATGAAAAATTTATGATTCAAGATAATATATTTAAATTGATCCTTTAAAAATATTAACTTAGTTATAGGAAAATTAATTACAAAAATTCAACGTATAAAAATAAATGATCAAATATGCATGATAAAATAAATAACAATTAATATCCGAATAATATAAATCAAATCATATTTTTAAGGTTTCATTATCCAAGTGAAAGCAAAGAGAATTTTAGCCCATAATTAAAGTTACAACATACATAGAAAACATATTGAGAATGTTAAACATTTCGATAAAACAAACCCGATGTAGTCCCTAATGCCACTGCAATCTTCAATTCCTTAGCTCTTTGACTCTTGAATCGCCAATTGTAGAAAATTGGTTCAAAGGTTGGAAGAAATTTGTGTATCAAAATGCATAATTGCAATGTCTTCTCTTTTCTCTTTTCTTCCTCTTTTTGTGGTGAAAAATAGTGGTATTTATAGTAAAAATTTGGAAAATGAAATACCAAAAAGAAATAAATTGAGATTGGATCTAATGAAAAAGAATTCAAAAGAAATAAAAAGATGGGAATAAAAGGTTGGAAAGTTTAAAGGTGGTGAATTATTGAGTATTGGTTGGAAAGGAATGGGTTTAAAATAAGAAAAAGTGGGGAAAAAATGGTTAAAAACGGAATGGAATCGGAATTGGCAAATCTGGAAGCCAAAACGACGTCGTTTAGAAGGATGAACAGTGCGAATCGGATTTTGGGTCGAAACCGGGTCAAGGCGCGGACCTTGATGTGAGACGAAACGGATCGGAGTTCGGGTCGGATCGGGCACGGATCTGGGCGTGGATCGGATCAGGTGACGTCACGGATGACGTCACAGGCTAAAAAAAACGCGGATCTAAACCGGATCGGATCTCTGGGTCGGGTCGGTAAGATCGGATCTTTCTGTGAGGGAATTTGGACGCGGGGCGGACATCGGATTCGGTTCGGGTTTTCCGGATCTGGGTCGCGAGAATGGATCAGGGCTTCGGGTTTGGGCTCCGGGTTTTTTTGTTTCTTTTCTATTTTTTTTTCTTTTTCCAATTTAAATTAAATTAAATTAATTAAATTAATATAAATTATTTAGAAATTAAATAATTAATTCCCAATAATTTATTTTAATTAAACCTCATTAATTAATTTAAATTCTTTTTTTTTATATTTTTATTTTGTTTTCTCGTCTTTCCAACGCGGCTATCTTTGAATTCTTTGACTTTTTGATCTCGTTTTTCTTCGTGTAATTTCTTTCACTTCTTTTTGCGGATTTTTGCACATTTTCTTCTCCTTTTTCTTCAGAAATGATTTTTAGCTGTAAAATGGAATTTCAAACTTTATAAGTACCTTTTATCTTAAATCATACCAAAATATAGCTAAAAATACATAAATATCGCTCGAAATATATGTATAATTATTGCGATATCACCATGCATCACTCATCTAGCTCTATTTGACAAAATAACCCTCATAATGGTGTCATAAGCTCAATATTCTTATGTGAGTGCATAAAGTTGGGTTCTTGGGGCTCTCTGGACCTCTCAAGGTCCAGATCTGATGTCTAAGCCTCAAAGGGACTTCACATATTGCATAACTCAACTTAAAAGAGGGTAAAGAAACCCTAAATTCATGAGATCTACTAATCAAACGAAAATGGGTATGAACTCATACCTTCAACAGCAGCCTTGAATGAAATAGTGAAAGATCTGAGCCCCTTCTAGACAGCTGAGCTTGAACCCTCTCCTTCTTCCTAGCAAGAATGCACCAAAATGAAGAAATTAGCTCCCTCTCTCTCTCTAAGCTCTTTGGATCGATTAGGGTCTCTCAAGGGAAAGTGTGGCCGCAAATGGAAGCCATAAGAGCCTTTAAATAGGCCACCAACCCGAGCAATTAGGGTTTCCCTCAGCAGCGCTGACTCGGCGAGTCAGATACCCGACTCGTCGAGTCCATTCATTAAACATGTCACCAAGTCGCGATCCCACTCGACGAGTTGAGGCACCAACTCATCGAGTCCACCCAAAATCCTTAAAATAAATGCTTAAATTAATATACCTGGAAAACCGGATGTTACAGTGAGAGTGGGCACCCATTAAGCTGCAATTTTATAGGCAACAACCTTATACCCCCCTTATAGACCGGCTTCGTGAATGAGGCCTACTAATGGTAAAACGACTTGATCTTATATATATATATATATATATATATATATATATATATATATATATATATATATATATATATATATATATATATATATATGTACATATATATATATATATATTAACTTATAATACTATAAGTATAAGGGTTGAATTTTAACTTTTAAAATTCTAGGGGTTGGAACTAAAGTTTTCTAAAGTGACTTTACATGTTCCAAAACTTGACGGCAAGTTTTGTAACGATTCAAAACTTTTCAACTTCATAACTTATGAGTTAATGGTTTATTAAAATGAAGACTCTTCATTTTATGTAACCTATGTGTTATTTAATGGACTTTAAAAGAAAAAAGACTTTTGGTAATCCATAACTTGAGGACAACTTATGGACTCAATTAAAAAGATTTAGATCAAGAATTAATCTAACAAACAATTTGCAAATAATTCCTATGATCTACCAAACTCATAAGTGTATGAACATTCATATCAACAATTTCAAGAATCATATAAACACATATAAAACTTCAAATTTTGTTAATAACCATTGAAAATGGATTAGCATAATCATTACCACACCAAAAACAGGTTTTACAAGTCCAAAACAGTTTAGGGTAATGATTCTAGTCCATTTCCAGCAGCAAAACTCGAAAAACTGCACACAGGGCCTTCTACTCGTCGAGTGCAAGAACCTACTCGACGAGTAGGATGCTTTTACACTTGGACTCGTCGAGTCCCCCCATGGACTCGGCGAGTCCACTGAACAGATTGCAGATTTTTCGATTTTCTTCAACAATTTGCATCAAGTATCAAGAAAATAAGCCTAGGCTCTGATACCACTAATGGGTTTTGAGCATTCTAACACTCCTATGGTGTACATGCAACCCTAGAAACCTTGGATCTATGTTTTACTAAGATACACGCAAATTTGATTTTTTTCAAGGTTCTTATCCTAACTAGCATGGCATGGGGAACTTGAAACATAAAAACTAGTAGAATAACATACCTTTGTTGTTGCTTGAATTCCTTAAGAACTTTGTGAGCCTAACACCCCAAATATGATACCTCAAATGTTTCACACAACACCACAACTCTTGGAATAACTTTGAGAGAAGCACACTATCACTCAAAATCGGCTAGCCCTCCTTGTTCTAGTCTTAGTGCCAATTTTTGCTAGCCTATGGGGTCTTTATATAATGTGTCACAAGTAGGGTTACACCATGTAAACCCTAATTGACATGGCTTTTCATTTCCTCCATGATCCATGGGTTTTAACCTCCATGGAGCATCCATGGAGCAACCTATGGGTTTTAGCCCAATCCAATAAACCATGGATCATTAGCCCACTATATAAGAATGGATGATTTACACAATCAACCCCATATATTTAATTAGTCTCTTTTTGATCACAAAATTAATTCCAAATTAATTCTTGATCAATACTAATTAAATAATATGATTTCATATTAATATATTATAACTTATAATATATTAACAAATCATAAGTGTCCTTCTTCTCATTTTGTCTATCAAATTATCATGATGCCATGCAACCCAAATGGACCATGCCAACCGGGTCAAGTACATACCAGAAATAGTTATGGACTTAGACACCTTATCCAACAAATACCACATACCATATATAAATAAATAAACACATAAAGGGCCCCACCTTGTCATCGGCCCCCACCCGACATCGTGTCCTACTCGGTATACAGATCTGTCAGTCATCGGGCCCTGCCCGACATACATATAAACACATAACACATGCAATAATCACGAAGATACATAGCATATAAAAAGGTCATCGGGCCCCGCCTGGTAAGCATGCGAGCACATAACACATGCAAGAGTCACGCAGACATCTAGCATCCTAACATAACAAAACCATGGGCCGGAATTGGTGCCTTTGACTCGTTAAACACAGTGAGGAAACTCTCCTCAATTCGCTGATAATCAAATCACTGCTTAGGCCGCTGAACCGGATAACCTCGTGCCAACTATAATAAATACAAACTTAATCATTAATTAACTTGATAGCCCAACATCCGAGGCCCACTCCATAAACCAACTTCCTAAGGGTAAAAGACCAATTTACCCTTTTCTTACTTGGCCCAAAAACAAAGTCCAGCCCAATGTACAAAAAACCCAATATGCAACCCAAGCCCGAAATGGACCAACTTCCTAATTGGGCCTAAAAATTCTCATGAGACCGATACCAAGAAAGTCCTCAGCCTGACCATGGCCCACAAACAGAAGCCCAATGGCCCAATAAGGCCTAAACTCAAAAGGCTCAATAATGCTGAACTGGGGAGTACGCCCTACGTACTCGAGATGTATGCCCCCGCGCACATGGCCTCAAAGTATAAAGTACAAGTCCGTTAAGCACAAACTCAACATTACATTGGGCGTACACTTATGTACGCCCCGCGTACTCCTCAGGCTACCTTTTCACTCCGTTAAGCACTTAATAGGTTAAGCTAGCATGTTAAACTCTCAGATCTGCTTCTACAAGACCACTAATCACGTAAAGTTGGCAACTTTACACTCATGCATGACTTAATGGGGTTCTATAGCTCAAAAGAACTTAACAAAGGGTCTTAACACATGCATGGGTCCATAAACACCTCAAATCTTGCATTTTTATGAACCAAGGGACCAAAAGGACCCTAGATCTACCATCAATCACTTCTGGAGTGAATCAAGAGGCTCAACATTCATTCCAAGGACTCAAAGAGCATAAAATGGCACCAAAACTAGATCTAGCATCATGGATTATCAAGATGGAAGCTTTTTACCTCACAAGGATGGAAACTGATGAACTAATCCCATATCCTTAAGCTCCAAGCACAACTCTAAATGGTTCACTTCTTCTTCTCCTTCACAAAGCACCAACACTCACACTTTATGGCTCAAAACTCTTAAGAACTCACTTGGGGTTCGATTTCTGGACAAGAGGGGATGGAGGCTGATGATATTAGGGTTAGGTGATGGGGTAAGGAGCTTAAATAGGGTCCAAGACCCTAAAAATAGTGTTTGCATGAATCTGGAGTACGCCCAACGTACTCCAATTATGCTTAGCGTACTCCGCTAGAGTACCATGATCTATCTGATTAGTACGCCCAACGTACGCCAGTGTACGCCCCGCGTACTGGACTTAGCACGAGTACGCCCTGCGTACTCCCTATGTATGCCCTACGTACTAGGGTTAACCTTAAACCCTATAATCTTTTGAAGACCATAACTTCTTCGTTATAAGTCTGTTTCCGACGATCCTTATATCCATGAAGAGGTAGCGAGAAGATGTACGCTTCTGTTGACTCATATTTTCCTTAAAACTTCCCGAACTAAATTCCAATTTCCATAAAAGCCCGAAATGACGCTTTACCGAAATACCCCTTGGCTCCAAGACACAAACCGAACACCCAGATCATCTGAATTACATTACCACACCCAAATGGGTCAAAATCTATTTTCCTCAAAGGTCCTAAGCGTGATGATACCCGATCTTTGGTCACCACCCCGTAATATAAAACGATTCGGAACAGGGTGTTACATATGTTTTCTAATATATATATATATATATATATATATATATATATATATATATATATATATATATATATATATATATATATATATATATATGAATAAGATTTATATATAAATACAAATTTTTATCTATAAAATACATTTTGTATACATAAAATGCATACAGAAGACGATTTATATGTATACACAAATACATAAAAATACATTTTTATACATAAAAAACGTTTTTTTACATATAAAAATAAATAGAATATGTATTTTATACATACAAAGTACATACGATATGTATTTTATACTTATATAATATATTACGATATTTATATGTATAAACATTAAATATGTTTTTTTATACATAACAAAAATAAAATACATTTTGTAAAATATAGATATACGAATACCATTTGTGTATATAAATTCGTTTGACGAAGGAATAACAAAACATGCTTTAGCCAAAATGGCTTTAGGTGCTAACCATTCAAGTTGAGCTTACGAGTTCGATTGTTGCCGACTCCCTTACCTTGCCTTTTTTTTCTTATTGAGCTGACATGGCTATTCAATCAACATGTCAGCAAAAACCTACATGTCAAGTTGTAACATTGGGATGACCGGATAATAGGTTAAAAATAAAAGGTTTTACTAAAACTTTGGTTTATGCATAACAAAAAAAAGTTCCGGCTAAATTAGAAAAAAGTTGTAAAACTAATGACTTTATGATAATAACTCTTTATTTAAGTGTTTAAGTTTATTTATTTATTTATTTATCTCTAAATATTATTAAAAGAGAAACTTCAATTCTAACTTGAAGAAATCAGGGTCATTGATTGCATTTCAATCATATATTTTCAACCATTGGATTATTTGCTGACATCATCTTTGTCAACATTTTTATTTTTGTCCATAAATTTTATAAAACATATATTACGTTTTAAATTAGGAAGTCTATTAATGACAATTAAATCTCACCAAAAATAAAATGAATTAAATTAGGAATTCTATTAATAACAATTAAATCTCACCAAAAATAAAATGAATTAAATTAGGAATTCTATTAATGACAATTAAATCTCACTAAAAATAAAATGAAAAAATGTCTCGCCCCATCCCTAATTACCAGTACCCCTACCCTCTCTCCCTTTTTACTTTACATAATTTATCTAACCTAAGTTTCGCAGAGGGGAAGAAAATGGGGAAAGAAGAAATAGAATATATGTCGGCTTCAATCTATGTATACTAGTCTTGTGTTCGATCATCATTAAAGAAGGATGAATGATATAGAGATAAATTTCTTTGGATTCTAATTTAATTTGGTCGTAGTTTCGATCGATTGTGGGTACGTTTTAGATTATGTTTCTTTTATTATGTTTCAACTATGAAGTTCCAATCTATATAACCTTTCGATTTAAGTTTAAATCCATAATGGTTACATTTTCTGAATTTACTTCGATTTTTGTTCTTATGATCTGTATTGTTGATTTTGATTTTTTAAGTTATAAATATCTGGAGAGCAAAATTGTGACACCAGTCAAATTTTGGTCAAAAATAAATTGATCAATAATCGTAATTGGGATGAACCAAGTGGTAGAGTTGTAACAGGGTTTCCAAAAACATAAAGAACATTGAAATCCGAGTTATAACGAAGAAGTTATGACCAATCGAAAATCCGCGGTAAAACCGGCAAAACACTGTTTAGTGTAAAAAGCGAATTTTCGATAAAAGGATTTTTAGCCTTAACAATCTAAATGAAAGTTGTAGAATATGTTAAACCGAGAACGTTCATAAAAAGAACGTCAAAATCTGACTTCGTATGAGGAAGTTATGATTTTTCGAAGTTTCGGTTTAGCACTAGACAGCTAAAAATTCGAAATATAAATCGATCGATATTTAGCCGACGCAACTTAAACGAGAATCGAAGGTCTCGTCAAAAGTAGCACAACGGTAAAAAGACAGACGAAAACGGACGTCGGATGAAGAAGTTATGAATTTTTAACGGATTCCCGTCCCGGACTGTTTAAAATAATAATATTAAAAATAAATTCAAAATTAACCGACGAAGTCTAAACGAAAGTCGTAGAGTATGATTTTACCTACGCGCGCATATAAAGAACGCCAAAAACGGAGCTCGTATGCGAAAGTTATGATTTTCGCAAGTTTTGGCACAAAAATATAGAAAAATAAGAAAAACCGGGCAATTTCGCATGCCACGTCACCCTCGCACGTGGCAGCTGCTGAGTGGGCCGAAGCCATGCGTGGCACCTCCTGATTCGACCAACTCCGCGGTCCAATCCCACTCGGACAGCCTCGCATGAGACACACCGGACATCACCTCGCACGCTCCTCGGATGCTCCCTTCGCACGTGTCTCCTTTCTATTGGACCGAGGTTTGGTCCAATCCGAGACTGCCACTGCGAGCCTGCTGTCCGAACCCTCGCCTCGTGTACCACCCTCCTGTCCGACGCGTGTGCTGATGACTAAGCTGCTTCGGACCGAGGCCTCGGCCTATAAAAGCCATGCGAGACCTCTCGGATTCCACCCTTATTTCACACCAAAACTTCCCAAAATTCACATTTTAGCCCCGTAAACTTTCTCACAACCCCCGAAGGCCCCGGTATCACGTCTAAAGCCCGAAGCAAGCCTTGGAGCCCCGGAATTATCGAGAATTCATCCTCTCTCCTGTCGAAACTCTGCCCGGTTTGAGCCGGTTTTTCGTCAAACAAACTCTTTTTCGGGAAACGAAACGCTGCCCGAATCACCGCTTATCAAAGTGAGTTCATACCCCTATAATTTACCTTTTCAATGGTTTTTAAATGCTTTTTAAGGGGAGAATACAAGTTTAACACAATAATAAATTGTGTTAATAACTGTGTGTGATAATAATCACACAGAAAGTTTCTGTATGCTTTTAAGAATTACCAAATACTTCCAAAATAACGTAAAGCCATGTTAAATTCTTTGAAAAATGTTTTATAAACTATTTCAAATTATAAATGCCAAAATCATGTTTATATATGTATAAATATATAAATAAGACTTGAAGGGCTTAGGACTAATGAATTATCTTATATCCTTTTCCTTGTTTGGATGTGGAATTAAGGTTGTGTTATTTGTCCGAAGGTCGTTTCCTTCTTAATTATATATATATATATATATATATATATATATATATATATATATATATATATATATATATATATATGTATATATTATACATATATGAGTCTAAAAGGTTACTCCTTTTAGTATCATTACCTTTGTATCAGGCTGAGGAAAGGTGATATTCCATGAGAATTCATGCTAATCAGATAGAACATATAAATTATAATAGGTATAATTTATGATTCAAAACTAAATATACAAGTATGATTCACGACTGTATACTTTCCAAGGAAATTACCAAAATTCATTCAACTATACCAAGATATGTATAATACCTTTAATATACGAACAACATATTAAAGAAGTAAAGATACATCATACCTGGTTTGCATTAGCAAAGGTACTATACAGAGTACCCGAGTTAGCAAACACGTGGTAATGCCGGGTTTGCATTAGCAAAGGTACTATACATAGTGCCCGAGTTAGCAAACACGAGGTAATAATTCATCCTGTCGGGTTTGCATTAGCAAAGGTACTATACATAGTACCCGAGTTAGCAAACACGAGGTAATAATACATTCTGCCGGGTTTGCATTAGCAAAGGTACTATACAGAGTACCCGAGTTAGCAAACACGAGGTAATAATTCATGATTTAAGTATACTAGAATACACTGTTTTACAAGAAACCAGGGTTTTGATTCAAAACAAATCAAGGGTTTACACTTATCAAATACATGTTAGAAATTCTAATTCAAGAACACACTGTCAATCATTATTTCAGAATGATTGGGCTTTTCATAAATAATACACATGTAACGTTTATATGCTTTTTATGAGACACTAAGTTCAGGTTGTTTAATTCATTTTAGACAACATAGGAAAAGCCCTGAAATTATAACCAGAATCTCCAGCCGGGGATCGAAACAAGTGTGTGTAGATCTATATCGGGATTGACAACCCCACACTTAGGCTGCTAGCTACAGTCAGGTTTATAAGCCTATGAGTGACAATTGTTATCACCAGTTTAAACGCCCACAAAGCGTTTGTTTCAGGCCATCCGTCATAGTATAGTTATAATAACTCATTAAAAAGATATTAACAATACGTTAGTGTATAAACAAATAAACGAAAGTACACCTTCAAAGTACCAGTTTATAGAATATAAAATACAATGGTTTAATACAGTTTTCATTAACACATGGTGGAGCCAGGCACACTCTCGATTACAAGTTTTCAGAAAGGAATACAAATACAAAACAGTAATACAAAGAGAACGGTTTATGAGATTAAACCACTTTTACAAATGGGAACCTAGTCATTTACTTTTGGTAAACTAGTATAACATAAAGGACCTTTAGTGGTTAATTCTATAATTCCTTAGTTGCTACGCCATAGTTATACATAAGTAATATCCGATTGACAGTGAAATGTGTGACTGTCCATTCGATATTGGGTTATATATAATCAGTATAAACTAAGTAATTACAGAGGGAAACTATTGAGGTTATCAGTTAATCACCTCATGAAATATAGGATTTCCTGGAGAAACCAGTGAACTTATTCAAAGAACTTAGGGTATACTTAACAGAATTAAAATACTTATGAACTCACCAGCTTAAATGCTAGTCTACTCTTTCTAAATAACTTGTATTCTCAGGAATCCAGTAGACAGGTACACTCCCGAAGCTTTTGAGAAGACTACCTAGTACCGTACCGCGACTCTTGTCTTCTACTGTACCTACTTTAGTGTTTGAATATGTAATGTTTAAACACTTATGTAAAACTTATACTTATTAATGCAATGGTTGTTTGTACTTTGATTACTATATTGCATGTGTTGTGATACTTACCTAAAGTCCTCCGCCCCCGAACGTTTCCGCCGTTCTGGTTTGGGGGTGCGACAAAAATGATGGACACAGCAGCACCGCTACCTCTCATCCATTGTTTCAATTTGGAAGATATGTCCACTAGGTAGTGAATTTATATATGTCGATTTTCTTTTTTATTTTTACATTTTTGTATATTCATTTAGTCAATGGTTTTTTTGTGGCTTACCAGGTCGTGAATGGAAGATATACTCGAGTCAATATCTATAATGCTTTACCCATTCGATCCCTTACTGGATTTGGAGATGGAATTTAAACCCTTATACCATTGAGTGATCCACATATTCTACAGCTCAGCAAAACCCAGTAGTGATATGTGTTTTGATTTATTGTAAAAAACATCTTTAAAAATACAAAGTGGGCTCTCAGAAATAAGTTATTCACTTATCCTTTTTTAATATTATAAAAAAACATCTTTTAGACTCAATAGCAAAGAAAAGACAAAGTTTTAGTATACCATGTAAACAAATTACATCGATAAATCTTATTGGAAAATGTTTGGGATTGATTAATTTTGGTTAATTAGCAGTTTTTTTTTTGGTTAACTTGTGTTGTCTGGGCATGCCGAGAAGCATAGTAAGAACCTTGCACAACCTTATTCTTTCGTTTAACTGGTTTGAATCTTCTTATTGAGTTTACTTTATCAATGATAAATGGGTACACCCTACACTCTTGAAAATAGGGTTGGCAACATTGTGAGTATCAATGTTTTCTCAGCAATAAGAGAAGATATTAGTATAAAAGTTGCAATATAAACCATTTTTAATTACATAATAATAACTAAACAAAGATATGTGAAGGATTATCTTTATAATTTAAATTGCAATATATAACATAAAAATCGTATGAAAATTTCATTGTTCCATTCTATGCCTCACAAACATGGGATTGGAATTACTTATTCTATTATCTTGCTTTAACGATTACCTATCAAGTCCATTTCTTTGTTGTTCCATTCTTTGCAACCTCATATATCTCAAAAAAGTAATTCAGAAATCCATCATACAATAGAAAATGTTTTATAAACTCCTATAAGGGAAGAAGAAAGATAAGACTAAATGAGTGTATGGTGTTAATCTAATTACGATGTTCTTTCGTCTCTATTTGCATGTTTCTAGCTTGTTTGTAGTATTGTCTATAAAATATTGTTGTTATATTTGAAAGTTCATTTTACCATTTTCATCTTTTTGTGTGTATATTTTAATCTTTCAAGTTTTCTTAAAGTATTTGAGGGACCGTTTCTGCTTGGGAGTGGGGTGAAGTCAAGGGCCCTAAAACTGGAGGGTAGTTGTATTTAGAGCCACTTAAATATTGAAGATTTTTATTGACATTAATTTCAATAATCATATGTACCGCAGAAGAGATATCATAACCATAGTTTATTTTATATAATGTTTTTTTTGTATATTTATTAAATGTTGTACATGTGATGTCTACAAGGTGTTGGTATTTTTTTTGTTGGCAAGTTATTACGCTATCTAACACCCCAATAATCTATAATATTTGTATAAGATAGTGACAATTATTATTTTTTATTGCAGCTTCTCTTCATATTGATTATCCAATGTGGTTTAAATTCTGGAATGTTGCCACTGAGAGGATTCCACATTGTGGGGCGTTGGAATTAATTACAGAACGAGGCATGATTTATATGCTTTTTTGTTTAATTCTTGCTCATGTAGATCAATCAGTATTTTACAATATGCTCTTTTAACCTTATATTAGGACCTTTTCTGGAAAAAAATGCTTTTAGTATTGAACTTTGAAAACAAAAAGTTCATATATAGCATCGTACTCTTAAAAAATGATTTTTTTTTGAATTATTTTTAGTTGATATGGAAAGTTACATTTTTTGTATATTGAAGATCATTTAAATGATTGTCTTCTGGAAAACAAAATATTCATTAATAACATTAAACTTTGCAAAAAAGTTCATTAATAGCATCGTAGTTTCAAAAAAGGACTTTTTCGTATTCTTTTTGGCTAATCTAGAAAAGTTTTATTTTTATGTACATTACAGCTCATTAATAGGATTTTTTTTAAAACATTTTGTTAATGGAAAATACATTTTCATTTTCTTTCGCATATAGACCGTTTATGTAAAAAAACATTTCAAATATGAACCATTTATGTATTTTTGTTCACAAGTGAACCATTTATGTAATATATAAATTTAAATGTTAATTAGTAGGTCATTAATATGACAATTTTCTAGGGAAATTTTGTTTTTAGTATTGAAATTTTCAAAAAAAAAAAAATTATTAACGGCATTGTACTTTAAAAAAATATTATTTTGGAATATTTTTAGATGATATTGAAACGTTTCATGTTTTCTAACATTGAAGCTCATTTGTAGGACAATTTCTGGAAGCGAATTTCATTAATAGCGTTGAACTTTGCAAAAAAAAATTCATTAATAGCATCGTACTTTTAAAAAATAACTTTTTTTTGAATTCTTTAACTGCAGGTAGATTCCTTGAATGCCTACCTTGATGAACATATGTGGAGAAATCTTTTTGGAAAAGGATAAAATCCTGATATGACAACCCGAACAAGAAAAAGAAAAACCCAGTTTTGACTAACCCAATTTATTCAAAATCTTTATTCATTTTAGTAGCTTACACGCCATTTAGATGCTCTCAAAATAGCATATGAAATAACTTCGAGATGTAATAAAGCTAAAATGTTATTTGACATGTTTTGTACTTTCTAATGATCATTACCAGGAAACATTTGAAGGATTTTTTTACCAGAAAGAATGTGATCAATATACAAAACAATGTTGCATATTCATAACCTAATGTTCTTAAGTTACTGTAATAAGGTCTTCCTGTAATAGTTGATTGGCCCTACCCAACTATCCCATGCAAGTTAATGGATTTATGTTGTTCTAAATGTGTTAAAATGCTTCACTTAGGCGTTACTCAGCACATGGTCTGCGAACTATCCACATTGATTTCATGATTGAGAAGAACACATCACATCGACCAAGATCAGACCATCAACCATATTAGTGACCCCCACTGAGATTAACAATGTAATTTGAGTAATCATCCAAAACAGACAATGAACTTTGAACTGTAATAAATCTAAAATCAATTCCTAAATTGCACATCAAACTTCCAACGTTAAATCTTGAACATTTTCAATTAATGTTATCGAGTTGATATGTATTTGATTATTTAGGTATATCGTAAATTGTTTAGCTTCCCCTGTTGAATTATGGCGTGAATGTAAAGTTTTACGTTTAACTGTAAACATGAGACTTTAGTTTCGTTGTCTAACTAATGATTTGGATGAGACAAAAGCATTTGATGAGTGGATTCTTAAAATTAGTGAAGGTAATACTGGTGGGCCTAATGATGGTGAAGTTGAAGTTGAATTTCCAGAAGACGTTGTTGTTCGCTCTACAGGTGACCATATTCATTCAATTGTATCCACCATTTATCCATCATTTGAAAACCATCTTGATGATCCATCATATTTTCAAGATAAAGCTATTTTGGTACCTACAAATGAAGAATTCGATGCTACCAATGACTACATTTTAGGATTGATGAAAGATGAAGGGAATACATATATGAGTTCAAACTCTTTATGTGAGATAGAGTTACCAGATTTTTTTGAGGAATCAATCTACTATTCAGTTGTGTTGAATGGTTTTAAGGCGTCTAGAATTTCCAACCATAAACTTACACTAAAAATAGGTGTTCCAGTCATGTTACTTCGTAATATCAAACAAACCAAAGGACTATGCAATGGTACTAGGTTACATATTGTTAGGATTGGAAGACACGTCATTGAAGCCTGAATCATATATGCTAGATTCTTCAACGAGACTACTTATATACCTTGCATGAAGTTAACTTCATCTAATAAAAGAATCTCATTTCCGTTTTTAGCGGGGGCAATTCCCTATAGTTGTTTACTTTGTTATGTCCATTAGCAAAAGTCAATGACAATAATTATCAAATGTTGGATTATACTTGCGTAGGCTCGTCTTCACTCATTGTTAGTTATATGTTTTTTGTTTCTCGTGTCACAAGTGGAAAATGATTGAAAGTACTTATATATGACGAAGAAGGTCTTCCAACTAATAAAACAAAAAGTTATGCCTACAAAGAGATCCTTCAATGATTATAGATATTCAAGTGTTTCATTGTTTTTTTTTCCAGGCATTTCAATGTTACCAATAATACTAAATCTGTTTCTGTTACTTTATTTTTTTTATAGTGCCAACTTTTTTATAACTTTATATGTATATTTTTATATGTTCTTCGCGTTTTACGCGGGTCATAATCTAGTTTATTATTATTTCACAACTTTTCATCCAACCATTAAAATGGTATTATGTTATTTAAGTGTTTTAAAATCCTTATATTTTCTGAAAATTTTTAATTTATAAGATTATAACCGGCAAACCTTTAAGAATCGACTACTTAATATTTGTGGTTATCAAGATTTTACTGATCTCAAAATGTTGTTTGTATTCTAGCTTCTTGCTAGATTTTGTTTTTGGGTTTTTAATATAGTTTTGGTGCCGTTCAAAAAAAATTACTTTTTAAACATTTGATAGATATATATTGAGTTTTTTCTGAAATTTTCCATATAATTTTTTAAAGGCCAATAAGTTTAGATTGTTTTTACATACTGAGAAGATCCATTTGATGGATCCAATGATTCTGCTGTGCGATTGTCGAACCCAAGTGCCGACATCCCACCTTCATTTATGTTACAAGAATATGTTTTGGAATTTTAAATTTAGATCAAAGGATTTATTAGATTTATTTTTATATTAATAATTGTTTAAAGAAATAGATCTCAAATTTCATGGTGTCATTTGGACTGCACTAAGATAAAGGCGGGAAACTGGGATGAAGTGGTGAATTAATACATTTTGGATTACAATGATCATTTAGAGCGTGTTTCGCACAAAGTGTTTGGAAACGTTTAGGTATTTCTAGTTTTTAGCTTTTGAAAAAACGTTTCAGTTTAAACAAAAAGATTCGGTTGACAGTACACGTTTAGCTTTTAGTTGGAACAAAAGTCTCTAAATTTAAAAGCTACTTCATGTAACGTTTAACAAAATCCTACTAAACTTTTGAAATCTATTTTCAGAACTGTCTTTATATATATATATATATATATATATATATATATATATATATATATATATATATATATATATATATATATATATATATATATATATATATATATATATAATTGTCCTTTTATGTAATTTTATATATTTCAAAAGATTCCGATTATTTTTGTCAAATACTCATATAACAAATAAAAGCTATAGATTCCAACTACCAGCTATCCGCTATCAGCTATCCGTTACCCGTTATTAGCTTCTAGCTTCCAACTACTTTTGCCAAACACGCCTTAATATTAATGAAAACTATTTTAGAGTAAATTAACTTGATGTCTAGATATTTTACTATATAATATTAAAACCTTTGTTCTTTTTACAAAACGCTTAAGTTTAAACAAAAAACTTCGTTTGACAGTATATGTTTAGCTTTTAGTTTAAACAAAACTCTCGAAATCTAAAAGCTACTTCATGTAGCGTTTTACAAAACGCTAATGAGGTTTTGAAATCAATTTCCAGAATTGCCCTAAAAAAATATATTTATATATTTATTTTTTTAAAAACAATTATTCTTTTTGTAATTTCATATATTTTAAAAGCGTCTGACTACTTTTGGTAAACACTCATATAATAAATAAAAGCTACAACTTTCAACTATCAGGTATCCGCTAACAGCTTCTAGCTTCCAACTATTTTTGCTAAACATGCCTTAATATGTAAGATACCTTGATGTCGTAGATATTTTTCTATATAATATTAAAACCTCTCTTTTATTTACAATTGGATTTTACTATTTAGGATGTCAAACTTTCACATTTTTTTTTACAATTCCTATTTATAGCTTTCTCTTTACAATTTTTTTTAAATATTATTTTAATTTTTTTTAGATTTTATTTTATTTTATTTCAGTTTTATATAATCCACTTTTACAAAAAAAAATTATTTTTTTTAGATTTTTTTCAGTCGATAATATAATTTTGTTAGTTTCATTTGTAAAAATAAAGTTGTAAAAGTGAACTGTAAGAAAACATGTAAAAAATAAAATTATGAAAAACATGTAAAACAATGAAAAATAAAATTATATAAAATGATTGTAATAACATGTAAAAACAAAGTAAAAAATTAAGTTGTTTAATAGATTGTGAAAAAGAACAAGTAAAAATGGAACATGAAAATACATGTATACACAAAATAAAAAATGAATTTGTAAAATTACATGTAAAAACAAAATAAAAAAATAAAGTTATAATAATATCTTGAGAAAAATATATATATATATATATATAAAAACATATAGTTGTAAAAATGGATTGTGAAAAAGCATATATAAACAAAGTAGTATATGAAGTTATAAAATTAGATTTCGATAAAGTTGTAAAAATGAAGTGATACAAATGAATTATTGGAAAAATACATAAAAATGTAAACGAAATGTTGTAAAAACACGTAAAACATTATGAAAAAGAAAAATAACAAAAAACTTGTAAAAACAAAGTAAAAAAATAAATTGTAAAAAAAAAAACATGCAAGAAACTTTACATAGCAAAAATAAAAAATAAAAAAAATAAAAAATAAAAAAAATAAAAAAATTCAATTATATTAAATAACTAAAAAGAAAATTTAATGACAACATGAAATAAAAATAAAAATAAAATTTATAAAAACATATTATTGTTAAGGTTTTGTTTTGCAAAACGAAGTTAATTTATTGTAATTTAATGTTTATTAAAACTATGAAAATAAATTATCAAGTAGTTTATAAACTACCTTATTAATAAGCTTGTTTGAAATAAGTTTTTGATAAACTAATTTAAAAACTAAAAACTATTTTTTCTTATATAAGGTTAAATGAACTTTGAAAAACTTAAATTATACGTTAAACAATGTGACCTTTAATCGTCTAAAACTTGGAACCAGACGGAAAGGATTCAATCATCTGCCATCTACCTGCCACTCAGCCACTGCCAGTTTGGAAGCAATTTTTAATTTCTTGAATTCCATTATTCCTGCCAAAATACCCCTCTGGCATTCCATCCTCCCATAACTCTCTGTTCTCCCTCAAAACCCTTTCCTTTCGCATTTGCCAACCGCCATCGAAGACCACCGCAAAAACCTTCAAAATCATGCAAGACCCCGTCGGAAAACCAGCAGTGGACAAGCAAGATGACTCCACCGCCGTCACAAGGTCCGGCCAAAGCATTTTCATGTCCGTTTACAAGACAAAAGTGGCTGATCAGTGTTGGTTGATCACCATCACTTGGTGCAAGAACATGTTGCTTCACGGCCTATCAGTATCCATAGATGGACCACAACCCGAAACCACTTGCAAATTCGAGTTGAAACCATGGTATTTCTGGCGAAAACAAGGATCCAAAAGCTTTGTTTTGAATGGTAAGTCAATCGACGTTTTCTGGGACCTGAAATCTGCAAAATTCCATGGCGAAACTGAGCCAACCTCGGAGTACTACGTAGCAGTTGTTTGTGATGACGAAGTTGTTCTTCTACTTGGTGATTTGAAGAAAGATGCTTACCGGAAAACAGGTTGCAGGCCGGCGTTGATTGATCCGATTTTGGTGTCAAGAAAAGAACATGTTTTTGGGAAGAAGAAGTTCATAACACGAGTTAAGTTTCATGAAAAGGGTGGATTCCATGAGATATCGATCGAATCAAAGAACACGAATACAGATCATGGGGTTGATACGGAAATGGAGATTAGAATTGATGGGCATTTGATGATTCATGTTAAGCATCTTCAGTGGAAATTTAGAGGTAATGAATGCGTTAATCTAAAGAACGTAAAGCTTGAAGTTTACTGGGATGTTCATGACTGGCTTTTCAATCATGGTTTAAGACATGCAGTTTTTATAATTAATTCAACCGCTCCGGCAGCTTTTTCGGCGACACCATTGTCATGGAGTTGTGATTCATCAGAAGGGTTTGATTCAAGTGGATTATATGAGTTTTGCCTATTTCTTTTTGCTTGGAAGGTTGAATGAGATCTAGATCAATTTCACTTGGTCAATTCAGTTTTTCGAAGTGATTTTACGTACTTTTAAGTAAAGTTTTTCGTCATTTATATGTGCTTTTGTATCTATATCCCAAGTCAAAAAATGGATAAAATGTTTTACATGCTTTCTTAGAGAATTTGTTTGTTAAACAGCTGGAAATATATCTCTGTATCCAAACCAATAAGAAGGCATGTTTTAGGACTTCTTAGACCTTGTTACCATCAACCATCGCGTATGCTTTCATTAAAAAAAAAAAAAAGACTTTTATCTCTTATTTATATGTAATACGATTCAAATTTCAATCATTTATCTAACACCTAACACAATAAAAAAATATATAATATATTGGAGTTTTATATGCATATAAAAATTGTATCAATATTATATTCTAATTTGTAAGGAATAAAAAACCATGAATATATATATATATATATATATATATATATATATATATATATATATATTACTATATTATTATACAAACCTTACTATTTCTAAAAATAAATTTAAGACGTTCAAGTTTTTAAGCCTAAAGTACAACAAACTATTAATATACTAATATTATAATATAAATAATCCAATTGATAATGCAATAGGTACAAGTATTTAATACACAATAAATTTTATACGCAAATAGTCGGATCGTATCTTTCCAGCTGTTATCTTTCCTATTACTGTCCTTCTTTATTGCTTATTAACTCACCTCATGGTTATTATTTTGACCGGTTCATTCCCTTATCTGGTCATTTCCCCCATATCTGGGCATTCTCTGTTTCTATAAACTGGAAGACACATTCCCCCTCACCCCCTCAGCACATATTATCTGTCATTGGTCTCCACTCTCAAGAAACCTCAGCACATCATGTTAAAACAACCCCAGTTCCTCTTACTACATCGTCGTTCGCTGCTCCACCTCAACATCTTCGAGCTTCAAGCTACATATTTGGAAGAAGACCACCAGACCCTCCACCTTTGTTGATCATCGCTACCACGAAAACTCCCCAAAAATCCACATGCACCCCCTGAATCTCGGTTCAGTTCCTCATATCAATTCAGTTTTAAAGGCTTGAATCCTCTTCTTCTATTAAATTTCTCTAGCATCCGCCATTCCAATTTTGAATCCTCTTCTTCCTTTAAATCTCTCTTTGTATCAGACATTCAAATTTTGGAAACGATTTCTCTCATCTTCTTTCTAAAACCCTAATTGCGTTGGTTTGGTTGCAGGTTTCAAGAAATCCAAGATTCAATGTGTAATGTGTAATCACTCGAGTGGAATTATGGGGTAGGTTTGGTTTTTTTGCCATTAGTTGTATCTTCTTCAAACGGGCCCCTGCTACCAACAAGAGTAATCAAGAGTTTCTCGCTTCGTTTTCTTGCACTGGTATCTGCTTTAAGACAACATACTTATCATCTTCTTTACACTTGTTAATTAACATTAGGTGGTAGCTGGAATTGGGGATAAATCTAGAGAGGATGAAGAAAAGATGTATGAAGCGGATTCAACATACAGAGTTTGGAGTTGGATATGAGAATGCAAGAGCTAGAGACTCATAAAAGCTTACTCAAAAGTGAACACCAATCCTTTATTGCAAGGTATAATATGCTATAGGTTGGCATTATGGTTTATAACAACTTTTTTGATATGATAACTTTACTTTTTCTTAATAGGCGAGAAGCATGGGAAGTTACATTTAGGTTTTATGTTGTTTGATTGTCTCTTTTAAATGCTCTGATTTGTTTGGCTTAATAAAATGTAGGTGGGTTTTGATTTGTTGGATTCAGAAAAAACATATTGCATCTAAGGAATGTTTGATGCTGATATGGTTTAATCATGCATTCATTCTCTTTGTCTCTCACTTGATTTAGAAATCAACAGCCACCAACAACCACCATTATTTTTTGTTGTTTCTAATATACCTTGACACCTAAGTATACATTCATTTTGATTTTTGGAAGCTGGATCTGGTGTAAAACAAAGAAGACCATCCACTAGATGACATGACAACTTAACACTGCCACCATAACCTCACACCACTCACTGTCATTACCATGACAAGGTAACATATCTATTGTTTATGTCTTTGTTAAATGTCTAATGTTTGCCTTTTTTACTCTTACATAGTTTTATCAAATCATATAGGGAACATGAGCCAACTGATCGAGATGCTAATGAATGGAGGGTTAAGGAAATTGGAAAGGAAATTGCAAATTGAATGGTAATAATCAAATGTGAAACTATATTTTTAACTTACGTATACTAATTTTATGAGTTTTTCCTTTAAATGTCTCAATATCTTTAAATGTTTATGAAATAAATCCATGTTTTGTATGTTTTGTAATCTTTATGTTGTTAGGTTAACTAATTTTTGGTGAAATTGAAAGCAAATGGGAAGGAGTTTGCGTTTATAGATATAACAAGAAGCAAGATGTATGATCGATTTTTATTGGCTGATGAAACCTTATCCAAAAGGTTTACATATTTTTTGGTAAATTTCACGCCCTTTCACATGATTTGAGTGTTATTTGATTATTTAAAAGGATTGGATTTTTTTTTTGGATTTTTTTTTAGTTTTGAGTGTTCTCAAATGAGATCAACTAATTTGAGTTTGTATTTATCTTTTAAAATTATCTAATTTTGGGTTTGGTATATTTTATAGGGATGCAGAGTAAAGGATTATTGATTGGAGTCTATCACCGGTAATGGAAATTGAAGGTGATGGAAAGAGAACAAATTGGTTCTTAATTTTAATTCAGAAAAGTCATTGAACTAGAGTCTATATAAGAGGTAAAACAATGTTTAAGGATGTTTTGAGTTTATGCAATAAGCCCTTATAAAATGGCATGATCCTTGGTTTTCATTTACCTGAGTCTTTATATATGACAATTAAAAAAATAAGATCAAGTAATATAAGGTTTTGACTTTCTACGTTTGAGTCGGGTTTTCAGGTCGTTTAGAACAAAACCTTTGTGTTTGGTAAACCTAAACAATGCATTTATGTATTAATGACGATAAAACTTTGTAACAGTTTAATAAAGTTCACTTGGTGAACTCAAGTTGTCATACAATAACCTATTTAGCATATTTATATACATCATCATGGAATAAATCCACAACATGGGTCATTCTTTTGATGATTTAAACGTAATACACTACTTTTTTTTCCTTTTATTTGCTAATATTTTCACTACTAAAACATAATTTTTTTCACTATTTTCGACTGTTAAGAACTATGTTTTTCAACTATTGTGAGTTCAACCAACAATATGTTTGACTTTTTTTGGACTTTTAAACACTACTTATCATCCTAATGGTTTGGACTGTAAAATAAAGCCTTTTTTGATAGTTTTGAAATAAAAAAACATATTATAGTGTCTTGCTTCGCCTAAAAAAACTATTCGTCGCCGCTGCTTTGTGCGGGTAACGACTAGTATATATATATATATATATATATATATATATATATATATATATATATATATATATATATATATATATATATATATATATATATATATATATATATATATATATATATGAGTGTGTTTGGTATGATAAATGTAAGCAAAAAGAAATGAAATAAACAATATAATGGAATCTAAGATTAAATTACTTATTAGACACCACTGTCATATTAATTTGGTTGGTTCGAAGATATAAAAGGGTCATATGCTGTTTTTATATGAAATTAGAAAACTAAAAAAATAATAATTTGATAAATATCTATTATTTCTATAAATATGAGTAAATAAAATAAAAAATGTCGCTAAATAGATTAAATATAAGTATATTTCATGTGGTTTGAAATATATATTGTATGTAGTTTGCATAGTAAAAAAATTATCTGTCTTTTTTAAAATATTGCTTATAAAATATAAAAAATTAGATACCATGATGTCTTAATGTATAAAAAAATAAACATATATTTAATTATTTTGGAAGTCGGTAAAAGATAATTTATAAAAACTTAATTTTAAAAAATATTAGTTTTATTGAAAATTATAAAAAAAAAATCTATAATTATCACTAAGGGAACAAGGGGCTAGCCTCAAAACCCTAACACTAAGCTAAGTGAACGACCAGCAGCTAATCGACTAAGTGGATTAGGATTGTTAGTGAGTGAATCTTGTCCATTTATATTCAAACAAGAAACTAGCACTCTCACAGTCTCCTCTACAAAATGAAAAAGAAATCTGGTTACATGAGTAATGTTTTATTCTATTTAATTTTGACAAACAACATAACTATTTTTTCATTCCCATACCAAAATTTCTGAAACTATTATTTTTTTATAAAAGGTTATACTACAATAAAATAATTATATCTTAAAATACCTTATTTTTGTCATTGCTACAAAGCATCTAACGTGCTTTGGTTTTGTGTCAAAATTTGATTATTGCACATTTGGCAACAACTAACTAATACGGGGGTGATGTATGAAGATTGGTGTGGGGTAGAGTAGGGGTGAGTGATGCACATCCATAGGAGGATTGGGGACCCTAATTGCGATTTTGGAGAACATACACTGGATCACACAGCTTGCTCAATAATTCCTCATTTTAAGTGTCCTCTATTTGGATCTGATCTCGATTACTGAGCTAAATTTGTTAGTCCAGTTTTTATCTGATTAAATGTTGAGAGAATAACAACATATATGATTAGAAAAGCCTCATTTCCTTATTTCCTTAACTTCCTCTTGTTAAATATTTGTTCAGCATTAACTAAGAAAAACAACTATATACAACTTATCAAATTAATAAGATTGTGTTTCTTACATATGGCACTATGTAGAATATTGATTCATAATTTATTTACTTTTTGATACAAAATAATAATTAAATAAAGAGTACAAGAACATAAACATTTCTCGATCTAATAGTGAATACATACGTCGAGAGGAAAAGAATAAATGAAATCACATGTTGTCACTTTCCGAAACCAAACCATTTTGCTAAGAAAAACGGGTTCTTTCCTTTGTCGCGAGGGGCATCACCTGATTTTGCTGGTGACGGTGTCTGTTTTGTTGGCGGTTTCGGTTTAGCTGACATGAGAAAAATGGTTTTAGTCAACAACTTATATTGTTAGAAGATAAAATGAGTGATAGAACATGAATTATAGATAATTTTTTATTTCATTCTATATTCATATAAACGATGAAAATCAATACCTGATGGTGTACGGGTGTCAGTTTTTGCTTGATTTGGATCCTTTCTTGAGCCTTTTTCAAATGTTTTCGGGGATTCATGTATTCTCTCGGTAATTTTGTCTTCGGTTGTTGATATCCTCTCATGATTGCCTGTAATATAAAGTATAAACACGATCTTCCAAAAAAAAAAATACACAAACGGCTTGTGGCCAAGAGCAAATTGATTGGGCCTAAAAAAGACCAGTCTTGTCAAAGGCTCTACAAAAATAGCCCGGCCCGAACCAATTCCAAGTGGGCCATATCCCTTTTAATAAATTAATGTTATTAATACCAAAACAATGAGGAAAGCATGAAAAACATACTCTCATTAGGGGGTTTCCCATAGTTCTGCCTTAAAGCTTCAAAGAAAGCACCATCTCTTTGTTCTTGTGTCACTGCAACCAAAATCTAGACATTATTTTGAGTCGTGGGATAAATTTCAAAGTCACTCTTTAGTTATCCATGGACGAAAACAATCACTATTAAGGATAAAACAGTCATTTTGCATTGAAAACATGGCTAATTTAGGAACATGAGCAATTATTTTAATTTAGGGCAAAGGGAAAAAGAGGGTGAAACTTACGTTGATCATACAAACTATTTCCATAGTTGGGTGCAGAGCCTACCGAAAGCAACCGTGCAGCCTCAGTATCTTTAGTAGTTGTCGTGTTCAGGTTTTGTGTGTCTAATAAAATACCCGCAAGCTGATTTATGAATGTAATAAATTAGTATTTTATTATTAAAATTTAAAACCACAATATCACAATGCCTAGCTATGAAACGAATAATCAGTTCGTGTTATTAAATATTTACCATAAGTTTCTTCAAAACGGGGTTTTGAAGTAGATCATAAGCATCTTCACAATAATTATCCGTAAGGGTGGTGCACTTTGATCCAACCTCGCCATTACTCTTGAGGATGTCTTGCCCAACGACGAGGATGCTTAACTGCTTGTTCATCATTAGCACCTCCAATTCTATCTGGTATCGACACGTGGCAAGGAATTAAGTAACTGTATATATATGAAAGGTGACATTACTATATGCATGCGAAAATCAAAGAGAAGAAACCTCGTTGGCGAAGAGGATGGAGGCGGCATCAACACCAGCATGGTGGAAGAGCCAGGCGGCTTGCCGCTGCTTCCACATCTTTTCCCTTCTTACATTTAACACCGGCACCACCATTTCCATGGTGCTGCCACCCCCTGCAACCACCGCATGTCTTTTACTTCTCATCCGAGTATCCAACAACCATGCATGGCAAATCGCTGCCACCATTGAACTTGTACCTGCATTATTGTTTGTTCAAAACTATATGTTAAAACTTGTCTTTAATTATCTTTGTTTTACCAAGCCTAAATGAATAGAAAATTACTGTTTGAATGTCCAGAGAGCACAATCTTCGCTTTCCCTTTGATTTCCCCATTCAGTAGCTTTAAGATTTTGATTCTTTGCTCCTTCAAGAACGCATTAAGATTCAATTGACCTAATTCTGAATCCTTTGGTTCGCCATGTATAGGACTAGATTTCATCGAGATTTTGTCTGTGTAGCATGTAGATGATGAAATCGATCTCCGTTGAGCTGATTCCACTAGATTCCGCGGCGGCGAAAGGATATGTTTCTCTGTAAGAGAGCATGTAGAGGATGATATTGATCTCCGTTGAGATGATTCAAGAAGGTGCTTAGGTGGAGATAACAATCTTGTGTCCGCCGGAGTTGCGGTGGCGGTGGTCTTAATGGTTCTTCTAGTTGGTATTATCTGGGGTTGAGCTGCATTGGGGTCGTTCTGGAATCTGGATCTTCGGTGGGTGGATAGTCGAGGTGGGACAAGGGCAGCTGCTGGGTCGGCCGTGGTGGTGTGATGTGTGGGGGAGGGTGATGTTGGTGGTAGTGGTGGAGAAGATTGGTTTTCGAAACGGGAGCGCCGGTGGGTCGATACTCGAGGTGGGATAATGTCGAGAGGTGTTGTGGTGGCAGGTGGTGATGCAGTGGAAGTTGGATCTCCGGCAATGGGTGGTTTAAGGATGTTGGAGAACCATTTCTGGACAGCGGCGGCAGGGGAACCGTCGGCGGGTGGCTGAGGAGAGCTCGGAAACGATTCCACGGCGGTCTGGGAGTTGTTACGACTGTGACTGTGCTTCGAAGATTTCGTCAAGATTTCTTCCGTGAATCCATCCACTGACCTGTGTCTGTATTTTAAATTTACATCAAACATTCAACATCAAAATCCCTTTTATGTACTTTTGTATTATATATAGATTTTTCACTAATTATTTTGCTTTTAAAAGTCTAGTCATTTATAACATGTTACTTTTATTTTCTTTAATTCAATTTATAACACATAATATTTGTTTTTGTATTTAGATAAAATTGTTATATAAATATATATAGAAAAAATTAAACTAGAGTGTTATAATAAAAAAAAATTATACCTTCTCGCAGACCTAGAAAGGGGATCTCTCTCTGTTAATGAAGAAGTCGACAGTCTAGGCCCTGACACACCGAATCTAGGCGACCCAACGAGCCGAGAAGGTGAATGCCCTTCGGCTCTAGTGGACCCACGCCCAGGCGAGGAAGCCATCAGCTTCTTCGCTTCCTCTAGCCACTCCTGAGTCAACCTGCTACTTGTACTGCGAGTGCTCGAATCAAAATCGTCTTCTTCATCCACCGCATCCCTGCCACCACCACTGAGATTATATATTTTTTTCTCATTATTTACCGCTCCAAAAAACATATCGTTCATGAAATCTGCAATGTCAGGGACTTGTTCTTGGCCCCGACTTCCTTTTCGTCTGTTCTCAGCAAGTTTCTTTTGTAGGTTCTCGTTTCCTGCATTCTTATTGAATCTTCTTTGATCCATTGATAGATGTGTGTGAAATAATGAACATGTAACGTGATTAGGGCTCGAAGAAATGCCGGGACTTTGGCTGAGAACACTAAGATTTTCGTGAAGTTTTTAAAGGGGGTTGATGGCCGGCAAAAGGAGAAACGGCATCGTTTAGTGGGTGTAATTTTGCATGTAATCCGGCATTATTTATTTGGAGATGAAATCTATGTGCTAATGATTTAAAAAATTTGTCACAAGAGAGATTTGGACTTTGAAAGTGATATATTCTTTCTGTATTTTCGAAAATGACATAAATAAGATATGTTTTTGTTTTGAATGATGCTTCTCGACTTGTACGGCACAAATGGCATCTAATGAAATGTGACGTATTAAAGAACCGATTCTTTGGTGGTTGTATGAAATTTTGAGGGTTTTTAAGTGTTAAACAAAAGTTGGTAAATTTTTAGTGAACTCATGTTTTGATAGTGGACAATTTATCAATAATCTATCCGCTACGATATTTATAAGTCAAATATGTGATTATTTGCTGTCACAATACATGAAAAGATAATAGTACCGTGTTTAAAGATATGGATGTGACATTTGGTCGTTTTTTAGACTGTCATCAAAATGAGGACTTTATCTTACGAATGAAGTTTTCCAAAAAGCTAGTATAATTTTGTTCCATATTTTTCCTGAAAAAAAGTTTAATTTCGTACATTTATATCTAAAGTATAATACTATAAAATAATAGAATTTTTCAAAATGGATTTCATGATTTCCGCGATCATTGTTTATAAAGGAAAAATGATATTAAACGAAAAATGGATTTCATGATTGCCACTTGGAGTTGAATACATTTAAACCTTTATTTTTTATTTATTTATTTATTTATTTTTTGTTTTTTCTATACTTTTACTTTTAATCGAGGATATAATCAAAATGTTGAAGACAACAATATGAATTATTTTAAAAATATTGTATTCAAATAATCTTGTCAACATTATAGAAGTGATGTGTTGTTATGGAGAGGCGTTTAAGTTTTTCCCAATTAATATATGATATTAAAATTTTTAAAAAAATATACAACCAACCTAATGAAATGGGTGTTCATGGATGGTTAACCGAACTGAAATCATATTTTGAGAAGTTAAACAAAGAAATCAGTTTGCTAATTTTTCGAACCTGATGCGTGTATGGGGACTATTTTCGGATGGAAGGGAGAGAGAGAGAGAGAGAGAGAGAGAGAGAGAGAGAGAGAGAGAGAGGGGTAGAACACGAGATTGTGAGGGTAGAGAAGAAGATATGGTTAGTTCTTACCTCAAGACCTATTGAAGCAAGAACTAGTTTGAATGCCAAGGCCTATTGACACACAACAAAACACAATAAGAGACCTATCGTATGTGAATAAGAGAGCAAAGTGCAACAAGCTTCAAGTCATGTTTTATTCATGGAAAATCGGTCATATATATAGTTGATAGGAACCATGAGTTACAAAAGTGAAAAGGTTCATCATTAAGAGCTTTTATTTAACTAGTTCATTAACTACTTTAATAACTAGTAGAAACTCCCAAGAACTCTTCAATTTTCATCCATGCTACACACAAGACTAGGAAATGGTTCAAATTTCTTCCATGATCACCAACAAGTCCAAAAAAACGTGGTCACAACTGTAGGTTCCCATTTTTTCGATTGGATCGTCGCGGAAGATATTACCAAGAAGATAATCGTGTATGAACATGATGAACAATATATGTGAGTAAAAATTGTAGTAGATATGTAACACCCAAAAATTTTCAACCAATTTAAACTTTTAAAAACATTTCAAACCATTAAAAATCATTACAACTTTGTTTTCAAAATGTATAATATCAGAGTTTTCCCAGAAACATAGACAAAACATGAACTATGAGGAGCTGTACGATCACGTCTTTGCCTTGTCACGATCCCCTGATGCACCTGAAACAATAAACTGAAACTGTAAGCCCGAAAGCTTAATGAGTTCCCCTAAAATACCCATACCCACAACAACACACATATAATCATAACAACATACTATGGGTCCCATCAACCATCGGGTTGGAATACCCCAGGCCCACAACCAACAGGTTGGATTGCCAACACACTATGGGTCCAATCAACCATCAGGTTGGAATACCCCAGGCCTACAACCAACAGGTTGGAATGCCCACATACTATGAGTCCAATCATCCTCGGGATGGAATACTCACGGCCCACAACCTACAGGTTGGAATGCCCAGGTCTATTGGCCTTCGCACCAAGCAGATAAGCCTTAACCGCCAAAAATACATGTGCACATATAATAGATAATCACATAACAGTCTATAGACAATACTTGATCTAACGAATCTTACCACATAGCACATAACACCATCCTATCTACCAGGATGCCAATCTAACATATCATACCACATATCATATAATATTATCCTACCATCTAGGATACCGATCTAACAGATTATACTAGCATAACATAACCATATAATAATCCAAAGGGCCGGCCTTGGTGCTTTAGACCCTTGAGTATAGTGAGGAAAACTCACCTCACAACTGTCGTCTGAAACTAGAAGCTCAACTCCCGGATCACCAACACGAACTCCACCACCTATCGTTACCATAAAACCCTTTTTCGTAAATCTCCAAATTACCAGAATACTCTCAGAAGTCAACTGGTCAACTCTTAGTCAAAGTCAAAGTCCCCAGTCATAGTCAACAGTCCATGTTGACTCGACTCGTCGAGTGCAGACCATCGAATCGTCGAGTCCTTCCTGAACTCGAGAATTCGTGAAATCCTTGATTAGCTCGTCGAGTTCCCCTTTAGCTCGCCGAGTTCATACGTGTCCAAGAAATGGGAGAAAACCTAGCCGACTCGCAGAGTCTTCGAACGACTCGCCGAGTTCAAGGCAATCTTCAACGGACTCACCGAGTTTGTTCATCAACTCGACGAGTTCACGACCATCTTCATATGACTCGCCGAGTTGACTATGCAACTCGCCGAGTCCTTGCAGACCTTCATCCATGCAGACACTTTTTAAGCCATGCCAAGGCTCCAAATTACAGATCCAACTTCCTTAGGCATGCTTATCACGTAAAGTTGCAAACTTTACGTGCATGCAAGGCTTTTAAGACCCTAAAATGACAAAACTAAGCTTGCAATGAAGTTACACACTTGAGGGAAGGCTCATACTAGGCAAAGCTGATGACTTATGAATCTAGAAGCCAAGGGGAGTCCAGATCTGAAGTGACAACTTCAGATCTTGCCTGAAGCACAAGAAACCTTTCTTAAAACTCATGAAAAAGAGGGTTTAGGTGAAAATGAGCCAAGGAGAACGGTCAAGTACCTTCAAGAGAGTGCTTACTGATGCAGATCTTGAATCCCACGAGCTCTTGCTTCAACTAGCTTGTTTCCCCAAGTGTTTCCTTCACCCAAAATCCTTCCTCCAAGCTCAAACTCTCCAAAAGAACACACACACACGACTTAGGGTTAAAGAGGGACAAGAAGCAGTAAAGGGGAGGCTGGGGGAGGCCAATGATCCTTTAAATAGGGTGAAATGCCCCGAAAATTAGGTTTTCATCTGCCAGCTCCTGCTCGTCGAGTCCCTTCTTGGACTCGGCAAGTAGGTCACTAAAACGCGTGGACCATCCCGCTACTACTCGACGAGTAGGGCGACCAACTCGTCGAGTAGACCCAAAGACCAAGAAGTATTCATACATAAATCAATACCTGAGAATCGGGGCGTTACAATTCTCCCCCACTTGAACTAGACTTCGTCCTCGAAGTCCGCTGCGATGAACAACTCCGGATAGTGCTCCCGTATCTTAGCCTCCGGCTCCCAAGTCCACTCGGAACCCCTCCGATGTTCCTACTATACCTTTACCAAAGGTATCTCCTTGTTCCGCAGAACTTTCATATTCCTCTCTAGTATGGCCACATGCCTCTCAACATAATTCAGCCGTTCATCGACCTGAATGTCATCCAATGATACTACTGCCTCCTCATCTGACATGCACTTCCGCAATTGCAAAACGTAAAAGGCGATGCAAAATCCAACCGACCCTTTTCCAAAGGTCTATTCTACTTGCCACTTTGCCAACCTGGCAAAATCCTGACGATCCAAAGTATCGGAAACCCAACTTTCCCTCTTCCTGAAGCGAACCCTTTGTGCTGACAGGATAAGCGTCCTTCGGCTCCCAAAATATCATACATAATCAACCAGCTAACAAGTACGAACACTCATACCTGGCCCAATCAGCCTCGGGCTGGAATACCAGGCATGCCTACGACAGGTCCAGACATCCCTAGGATGGAATACCCTCGTATCCCCACACATGTTTGACCCAATCAACCCCCGCGTTGGAATACCAAACATATCAGGTCCAATCAATCATAGGGTCCGGTCATCCTCAGGATGGAATACCCTAGATTGGAATACCTCTATGATATGACTCGGGTCTACTCATAACTTGAGATCCAAGGATCTATCTTTGCGTCTCATCCACCATCCTCTGATTCATCACAACCGAGTGCAACTCCCCCGAATCTCAACAATACATCCAATCCGAACGCGCTCCTACCAGCGACATAACGAACACAATCTTTATGCCTACAGCCTATGACTGGAATGTCATTACATGGTCCTCAGCATAGGTCTGGATTGCCTCTGAGCACACAGCATGAGCCTGGTATGCGCTCTCCGGCCCTCAGCTCATGAATGGAATGCTTCCGATAACCTATCGACACCGCTGTCGTCGCTTCAGATGCCCAGCACTCCGTCCTAGAGGCACTCACTTCCTCATTGCCCAAAAGGGCCTAAATAATGTCCTTCACAACAAAAAAAACGTCACGGTGCTGAAACCTCACCCTACACTGTCCACTTGCAGAACAAGTTGCTGCTCCATAACACATATATTCTCAGAACCTGATCACATAACTAACAAAACCCATACAGAGTCTTCAGCATACTCCATCAGCATGTTTACTACTTGGGGACAGACCTACTGATTGCTATAGCATAGCAGCATACTCAATACCCGCACATAGATATACAAACGCTTACAGATACTTTTCGCACACCTGAACACCCAAGTAGTTAATGTCGCCCTGATCACAGAAACTGACCGAAACAGTAGGCTGTCTTCTGGTTGCTTCCGAAGTCCACTGAGACCTCCCCGGTCCCAACTTATCTGGAATACCGAAGTCCTGACCGGTTTCTGAGCCAATGGTAATCTCACAGTCGCCTCACACGACTCCCGAAGGAACTTCGTCTAACAATAACCGCCCTAACTATATTGCCACTCATGGCTCCATCAATCCTTCTGATCCATTGATCATAGCAGTCTGACAACCTGACGCCATCGAATCATATACGAAAAGTGAACGCTACCAGAATACTGTAGTCTTACATCATGTCCGGTCTCCAACGACCTACCGTTTTCCTTATTCCGATTATGCTATGGTCTACCGACAATCTTGCGAACAGGCCCACCCTGACCTGATCGTCTGTAAGAATCCGTGAATACTACAAATCATCTCGCAGCCTCACAACACTTCCAACACCATCTGACTGCTAGTGAATGCTACGACTACCCCCACAGTCTTACAACACTTTCCATACTATCTGATCGCTTGTGAATGCTACGGCCATCCCCGCAGTCTTACAACACTTTCGTTCTAACACAAACGAAGTCTGATACCTTACCCTCAATCTATCAATCCACTTACCCTTAGAGTCTATCACACACCCGACTGAACATCCGAACTGAACTCAATTCATGACTAGAACCCCAACTGATTCCCCAAATTCTGCTATCAAGCACCGAGAAGACGCGATACACATGCTGGGAAGTTTACCGAACTCCCAACTCACACAACCCTCAAACCAAACAGCCACTTGGGCCACCTTTCTTCCTGACCACGATACGAAACTTAACCCATTTTCAACACCGCTCGTGCTTCTGTATCCCGGGGCGATTCTCCCCCACTTAGATTCGACTAAGTCTTCACAATACATGAAATTGGAGAATTCCCAATCCTTCTCACTGTCCAACGATCGATCCGATAACAACCAACTCTTCTAACTAGCGCTCCATTACTAGCCAATCCCAATTGGCCACACACCTCAAGAACCAGATGAACACTTCCTGAACCCCAGTGAAACCGACAGTCACAAATGTTTGAATGACCCCACACTCAAGTCCTGAAGACCAAAAGATAGATACTCCAACTAATACCTCGGCGACGAGCTACTACCCTTGGTGCTTTCGTCCGTCAATCACGAACGGTTGCCAAAACCACTGATCCCTGACAATGCTGAATAACCCTTCTGTGGGACCCTAACCGTAGATCTCCCACATACTACCCCTTTTTCCAAAGGTGTTCCAAACAAGTTTCCCGCTCAAACGTTCATAGCTGAACTGCAGTAGTTGAAGCAACCTCTTCCCTAAACCGGGCTACAAAATATTCCCAAGACATAGTCTATAATCCCAAAATTGCAATAGGTCGCACAATCAATCCTTACCACCTGATACAAGAGATCCAAGGCAAACCGGACCTCACAAAATACTTATGCCACATCGACCCACCTACGCTGAAATAATATCGCCAATCCCTGCAACCAACTGACCCCGAGCTGGAATACAGCCCGATCTTGGGGTCACAAGCCTGCTCACTCCTTCGAGCTAGAAAAACTGAAAGGGCACAACCCTTGCCATATGTGATAAAATTCTAATCAACCACTCTACTTCCCATCCTCTAATGAATCGCTAAACTCTAATCACCTACAATCCTTTGATAATAAATTTCTCCTGACACCTCCAATGGCCTAACAACTCATGAAACTCCGCAACACATAGATCAGACAGAACATGCAACTAACCTGAAATTACTGCTTATCCATACTCAACAATATTCCAAGACAAAATAAATACCGATCACGGACGACTTGACCACAATATTATTACATAATAGGGTTTTCCAATTACATACCAGAGACTTCTTGCGGCTCGACCTTGACCTCCTTAGGAACGATGATCGCTGGAATCTGAATTCCTTCTGTCCTCAACTCAGGACAGTTGGACCTGAAATGACCTGGCTGGTGACAGTGAAAGCATATCTGATTCTTCTTGCAATTCCGTTGCACATGCCCTCTCTCCCCGCACTTGTAGCACCTGAATTTGTGACAAGCAAATCCATGGGTTCCCCCACACTTGCCACACACCTCCTTACCCTCCTGACTTCCAGTACTTAGGTTAGCTGTCTCCAACTCTTCGTCATCTGCTGAAAAGTCCCTCCTCCTTTTTCCTAGTTGTGACCCCACCACCGGCACTCCCCCAGTAGTCATCCCGGTAGCAACATCTCTCACAGATTGCAACGCTGCAACTTGCTCCTCGAACTTGGCGATCACCCTGGCGGTGACCCGATCCACGACACCGAACAATTCTTCTCGCAAAATCTGAGAAACCTCAACGGAAATCATCTACCGTATCTGATCGACGGACAATACTGGCCTATCCTGGCCACTCGCTCCCGATCCTGATCCGGATCCCGCCTCAAATCGATTTGCCATCACCATACTGAACATATACCAGGAAGATATCAGATAATCCGCATACACGACGGGGAACCTACTCCCGACCGAACCCTAGGGGTTGTGACTTCCTTGACATGCGTATCGGTCCTGTGCTTTAAGTAGTACGGGCCCATACTACCTTCCACACCTACCCATATTTGTCTCAAGTATCACCACAACACCCTACAATATACATATACATAGTGAGCGCTAAGTCCTCACTCCTAGAGGAATGATAAATATCTCATAACTGGACTCCCGGCCTCTCACTACCCACCCATCCACCAACTGCCACACGACCCTCCATTGGTTCCAGTTAACTATTGCATGAATACAATCACATACCACACGGCTTAAACAATCTTAGACTAAAAGATTTAATCCCACAACGGTTGGACTTGGACAAGAGCTGCGCAGCAGGACCAAATCCCTTACCTTAAGACCACTTAACCCATGTAGCATGTGACTTAGAGTATTCACCCAATAGTTAGTTCACACGCGAAAGAGTCACAAAAAATAAATGAGGTACTCTACATAAGATAAGGCATCAAAGATCAGGAAATTCTATCATACGATTCCTGAGGATCCTTATACTATTACTAGCATGCTGTTCTAACATATCACATAATATCAAATAACTTGTATGGTATTTTGGGGTCTACTTACTAGCTCCGGCTGATCGTACACTTGCATCCTCCTTTATTATTTGAAAACTATTCGAAAATTATTTTGAAAACATTTTCCCTTAGTTTGAGACTGGCTTCACACGAATGTTCCTCCAGTTCACTCAAACCAAGGCTCTGATACCAACTTGTAACACCCAAAAATTTTCAACCAATTTAAACTTTTAAAAACATTTCAAACGATTAAAAATCATTACAACTTTGTTTCAAAATGTATAATATCAGAGTTTTCCCAGAAACATAGACAAAACATGAACTATGAGGAACTGTACGATCATGCCTTTGCCTTGCCACGATCCCCTGATACACCTGAACCAATAAACTCAAACTATAAGCCCGAAAGCTTAGTGAGTTCCCCCAAAATACCCATACCCACAACAATACACATATAATCATAACAGCATACTATGGGTCCAATCAACCATCGGGTTGGAATACCCCAGGCCCACAACCAACAGGTTGGATTGCCAACACACTATGGGTCCAATCAACCATCAGGTTGGAATACCCCAGTCCCACAACCAATAGGTTGGAATGCCCACATACTCTGAGTCCAATCATCCTCGGGATGGAATACTCACACCCACAACCTACAGGTTGGAATGCCCAGGTCTATTCGCCTTCGCACCAAGCAGATAAGCCTCAACCGCCAAACATACATGTGCACATATAATAGATAATCATATAACAGTCTATAGACAATACTTGATCTAACGAATCTTACCACATAGCACATAACACCATCCTATCTACCAGGATGTCAATCTAACAGATCATACCACATATCATATAATATTATCCTACCCTCTAGGATACCGATCTAACAGATCATACTAGCATAACATAACCGTATAAAAATCCAAAGGGCCGGCCTTGGTGCCTTTGACCCTTAAGTATAGTGAGGAAAACTCACATCGCAACTGTCGTCTGAAACTAGAAGCTCAACTCCCGGATCACCAACACGAACTCCACCACCTATCGTTACCATAAAACCCTTTTTCGTAAATCTCCAAATTACCTGAATACTCTCAGAAGTCAACTAGTCAACTCTTGGTCAAAGTCAAAGTCCCCAGTCATAGTCAACAGTCCATGTTGACTCGACTCGTCGAGTGTAGACCATCGACTCGTCGAGTTCTTCCTGAACTCGAGAAGTCGTGAAATCCTTGATTAGCTCGCCGAGTTCATACGTGTCCAAGAATTGGGAGAAACCCTAGCCGACTCGCCGAGTTCAAGGCAATCTTCAATGGACTCGCCGAGTTTGTTCATCAACTCGACAAGTTCACGACCATCTTCATATGACTCGCCGAGTCCTTGCAGACCTTCATCTATGCAGTCACTTTTTAAGCCATGCCAAGGCTCCAAATTGCAGATCCAACTTCCTTAGGCATGCTTATCATGTAAAGTTGCAAACTTTACGTGCATGCAAGGCTTTTAAGACCCTAAAATGACAAAACTAAGCTTGCAATGAAGTTACACACTTGAGGGAAGGCTCATACTAGGCAAAGCTGATGACTTATGAATCTAGAGGCCAAGGGGAGTCCAGATCTGAAGTTACAACTTCAGATCTTGGCTTAAGCACAAGAAACCTTTCTTAAAACTCATGCAAAAGAGGGTTTAGGTGAAAATGAGCCAAGGAGAACGGTCAAGTACCTTCAAGAGAGTGCTTACTGATGCATATCTTGAATCCCACGAGCTCTTGCTTCAACTAGCTTGTTTCCCCAAGTGTTTCCTTCACCCAAAATCCTTCCTCCAAGCTCAAAATCTCCAAAAGAACACACACACACGACTTAGGGTTAAAGAGGGACAAGAAGCAGTAAAGGGGAGGCTGGGGGAGGCCAATGATCCTTTAAATAGGGTGAAATTCCCCGAAAATTAGGTTTTCATCTGCCAGCTCCTGCTCGTCGAGTCCCTTCTTGGAATCGGCGAGTAGGTCACTAAAACGCGTGGACCATCCCGCTACTACTCGACGAGTAGGGCGACCAACTCGTCGAGTAGACCCAAAGACCAAGAAGGATTCATACATAAATCAATACCTGAGAATCGGGGCGTTACAAGATAGATAAAGAGATATAAAATATTACAAGAACACTCATGGGTTGGGAGAGATAACTCTCCCTTGGTGGGAGAGATCCCACTACACTCTCTCTAGTCTAATTGTCTACATAGTGAACACTCTAATCAAATAAAATGACCATCACCTCCACTTTATATACTAGTGGAGGTAATATGCTTTTCATACAAGGGAATATTCTAACCTAATAAACACTCAACATTGTAGAGCATTTTCATGCTCCAACTATCTCCCCCTAAATGCTCAGAAATGGTTAGGGTAAAGCAGTGATAAAAGGCAGAACATCCGACAGGCAGGTCCAGTAGGTCTGGTGCTGAAGCGTCTCGGAAGAGATGAAGTTGCTGTGATCTCGGAATCTGGCGATGGAATCTATAGCATGAAAGAACAAACAGAGAAACCCTAATCTCTGAATAAAAGTATGAAATACCAATCTTCGAATGTGATCAATCCCCAACAACTAATCATCTTCACAGTCTCCCCCTCGACTGTTGAACCGAAGAGCACAATGTCGAATCACACAACATCTTCAATATTCTGAAATAGAATGATAATGCACCAAATTATCTCTGAAGAAGAACCTGCTGAAAATGTGAAGAATCCAAAAATAAAGTCTGAATAATAAATAATGTGAATCCGAAGACATGGTCTAGAAATGCCAAAAATTTGATCCAAAGATCAAAAATAAGTGCCACGCCGCATTGCCAAAATAATCATCGACCATTCAACAAACCTTCCGAAAACCCTCCAGCCTACAAGCCAAATCTTCCTACTCAAAATTCTACCTCGGAACCTCCACAGCTTCCGAAGTCTGAAAAAATCAAAGATTGTGTGTCATAAATGTGGACATGCAAATCACTTTGCCAAAGATTTCTTAGCTGAAGTCCCACAAAAACCAAAGATCAAGGACTCTGCTTATTATGCTCGCCGAGCTCAAGAATTGGCTGGAAGTGAAAAGGCTTTTGTCACTACTGTATCAAGAGATGTGGAAGGGTATTGGTCGTCTGGAGATGATGATGATGTAACCACTGGCAGAAACATGTGTCTTATGGCTCGACAAGAAATTGAATGTGATGAAGGCTATTGGTCGTCTGGGTCCGAAAGAGATGATGAAGATGCTGAGCCAAACTACTGCTACATGGCTACCAACGATCCAACAGGCAGAAACATCGTTCAGCAGGTAAAATCTATGATTACTGATAATAATTTTGATTTGTCTCTTTGTGAACCGTATCTAACCCAGATCCAATCAGATATGACCATCATTTACAAAGCCTATGAGTCATCCATAGAAGCCAGTGAGAAGAAGGACAATGAATTGAGTCGTCTTAGGTTACGTTTTGAGGATAAGAAGTTAAGGATAGATTCGTTAGAACATGAGCTTGTAATGTCAAATGATGAATGTATCATTCTTAAGGACAAATGTGAAATCACTTATTCGAAAAGAAATGTTTTAATTTTTGATAACAAACGTCTTAATGTTAAGATTGATGCCATGCACCATGACATAGACATACTTGAAGCAAGTGAACGGATGACTCACAATTTTCGTCATCCTTGGTCAAAAGCTCCTGGTCTTGGAAGCGAGTTTCTGAAACCAGTTGTTCGTCCCTTAAAGGAGTTACAAAATCTGACTTTTATGGGAGATGTTACGAACATTAAACATTCGGATACACCTGTTTCTCCCTTGTCACCCCTTAATGAGACTTCTGTCCATTTTGCATCCTTGATTCTTGAGTTTAAGCCCATAGTTGTCAAGAGTCCCGATTCCACACAATTTCCGCCTCTGATAAACCTGGACCTGAATCGGACCTCTGAACTTAACTCTAGTACTCCAAAGTCTGTTGTTCAAAATCCAAACCACAACCCTCCTAACAACTGTGTTGTTGAGGAATTTTTTCTAGAATCAACTTCTTCTGAACCTTAAGAGTGTGTTTGGGCATCTTTAGATAGTGATGTTGATGAGACAATCTCATGTGATTCGCAACATCAAGTGATTTCAAAAACAAATCTAGTTCCCATTAAGCCTGTGTTCAACAATCCCTCAGTAGGACAGACTTCCAAATCTTCGTCTCATTCCAAAAGAAAGCCAATGTTAAATAGGAAGGATATTATAGATCCTAAAGTGGAAGCTCGGAATGCACACAACAAGGAAGTTAAGACTAGACAAAATTCAAGATTCCTTGAGAACTCCAAAAAGAGTGTATCTCAGAATTCTCATTCATCAACCCATAGTCAAAAATCCTTCACACCCGCTAAGATCCTTAAGAGACCTTCCAATCCTCGCAGTCATGTAGAACAAAAGAAAGTGGTTGGTCCTACTCAGGAAAAGTCAAGTGTAAGCCCCACATCTGTCCGAAACACCTCTCCTCAGACTGTTTCATCTATTTTCATTGCAAAAATCGATGGCACAATTTTTAAACCTCAACTTTCAAAATCAAATGTGTCATCAAGCAAACCAAAAAGTATTAAGAAAACAAAATCTTCAAAACAAAACCTTGTTTGTAAAGTCAAAACACACAATGATGAAACAACAACTCCGGAAGATAAAGTAGTTCCCACTACTCCGGAAGTTGAATGTCCAAAGAAATATGTTCGGAACTCTCATGTCATTGAGTATGACTATTGGATAGATGAAAGAACTATGACCTACTGTTTGTTTCCTAAGGAATCTCAAAATAATCCTTCCAAACCATTCATTGCTCAAAAGTCACTACCGAAGCCCAAGACTCGTGCCTTTGTCCCAAAACCTAACATGGAGCCTAAAAACTCCACCAATCACTAATTTTGCAGGCACTCTGTGCTTCGGAGCAAGAGACAATATGTTATATTGATAGTGATTGCTCCATACACATGACTGGGCAGAAGGACTTTCTGCGAGATCTCAAACTTGCACCAAATGCTGGCTATGTGACGTATGGCAACAATTCAAATTCCCAGATACGAGGTTATGGCATCCTTACCAATGGCAACTTCTCCATTTCGAATGTGGCATATGTAGTTGAATTAAAGCGCAATTTGATAAGTGTGGCTCAACTCACTGATGCAAATCGTCGAGTTGAATTCTGTAAGAAACATAGCTACGTCATGTCCGAAGATCGAAAGGTATGCTTGATCAATTCTAATCGCAACAATAACATGTATCCTCTTGATATTAACATGATCATTGGTAAGCCCCAACTATGCCTTCTCTGAAAAGCTGTTCCCGACGTCAGTTGGTTATGGCATATGAGGCTTGCTCACTTGAATTTTAGATATATGAATGATCTTGTTTTGGGTGAAATGGTTAGAGGTTTGCCACTCCTCAAGTTCGAAAACGATCATTTATGTGCTGCATGTGAGTGTGGAAAGCAATCAAAGAAGGGTCATCCGATCATCATTGAAAAATTATTCTCGGAACCATTAGAACTTCAACACATTGATCTGTGTGGACCTTTAACAGTAGAGAGTTTGCATCACAAAAAGTACATTCTTGTGATTATGGATGACTTTACTAGGTTCACTTAGGTCTTCTTCCTAAGGCTGAAATCAGAAACAGCCTCCGAGCTCATCAATTTTATCAAAGGAATAGAAGTTCTCATCAAACTCCGAGTAAGGAGAATCCAAAGTGACAATGGTTCAGAATTCACCAACTCCACCATTGAAAACTTCCTTACCGAGAAGGGTATCGACCACAATTTTTCTGCTCCATACACTCCTCAACAAAACGATCTAGTCAAACGACGAAACAGAACACTTGTTGAAGTTGCTCGATCCATGCTCAATTTTGCAAATCTTCCACTCTATCTTTGGGCTGAAGTTGTTTCTACTGCATTGTTAGATGCATTTTATATGCATCTTTTAGCACAATTTCCTACGTATTTCATTATAAAAAGCTAACTAACTTCCGATTATTCTTATGTGTTTCGTGTTTCATGATTATTTTGAAGAATGCCCGTACTGCTCACGTTTGTTATGACTTTTCAGGGCCATTTGGAGCGGATGGATGATTGCTCGAGTTCGGGATGCGTTTGTGGATGCTTTGGAGCTTAACTAGAGTCTAGACCAAGGAAATATGTCGGGAAATGATCAAGAACTGCTTGGAAGGAGGAACGACGATCAAAAGAGCCGAAAATTAGCCCATGCGATCGCACCTTGTCTCCCTGCGAACACAGGTATGCCTTTGCGATCGCAGGTTTGGTCGCAGTTGCCTTCGTGGTTTTTTCGTGCCAAAATTCATCAGCTAAGGAAACGTGATACATGCGATCGCAGGTTGCGCTTTTGCGATTGTTGGTTGGTCAAATTGCATCGAAATGGCAACGTACTTCATTAAAAAGTCCCGTGACACGTTTTGGGTGATACATGCGATCGCAGGAACAGCGTTTTGACAGCTAGACGTATAAATACAACGTGATACTCTTGCAGTAACCCTAATTGGCGATTCCTAGCGATTCTAAGGCGATTTTCAGAGGGTTTCAAGTGAATAACGCAGATCTAAAGGAAACGATTCAATTTCTATTCGTAGTTTAGTAAGATTTATCGTTCAGATTCGATTTCTACTGTTTGTAATCCGTTTTTAGCCATGTTAGGCTAAAAACTCAGATTTCAGTTTCGCAAGACGTAACCTTTTCGTATGATTAATCATTAGGCACTATGTTTGACTATGATTACTATTTAGTTTGATCAATTATGTGTTAAATTGAGTGTTTGATTTTGATTTCAATTTCTATTGGCCACTCAAATTGTTTGTGAATCATTCTAGTCACCTAATTGTTTAGATCCGTAATTGTCTAGATTAATTGGTAAAAAGTGACAAGTATTAGATTAATTCTGAGCTTAGGGTTAACTCTAATATGAAATGATCAAACAAGTTTTAACGCCTCCGAGCATATGAGAGGTATTGAACTTTACTGGGAATTACACTGTGTCTAATGCAACTTTTCTTTGTTAATCAAGAGCTTGTTTGATTAATTTAGTAAAAAGTTAGGTTTAATTCAAAGAACTTATTTTGATTAAATGATCTTTGTAATAGAGGTCATTAGAGCTTGTTAATGAACTTTAGTACCAGTTTAAACAAGTGCATAGTCAAATATTGTGTTGAAGGTTAATTATATGATTAGGGGAGTCACCGCGAAACTGGAATTGCTTTCTCTTATTAGAATTTTCACCACTTTAAATTTAGTTATTCTTTTGTCATTTTCGATTTCTATTAGTTCAATTTTCAGAATAAACCCCCCTTTTTATGTTTATTGCATTCAGCAAGAATTAGGTCACGCCTTACGCAAAGAGGTGTAAACATCAGGACGTGTCCCTGAGGATCCGACCCTGCTTACATGTACTACCTGTTAGTGCAATAAAGCAGTTTATTTATTATTTTTATTTGTTTAAATCATATATGACAGCAGTCTTAACAAATTGGCGTCGTTGCCGGGGACACGGTAAAACACTAATAGTTTTTTGCCAAGATCTGTTGGATAAGATGTCTAAGTCCATAACTTATTTGGTATATACTTGACCCGACCCGGCATGGTCCATTTGGGTTGCACTTCACCCAAACTAGTTATGGATAATTTTATGAGAGTTGTATACTTACGATTTATTAATATATTATAAGTTATAATATATTAATATAAAGTCATGTTACTTAATTAGTTTTAATCTTGAATTAATTATGAATTAATTTAGTGATTAAAAGGAAGAGTAATTAAATCATGGGCTATTATATTTATATAGTGTGGGCTAACACTCATTTGGGAATGGGCTAAGCTTATATGGAAGTCCATGGATGATCCATGGAGCTTTTACCCATGGATCCTTGGAAGAGGAAAGGACATGGGTTATTAGGGTTTCACCCTAACCATGTACACTATATAAACAAGCTTATGTTGCATGAAAAAACACTAATGTGTGTGTAAGTGTGGTGGCCAAAATCAAGAGTTAGTATACTCTCTCATACATTTTCCAAGTTTGTGGTGATTTGTGATTTCCATTTGAGGCATTCACATTATTGGTGCTTGGCTCTCAAACTCCAAGGAATCAACAATCAACAAAAGGTATGTAATTCATCTAGTTCTTTTATGGTTAAAAGTACCCCATGCCATGCTAGATAGGTTATAAACCTTGGAAAATAATATTTTGCATGTATCTTAGACAAACATAGATCCAAGGTTTAATAGGGTTGCATGTACACTTAGGAAGTGTTAGAATGCTCAAAACCCAACAGTGGTATCAGAGCCTAGGCTTGTTTGTTTGATACTTGATGCAAAATAGTGATAAAAAGTCGATTTTTTGCTGTCTGACTGATGAACTCGCCGAGTTCATGTGTAAACTCATCCTACTCGCCGAGTAGGTTCGTGCACTCGGCGAGTAGGAGCCTCAGAATGCAGATTTTTGACTTTTGCTGCTGGAAATGGACTAGAAACATTACCCTAAACTGTTTTGGTGTTTTAAAACTTGTTTTAGTTGGTTTAATGGTTGTTCTAATCCATTTACAATAGCTTATATCAAAATTTCATGCTTTGTATGTGTTCATATAATTCTTGAAACTTTGATGATCATGTTCATGTTCTTATGAATTTAGAAGATGATAGGAATTATTTTCTGAATTGTTTAGGATTAATTCTTGATCATTTATGTGTTTTAATGGAGTCCATAATTTGTCCTCAAGTTATGGATATCCAAAGGTCACTTCTTTTAAACACACACTTAAAACACATAAGTTACATGGAAATGAAGAGTCTTCATTTTTATGAACCTTTAATTCATAAGTTATGAAATGAAAAGTTTTGAATAGTTTCAAAACTTGTCCTCAAGTTTTGGAATTTGTAAAGTTACACACACTTTAATATACTTTAATTCCAAACCCTTAGAGTTTTAAAAGTTAAAATTCAACCCTTATACTATTTATAACATTAATGGTTAATTATTATATATATGTATAAGATCAAAGTCGTCTTACCGCTAGTACGCCTCATTCACGAAGCCAGTCTATAAGGTGGGTATAAGGTTGTTGCCTACAAAATGGCAACTTAATGGGTGTCCACTCTCACCCACCGCTTGCTTGACTGGTGGAGGGTCGTTAGCCGAACGGGTAGGACAAGGACTTATAAATTCTCATTAAAAGTATGATGAATATTATAAAGTAACTAAACCTTTTATAAATTCCCAATCTTAGTTACTTTAGGAAAATGTGAATATGGTGCTAACCCATGAAATTCACACTTTGTACCTTACCAAGTCGTTGGTGGAGCGTGTGTGGTTAACCGGCACACTAACTTGGACTAGTAAGGATCACGAAGGGTGACTTAATGTTTATCATAGATCGGTGGAGCGTGTGTGGTTAACCGGCACATTGATTAGGTGATAATATTAAGGGTACCAAGTGAATTTGCATGGTTATTCACACCTTGTTTTGTGATCCTCGGCATCCCAGTCACAAAACTTGAAGGGCACAATCGAGATTGAAACATGCCATTGAAAATTTCAATGAATCTCAAAGGAATCTAGGAATTTCAAAACCAATTAAACCTAATAATTCATTTCGTTTTCATGGTGGAAATTGGTGAATCGTCATTCACCTACCTTCAAATATATTATAGCTTAGATTACGGCATCCCTCTTCTAAGTTATAATATATTGTGTTGGATCCTAGCCTTAATATTACATTTGGGTGTATTATTAAGGATTCGATATATCTAATCTAAACTTGTTTTCTTCTTTTCAGATGTCTTCCAACAACAAAGCTTCGGGCTCTAACCCTACTGGCTCCTTTTCCCTCATGAACCTTTGTGGGAGGGTCATCTTTGATGGTTCCAACTTCATGGATTGGATCCGGAACATCAGGATGGTTACTCGTTACGAGGACAAGGAATATGTCCTCGATAAGGAGCTAAAGGAGCTTGATGAGTCCACTGCTACTCCTGAGGAGGTCGCTGAGTATCAGGCACATCAGGATGGTTACTCGTTACGAGGACAAGGAATATGTCCTCGATAAGGAGCTAAAGGAGCTTGATGAGTCCACTGCTACTCCTGAGGAGGTCGCTGAGTATCAGGCACATGAAAGAGATGCCACCAAGGTGGCATGCATCATGATGGCCACCATGACAGCTGAACTCCAAAAGTCCTATGAGGACTATTACCCTTTTTGAGATGCATCAGGATCTGATGGAAAGGTACCATCAGAGTGCTCGTCAAGAGCGGTATGAAATAATCTCCTCCATGATCACTACCCGTATGAAGGATAGCGAACCAATCACGAGCCACATGCAGAAAATGCAAAGGTATGTGGACCGTCTAATGAAACTGAATGTGAACTTCCCTGAGGAGTTGGCAATTGATATCATTTTGCACTCCTTGCCATCGTGTTATGATCAATTTCAATGACATACCACATGAACAAGGAGGAAGTCACACTCAGTAAGCTTCAAGGACTTCTGAAGACTGCCGAAAGTGGTCTTAAGAGTAAGTCGGTTGCTACTCCTACTCCTACTACTACCCCTGTTTTGGCTATCGGGCAAGGCAAAGGGAGAAAGAGGAAGCACCCTTCGAAGGGTACCAAGGGAAAGTCCCTTGAAGGCTCCTCATCTGGAACCAAAGGTGGTTCTATCACTCCTTCTGCCATCCCTAAGGATGCTGAATGCTTCTACTGTCAAAATAAGGGGCACTGGAAGCGAAACTGCCCAAAGTACTTGCAGGATGTCAAGGATGGGAAAGTGAAACCATCCCATGCAGGTATTTACACTATATTGTCTAATAACTCACCATATTCTAATTCTTGGGTTCTTGATACAGGTTGTGGTATTCACATCTGTTGTGACTTGCAGGGCCTAAGAAGAAGTGAGGATGTGGAGCACGGAAAGATAAACTTAATCATGGGGAACAAGAAGGTTGCACCTGTTACCAAGATTGGAGTTTATACTTTGTTGCTAGATAGTGGGTTAAAGTTAGATTTGAATAAATGTGTGTACTCGTCTGAAATGGCGAGGAATATTATTTCCTTTCATGCTTTGTACAAACAAGGTTTTACCTTTTCTTTTGATAATGAAGTTGGTAGTATTAATGCTTTCTTTAATAATGTTCTTTATTTTAAAGCATTACCTTGTGATGGTGTGTATGAAGCTGTATCGGTTGTAGATAATTTAGGAAATAATGTATTATGTATTGATTCTTCTACTAGCTTGGATAAAGCATCTTTGTGGCATTGTCGTCTTGGACATGTAAGCAAGAAACGCATAGGCCAGCTCCAAAAGGATGAAGTCTTGGAGTCGTTCGACCTCAAGTCGGATGATAGTTGTGAGTCTTGTCTACTTGGAAAAATGACAAAATCACCCTTCACTGGTACTTGTGCAAGGGGTGAGGGTTTGTTGGACCTTATACATACTGATGTATGTGGACCATTCAAAACCGCCACAAGGGATGCTAATCGCTATTATGTGACGTTTATTGATGATTTTAGTAGATATGGTTATGTCTACTTAATCAAACATAAGTCAGAAACTTTTGAAAGGTTTAAAGAGTTTAAACAGGAAGTAGAAAATCAATTGGGCAGGAACATTAAGATGCTTCGATCCGATCGAGGTGGTGAGTATCTTAGTACTGAGTTCCTCGACTATCTTAAGGAGTGTGGGATTGTCTCACAATTGACACCTCCCAGGACACCACAGCTGAATGGTGTAGCTGAGAGGCGCAATCGAACTTTGTTGGACATGGTTCGCTCTATGATGAGTCGAGCTTCGCTACCAATCTCTTTTTGGGGGTATGCCTTAGAGACTGCCGCCCACATCCTTAATCTAGTCCCTACAAAGAAGGTTGCCAAAACACCTCATGAGATGTGGACTGGGAAAGTTCCCAATTTGGACCACATCAAGATTTGGGGTTGCGAGGCTTTCGTGAGGCGCGAGACTCATGACAAGCTCGAACCTCGAAGTGAAAGGTGTATTTTCATCGGCTACCCACAAAAATACTTTGGTTACCTCTTCTACAGACCCAGTGAGAATGTGGTCTTTGTGGCTAGGAGAGGGGTCTTTCGAGAGAGAGAATTTATAAGCCAAGGAGACAGTGGGAGGCAAATTGACCTTGAAGAAATTCAAGACTCAATTGGTGAAGGAACCTCAGACACTAGCAATCAACTTGAGGAGGAAATTCATGTTGATCCAGCTGACGAGTCTATACTTCCGAGGCGTTCCACAAGGGTTAGGAACACACCTGAGTTTTATTATGGATTTCATATTACTACGGAAGGTGATACATTTATCAGTGACAGTACACTGGTAAATCTGGATGAACCTAACAGTGTTAAGGAAGCCATGGCAGGCCTAGAGTCTGCTAAATGGAAGGAGGCTATGGACATCGAGATACAGTCCATGTATGACAATCAAGTTTGGAACTTGGTTGACAATGTACCAGGCCATAAGACAGTCGGGTGCAAATGGATCTTCAAGAAGAAGACCGACATGGATGGGAAGGTGCACACTTATAAGGCTTGACTGGTTACGAAGGGGTTTACTCAGACTCAGGGAATTGATTATGATGAAACCTTTTCACCAGTAGCAAAGATTAAGTCTATTAGGGTTATGCTAGCCATTGCTGCATTTCATGATTATGAAATATGGCAAATGGATGTCAAAACCGCTTTCCTTAACGGAAAGTTGGCTGAGGATGTTTACATGAATCAGCCAGAAGGTTTTGTCAGTGCAGAGTACCCCAATAGAGTGTGCAAGCTTGAGAAATCCATTTATGGATTGAACCAAGCATCTCGAAGTTGGAAACTTTGTTTTGATGAGAAGGTCAAAGAGTTTGGTTTCTCAAGAAGTGAAGATGAGTCCTGCGTGTATGTCAGAGCTAGTGGGAGTATAGTTAGTTTTTTGGTACTGTATGTGGATGACATACTACTCATAGGAAATGACATCCCAACCTTGCAGGAGGTTAAGTCCTGGCTTGGGAAGTGCTTTGCTATGAAGGACCTTGGAGAAGCTACCTATATCCTAGGGATAAGGATATTAAGAGAAAGGAGTAAAAGACTAATTGGACTTAGTCAGAGTATCTACTTGGATAAGGTGTTGAAAAGGTTTAACATGTAGAATTCCAAGAAAGGAGAGTTACCGATCCAAAGCAATGCCAAACTGAGCAAGGCTCAGAGCCCGAGTATAGAAGATGAGATAGCTGAGATGAGTCGATTACCTTATGCTTCCGCTGTTGGTTCGATCATGTATGCTATGACTTGTACTCGTCCTGATGTGGCCTTCGCTTTGAGCATGGTCAGCAGATATCAGGGGAACCCTGGCAAGGCTCATTGGACTGCGGTAAAGAATATTCTCAAGTACCTGCGGAGGACTAAGGATTGGATCCTTACCCTTGGTATGAGTGATGACTTGAGAGTAGCAGGGTATAGTGATGCTAGCTTTCAGACTGATAGGGATAACTTCCGCTCTCAGTCGGGCTGGGTCTTTACCTTAAATGGAGGGGCAATCACTTGGAAGAGTTCCAAACAGGAGACTGTAGCTGATTCGACTTGTGAATTAGAGTACATAGCAGCGAGTGAAGCGGCAAAGGAGGCAATATGGCTGAGGAACTTCATCGGAGACCTTGGAGTTGTACCAACTATTAAGGAGCCTATGGAGATTTTCTGTGACAGCAATAGTGCGGTTGCCTTAGCCAAGGAACCAAGTGATCATGGCAGATCCCGACACATTGACATAAAATATCACTTCATAAGACACAAGATAGAAGAGGGACTCCTCGTGGCAAAGAGGGTATCGTCAGATGAGAACCCTACGGATCCCCTTACGAAGGGACTGACGAGGGTGAAGCATTTGCAGCATGCGAGGCGCATCGGGCTGAGGGACGATATTAGTTTTATAGATTAGATAGCCTTTTTCTGAAACTTGTAAAATGTAATCGACGTTTGATGATGAATAAAATTTGTGATTTATTTATGAGTAAAGTGTTGCTATCATTGTCAATTATTTACTATTGTTTCAGTTTTGCATGTTTTGACTTCCAGAATAATTAATTTATTCAAACTCTCCACAGTCGGTCATATGTCGGAAGTAGGTATGAATCAAGACTGTCATGAATTGGGATTGTAGATGACTAAAGGTGTTTAGCCATAGCAATGGTTGCTACAACATTCATGAGTACTCATAAGTTATGAGTATTGGAATAAACCCACGCTCACTTGTATCACTTCATGGAATTTATCTCGAGTGATCGTGAGACGGTAATATCATATAAGTCTTCAAACCTAGAGATATGAGTTGTTACCTATGAGTTGGTTGTGCATTGATTGCACGTAAACGCATCAGTAACTTGATGTTATAAAACGTGCCTTTGTGTGCAATTCAATAAGTAGTAGAACAAGCATATGAGTCGAAGTTTATCTGTTCCTTCTAGAAATAGAAGCGATATCTGGGCCCCTCGATGATTTTGTGTTGACCCATGTACCGGGCCCGGTCAGAACTAAATTGATGTGTTCAGTTAAGTTCTTTGTCAAACAAATCGGAAATCGAGAAACAACTGCTAGACAATAATTAAGACATTGTTCCATGTATTTGTCCGGCTGATATCATGAGAGCAGAGGATTATATGATCACTTATCTAAAATGGCGCTTCATAGTTCACAAGAGTTTTCGAGAGCTACGATTGCCGGTTGGTTCCTGAAGTAATATAGGCAAATACAGTTATTAGACTTATCCAAGTGGGAGTCTGTTGGATAAGATGTCTAAGTCCATAACTTATTTGGTATATACTTGACCCGACCCGGCATGGTCCATTTGGGTTGCACTTCACCCAAACTAGTTATGGATAATTTTATGAGAGTTGTATACTTACGATTTATTAATAAATTATAAGTTATAATATATTAATATAAAGTCATGTTACTTAATTAGTTTTAATCTTGAATTAATTATGAATTAATTTAGTGATTAAAAGGAAGACTAATTAAATCATGGGCTATTATATTTATATAGTGTGGGCTAACACTCATTTGGGAATGGGCTAAGCTTATATGGAAGTCCATGGATGATCCATGGAGCTTTTACCCATGGATCCTTGGAAGAGGAAAAGACATGGGTTATTAGGGTTTCACCCTAACCATGTACACTATATAAACAAGCTTATGTTGCATGAAAAAACACTAATGTGTGTGTAAGTGTGGTGGCCAAAATCAAGAGTTAGTATACTCTCTCATACATTTTCCAAGTTTGTGGTGATTTGTGATTTCCATTTGAGTCATTCACATTATTGGTGCTTGGCTCTCAAACTCCAAGGAATCAACAATCAACAAAAGGTATGTAATTCATCTAGTTCTTTTATGGTTAAAAGTACCCCATGCCATGCTAGATAGGTTATAAACCTTGGAAAATAATATTTTGCATGTATCTTAGACAAACATAGATCCAAGGTTTAATAGGGTTGCATGTACACTTAGGAAGTGTTAGAATGCTCAAAACCCAACAAGATCTTCACGTACAGGTGATCTGATTTTTGATCTAGAGATTAAGAAGACTGCAAGGAAGCTAAAGAAGGAGGCAAAAGTTTAGAAGCAACAAGCAGGAACCTCAACCTCACACACACCACAAGGCACTCCCTTGTGGAACGAATCTGAAGCCTCATTTCAACCTTTTCCAAAAGCACCACCTACCTCACCAGTTAACAGCCCGTTCAAAACCTACTCCTCATCATCTTCAAACAAACCCGAACTCACAGACTCTTCTGAAACTGAAACAGAATTCACCATGAGCGAAAACGGAGACGAAGCTGAAAAAACTCTCCGCGAGTGGGCAACATAAGAGGTTACCCAGTAGCCCTTGTGTATCACCTTTCCAGAGGCTCAAAACTTTGAGCTCAAATCCGGTTTAATCCATTTGCTGCCCCCGTTCTGAGGCCTTAAGAATGAAGATCCTCATAAATTTCTCAAGGAATTCCATGTCGTCTGTTCTGGATTGAAGCCCCATACAGTTACTAAAGACCAGATCAAGTTAAGGGCGTTCCCCTTCTCAGTTCAAGATGAAGCAAAGGAGTGGCTATATGACCTCCCGTCTGGTTCAATAACAAGCTGGAACGAACTCGCCAAACTCTTTTTAGAAAAATATTTTCCCGAGGCGAAAGTGTCAAATCTGTGCATAGAGATTCTAAGTATAAAGCAAGGCAAAGAGAGGCTCTCCATACTTATTGGGAGCGATTCAAGAAGCTGTTAGTCCGATGCCCACAACATAGCATTAGTGATTATCAGTTATATCAGTGTTTCTGCGAAGGATTGATACCTATGGAGAGACGACTTATAAATGCATCAAGTGGAGGGTCACTTTCAGACATGACACCAACACATATTAGGGCATTAATCGAGAAGTTGGCCAATGAGTCAAAACATTCAGCAACTGAGAAAGAGTGGTACCCAGACCATCCAAGAGGAGTCAAGGAGATGAGTAATGCCCACCTTGAATCCCAGATTTCGGAATTGACTAAAGTTGTCCTTTTGTTGACAAAAGAAAAAGGTATTGAGCCAAAGGTCAAACCTTGTGGGATCTGCTGCAAAACCGGGCACCCAGCTGATATGTGCCCACTACTTCAAGAAGATAATGAATCTGTGCAAGCTATGGGAGGATTTCAGCAAAGGCCATTTTATCAAAATCGCAACAACCAAGCTTGGGGAGGTCCTCAAAATAACAATTTTCAGCCAAGACCTCAACAGAACTTTCAGCAAAGAAATCAATACCAAGCTCCACCTGGGTTCCAACAACCTTTTCAGCAAAATCAGCACCAAAGCAATTTTCAGCAACCACCTGTTCAGTCACAAGCTAGTAGTTCCACCATGTCTTTGGAAGACATAGTTAAAAGTCTTGCTACCAGTACCCAAGCTTTTCAGAATGAAACAAAGTCCAACATCAAAAATCCGGAGCAGCAGGTATCGCAACTCGCGAACTCCATGAGCAAACTAGAAGCACAAACACAAGGAAAATTCCCATCTCAGACTGAGAAAAACCCGAAGCACAATGCTTGTGTTGTTACTCTCAGAAGTGGTAAAAATTACAAAGGACCAGATCAGCAAGAAGATGAGGAAGAAGAGATCGTGGTTGAGCAAGAATCTAAGGCAACTGAAGAGGTGCAGAAAAAAGATGGTCCTGCTGAAGCTGAAGTGAAAATTAACCCTCCTCTTTTTCCCTCAAGACTGAAAAACACGAAAAAAGAAAAGGAAGAAAAAGATATTATGGATTTCTTCAGAAAGGTTGAGGTAAACATTCCCCTTCTTGATGCAATTAAACAACTACCCCGATATGCTAAATTTTTAAAAGAGTTATGTACTTCAAAAAGAAAATTAAAAGGAAATGAAACAGTTAAAGTAAGCGAGAATGTTTTAGCTGTTTTACAAAAAAGGCTACCCCCAAAGTGTAAGGATTCAGGAGTATTCACTGTTCCTTGCAAGTTAGGGAACCTTTCTGTGCCACGAGTTATGTTGGACTTAGGAGCTTCTATAAATGTTTTGCCATATTCACTTTTTAAAAATATCAGGGTAGGGCCATTAAGAAGAACAGGAGTCATCATTCAGTTAGCTGATCGTTCTCTGGTGCACCCAAAAGGTGTCCTGGAAGACGTTTTGGTTCAAGCGAATGAACTCATATTCCCAGCTGATTTCTATGTTTTGGATATGGGAGATGACGACTCACCAAATTCAGGTTCCATTCTTTTAGGGAGACCATTCTTAAAAACTACCAGAACCAAAATAGATGTTTATGATGATACCCTTTCAATGGAATTTGATGGTGAAGTTATCAACTTCAATATTTATGATGCCATGCGTTATCTTGATGATGTTTCAGCCCTTAATTTCATTGATGTAATTGAACCATTATCTGCAGAATATTTTGAGATTGCTAACCGTGAGTCACTAGCATTAGTGCTCCACAAAAATTTGTCTATTAATGTAGCTCAAGTTCTATCAGAAAAGTATGTGGTTGATAAAGAAGTTCAAGAGATGGCAGCTCATATGGACTAGCAGAGAAAGTTGAGGTATGCTACCCAAACTATTAAATTACCAATTTCTAACTCCAAGCTTTTTCCTTCTGTAGTGCAAGCTCCCATCTTCGAGCTGAAGACACTTCCAGAACACCTGAAATATGCATATCTTAGAGAAAAAGAAACATTAACAGTTATCATATCCAACAAGTTGTCAGAAAAAGAAGAGTTAGAGCTGATCAGAATTTTGAAGGAGTATAAAAGTGCAATCGGGTGGACTATTGCAGACATAAAAGGACTCAGCCCATCTCTTTGCATGCATAAAATTTTGATGGAAGAAGATTATAAGCCATCGCGAGAAGCCCAACGCAGATTAAACCCACCAATGATGGAGGTGGTTAAAAAAGAAGTTATGAAGTTATTGGATGCTGGGATGATATACCAAATTTCTGACAGCAAGTAGGTCAGCCCAGTTCAAGTTGTACCCAAGAAGTCTAGAGTGACAGTGGTAGAGAACAAAGACGGAGAGTTGGTTCCAACTCGGGTTTAGAACGGATGGCGCGTTTGTATTGACTAGAGAAAATTAAACGCAGCCACCCGGAAAGATCATTTTCCTCTCCTATTCATAGATTAGATGCTAGAGAGGCTTGCTGGGAAATCCTGTTGGATAAGGTGTCTAAGTCTATAACTATTTCTGGTATGTACTTGACCCGGTTTGGCATGGTCCATTTGGGTTGCATGGCATCATGCATTTGGATAGACTAAAATGAGAGAAATAACACTTATGGTTTATTAATATATTATAAGTTCTATTATATTAATAATATTATTTAATTAGTATTGATCAATAATTAATTTGGAATTAATTAAGTGATCAAAAGGATACCAATTAAATATATGGATTGATTGTGTAAATCATCCATACTTATATAGTGGGCTAATGCTTCATGGATTATCAAGTTGGGCTAAAACCCATAGGATGCTCCATAGTGTTTATTGAACCCATGAGTCATTGAAATGAAAAGTCATGACAATTAGGGTTTACATGGTGTAACCCTAATTGTAACACACTATATAAGTATCACTTTGTTCACCAAAATCGGCCACTAAGTAAGAATTATGAGGGCTAGCCGATTTCTAAGTGTTCTTCATTTCTCTCTAAGTTATTCCAAGTGCATTTGGTGTTGTGTGAGACATTTGAGGCATCACACTTGAGGTGTTAGGCTCACAAGGTTTTCAAGGAATCCAAACTACTACAAGGTATGTTTTCTTACTTACTTTTATGATTAAAAGTTCCTCATGTATGCTAGATAGGTTATGAACCTTGGAAAATCAATTTTGCATGTATCTTAGTAAAACATAGATCCAAGGTTTCTAGGGTTGCATGTACACCTTAGGAGTGTTAGAATGCTCAAAACCCTTCAGTGGTATCAGAGCCTAGGCTTGTTTGTTTGATACTTGATGCAAAATTGTGAAAAAACTCAGTTTTTCTGCACTCTGCAGCATGAACTCGCCGAGTCCATGGGGGGACTCGACGAGTCCATGAGTAAATTCATCCTACTCGTCGAGCGAGTAGGTTCATCCACTCGACGAGTAGGAGCCCCTGAATGCATATTTTCGAGTTTTGCTGCTGGAAATGGACTACAAACATTACCCTAAGCTATTTTGGTGTTATAAAACTTGTTTTAGATGGTGTAATGGTTATTCTAATCCATTTTCAATAGTTATTATCAAAATTTCAAGTTTTATATGGTTTATTTATGATTCTTGAAATTGTTGATATGCATGTTCATGAACTTATGAGTTTAGAAGATCATATGAATTATTTGTAACTTGCTTGTTAGTTTAATTCTTGATCGTTATGTCTTTTAATGGAATCCATAATTCATCCTCAAGTTATGGATTACCAAAAATCACTCTTTTAAAGTCCATTATTAAACACATAGGTTACATAAAATGAAAAGTCTCTCATTTTATTTATTTATTAACTCATAAGTTATGAAAGATGAAAAGTTTTGAAAGTTACAAAACTTGCCCTCAAGTTTTGGAACATGTAAAGTCACTTTAAAAAACTTTAGTTCCAACCCCTAGAATTTTAAAAGTTAAAATTCAACCCTTATACTTTATAATATTATAAGTTTAATAATATATATATATATATATATATATATATATATATATATATATATATATATATATATATATGTATATATGTATAAGAACAAGTCGTTTTACCGTTAGTAGGCCTCATTCACGAAGCCGGTCTATAAGGGGGGTATAAAGTTGTTGCCTATAAAATGGCAGCTTAATGGGTGTCCACTCTCACCCACCGCTTCCTTGACTGGTGGAGGGTCGTTAGCCAAACGGGTAGGACAAGGACTTCTAATTCTTCATTAAAAGTATGATGAATATAAAGTAACTAAATGTTTTATAAATTCCCAATCTTAGTTACTTTAGGAAAATGTGAATAAGGTGTTAACCCATGAAATTATACTTTGCACTTTGATTAAGTCGTTAGTGGAGCGTGTGTGGTTAACCGGCACACTAACCTGGACTTAACAAGGTAGGCAAAGGGTAACTTAATGTTTACCATAGTATCGATGGAGCGCGTGTGGTTAACCGACACATCGATTGAGGGGTAAATATTAAGGGTACCAAGTAATTTGCATGGTTACTTCACACCTTGTTTTGTGATCCTCGACATCCCAGTCAGAAAACCTGAAGGGCACACTCGAGATTGAAACATGCCATTGAAAAGTTCAATGAATCTCCAAGAATCTAGGTGTTTCAAAACCAGTTAAAACCTAATAATTTATTTCGTTTTTCATGGTGGAAATTGGTGAATCGTCATTCACCTACCTTCAAATATTTTATAGCTTGGATTACGGCATCCCTCTTCTAAGTTATAAAATATTGCGTTGGGTCCTAGCCTTAATATTACATTTGGGTGTTTTATTAAGGATTATCTTTATATCTAATCTAAACTTGTCTTTCTTCTTTTCAGATGTCTTCCAACAATGTTGCTTATGGCTCAAACCCTACCGGCTCCTTCTCTCTCATGAACCTTTGTGGGAGAGTCATCTTTGATGGATCCAACTTTATGGATTGGATCAGAAACATCAGAATGGTCACTTGGTATGAGGACAAGGAATATGTCCTCGACAAGGAGCTTAAAGAACTCGAGCCGTCTGCTACTCCTGAGGAGATCACTGAATATCAGGCCCATGAAAGAGATGCTACCAAAGTGGCATGCATCATGTTGGCCACTATGACAGCCGATCTCCAAAAGTCCTATGAGGACTACTATCCTTTTGAGATGCACCAGGATTTGATGGACCGCTACCATCAGAGTGCTCGTCAAGAGCGATATGAAATCATCTCCTCCATGATAACAACCAGAATGAAGGATGGTGAACCCATCACGGGCCACATGCAGAAAATGCAAAGGTGTGTGGACCATTTGCTGAAACTGAATGTGAACTTCCCAGAGGAGTTGGCAATTGATATCATTTTTCACTCTCTACCTTCGTGTTATGATCAATTCCGCATGACATACCTCATGAACAAGGAGGAAGTTACACTCAGCAAACTTCAAGGACTTTTGAAGACCACAGAAAGTGGTCTTAAAGGTAAGTCGATTGTTACTACTCCTACTCCTACTGCGGCGCCTGTCTTTGCAATCGGGCAAGGCAAAGGAAAGAAGAGGAAGAGCCCTTCGAAGGGTACCAAGGGAAAGTCCCTTGATGGCTCCTCTTCAAGTTGAACAAAGAAAGGTTTCGTCACTCCTTCTGCTAACCCTAAAGAGGCGGAATGCTTCTATTGCCATGAAAAGTCGCACTGGAAGCAAAACTGCCCAAAGTACCAGCAAGATGTGAAGGATGGGAAAGTTAAACCCAACCATGCTGGTATTTACACTATATTGTCTAATAACTCACCCTATTCTAATTCTTGGGTCCTTGATACAGGTTGTGGTATTCACATATGTTGTGATTTGCAGGGACTAAGAAGAAGTGAGAATGTGGAGCATGGGAAGATAAACTTGATCATGGGAAATAGGAAAGTTACACCTGTCACCAAGATTGGAGTGTATTCTTTGTTGCTAAGTAGTGGGTTAACATTAGATTTGAATAAATGTTGTTATTCGCCTGAAATGGCAAGAAATATTATTTCCTTTCATGGTTTATACAAACAAGGTTTTACCTTTTCATTTGATAATGATAGTGGTGGTATTAATGCTTTCTTTAATAATGTTTTTTTTATTTTAAAGCATTACCTTGTGATGGTGTATATGAAACTGTGTCGGTTGTTGATAACCTAGGAAATAATGTATTGTGTATCGATTTATCCACTTGCTTGGATAAAGCATCTTTATGGCATTGTCGTCTTGGACATGTAAGCAAGAAACATATAGGCCAACTCCATAAGGATGGAGTCTTGGAGTCGTTTGATCTAAAGTCAGATGATAGTTGTGAATCTTGTTTGCTTGGGAAAATGACAAAGTCACCTTTCACTGGTACTTTTGCTAGGGGTGAGGGTTTGTTGGACCTCATACACACTGATGTGTGTGGACCCTTCAGAACCGCCACAAGAGATGCTAACCGCTTCTATGTGACTTTTACTGATGATTTTAGTAGATATGGATATGTCTACTTAATCAAGCATAAGTCAGAGACCTTTGAAAGATTCAAAGAGTTCAAGCAGGAAGTGGAGAATCAGTTGGGCAGGAACATTAAGATGCTTAGATCCGATCGAGGTGGTGAGTATCTTAGTACATAGTTCCTTGACTATCTTAACGAATGTGGGATTGTCTCACAATTGACACTTCCCAGGACACCACAGTTGAATGGTGTGGCTGAGAGGCGCAATCGAACCTTGTTGGATATGGTTTGTTCCATGATGAGTCGAGCTTCGCTACCAATCTCATTACGGGGGTTTTCCTTAGAGACTGCCGCCCATATCCTTAATCTAGTCCCTACAAAGAAGGTTTCCAAAACACCTCATGAGATGTGGACCGGAAAAGTTCCAAATCTAGACCACATCAAGATTTGGGGTTGCGAGGCTTTTGTGAGGCGTGAGTCTCACGATAAGCTCGAACCTCAAAGTGAGAGGTGTATTTTCATCGGCTACCCACAGAGATCCTTTGGTTACCTCTTCTACAGACCTAGTGATAATGTGGTCTTTATAGCAAGGAGAGGAGTCTTTCGAGAGAGAGAATTCATAAGCCAAGGAAACAGTGGAAGGCAAATTGACCTTGAAGAAATTCAAGAGTCAAGTGGTGAAGGAACCTCAAACCCTAGCAATCAACCTGAGGAGGAAACTCCTGTTGATCCGACAGAAGAGTCTGTACCTCTGAGGCATTCCACGAGAGTTAGGAATGCACCTGAGCATTACTATGGTTTCCATATTACTGCGGAAGGTAATACACTAATCAGTGATAGAACACTGGTAAGTCTGGATGAACCTAACAACTACACGGAAGCCATGGCAGGCCCTGAGGCTGCTAAATGGAAAGAGGCTATGGACAACGAGATACAATCCATGTATGACAATCAAGTTTGGAACTTGGTTGACAATGTACCAGGTCGCAAGACAGTCGGGTGAAAATGGATCTTCAAGAAGAAGACCGACATGGATGGTAATGTACACACTTATAAGGTGCGACTGGTTGCAAAAGGCTTTTCTCAAACTCCGGGAGTTAATTATGATGAGACCTTTTCACCAGTAGCGAAGATTAAGTCTATTAGGGTTATGCTAGCCATTGCTGCATTTCATGATTATGAAATATGGCAAATGGATGTCAAAACTGCTTTCCTTAATGGAAAGTTGGCTGAGGATGTTTACATGAGTCAGCCAAAGGGTTTTGTTAGTACAGAGTACCCTAATAGAGTGTGTAAGCTTGAGAAATCCATCTATGGATTGAAACAAGCACCTCGCAGATGGAATCCTTGTTTCGATGGGACGGTCAAAGAGTTTGGCTTTTCGAGGAGCGAAGATGAATCTTGTGTATATGTCAAGGCTAGTGGGAGTATATTCAGGTTTTTGGTACTGTATGTGGATGACATACTACTCATAGGAAATGACATCCCAACTCTGCAGGAAGTGAAGTCCTGGCTTGGGAAGTGTTTCACTATGAAGGACCTTGGTGAAGCTGCCTATATCCTAGGGATAAGGGTTTTGAGAGACAGGAGTAAAAGACTAATTGGACTTAGTCAGAGTACTTACTTGGATAAGGTGCTGAATAGATTCAGCATGCAGAATTCCAAGAAAGGAGAATTACCAATCCAGAGTAACGCCAGACTGAGAAAGACTCAGAGCCCGAGTACAGAGGCTGAGATAGCTGAGATGAGTCGAGTACCTTATGCTTCCGCTGTAGGCTCGATCATGTATGCTATGACTTGTACTCGTCCTGATGTGGCCTTTGCATTGAGCATGGTCAGCAGATATCAGAGGAACCCTGGCAAGGCTCACTGGATTGCGGTAAAGAACATTCTCAAGTACCTGCGGAGTACTAAGGACTAGGTCCTTACCCTCGGTGGGAGTGATGACTTGAGAGTATTAGGGTATAGTGATGCTAGCTTTCAGACTGATAGCGATAATTTCCGCTCTCAGCCAGGCTGGGTCTTTACCTTAAACAGAGGAGCAATTTCTTGGAAAAGTTCCAAGCAGGAGACAGTGGATGATTCAACTTGCGAATCAGAGTGTATAGCGGCAAGCGAGGCAGCGAAGGAGGCTATATGGCTAAATAACTTCATTGGAGACCTTGGAGTTATACCAGCTATAAAGGAGCCTATCGAGATTTTCTGTGATAGTGAAAGTGCAGTTGCCTTAGCCAAGGAACCAAGGGATCACGGGAGATCCAGACACATTGACAGGAAATACCATTTCATCAGGCATCGAATAGAAGAAGGACTCATCGTGGAAAAGAGGGTATCATCGGATGAGAACCCGACAGATCCCCTCACGAAGGGACTGGGCAGGGTTAAGCATGTCCAGCATGCGAGGCACATAGGGCTGAAGGATGATATTAGTTTTAGTAGTTAGATAGCTTTGAAATGTGTAAAGTGTAACTGACATTTGATGATGAATAAAAGTTGTGTTTATTTATGAGTAAAGTGTTGCTATCTTTTGTCAATCGTTTACTATCGTTTCATTTTGCATGTTTTGACTTCCAGAATCATTATGTTATTGTATTTCATATTATTCAAATTCTCCACAGTCGGTCATATGTAGGAAGTAGATAGGAATCAAGACTGTCATGAGTTGGCTTGTAGATGTCCAAGGTACTGGACATAGCAAAGTGTTGCTACAACACTCATGAGTGCTCATAAGTTCTGAGTATTGAGCTCAACCCACGCTCGCTGGTATCACTTCATGGAATTTATCTCGAGTGATCGCGAGACGGTAATATCTTATAAGTCTTCAAACCTAGAGATATGACTTGTTGCCTATGAGTTGGTTATGCATTGATTGTACGAAAACGCATTGGTAACTCGATGTTATAAAACGTGCCTTTGTGTATGATTCAACAAGTAGTAGAACAAGCATATGAGTCGAAGTTTATCTGTTCCTACTTGGATTAGAAGCGATATCTGGACCCCTCGATGATTTTGTGTTGACCTATGTACCGGGCCCGGTCAGAACTAAGTTGATGTGTTCAAATAAGTTCTATGTCAAACAAATCGAAAATCGGGAAACAAACTGTTGGACAATAAGTAAGACATTGTTCCATGTATTTGTCCGGCTGATATCTAGAACAAAGGATTATATGATCACTTATCTTAAATGGCGTATCATCATCATCTCAGTTCCGAGAGACCTTGAAAGAGCTACGATTGCTGATCGGTTCCTGAAGTCATACTTGCAGTTATAATTATTAGACTTATCCAAGTGGGAGACTGTTGGATAAGGTGTCTAAGTCCATAACTATTTATGGTATGTACTTGACCCGATTTGGCATGGTCCATTTGGGTTGCATGGCATCATGCATTTGGATAGACTAAAATGAGAGAAATAACACTTATGGTTTATTAATATATTATAAGTTCTAATATATTAATAATATTATTTAATTAGTATTGATCAAGACTTAATTTGGAATTAATTAAGTGATCAAAAGTAGACTAATTAAATATATGGGTTGATTGTGTAAATCATCCATACTTATATAGTGGGCTAATGCTTCATGGATTATCAAGTTGGGCTAAAACCCATAGGATGCTCCATGGATGCTCCATGGTGTTTATTGAACCCATGGGTCATGGAAATGAAAAGTCATGACAATTAGGATTTACATGGTGTAACCCTAATTGTAACACACTATATAAGCATCACTTTGTTCACCAAAATCGGCCACTAAGTAAGAATTGTGAGGGCTAGCCGATTTCTAAGTGTTCTTCATTTCTCTCTAAGTTATTCCAAGTGCATTTGGTGTTGTGTGAGATATTTGAGGCATCACACTTGAGGTGCTAGGCTCACAAGGTTTTCAAGGAATCCAAACTACTACAAGGTATGTTTTCTTACTTACTTTTATGATTAAAAGTTCCCCATGTATGCTAGATAGGTTATGAACCTTGGAAAATCAATTTTGCATGTATCTTAGTAAAACATAGATCCAAGGTTTATAGGGTTGCATGTACACCTTAGGAGTGTTAGAATGCTCAAAACCCTTCAAATCCCGCTACTGCTGCTTGGATGGATTTTCAGGTTTCCATCAGATTCTCGTTGCTCCAGAAGACCAGGAGAAAACGACTTTCACCTGCCCTTTCGGGACATTCGCGTATAAGTGTATGCCCTTTGGACTCTGCAACGCACCTGCTACCTTTCAAAGGTGTATGGTTAGTATATTTTCTGAGTATTTCGAAAATACCATAGAAGTCTTCATGGATGATTTTACCGTCTATGGAGACTCCTTTGATATTTGTTTGAAAAACCTAACATAAATTTTACAAAGATGTATAGAAACAGACCTGGTCTTAAATTTTGAAAAATGTCACTTTATGGTTGACCAAGGTCCGATTCTTGGACATGTTGTTTCAAAAAGAGGTTTGGAAGTCGATAAAGCAAAAATAGATGTTATAAAAAGCTTACCCTACCCGAAGAATTTTCGGGAAGTGCGTTCCTTTCTTGGTCATGCAGGGTTTTATAGGAGGTTTATAAAAGATTTTTCAAAGATATCAGTTTCCATGTGCCCATTATTGCAAAAAGATATTGAATTTGACTTCAATGAAGATTGCAAGAAGGCTTTTGATGTGCTGAAAAATCTTCTTACTTCAGCCCCCATCATTCAGCCCCCAGATTGGAGTTTACCATTCAAGATAATGTGTGATGCCAGTAACACTGTTGTTGGAGCTGTTCTAGGACAGAGAAAAGACCGGGTTCCCCATGTTATATATTATGCATCAAAAACCTTGGATAATGCCCAAGCAAATTACTCCACCACAGAAAAAGAGTTGTTGTCAATCGTCTTTGCATTGGAAAAATTCAGACAATATTTGTTGGGCACGAAAGTTATAATCTTTTCCGATCACGCAGCTATCCGGTACCTTCTTGCCAAAAAAGACTCAAAGCCAAGGTTGATTAGATGGATTTTGCTGCTATAGGAATTTGATATAGAGATCAGGGACAAAAGTGGGAGAGAAAATTTGGTAGTTGATCATTTGAGCCGACTCACTCCACCTAAAGACCCGACACCGATCCGTGAAACATTTCCTGACGAGCATCTATTCGTTGTTCAGAACCCTCATTGGTTTGCTGATATAGTGAGCTACTTGGTCTCCAGAGAACTCCCTTCAGATCTTACCCGAGCCCAGAAAGATAAAATAAAGAAGGAGGCGAAAAGATATGTATGGGACGAGCCATATTTATGGAAACACTGTGTTGATCAGGTGATTAGAAGATGTGTGCCTCAAGATGAAGTCAAGTCAATTATGAATTTCTGCCATTCAGAAGCTTGTGGATGGCATTATGGTCCACAACGAACCGCACGCAGGGTCTTGGACAACGGTCTTTATTGGCCTCATATTTTTCGTGACTCTATTCTATTTTGCAAAACTTGTGAAAGGTGCCAAATGACTGGGTCTTTGACATCTCGTAATCAAATGCCACTTACTCCAATCTTGGTATGTGAAATCTTTGACGTTTGGGGTATAGATTTCATGGGTCCGTTTCCGCCATCTTTTGGGTTTGTGTATATCTTACATGTTGTGGATTACGTGTCCAAATAGGTCGAGGCAAAAGCTACACGAACAGACGATGCCAAGGTTGTAGTTGATTTTGTCAAGACAAATATATTTGCTAGGTTTGGGACACCAAAAGCCATTATTAGTGATCGGGGCACGCATTTCTACAACCGCACCCTCGAAGCAGTCCTCAAGAAATATGGTGTCAAACATCGGGTATCCACATCATATCACCCGCAAACCAACGGGCAGGCTGAAGCTTCAAACAGACAGATCAAGGGCATTATAGAGAAAACCATCAATCCAGTCAAGAAAGATTGGAGTATTCGATTGGATGATGCGTTATGGGCTCACCGGACAACATACAAAACTTCTATCGGTATGTCACCATATCGAATTGTTTTTGGTAAACCTTGTCGATTACCAGTTGAATTGGAGCATCAAGCATATTGGGCAGTCAAAAACTTGAATATGAGCATGGATGAAGCTGGTAAGAAAAGAAGATTGGATATTCAAGACTTAGAAGAAATCCGGAATGATGCGTACGAGAACGAAGCAATTTATAAGGAGAAGACGAAAGCGTTTCACGACAAGATGATCTCGCGAAAAGTATTCACCACCGGTCAAAAGGTACTCTTATATCACTCTCGTTTCCAACTTATTTCCGGTAAATTAAGGTCTCGTTGGGTGGGACCTTTTGTTATTACTAACGTGTTTGATCATGGTGCTATAGAAATTAAGAGTGAACAAACAGGAAAGATTTTTAAGGTAAATGGTCATCGTCTCAAACCATTTTACGAAGGGTTTCAAGTTACAAATGAAGAAGTGGAGGTAGTCGAGGTCCCGACTTACCACAATTAAGGAAACCAAGTAACAATGTCGAGCCAACGACAATAAAAACAGCTAGCTTGCCGGGAGGCAACCCGAGCGTTTGTTTTGGTTTGGTTTTATTTGGAAACTTCTTTTTAATTTTTGTGTGTTTTTAGCTACTTAGGTCGTCCCTTTTTAACTGAATCGTGTTTTTTAAAATAAAAAGGAACAGAGAGAATTTGAAAAAAGTTGAAAAAAACGCAGTTTTGGTGGAACCTGCGATCACAAGTCCTGTCTTTGCGATCGCAGGGTATGATTTTTTAGTCGCAGGAAGTCATCGAGGTTTTTTTGGAACATTTTTCACGAAAAAAGCAAACCTGCGATAACAGGTCCAGTACATGCGATCGTATGTATCAGTTTTTAGTACCTGGAACACTTTTGAATAATTAAACGATCGATTGAAGCATATTTAATAAAACCTACGATCGCAGGTTCTATACCTGCGATCGCATGTATCAAGTTTTTTCATTTTACCGTTACGTGCCTCGAGAAAAACGCCAACGGTCATTTTTTTAAAACATGCGATCGCATGTTCTCCCTTTGCGGTTGCATGTTACGTTTTTACTATAAATATCGATCGCAGGCCTCATTTGTAACCACCACACTTCAAAAATTCTCTCTGGATTTCACTACATTTCAAGTTCTCTCACCAACAAACACTCAAATCGCTCATTTTTCATCCAATTCAAGCAAATAAGGTATCAATCTCTTCTATTTTACTCCTACAACATCTCTACGGTAACGAAACCATGTTTTCACGGATGAAATTCTCCAAAAGTCTCGTTTTGTTTATTTTGAAATTTGAATTTGTGTGAGTTTCTTTTTCATATCTACGCTCCGTTAGCAATTCGCAAGCCACGAAAAGTTGAAAAGTTTGCTCACGACGCAATTCAGAAGAGATTCATCCGAACGGAATTTCAAAAATCAAAAAAAATTTCCGGCAAGAAAAAATACTGCTGCTCAGCGCACAGTCCGGTATTTTCGTTCTGAAACTGAATTTTTGTTTTTGTTATATATTTGTGCGGGCTTGCGTATCCGCTTGGGAGTAGTTAGAAATAATTATTTTTGCTTGATTATTTTTTTACCTGGAAATTGTGCCTACCTTGTCCCACTTTTGACTTGAAAAAAATGCCCCCTAGACCATCTCGTTCACGCAGATAGGTTGACGCTCCAGAGCCGTTATACACTGTCCAGGTGGACAATGTCACTGTGGATTTAGGTTCACAAGCTGCACTCGACTGTTACCAACGGCTTCTCGACCGCGAGATTTTGCCACAAGCCTGGGCCCCTAGCCGCACACTAATGCGGGAGCTCCATATTTATGATGGTGTTCACGCTCTTTTTGCCAATATTAGCTGGGAGCGCTTATTATCTGCAGATTTTGCCACTTGTCCCTTATTGACCCGAGCGTTTTTAGCTACGCTTAGTGAGGTAAATCATGAGGGAAACTTAGCTTTTCACATTTTTAGCACCCCTCACACTATTCACCTGGACCAATTATGTACTTTCTTCCATACCCCCATCACCAGTTTAACCCAGCCCGCCCCTGCTTTTGACGTACGCGAGTTTTGGTACTCCATTACCGGTTTGGAGTTTTACGATTCATCCCAATCCGTCCAGACCAATATTGTGCAGATTGTTCTCAAAATTGCATTGAAAATTATATGCAATATTATTTATGCACAGATTGAGACTACAAAAGCCGGCAAAGCCGAGCTTTTTCTTTTGTGGTGCATGATCACCGGGTCGCACCGCCCGTATTTTGGTGATATTATCATCAAACGTTTCCACAAAGTTATAGCCCTTCGCACCGGCGGTGCAATTCGCTGTGGTGGTCTGATTTCTGTCATTGCTCGCTCCCTCGCGGCGCAACATGTCCCGGGGTACACCTTCTTTACGGGTGACACCTTTCGTTTGACCCTGCAGAACCTTCGGGCAATGCACATGCTACGTACAGCCCCAGGTGGGTATGTTTAGATGCAGGGTCGATCCACTTATTTCAAGGTCACTGGTCCTGATGTCATCGCCCTCGCTGACCCCATTAGCGAGACTGTGTGGGTTCTTCCGTCAAACCTTCCACCACCTCTTCGCCCACGTAGGTCACAGCAGGCCCCGCGTCCACATTCTGATCGACCATCTTCATCCACTCAGCACCCAGATTACGCAGACGCCACACCTATCTCCTTTAGCTAGCCTGATCCCATGCAAACTGACTATCAGGATCAGCCCCACCCACCCACCCATCTCACCCTGACCCCAACTCCCCCTTCACTTACCAACATTATCTTGATCTCCGTCAGGATATTGCTTCTCTTCAGCAGACTATGACTGGTCTCCGCCTAGATTATCAGCTTTATAGCTCTCAGGTTACCGACTATCGTGATGAGCTCTTTGGTTTGCGCAACGATTTTACCGATTTCCGCGACGATTTCTTCCGTCGCTATGCACCCCCGTCAGAGTAGGCGTCTTCCACTCCTCCCTAAGCATTGAGGACAATGCTTAATTTTAAGCCTGGGGAGGGGATTTCCTATCTTTTTTAAAAAGTTTTTATTTTGTCATTTTTACTTTAAAAATCCAAAAAAAAAAAATTTAAAAAGTTTAGAAAAATCCAAAAAGATTTTTCATTTATGTTTTTATTTGTCATTTTATTTCTTCCAAGTGTTTTCTAAAATATTTTCATTTTGTTGCATTTTGCATTTGCATTAAAAAACCAATTTTTTTTTCTGTTTTTAATTTTTATTTCAAAAAATAATAATAATAATAATAATAATAATACGATACGATGACATTCTTTACATACGATAGCTCCATGAAGTGGGATATTGAGAATTGAAAATGAAAAAAATATGAAGCAACCTGATTGTTATTGGAAGTGTAGAATCAGCTGCCATAACCAGGGGATCCAAACACTGTGATTCGAGACCCCGACCTTAGATAATAAAAAAAATGGCGTACTGAAACGTTTTTGTGGGCGGTAATAACAGCTTTAGGATGATTTGCTTCTGAATGTTTAAAAAGAATCTTTATCGGCAACTCTGAACCCACAGAACATGGCCCTATTTGTTGACACACATTACCCCTCGCGGTAACAGAGAGCTTAAGTATCAGATCCACACAGTCGAAGAAAGAAGAAGGGTACAACGTCATATCTAGTACCCAAATCAAGAATTTCAAGCGCTCAATTGAAGAAATTTCGAAAAAAAAAGATTGAAGAAATCAAGCTCAAAACGAAGTATAAATGAAAGTTCAATCAAGTTAGAAGCCGTTCCAAAGTTACATCTAGCGAATAAAGAACTGTGTGATATGATACTTGTGGCTCTCGAAAAAGTGAAAGCATAGAGCTCGGGCTCCTACGGGGGTTGGCCCTTGCTGCTTCGGCGAAAGCTGATTTGGTCATGCAGGCTCTTAAGGATGCGTCGATTCTGATTCTTGGCCATCTAGTCTTAAGGACATGAGATCTGGACTGTGTTATTTTCGCTCATTAAGCTAATTAAGGTATAAAGTTTAAATAAAACTAGAGTTGGATTATTGGGTTACACCGTTTCGTGGTCTTCCTTACTTTGGAAGTCTGTGATACATGAAAGGTAGCAGGATGGTTGCTTAGGTGTTAGTGATTGGAGCCCATTATCGATGTAAAGTCTGATCATATAACAAAAAAATATAAAATATAAAAAGTAAAAAAAAAAGCATATTTTCATTTTAGTTGTTCGTTTCTCATTTGCATATTATTTTTGTTCATTGTTCATTTTCTTTATATTTGCATGCATATTTTATGTTTAGCTTTGGTAGTTCTTATTATTTAGGTTTTCGTTTCTTTTAGTTGACGTGTGTCTAGGTTGTCCCGTTATTGCCCTTAGCCTCAATTCCGTTTCCAAAGTTATCGTTTCCTTACTCGAGGGCAAGTAAGGTCTAAGCTTGGGGAGGTTTGTTAGATGCATTTTATATGCATCTTTTAGCACAATTTCCTACGTATTTCATTATAAAAAGCTAACTAACTTCCGATTATTCTTATGTATTTTGTGTTTCATGATAATTTTGAAGAATGCACGTACTGCTCACGTTTGTTATGACTTTTCAGGGCCATTTGGAGCACATGGATGATTGCGCGAGTTCGGGATGCGTTTGTGGATGCTTTGGAGCTTAACTAGAGTCTAGACCAAGGAAAGATGTCGGGAAATGATCAATAACTGCTTGGAAGGAGGAACGACGATAAAAAGAGCCGAAAATTAGCCCACGCGATCGCACATTGTCTCCCTGCGAACACAGGTATGCCTTTGCGATCGCAGGTTTGGTCGCAGTTTGCCTTCGTGGTTTTTTCGTGCCAAAATTCATTAGCTAAGGAAAAGTGATACATGCGATCGCAGGTTGCGCTTTTGCGATTGTTGGTTGGTCAAATTGCATCGAAATGGCAACGTACTTCATTAAAAAGTCCCGTGACACGTTTTGGGTGATACATGCGATCGCAGGAACAGCGTTTTGACAGCTAGACGTATAAATACAGCTTGATACTCTTGCAGTAACCCTAATTGGCGATTCCTGGCGATTCTAAGGCGATTTTCAGAGGGTTTCAGTGAAGAACGCAGATCTAAAGGAGACGATTCAATTTCTATTCGTAGTTTAGTAAGATTTATCGTTCAGATTCGATCTCTACTGTTTGTAATCCGTTTTTAGCCATGTTAGGCTAAAAACTCAGATTTTAGTTTTGCAAGACGTAACCTTTTCGTATGATTAATCATTAGGCACTATGTTTGACTATGATTACTGTTTAGTTTGATCAATTATGTGTTAAATTGAGTGTTTGATTTTGATTTCAATTTCTGTTGGCCACTCAAATTGTTTGTGAATCATTCTAGTCACCTAATTGTTTAGATCCGTAGTTGTCTAGATTAATTGGTAAAAAGTAACAAGTATTAGATTAATTCTGAGTTAGGGTTAACTCTAATAAGAAATGATCAAACAAGTTTTAACGCCTCCGAGCTTATGAGAGGTATTGAACTTTACTGGGAATTACACTGTGTCTAATGCAACTTTTCTTTGTTAATCAAGAGCTTGTTTGATTAATTTAGTAAAAAGTTAGGTTTAATTCAAAGAACTTATTTTGATTAAATGATGTTTGTAATAGAGGTCATTAGAGCTTGTTAATGAACTTTAGTACCAGTTTAAACAAGTGCATAGTTAAATATTGTGTTGAAGGTTAATTATATGATTAGGGGAGTCACCACGAAATTGGAATTGCTTTCTCTTATTTGAATTTTCACCACTTTAAATTTAGTTATTCTTTTGTCATTTTCGATTTCTATTAGTTCAATTTTCAGAAATAAACCCCCATTTTTATGTTTATTGCATTCATCAAGAATTAGTTCACGCCTTACGCAAAGAGGTATAAACATTAGGACGTGTCCCTGAGGATCCGACCATGCTTACATGTACTACCTGTTAGTGCAATAAAGCAGTTTAACATGCATGCTTTACTCAAAATATAAGTATCATCAATTGACGCCTCAACAAAACACCGTATGAAGCCATGAACGGCCGGAAGCCAACTATCTCATTTCTTCATGTTTTCGGATGCAGATGCTTCATCAAGAACAACCGTGATCAGCTTACCAAGTTCCAATCTAAAGCTGATGAAGCCATATTCCTTGGATACACTTCTAAATCATAGGCTTATAGAGTTCTTAATCGAAGAACTCGTGTTCTGGAAGAAAGCTTTGATGTTACCTTTGATGATAATTTCGTTCGGAATTCTGGCCCAGCCTATGTTACAACTCATATTATGGAGTCCGATGCTCCAGCGTCAGGATGTCCGAACCAGTAAACAATCTTTGAAGTTGACTTTGAGACCTTGTTTGGACCCTCAGAAACGACTCTTGATTCATAATCTCGAACAAGACCAACCACATTCGAAGCTTCGGTCTCTCAAAACGTCTCCAGTCCAATTCCAACTCTTCCTCCATTTGATTCGGAACCGTTTCAACCTTCTCAGGTTGAGGGGGAGAATGGTCAACCTTCCCTTGAATCAAATGTGGATGGATTTCATGATGCAGCTGCTGAATTCGATTCTAATCCTATCAACATAGATGATGATGCACATTTCTTTGAATTCCCACCTGAAGATGACGTCAACCTATCCGGTTCAGAAGTTCAGGGGGAGCATCATCCACACGTTCAAACTATTCAGGGGAAGCAACATAACCCCATTGTTGATATTGGATCATCTACGGGCACAAGAACTTCCAAGGTTACATATCTGGACTAAGGATCATCCTCCAAACCAAGTCATTGGAAACCCAAACGATGGCGTACAAACTCGCTCTGCTACAAGTCTTCAAAGTGAATGTCATTTTTCGGCATTTATCTTTATGGTTGAACCCAAATCCATCAAAGAAGCACTTGAACATGCTGATTGGATTACAACCATGCAAGAAGAATTAGCAGAATTTGATAGAAATGAAGTTTGGTCTCTCGTTCCTCCCCCTCAGAACCATCCCATTGTTGGTACTAGATGGGTGTTTCGCAACAAATTGGATGACGCAATGCAAGAGTTATCATTCGAAACAAAGCAAGATTAGTGGCTAATGGATTTGCACAGATTGAAGGCCTTGATTATGATGAGACCTTTGCTCCTGTTGCACGTCTTGAAGCTATCAGGATCTTTCTTTCTTATGCTGCTCATAAAGGCTTCAAGGTTTACCAAATGGATGTCAAAAGTGCTTTCCTAAATGGTGAACTTGACACTGAAGTATATCTTCAACAGCCTCCCGGTTTTGTCAATCTATCATATCCAAACGATTGCTACAAACTCCGGAAAGCTATCTATGGCATTAAGCAAGCTCCTCGCGCGTGGAACGAGGCCCTCACTGATTTTCTCAAGCGTTCAGGCTTTCAAAGAGGAATTCTAGATCCTACTCTGTTCCGAAGGTCAAATGGAAAGCATCTCATGCTGGACCAAATTTATGTTGACGACATAATTTTTGGATCCACCGATTCTTCAATGGTTGCTGACTTTGCTAAGTTAATGGTCAGTAGATTTCAAATGAGTATGAATCAGGAATTAAGCTTCTTTCGTGGCCTCCAAGTTAAACAGACTAACTGAGGAATTTTCATTCACCAAGAGAAGTATATTTCGGAACTCCTCAAAAAGTACTCAATGGACACATGTGCCTCAGCCAAGGTACCAATGGGTTTCGGACACAAGATCTTTGCCGACCCTTCAGGTGTAGCAGTTGATGAAAAGAAGTACAGAGGAATGATTGGATCCCTGCTCTATCTCACAGCAAGTCGTCCAGACATCATGTTTTCTACATGTTTGTGTGCCAGATTTCAAGTCAACCCAAAGATGTCTCATCTTTTGGCTGTTAAGTAAATTTTCCGATACCTTAAAGGTACAAAGAATATCGGAATCTGGTACCCAGCAAATGAGAGCTTCATACTTCAAGCATATTCAGATTCAAACTATGGTGGTCTACAATTGGATAGGAAAAGCACATCAGGTGGCTGTCAATTTTTAGGTGGTCGATTGGTTAGTTGGTCATCCAAGAAGCAGAACTGCATTGCACTCTCTACAGCCGAAGCAGAATACATCGTTGCTGCCAGCTGTACCTCTCAAGTTCTATGGATGAAATCTCAACTCTTGGATTATGTTTACCATTTTCAACGCATTCCTATCTATTGTGATTCTCAAAGTGCCATTGCGATTTCGCACAATCCATTTCAACACTCCATGACGAAGCACATTGACATACGATACCATTTCATTAAAGATCATGTCTTAAGTGGCAACATTGAACTCATTTTTGTTCCATCTGACGATGAAATTTATGATGTCTTTACTAAGGCATTAGACGAAACCAATTTCAATGGTTTTTTGAACAAGATGGGTATGATGATGTCTGATCCTCAGTTCTTTCAAGAGACTTGCACTCTTTGATGGAAACATTAGAAAAAACACTGGTTCCGAGTTCAAAATTATTTTTCGTCTCGGAACTATTGTCTCTCGGAATACATAGAATCATTTTACTTGCCTTTATCTCTAACCACCACTTGAGTTCTTAAGTTGTACAGTTCATCTTATCATATGATGTCCATAGTCCACATAGTCACATTGGTCAGATTTTCACCTCGGAACTTACTTCATAAGGTCATCCCGAAATTCAAATCCGGAAAGGTGTGACATCCCAAAAATCACGGCTAGAAAAGACCGATTTAATTTATGTTTTTACAATAATTTCAGAGTAATCCTTTGATTAAAAGAGTTGCGGAATTTGTTCCCAAAAACAAAATATGATAAAATAAAATTTATCAAAACATTTCTTAAAGAAATGTATTTTCATATATAACAAAACTCGGGGTGTCATGTTCTGATACAGACCAAAAGCATAAACGGCACATTATAAGCCTTACAACATGTTATATACAACTACTGGCCTATAAACAAAATATCTTCACAAGTTGTCCAACTTATGCTCTCACGCCACTACCTGTAATGTAAATAAAACTGAGTGGGTCAGGCTTGGGAGCCTTGTGAGCATATAGAGTTTTCAACCCACAATAAATAATTATATTAATTTCATCAACCAACAATAACCCGATTACCCATTCCCGATATCCTCACTTTACGTCCCTAAAACAACAACTATCACAAGGGACCTAGTCTAGGATTTTTCATCGGGATGGACATTAATGCAAAGGGGTTTCCTCGACAATAGATGTCCTAAAGGAAACCATGAGGGGGATAGAGTACACCGGTGAACACATCGTTCACAACACCTACAGGTTATGAACCTGCCAGCGTTCCACTGGACAGTCTAGAAAGAGTCTGTGGTCGTCATCCATACTCCGCTAGATGACTAGTTCAACAACAACATCGAGGCCTCTCATCATTTTATTTCATCACACATCAACTATCTACCCATGTTATACCCAACAGTTTTGTAGATAACATATATATATATATATATATATATATATATATATATATATATATATATATATATATATATATATATATATATATACTTATACAACTTTAAAACCTATATAATATATCCACTCAATACTCATTCCAGATAACAGATAATATATAAACACATAGCACGTATTTAATAGAGAATAATTCATATCTATGTGTTAGAAGAAAGCAACTACACACTCACTTGATAAGAAGATTGACGGACAGCACTACGGCTCTTAGAGTAGTATTCTTCGGTGAAACTGGGATATCTTCACACACCGGGCTTCTCACGGGCAGGGCTTCGGCTTAAAACTCTTTTCTTCTCGGGATCTTTGGAGCTTCGGGACTGGCTTCGGATGTCAGGATGATACCCGGGCTTCGGGGGTGCTTCAAGAGGGCTAGAGAGGGTGTAGAGAGTGAGAGAGTAAGCGAATTTGTAACTATGGCCGGCTGCCCTTCGGTTTCTATTTATTGGGTCGAATTTCTAGATTCACGTCGTGAACAACAAGTTCACATCGTGACTTCAGTCGTCATCAGGTGCGTCATCGCAACTTGGGTCTGTCAGGCTCCAGAAGACGTCATCTCTGAGTTCACGTCGTGAACCCTATGTTCACGTCGTGAGCTCTGACACAGTGTCGGGGTTCGTGCCCCGAACTTCAGAAATTCATATCTTTCACATACGAGCTCTGTTTTCGAGGTTCTTTATATACACGCGTATGTGAGATTATGCTCTACAACTCTCATTTAGACACCGTCGGCTAATTTTGACTTATTTTTAGTAGGCCGGGACAGGAAAACTCCGTTAGAAATTCATAACTCCTTCATCTGACGTCTGTTTTTGTCTGTCTTTTTACCGTTGGACTACTAGCGACGAGATATTCGATTCTCGTTTAGATTGTTTCGGCTAGAAATCACTCGATCTCATATTCGAACTTTGGGCTGCATGCCGCTAAGTCGAAACTTCGAAAAATCATAACTTCCTCATACGAAGTCAGATTTAGACGTTCTTTTCATGCACACTCTCGGTTTAACGTATTCTATGACTTTCGTTTAGATTACTAAGGCTAAATATTGCTCTGTCGTAAATTCACTATTTACGTCACACAGTGTCGTACCGATTCTGTCGCGAAACTTCGACAGGTCATAACTTCTTCGTTATAACTCGGATTTTGGCATTCTTTATATTTCTGGAATCCTCGTCACGACCACTACAACTTCCTTCATAGATATCAGGCTTATCTTATATTTGATTATTACGATTATTCTTGTTCTTAATTCATTTAACTTACACAATTAAGCATAAAACACATAATACTCAAAATAATACATTTTTATTATTTCACAATGGTTTACAAAGGTTAACCTAGACTATTACATCATCATTAATGCCTAGCCTAGAAACACGGGCGTTATAAAAGGTATTACATTCTTAACTTCGGAAATTGTTCAAATCCCACTCCGGAAGTTTTTCAAATCATGTTCCGGAAATTCTTTCAAATGCACTCCGGAACATCTAAATGATCATTTCAGAATCTTTTCAAACCCTGCTCCGGAAATCTTTTTCAAATTTCCATTCCGGACATCTTTCTCCGACCTCATTTCAGAATCATCTCAGATTTTCTACTCCGGAATCTTTTCAACATCTTGCTCCGGAATCCTTTTAAAACTTTGTCTCCGGAATCTTCAAAACATTACTCCGGATCATTTTAAGATTACATGCTTTATTCCGGAACAAATCAAATCTCTCATTCCGGACTTCTCTTTTAAGGAACTGTTTTCAAATTTCTGAAACACCATTGTTCTGGAATAAAACATTCAGAAGTCCAAAAGGTTTTAAGGTGAAACGTTGTTTATAATGGTAACTTTTCGAGGATCCTTATCGTTTCTTCCTTGAAATTCGCACCACGATTACACGTTCACAAAAAGCAACCATCACATCGCCGTTCGTGGTTTCCATTTTAAGCTATCATCCATCCCAACCTTTCACCACCCCAAGTCTTTTCACCCCCTAAAACGGATAAACAATAAATGCAACCCATTTCCATTTCGGATCCTCATCATTACCATTCCTGCCAGACCCGTTTTCATCACCTATATAAACATCGTTAAACCCCCATTTATCTCTTTACGCGCTCAAACTCTCCAAAATCCCCAAACCTTTTCTGTGTTCTTGTGTTCTTCAAGCATTCATCACACCTACAACAATGGCGTCTCCTTCATCTCCTCTAAAAGTCGATCAATCTGCTCCTACAACCCAGAAAACTGTTGCCAAGAAGAAATCATCCAAAGGATCGGCATCTTCAATGTTGACTGAACCATTCCTCAGAGATACCACACAACTCTTTTCTCTAAACCCTATGGATTTTGACGAACCAATCCGTGTGATGATTGAGTTCATCGCACATCATCCTATTTCAATTCCACTCACTAAAATCCCAGAAACACCACTCCCACTTAGTCTGCTCTACACTGCATTTGAACGAGTCAAAATCCAAGATGATGTGTTGGAAACCAAATTCATCGGTGACAGGATCATGCCTATCCACAAATCAATGTTTTTCAGGGCAATAGGCGTCAAAGAAAACCCCAAGGGTTTTAAGGTTCAAGAACCAACCAACGAAGAATTTCAACATTTCTTGAACCACATCGGCTACGATCAGGAGTACAAAACTAAAGAATTCAAGAAGTCGGCAGTTTCAGGTCTCTGGACCGTGTTGATGCACTTTGTCATCAGTGGATTGTCCGGAAAGCATGGTGGTATGGACTCCTTGAGCAAAAATTGGTTGTATGTGGTATACAGCATCTACTCCGGACGCAACAATGTTGTAGATTTTCCTGAGGTGCTTTGGAAAGACTTCCGGAAATTCTCCATCAAGAGGAAGAACAATGAAATCTCAAGCCCTAGATTTTGGGCCCCGACGATCCAGGAGCTCTACAGAGAAAGATCCGAACCAATTCCAGTTGGAACCATTCTGAAAGAAGTATATGTCTCTTTTAAAACTGTTAAGCATTATAGAGTTCCGGACCAATCTTTTTTTGGACCTGTTCGACGTTTGCCGGAACATATGTTGGCCCTAATTCCTTACAGATCCATTCATCTTAAGAACCATTTGGAGACTTCGATTTTGTACGACCCAACATAATCTACTCAAGTCCCCATTGAGCCCACTCCGTAAGTGGCCAAACCGGCATCGTCGTCCGGTGGAAAGAAAACCAAGAAGTCTGCCAAAAGAAAGACTTCACCCTCTAAGTCAAATCCTAAAAAGAGAACCAAAGTCAGCTCTCCCTCTCAACAGGAAGAAGCTCATGACATTCAGGCTGACTCTGGCCATCCGAACACCCCACCTACCCACTCTTCCGAAGTACCCTTTGGAGTATCAACAACACATGCACGCACTCATGGGGAGTCTGCTCATAATCCACCCTCACCTTCTCAAAAAGGTGATGCCGGTGTTGAACAAAGTTCCTTGCCTCCTGGAACAAACCCACGTGTCACTTTTGATATCCCTCTTCCTTCATCACAAGCACGGTCTGAAACCCATGTTGCCTCAACTGGTCTGATACCTGGTAAGGGTATAGGATGAGCAGGTGTTAATGATCCTTTATGGGAAGATTTTGTCAACAGGGCACATTCGAGGCATCCAGAACGTACAAGATCTCAAGTTGAAGCTATACTCATTTCAATGCGAAATAGAGCCATTCAAAACAACCAACCATTTGTTGCCCCAACCGAAGATGAAACCGATCAGGAGTTTGATTTCGGAGAAACTCCAACAACTCATCATAAAAATTTTATACAGACAGATCTGGATGAAGAGCTTTCCGAAGAAGTGCTGCTGACCGACGCTGGTGCAAATGTTGCTGATACTCATGTGCTTCCCTCTATTCGTTTTCACTCCAAGCCATCCTCATCCAAATCCGCTTTTGATTTTGGCTCCTCCTCATCTACTCATGACAATGACTCTGAATCCACTTAGAAACTTCATGATGATGCTGCTACCAACAATCCTGGTCCTTCAGTTACTCCAATCAATCCGGAAACCAACAAAAACAAGTCTCGGACTTCCACTTCGGACACCGGATCTTCCGCAGGAGACCATGTTGATCCATTTGCCCTCCATGAAATCTGTGACTTTGTTTCGGAGACCATGAAGAAGGTAAACACTATAGAAGATTCAGTGGTCGGAACACAAGACTTGACGTCAAGATTTCCGGATTGGATTCTAAACTGGATGCAATCCTGAAACCCTTGTCCGCAATCAACACCTCCGGACCAACCATTGTTGAACGTGAAGCCCAACTTGATCAACTTATCTCTCTCCGACTCAAGCACACTATAAAAGAAGTTGAACATAAGTATGATGCTTCTGTTGATCATTACTTGGACACCATTACTTAGATGCTGAAGGTCCATGATGACCTAGTTGCTGCCACAAATGACCTCATCAAGAAAACTCATGTCCGTCATGAGAAGCATATTCAACATATAGAAAAGGAGATCCGGAAGAAGTATGAGATGAATTTCATCATGCAACAGGTCCTACTCAAGCTTTTCCTAGCCTGCTGGAACATTATGGATGTTCCGAAAAACAAGTTCGATGAGATGATCTCTATTATCTCCAACTTGTTCAACCATCTCAAAACTCAGGCCCCCACTGCTGAAGCATATGACACTCTCACCCTTCAACTCAACACTAGCTTTCAGAAGGTGTTTGAGAAATTTTATGATTTGAAGGAGTCTATTGCATTTGCACCGGTTGTCAGGCCTACCGTTGTAGGAGGGGGAGAAGGTCCAAGTCAACCTTGGAAAACTGCCTCGAAATATAAGCTCCGAGATAAAGATGAAAATTCCGATGATGAAGTCCAAGTTCTTTCCGGACTTCTAGGAAATGATGATGATGGAAGTGATGAAGAGGAATTGGAGTATATCACCAACGCTATAGTAGGACTCCAAGCTCCAAAGAAATTTCCTGCCAAGGTTCTTACGGAAGAAGAGCAACGAATTTGGTCCGCATTTTCGTGGCCATCCACTCTGCCGGATGTGTTTCAAAGAAGTGTTGAAATGGCTAAGGCCAAAAGCCAATTGATTGCTGATGCTTTCAAAGCCACTACCTCAATGTTGCCACCAATTCCTACTCCAAGGATTGCTCCGATTGATGAAGGTTCTCCCCTCCGGACTCCAGACGACATTCCGGAAGAACCTTTTCAAACTTCTCCTCCAACATTCTCCATTGATGAAAACATGAAACATGTCATCTTGGCTCTCAACAAAGACAAAGGCAAGAAGCCCATCACTGAATGCCACCAAGCTTACTACTCCAGACCTCCACTAAAGCCTAAATTAGGATAGTCTCAGGAGGAAATCAATCAAGCTTTAGAGGATATCATTCGGATTCATGTGCTCAGAGATAATCCCGATCCAATGAGGGGTATCTCTCCTATATGCCGAGTAGGAATCCTTCATGATTCGAACATAGTACCCTTCATGTACTATGACATTCCTACAAACGATTTGGAACAAATCGATATGCCTCTCTCTCCGTACAACATGTTCTACATCAAGTTTTCTCCTCTCCACCCCAATGCCCATCTGGAGCTGATCATCCAGACTAAGCGTGAAAGACTGAAAACCTTCTATTCCAAGAATGCACAACCTCAAAAGGAAGTGTGGACAAGGAAAACGATAACAAAGATCTCTAGGTTCGGAAGGAAGATCTTGACAAAATTTGAACTTAACTGCACAATGTTCCGGTATCACATCATCCGGAACAAACCAGCATACCGCACCATTACTGATGCGGGTTTCCTTGCAATCAATCCGAACGACGTTCTGACCATTGCTGCTCATCTCCGGAGTCTCCAAAAAGATGATATCAGCATGGGTGCTTATCATGCAACCTTAAGTTTCCTTAAGGATTATGTTGCTGAATTTTGTCAATGTGACTATGAGCTGGCACACCTGTTCGGAACTGAAAGCTTTCTTGCCAAAATCAAATACGTTCTACTAGAAGCTGAGCTGCTTGCAGAAGGACCCATTGATGATCCGGTTCTAGGGTTTGTCTATAAGCCAAGGAAGATAAACAAGAAGGACTTCTTCTGAGTCCTTAACAAACAATTGGTTCCTACTAGGGCTCTTCGAAAGTTCATCAGCTGCGCATCAAGATCTGATGCTCCTGAACATGTGAAAGCAAAGTTTGTGAGTCAATTGCGGTGGTATATCGAAGTCAGAGATTGGTTGTTCAGAGCTTACACATTTATCAAGGAAGAAGCAAACTGAGCTGATCTGATTGCTAAGTTCACTTAGGGGGAGATTGTTGGAACCTGAAAGTGAACCTCTAGCAATCTCTAACCTTTTGGAGTTCCGAAGTCAGTCTCAGTTCCAAAACAGAAGTTGGTGCGAAGCAAGTGTACAATCCGAAATAATAGTTTAATTCCGGATGAGAAGTGAAGGTTGTGTGACTGTGTTCCAAACCAAATGAAGGCATTCCGGAATGGATGTTTTGTCTGAAATGTTAACTTGTCTGAATCAATGTTTTATCCATTTGTATTAATTGTATTTGTCATTTAGCTTGATGTTACATTTCACAGGACTAAATCTATTTTTTCAACTTAGATAATCAGAGTGTCGGGAGTGCCTCTTTTGTGCGGTCCTATGTACGTAAATCAGTTTGTACGATGTATCATGTTCTCTTATTTATAGGAGTTTTCAATGAAAAATCAAAAGACGGATTGTTCATTAAAAGGATAGCAATATTCTAGTTATTTCACCTTTCAAATTATTCTCTCAAACATTCTTCTTGTTCCTCATTTATTATCTTTACTTTGATCATTCTTCTTAATCTTCATTGATATCTTGAATACTTTGTTGAATGCATTAACTCAGACTTGACTTGTCTTGCCAGACTTGACTGGAACATTCGTTAGTAAGCAGACATTGATCTTAAGCATTCATTCAAGGTTTGAGTTTTCAAACCTTGTCCCTGCGCATCAGATCGTCCTTGTTCTCACAACAACTCCCATGTAGCCAAAAACAAATCGGCCCACTCCATTTCAAGTCCAAATCCAAGAAATTAAGCACACTCCAAAGCCTAAATTATTAAAGCCCACCTCCTTGGCAAGTAATCCATTTTTAATTGGACTATCCAGGTCCAAACATATATCATCTCCTCCCCCTTTGAAAGGAATTGACCTCAATTCCGCAAGGCCATCATCATCAAGGTAAGCGGAGAGATCTTCGACGTTGAAAGTTGTGTGCACTCCGTATTCTCCCGGGAGTTCCACCATGTAGGCATTGTCGTTCACACGTGACACTATCTTGTAAGTACCATCTGCTCGGGGCATTAACTTGTTCTTGTGCTTTTTGGGGAACCGCTCTTTTCTTAGATGAACCCAAACCAAATCACCTTCCGAAAATATCCGAGCCTTTCTGTTCTTGTTGGACTTCTGTTTGTACGAGGAATTAATGGCTTCGATACGATCACGAACCTGAGCGTGTAGCTTCATCATGGACTTCAGTTTGGCATCTGCATCTTTGTGGACTAACTCCTCCTTGGGAAAAGGGATTAGATCAATGGTAAATAAGGATTCACGCCGTAAACAACCTCGAAGAAAGAATGGCCTGTTGCGTAGGTAGGCGAACGGTTGTAAGCAAACTTGCATGCGCTAATTTCACATCCCAATATTTCTGTGTCTTGCTCACCAATCCGCGTAGTAAGGTGCCCAAGGTTCGGTTTGTGACCTCGGTTTGGCCGTCCGTCTGTGGGTGGTGTGATGTGCTGAATAAAAGCTTTGTCCCTACTTTCCTCCACAATGTGTTCCAAAAGTAACTCAAGAATTTGGAGTCACGATCAGAAACTATTGTTTTCGGAATCCCATGCAATCGAATGATCTCCCGGTGGTATAAATCAGCAACCACACTAACATCATCGGTTTTGTGACAAGCAATACAATGGGCCATTTTCGAGAACCGGTCCACAACTACCATAATTGCATCTTTACCCCCTTTGAGTTTGGGGCAGGGCCACAATAAAGTCCATGGATACGTCCTCCCAGGGGCGAACTAGGACGGGTAAGGGAGTATATAAGCCCAGTTTGAATGAGCTTTTAGCTAAGTGGCACCTTACACACTTGCTCACGATATTAGTTACATCCCCAAACATCTTGGGCTAAAAGAAGTGTTCTTTTAGCACCTATAAAGTCTTGAACACCACAAAGTGGCCTGCTAATCCACCGCTGTGCGCCTCACAGATCAATAACTCCCTGATGGGGTGTTTCGGGATTCAAAGATGGTTCCCTTTAAATAGGAATCCATCCTGCACCAAGTATTCTCCCTGTGAACCACTATTACATTTGACAAATACATCACCAAAATCTACATCATTTACATAATAGTCTTTCAACGCCTCGAAGCCTAGCAAGCGAACATCGAGGTAGCCAGTAAAGTGTAACGCCTAGATAGTGCATCCGTCACCACGTTACTTTTGCCATTTTTGTACTTTGAGGAAAAATGGAAGGACTGCAAGAACTCCACCTACTTGGCATGTCTTGGGCTCAACTTTTGCTGACCATTGATGTATTTTAGTGACTCGTGATCTGAATGCAAAACAAAATGGTTAGCACGTAAATAATGGCTCCAATGCTCCAGAGCCCGCATAATGGCATAAAACTCCTTATCGTAGGTGCAATAGTTCAAATGATCTCCCCCTAATTTCTCCAAGAAGTAAGCAATGGGTCACTTGGCCTGGATCAAAACGACACCAATACCCACCCCGCTTCCGTCACACTCTACTTCAAAAGGTTGGGAAAAATTGGGCAGGGCCAAAACAAGAGCAAAACACAATCGTTATTTAATCGCCTCGAATGCCTTTTAAGCATCTGCTCCCCACACGAAGGCACCTTTCTTTAAACAGTTGGTAATCAGACTCATCACCGTACTAAATTCACGAATGAAACGCCGGTAAAAGGATGCCAATCCATGGCATGATCGAACGTCGCTAATGGTTTTGGGGGCCGGCCACGTCTTGATGGCGTCGATCTTGGCTTGATCCACCGATACGCCCGCTTTGGACACCACATACCGCAAGAACTTCACCTCGTCCACGAAAAATGAGCATTTCTCCATTTTGCCATAGAGTTTTTGGGCTCTTAGGGTCTCGAACACTTGTTTCAAATGACTCCCATGCTCCTCACGACTCTTGCTATACACCAAGATGTCGTCTGGATAAACCACCACAAACCTGCCAAGAAAATATTTAAAAACTTCATTCATTAGTCTCATAAACGTGCTCGGGGCGTTCGTGAGGCCAAAAGGCATCACAATCCATTCGTAAAGGCCATGCTTTGTTTTGAACGCCGTCTTCCATTCGTCCCCTTCACGTACTCGGATTTGATGGTACCCACTTCGTAAGTCGATTTTCGAAAATACAACCAACCCGTGAAGTTCATCTAACATGTCGTCAAGCCGGGGAATCGGGAAACAATATTTGATGGTGATGTTGTTGACCGCCCTGCTGTAGATACACATCCTCCACGTTCCATATTTCTTGGGTACGAGAAATACTGGTATGACACATGGACTAAGGCTTTCTCAAACATATTCTTGGGCCACGAGCTCATCAATTTGCCTTTGCAACTCCTTCGTCTCCTCGGGATTGCACCGATAGACCACCTTGTTTGGTAATGGATCCCCTGGAATGAGATCGATCTGGTGTTCGATGCCACGAATCGGAGGCAAGCCCAGTGGTAACTCGTCAGGGAACACGTCTTTAAACCCTTATAAGAATTCTGTCACGTCATCATAGAGAGGAGTTCCTGCCTCATTATCCTTGGCTACCATTAGGTACACCATGCCACCGCCGTCAATCACCTTTTCAACCTCCCGTTCAGTGGCGAAATTGCAAGATTCGGTTTCTTTTCTTTAGTCTTTACTGAACGAATGTCTTGTGGCGCCATTGGTTTTAATATGATTTTTTGTTGTTATGTTTCAATTCATATTCATTGCTCCGCCCTCTATGAGTCACGTCTCCGTCATATTGCCAAGGACGACCCAAAAGTACGTGCAAGCATCCATGGGAACTACGTCACAAAGGATATCATCTTTGTTCGAGCCCATAGTCAAGCCGACCATTACATGCTTTGTTACTTTTATATTTTTGTTGTCATCTATCCAATGGAGAGCATAAGGTTTAGGATGGTTCATTGTGACCAATCCCAGTTTTTCCACCATTTCGCTAGATGCTACATTAGTACAACTACCATCATCCACTATTACAGTACACCATTTATCGTTTACAAGACATTTAGTATGAAACAGTTGAGTTATTTGATCGGCCTCTTCGTGTGTCACCTTTGCTTGCAATGCCCGAAGGACCAACAACGTATCATAGGTGGGAGCTTCGTAGCTTTCATACTCCTCTTTTTCTTCTTCATGTTCGGCCTCTTCCTCAAATATGGAACCTTGTCTTTTCTCTTCTTCAAGTAACTCGTCCCGAAATTCTATTGCTTCCCGTAACGTCGTGACTCGTTTATTTGGACACACACTTTGGAAATGCCTGAAACCTTGGCACTTGTAGCACCGCACCTTGGACAAACTAGTCTCCTTGAAATCTTTAGGATGAGTCGTGGTTTGGGGAATCCGGAAGAACTACCTACGGCAAAAGGATTAACGGTTGCATTCTCGGGCTTACTCCAAGATTAGGTTTCCCGAACTCGGATTGAGGGTCGTCGGTTTTCTTGTATTTTTCTTGATTTTCTATCTTTAAACACAAGCCACAAAGAGTGTCAAAATCAGAATATGGATACAAATCAACAATGTTAGCAATATTCAAGTTCAACCCGCATAAAAACCGAGACATTTTTTGCTCCTCGACTTCATCAATGTCACCCATAAGTGACAATTTTTCAAACTCGTCTATATATTCCACCACATTCATTTTGCCTTGTTTCAACTCGGCTATTTTTCTATAGGTTGCAATGCGGTGATTAATTGGTACATACCTTTTTCTTAACTTTCTTTTTAATGATTCCCACGATGCAATTTTATCCTTACCCTCCCGTGTTCTCTTGGCTTTAAGCCCTTCGAACCAAAAAGAGGCACCACCACAAAGTTTTAGGATGGAAAACTTACAAGCCTTCTCGTCATCTACATCTTTGAACTCGAACATGCGTTTGATTTTTCTTTCCCACTCCAAGTACTTTTCCAGATCCTTACTACCCGGAATTTCGACAACTCGTTGACTTTGAATTCTTCACTTGGCCTAAGTTCACGCCTTGCTTGGCTTCTTGGTTGGCCATCTTGGATGTCCCTTAGTGCTTCTTAAAGATTGTATAGAAAATTGGGATCATTAAAATCCATAGTAACTGTAGGATTGTTTCGGCTATGATACCACTATGTTGCGTGCATGGGGACTATTTTCGGATGGAAGGGAGAGAGAGAGAGAGAGAGAGAGGGGTAGAACACAAGATTGTGAGGGTAGAGAAGAGGATAGGGTTAGTTCTTACCTCAAGACCTATTGAAGTGTGACAACCCGAAAATTTTATTCCAATAAAAGTCAAACTTCCCGTTTTGATCTATCTTATTTTTAAGAAGATTTAGATTCTAGACTTGGTTTAGGACCTTTTATTTGAGGTATTGTTTAAAATAGAAGTTTAGAAATTAAAAACCAAGAAGTCTTGCAGCCGCAAACCTCGCATGGACCGCAAACCCTTCGCGGCTGTAATCAGTCTTCTGTTCTCGACCATGATATTGCTTCGGACCGCAAACCTTCGGTTTGCGGCCCTGAACTCATTTTCGGCCGTGAACAGTCCTCGGGCCGTGAACCCTTCGGACCCCACACTCTTCCCTATATATAGAAGTTTGACTGACTTTTACCTCACTTCTTCATTCTTGGCCGTAAACGCACTCTTTTTCTCTCTAGATCTTCAACTGAAAACTCCCATTTACCTATCAAATATCATCCTTCTTCCCTTAATCTTCAAGGGAAATTACTTAGGATCTTCAAGTATTCTTCTTCCCTCAAGAATATTGGGCCGAAAACTCAACTGTTCTTGGGCCGTGAACACCCAGATTGGGCCGTGAACTCAAGAACACCAAGTGTTCTTGGGCCGTGAACACACAGCCTGGCCGTGAACATCAGGCAGCCCTCCATATTTGCTTCTAACACCCTTCTTTGTAAGTTAAACTTGCAAATTAGTTCGTTTCCTAGCATCCTTATGAGTATATTCATTAATAGTATACCTATATATTACATAAATTGTGTTTAGGACCGGTTTTGTTAACAAGACTTCACTTGTGGAGCTAATGTCCTATACCAAATCTTCAATCGAATCCCCAACATAAGGTGAGTTTATACCCCTACAATCTATCCTTTTAAATGGCTTGAAATACTTTATGGGGGGGGGAATAAAATTTGAACACGATTTATTTGTGTTAATAACTATATGTGTAAGCAACCAAACAAAAGGTTTGCTTATTATTATTAATATTGTGTTAATATTTACCTGTGATAACAATCACACAAGAGGTTTTCTTATACTTTTAAATATTGTGTTAACAATAAAAGATTACCAAATACTTCCAAAATGACTTAAAGTCATGTAAACTCTTTAAAGTAATGTAAACTCTTTTTAAACACTGTTAAACTCTTTTAAAATGTTTTATAAACTCTTTAAACTTATATTTGTCAAAATCATGTTTATATATGTATAGGTATATAAATAAGCCTTAAAGGGCTTAGGACTAATGAATTGTCTTATTTCCTTTTCCTTGTTTGGATGTGGGCTTAATTAAGGTGAAGTTATTTGTCTGAAGGTCGTTTCCTTCTTAATTATATATATTATACATATAGGAATATAAAAGGTTACTTCAATCAATATTGTTACCTTTGTATCATGTTGAGCAAAGGGGTACATTCATGAGAGATCATGCTAATTAGATAGATATAAATTATAATAGGTATAATTTATGAAACAAACGAGAAATCTATTTTTACTAGATAAGTACTTGAGGTTTAAACTACTTTGTTAAGAAAAGGATAAGTACTCGAGGTTCAATCTTTACTTAAATCTAGATAAACCAAAAATGTGAGATACTACTTCACGGCATAGCAATATACTTGTTATGTCGCGTTTTGTAACCAGAGTGGGCATTGTGTGTATAGATCTATACGGGACTAACAATCCCACACCTCGCTGCTATCTACAGTGGGACCTGTCGGTCTACAGGTGACAAATGTCACATCAGTTTCGATGCCAGAAGGTCGTCGTGTTTATACTAGTCAATCAGCATGGTTATAACCACATCACATTTTAACCCTAATTAATCAACTTAATAATAAGGTAGTTATTACACCAGTAGTGTATTTTGAAGAAATACTACAACATAAATCATTTTCCACAAACAAAATAGAAAACATTCTTCTTATAATTTTATGGTGAGTTAAAATTATGTCATACTTTGTTATAAGTACACTAACACTTAAACGGAACGGTTTTATAGGATTAAAACTACTTTTCAGTTGTAAAGCAGAAAATATAAGATTTTCTGGAATGTAATCAATCACTTTCTTAAAACTAAAGCAACCATAAATGAAACTAATGCTTATGAACTCACCAACTTAAATGTTGATCCTCTCTTTCAAAATAACTTGTATTCTCAGGGGATCCAGTAGACAGGTACACTCCCAGAGCTTTTGAGAAGACAGCCTAGTACCATGTTACGTGTTTTGTCTTTTACTGTACATACTTTTGATGTCAAATATCTAATGTTTGAACACTTATGTAAAAACTTATACATTATTAATGCAATGGTTGTTGTACTTTGATTACTATAATGCATGTGTTGTGATACTTGACATGAAGTCACCTGCCCCCGGACGTTTCCGCCGTTCTTGTTTGGGGGTGTGACAGATTGGTGTCAGAGCATTGTTTATAATGAACTCAGTATATCAATTCATAAAAGATATACAACTATAAACACATTGGGATAAAAACACTCTGACCAAGAGTTATACTTTAAAATATAACATTATTTTATAAAAGTATAAGTACATGCAGAATATATATATATATATATATATATATATATATATATATATATATATATATATATATATATATATATATATATATATATATATATATACTAGAACGAGTATCACAAGAAGAACAAAACAAAAGTATTTGGAGGTTGGACATTATAGTCAAACTTGGACAGTTATGTAGTCATATCTGGGATAAATATAGCCTGATCAACTATATTTATTTGAGATACGCAACATGTGTTTGGGAGTGATAGTGGTGTTGCAACGAGTCTAAAACTTACCAACCATATACATAAAGGAATACTAGAACCAAACATAAAGTTTAAAATACTATAGGAGTATTTTATGATACTATATAATAGCAACAAAACTAAAAACTTATCAACTTCATATATTAAGAAGTTCTAGAATCAAACATATAAATTAAAATACTATAGGAGTATTTTAGGCACCATAAATAACTTATATGAAAATTAAAAGACCCTTCCTGATAGTTCTATAATTACTAAGTGTATACGTCAATGTTATATATAGTTGAGATCTTATAGACTTAGAATAGGTGATTTTCAGTCTACTTCCTGTTCCTTGTTTGGTTGTTGTTTTAGAGTAGGATCACTTATTCAAGGGTCTATTTGATATGGATTATATATAATATGTACACACTACGTGATTATGGAAAGACAGGAAAGGGTCATCTTCGTAAATATTTTTTTACAAAAATGTTTTATTAATCTCGTAGATTCTTTAGACATTCCCATTCTCGTATAAACCACGTAGATAGATGTAACCACTCCAGCAACCAACAGAGGAGTCAACGAGGATCCAGTAGAGTTTCACTAGGAGGATTCCGAGAAGGAAACCGATGAACAGTAAAGAAACTATAGAAATCATCAAGTTCCTTTACCTTATTAAGGGCACCGATTAGAGGTTCGCATGAACTTCCGGATTCGAACTCTCCATTATGAAGTAATGGGGATCAGTGTCAGAATAGGAAGTAAGACGACACATGAATTCAATATACCTACGGAGGAGAAGGACACCATATAGATACCAGGAGAGAACAAATCATTACCGCCCAGAGTAGAACATGCGAAGTGTTTGAGTGCCTTTTCATCACATTAATAACTAATAAATTAATACAACCTAGTGAGTTAGTGATTATACTACTCACGTCAGGTATTAAGCTTATCGTCTTTTTCTGTCACAACTAATAACAGTAAATCGGATCACGAAATCTTAATTGAGAGTGATTATTTATGAAAATTCATAAGTCTGTTTTATGTCGACTATGTTGTGAATTGTTTTCAAATCTTTTCGAAAGTTGGAGCATGATATCCACCAATCAAAGAGAATTTAGTTTGGACGACACTCGGTTTATAACCATTCTAAAAACTTACTTCTGCTCTTTATCAGGAATGCATCATAGGGATGTAGTTCGAAACATTGAGAACCGTATAACAAAACGAAAATTTTATATGTATATATAAATAATTAGAATACATCTAGAGACAACCATCGTTGCTCACGAGCTCGTTTTCTCATCGTGTAACAGAATCATGCCTCTGAAGAAACGTAACCAACCAACCGGCAAAACACCAATCCTTCAGATAGATTCGGCTACGTTTCAAGCTGCAGTCACAGCCGCCGTAGCAGCCGTCATGGCGCACCTTAATGCTAACAATGCAAATGTTAGTGGAAATGTTATCGTCAATCCCGATCGTCGTGATAACCAATTTCAGCAACGAGTGCCTACTTGTAAAGACACTCCGGACCTCAGACCTAATATCCTGAAACGAAAGTTCGAGAACGAGAAAGGGAGTTGTTCAACTCAAGGACCTACCGAAGGGCAACAATCTGGGGCAGTCAATACCCCCATCAGCCCTGCTATCCTAACACCGACCACACCATACCTAGGAAACCTCCCACACTGCAGCAAGTGCAACTACCATCATTAGGGAGTCTGCCGAGTGCCGCATTGCATTAGATGCAACATGAAGGGGCCCACCGTCCGCTTCTGTAGGATTCCGACTGACTACCTTACTTCAACCACCAATGTTGGAGTCAATCCAATATGCCACCTTGTGGTGAAATTGGACATTTCAAGAGGGACTGTTCAACAAAGAAGAATAACGGGGGAGCAGGAGGAGTTTGACCCCAGAGCATGGGGAGGCATCAAAGAACCCTGCTATATTTTTGGTACGCTTCCAAATCCAAATAATTAATCATAATTATACTTAATCTCTCGTTCGAACCAAATCACAACACCCATATAAAACTAGGAACCTTAACAGGTAAGCTATGATGACTTAGTGTATACATTAGGCCCATTTATAATTAAGATTTGTAGACATAGAGTGAGTGATTCAGCCTCATTTCCTGTTCCTTGTTTAGTTGTGGGTTTAGGGCAGAGTCACTCAGTGAACTGTCTTTCCAATCTTAATTATACATGACTTGTGTACACCAAGCGGTTATAGAGAGACCTAGTAGGGATCATTTCATGAAAGTTCATTATTTCAAATTATCAGAACCCTCGTATTGTTAGTGCTCGTTAATTTCGGAGCAAAAAGTTTGCGGTAATAATACCAAGGATAAAACCGAAGGCACTGAAAACATATGTACGTAGGATAGTTCATCGTCCTAGTAATCACTTCTTCCAAACCGACTTAATATCTATTACGTCGAGGAGTTTCGACGTCGCCAGTCGACATGGTTTGGTTTGGTCCTCACCATACCAATTTCCTATGCTGTGTAAAGAACTTTTCCCTTAATCAACCATCCAATGAAATTCTTTCAATCCATAACGCAAACCCTTATATCGCCTCTCGCTTTAAAACTCCAGAAGTACCAATGCGAGGGGTACCACACCCTTCTAGCCTACTCAGTAGATAGGAAACTTGAAGCGAAAAAGCACCAAAGAAGTCTTAGAAGCCCATAACCACCCGAAGTATACCCAATAGATCTCCTAGGAAGACCACTCGTACAACATGTCAAGTTTGAGAGTAGAGACTAAGAACTCATGAGGTTGATCTATTGCTGCTAAGTGTATACGCGAGAGTGGTATATAATTTAGACTCAACAAGATTTAGGATGTGTGATTTCACCCTATCTCCTGTTCCTTGTTTGGTTGTGGACTTGGGGCAGAGCCACCCATCCGAACGTTTTGTCAATCTTAATTATATACGACTTGTATACACGAGGTGATGGTGGATGAGCCAAGTATGAGTCTTATCATGAACTTCAGAGCAAAATCCTTCATCATATATTCTACCAGAGGGAACTCATCATGAGACAACGATAGTGGGTCGAGCCACTAAATGACTACGAATACGAAATTCGTTATCATCCCGGTAAAGCCAATGTAGTAGCTGACACCCTTAGTCGGAAAGAGTACTCAATTCATAGAGTCAAATCATTGACTATGACAATCCATTTACATTTGTCCACACAAATTAAGGAGGCTCAGCAGGAAGCCTTGAAACCTAAGTTTGTGACAGGTGAAACCCCGAGAGGGATGGATAATAACTTAAAAGTCAAGGGTGACAGAGTCTTATACCTCATGGATCGGAACTGAACACCAAAATTCGGTGGCTTCGGAGACATTTTCCCGGATGAAGCCCACAAATCTCGATAGTCCGCTCATCCAGATTCAGACAAGTGGTATCTGGATCTCAAAAAGTTATATTAGTAGCGTAGTAGGAAAGCAGATATTGCCACCTTCATAAGCAAGTGTCTTACATGTGCCAAGGTTAAAGTAGAATATCAAAAGCCCGTAGGCTTACTACAACAACCGAAGATACCTGAGTGGAAGTGGTAGCGGATTGCAATGGGCTTCATAATCAAGTTACCCAAGGCAACAGGTGGACTTGATACCATTTTGGGTGATCGTCAACAGATTAACCAAGTCCGTGCACTTCCTGCAAATTGAAGGAAACATACAGAATGAGGGAACGATTCAAGCATTACAAGTCATGCTGAGAGCATATGTGATCGATTTTGGTAAAGCATGGGATACCCATTTACCAACTAGTCGAGTCCTTTACCATACTAGCATTTAAAGTTACTCCATTCGAAACCTTCTATGGTCACAAGTGCAGATCCTCTCTGCACTGGACTAAAGTAGGTGACACGCAACTAGCTAGAGGTCCAATTTCCATACAACACCTTCGCTGGTCTGGAAATCATCCGAGAAACTACCGAGAAGAGAGTACGAATCCGAGAGCGACGTACAGCCTCCAGAGTCAGACAGAAAAGCTACGACTTCAATAGGAGAAAACCATTGGAATTCCAGGTTGGTGACCACCTCATGTGAAGGTCTCACCCTGGAAGGGCATGATACGCTTCGGAAAGCATGGAATACTAAATCCAAGGTACATAGGACCATTTGAGATTCATTGTAGATTTGGTCCAGTAGCTTACAGGCCCCGACTACCTTGGGAATTCAATAAAATACACCCTACCTTCCACGTCTTTAACTTGAAAAAGTGTTTGTCCGACGAGACTCTTGTTATCCCACTCGATTAGATTGAGGTAAATGAGAGCCTCAACTTTGTGGAAGAATCCATAGAAATCCTAGTCAGTGAAGTCCAGAGAATGAAACAAAATCGTACCTCGATAGTGAAGGTCCGCTAAAATACATAGTGAGGACCTGAATTCACTTAAGAGCGGGAGGATCAAATGAACCATAGGTATCCACATCTTTTCCCTTCATCCATGTGTATCTCTTAGACTTAATTTCGGGAAGAAATTCCCTTTAACGGGGGGATGATGTAACAACCCAAAAATTTTATTCCAAAAAAAGTCAAACTTCCCGTTTTGATCTATCTTATTTTTAAGTAGATTTAGATTCTAGACTTGGTTTAGGACCTTTTATTTGAGGTATTGCTTAAAATAGAAGTGTAGAAATTAAAAACGAAGAAGTTTTGCAGCCGCAAACCTCGCATGGACTGGAAACCCTTCGCGGTCGTAATCAGTCTTCAGTTCTTGGCCATGATATTGCTTCAGACCGCAAACCTTCGGTTTGCGGCCGTGAACTCATCTTCGGCTGTGAATAGTCCTCGGGCCGTAAACCTTTCGGACCCCACCCTATTCCCTATATATAGAAGTTTGACTGACTTTTACCTCACTTCTTCATTCTTGGTCGTAAACACACTCTTTTTCTCTCTAGATCTTCAACCGAAAACTCCCATTTACCTCTCAGATATCATCTTTCTTCCCTTAATCTTCAAGGGAACTTCCTTAGGATCTTCAAGTATTCTTCTTCCATCAAGAATATTGGGCCGAAAACTCAAGAACATCAACTGTTCTTGGGCCGTGAACACCCAGATTGGGCCGTGAACTCAAGAACACCAAGTGTTCTTGGGTCGTGAACACACAGCCTGGCCGTGAACAGCAGGTAGCTCTCCATATTTGCTTCTAACACCCTTATTTGTAAGTTAAACTTGAAAATTAGTTCGTTTTCCTAGCATCCTTATGAGTATATTCATTAATAGTATACCTATATATTACATAAATTGTGTTTAGGACCGGTTTTGTTAACAAGACTTCACTTGTGGAGCTAACGTCCTATACCAAATCTTCAATCGAATCCCCAACATAAGGTGAGTTCATACCCCTACAATCTATCCTTTTAAATGGTTTGAAATACTTTATGGGGGGGGGGGAGGGATACAAGTTGAACACAATTTATTTGTGTTAATATCTATATGTGTAAGCAACAAAAGGTTTGCTTATTGTTATTAATATTGTGTTAATATTTATCTGTGATAACAATCACACAAAAGGTTTTCTTATACTTTTAAATATTGTGTTAACAATAAAAGATTACCAAATACTTCCAAAATGACTTAAAGTCATGTAAACTCTTATTAAACACTGTTAAACTCTTTTAAAATGTTTTATAAACTCTTTAAACTTATATTTGTCAAAATCATGTTTATATATGTATATGTATATAAATAAGACTTAAAGGGCTTAGGACTAATGAATTGCCTTATTTCCTTTTCCTTGTTTGGTTGTGGGCTTAAGGTGGAGTCATTTGTCCGAAGGTCGTTTCCTTCTTAATTATATATGTTATTCATATAGGAATATAAAAGGTTACTTCAATAAATATTGTTACATTTGTATCACGTTGAGCAAAGAGGTACATTCATGAGAGATCATGCTAATCAGATAGAACATATAAATTATAATAGGTATAATTTATGAAACAAACGAGAAATCTATTTTTACTAGATAAGTACTCGAGGTTTAAACTACTTTGTTAAGAAAAGGATATAATTCAATATTTACTTAAAACTAGATAAACCAAAAATGTGAGATACTATTTCGCGGCATTGCAATATACTTGTTATGTCGCGTTTTGTAACCAGAGTCTCCTGGAGGAGAGTGGACATTGTGTGTATAAATCAATACGGGACTGACAATCCCACACCTCGCTGCTAGCTACAGTGGGACCCAGGGCTGTAATAACTTGTGTCAAAAAAATATATGTAATATATATAATCTGATTATATCAATTTAAAAGAAAGAGGATTAGTTCACAATTAATGGGTTAATTATATACAAATTATGAGGCTTAATGATCAAAACCGTCACCTTGATTGGGCCAGTTAAATACGAGCAAATGAAAGGGTTTCGTCGGTTTTAGACTTAGGCATTATATATAGCTCGAAAAGTAGAGTGGAAACCCCACTGGAATTGTGAAAAGAGACGAAGAATCAAGGGAGAAATCGGATGTGGAAGTTGTTGAAGATTTTCGGAGTTTTCTAGGAATTAAGGTATGTATATTCGATTTAAGCGTGATTAAGTTGCTTGATTAGGTTTGTCTGATTCTATTATGTGTTTTGGTTCCATACCACGTTTCTGTTCGGGCCACTAGTGATGCAACTGATAAAAAAATTGAAATGTTAATTCTTGAAAAAATAAAAATGAATATTGCTCACCTGTATGAATTACTGAAAATTGCTTATGGGTATATGTTCGTATGATGTGGAGATGATTAGAAGTGATTTTTACATATTTATTTGTCATTATATTGGGTTAAGTCAAAGCTTCAGTTTCCTTTAAAAATGGCAGCTGAGAAATAAGTTACGGGTAAAGAAGAGAATATGTCGGACTATTCGTTGTTGAATGGTTGGACATAATACTTTATTTAAAAAAATAATATAATGCATCATAAAAGTACAAAGGGTAACTAGTCAAAGTCTTGTGGCAAGTTCACCGTATGGCTTACCTTTTTGAAACTACATTTTACATATTCGATCCCTTTGGTTTTTATGACTTGCTGTTTTCTTTTTATAAGATACGAATTTAACAATTCCTTTGGTTTTAGTCCATACAATTTTTACATTTTGCTATGGATCTTTTCATTACGAAACATACAGCCGTTTTTTTTAAACACCTTATAAATAATAGAGGTACCATTGTAGGCTGAAATACATTATTTAATTGATTATTTCATTGATTTTCTTTTATTAATGCTAAAGGTGAAACTTTGTCATTTAATTATATTGGTATATCTAAAAAGGAAAAATATATTTTTCAAAAGGTTACTATGAATTTCGCGATTAACGCAATTAAGTATTAATCACTATGTTGGCCGAATGAAACACGAGGATATCGGAACCAAAATGACCGCATAGAGTGTTTTCTAGAAGGGAGCCTTAGAAAATATGTTGGTTAAATGTAGGGAGCGTGTAGCGTGAAAAGCTTTGGTTAAGACCTAATGCCAACAAGGTGAGTTTCGTGTGAATTTTGTGGTTGCTTGCATGAAAAGTTGATTCTAAATTATTTGCAATTATATGTTACTGTTGTTATTGCTATGAATATTTGTGTGAAATTTTGTGATTTATTTCATATAAAAGGGTGGAAATGGTGGGTGACATATAGGGAACAGGTGTATTTACACGGTCTTATTATTAGTCGTCGTACAGAGTGTTAGTACGCGGCGGAGAGCTTACGCTCTGTTTATCTAGCCGTAAGCATATTTGTTGTGCCCGGCAGAGGGACTTGTTCCCTGGAAACGACAGTAGTTCCCTAATGTGTCACCAAGGGTGAAAAGAAATGAAAAGAATTATATTTGATAAATTGTTGCATTTATTTTTATTTTATTGACGTCAATATGCATGAAAACCACGAACTCACTAGGCCCTAGGCTTACCCATTAGAATCTTTAAATGCACGCAACCCAGGAAATAACGTAGCAAGTGGCAGCGGGAATGGAAAGGATAAAGTTCAGACTTGAAGAAGGCGACAAGTTTTGAGGAAGACGTAGCGCACCAAGTGTTTACTTAAATTTCTATTTGCTTCCGCTATTATTATTATTATTATTATTATTATTATTATTATTATTATTATTAATTACATTAGTATTTGAATCTTGATTTTTTGGAAATTTTGGGACTATGTTAAGTTACATTTATATTTGAAATTTGGGGCGTTACAATTTGGTATCAGAGCCAGGTTTCAGCAGATTAGTCGTTGAATTGACGCCTAAGCTTAAACGGGAGGAGCGGTACATCGCCTTATCTGGAATGCGTCTCGTTTGTAGGTACTATGGATCGTGGAAAGGCAATCGTCGATGGTGGGGTGTCAGTTGAGGGTACTAGTGGGTTACTTCCCCACGAGAAGTTGAAGGCCGAGTTAGAGCTCTCTGATTCGGAAGGCAGTCTGGAACCAACGACTCCACTCAGCCTCTCAGAACAGGATGAAGAAGACGAGGATGTGGAATCCAAGGTGGAGTCCGAAGAAGATCCTGAGGAGGAGCCCGAAGAAGACCCTGATGAGGAACCCGAAGAAGACCCCGAAGAGGAACCCGAGGGAAATCACGTGGAGTACCATGTGGAACAAAGATACGAAACGTTCCATATGCCCTATATGGAGTAAACGCCAACTAGTCCTGGTACCTATTGGGAGCGACTTTATAAAGATGAAATGCCACAGGCACAACTCGAGATTCACAGTTTGAAAAGAAAGATTGAAGAGATAGATGAACATAGGTCAAGGCTCGTACAGGAGAACCAAATAAGGGTTGATGCTGCTGAGAAAAGTAAACGCAAGATACGAAGGTTGGAACAGGAGGTGTTGGAGCTAAGGAAACCCACTATCACTAAGTTGTGGGAAGGGTTTGTGGCTCGGGCAAAACAAGCCAAGGCCGCGACTTATGGATTCCTAGATAAGGTGGTTGGAAGAGAACCACCTCAAGCCGAGGTACTGGTCATTCAAAGTGGTCCCGGAGATCGAAAAGCTAAAAAGATAAGGAGGTACTTGAAGGAGGGAAAGAGGATATTGAAATATGATGACATCGTTTTTAAAAATTAGAAAGTAGGAGTGCAATGATTTGTCTTTTTTTTTTCTCTTGGTTGTTGGCTTGAGTGACTTGATGTGAACAAGACATATGTCTATTTTTGAAGTTTTAATAATTTGGAATAAAATTTATGTTTGTTATACTTATTGTGTTATAAACATAAATATGTAGTTGATATGTCTTCACGAAGATCTGGGAGGTTCACTAGGGTCACTCCGGAGGAAGAACGCATCCCAATTGGAGCTTATGTTAGAGCACCAGGAGATGTTCCAGAAACCCCACTGAACCCAAACGCTAGTCGTGGACGGGGCCAAGGAAGAGGTAGGGGTAGAGGAAGAGGCCGAGGGGCTGTTACAGCACCGATACCTGTACAATCGGCCCATGGTAGCTCTGGATCCCACCGCGGTCGAGGTCGAGGTCGTGGAAGGGGTCGTGCGGCAAACACGATCACTAGATAGGAGTTGGCTGATGAGATTGCTCGAGCAATTCGAGACACCTTACCAGATGTAATTGCTCAGGCACGAGAAGCAATAATGGGTGAGTATGAAGGTAACTTGGGTGGAGGTGAAGAGGACTACGAGTACAGTACACCAAATATGAGTCGTGAACCAAGTATTGCACAACCCACAAGGCATCATGACAACCACGATCGGCGGGGTTGTAGTTACAAGACGTTCATGAACTGCAAGCCACCCATTTTTAACGGAGAAATTGATCCCGTTTTGTCATCAACATGGATCATGGAGATTGAGGGAACGTTCGATACTAGCAAGTGTGCGGATGAGGACAAGGTGATTTATGCTGCGACAATGCTAAAGGGGGAGGCAATACATTGGTGGGGCATGGTGAAGGAGGTTAGGGGGCGTGAGGCGGCCAAGAATATGTTATGGGATGAGTTCCTAATAATTTTTAAAGAAAAGTTTTGCCCTCGTACAGCGGTTAAACAGTTGGAGGAAGAATTCTTGAGGTTGGAACAGGGGAATATGACTGTGCGAGAGTACACCACTAAGTTCACAGAGAAAGCTAGGTTTGCCGAATTTTACGTTTCTACAGAAGAAAGAAGGGTGGAACGCTATATATAGGGATTGAGAACAGCTATCCGTGAATTTGTGCAAATTCAAAAACCGGGTACTTTCCAGTCTGCAGTTGATGCTGCAGAAGGTCGCGAACGTGAGAAGAATCGTCAAGGTGAAGACAGGGCTTTGGGGAAAAGAAAATGGGATGGTACGAATAATGATTCGAAGAAAGGCAAGACTTCAGGGCAAGAACGTAAGGTTGATCAAAGCTCTGGAGTAAAGCAATGTCCGAAATGCAACCGTTATCATAAGGGGGAGTGTAACATGAATCAGAAAGTTTGCTACAAGTGTGGGAAGCCAGGGCACATAGCCACAGAATGTAAGACAGGAAGGGTATGTTACGGGTGTGGATCCCCTAACCACATTAAGTCGGAATGTCCCCAGAGTAAAGGTAACAACAATCAAGGCAGAATAACAGACAATCGGCTGGCGGATAAAAAGGCTGACACCGGTAGACCAAAAGCTAGAGCTTTTCGCATGACGGGTCAGGAGGCTCAGGAGACCCCGGATGTGGTGACAGGTACTTTCCTAGTAAACTCAATTCATGCTAGGGTGTTATTTGATTCTGGTGCAAATAGATCTTTTGTGTCTACTACTTTTTGCAAGAACCTGGGTAGAAATGCAAAGACTCTAAAACATACCTTAGAAATTGAAACTGCTGACGATCATTGGGTAGTAGTAAGAGAGGAATATGATGATTGCTCTATCGAAATAGAAGGTAGTGTGCTACCGTTAAAATTATTACCTATAGCCCTAGGTGATTTTGATATTGTTATAGGGATAGATTGGTTGTCGAAAAACCAAGCGATTATAGATTGTGAAAATAGGATTGTTCAAGTTTGGGTGCCAGAAAAAGGAATGGTAAAGATTTACGGTGATCGGCGAGTTAAGGACTCTATTTTGATATCAGTGACTAAGGCAACTCGTTATCTAAAGAAAGGGTGTCAAAGTTATTGGGCATATGTTCTCGATGCCAAGCAGGACAAGCCTGAAATAACACATATACCAGTTGTACGCGAGTTCCAAGATGTGTTCCCTGATGACCTAACTAGCTTGCCACCGGATAGGCAAGTGGAGTTTCGAATCGATCTTACCCCAGGAGTAGCACCGATAGCTCGTGCGCCCTATCGGTTAGCACCAACCGAAATGAAGGAGTTGATGGCTCAGTTGCAAGATTTGCTCGACAAGGGTTTTATTCGGCCCAGTACCTCACCGTGGGGTGCACCAGTACTATTCGTCAAGAAGAAGGATGGGACAATGCGAATGTGCATTGACTACAGGGAGTTAAACAAGGTGACTATAAAGAACCGGTATCCATTACCTAGAATTGATGACCTATTCGATCAACTCCAGGGGGCAAGTTACTTCTCAAAGATCGATTTGCGGTCGGGGTATCACCAGCTGAAAGTCAGAGAAGAAGATGTGTCGAAGACAGCCTTTCGAACTAGGTATGGTCATTACGAGTTTTTAGTAATGCCATTTGGTTTGACCAATGCACCAGCTGCATTCATGGATCTGATGAACCAGGTGTGCAAGCCATACCTAGACAAGTTTGTAATTGTATTTATCGATGACGTATTGATATACTCTAAAAGTAAGGCAGACCATGAGCAACATCTGCGGCTAACACTTAGTTTATTGAGGAAAGAAAAATTATTTGCCAAATTTTCGAAGTGCGAGTTTTGGCTTCGGGAAGTCCAGTTTTTGGGACATGTTGTAAACGAACATGGTATCAAGGTGGACCCAGTAAAGATTGAGGCGATTGAGAAGTGGGAACCACCAAGAACCCCATCAGAAGTTCGAAGTTTTCTTGGGTTGGCAGGATACTATCGAAGGTTTATACAAGACTTCTCGCGCATAGCTGCACCGCTAACTACTCTGACAAGGAAAAATGTGAAGTTCGAATGGAAGCCAGAGCAAGATAATGCCTTTAACGTCTTAAAGGAAAAGCTTAGCAGTGCACCAGTATTATCTTTACCAGAAGGCAATGATGGCTTTGTTGTTTATAGTGATGCATCAAAGTTAGGCTTGGGGTGTGTTTTGATGCAAAACGGTAAGGTGATTGCTTATGCCTCACGACAGTTAAAGGCTCACGAGCGTAAATACCCAACGCATGATATGGAGTTGGCTGCAGTAGTGTTCGCTTTAAAGATTTGGAGACACTATTTGTATGGGACAAGGTGTCAAATCTTCACTGATCATAAGAGTCTGAAATACTTGTTTGATCAGAAAGATTTGAACATGAGACAACAACGGTGGATGGAGCTATTAAAAGATTATGATTGTGAGATATTGTACCATCCAGGGAAGGCAAATGTGGTAGCTGATGCATTAAGTCGTAAGGAAAGAAGAGAACCACCTAAGATTCGAATGATGAAGATGAACATAACCACCAGCTTACTAGATGATTTGAGGAAGAGTCAGGAGGAGGCATCAAGGGAAGAGAAGTGGAAAAGTGAAGGAGTGGTGGGAGTAATACAGTCATTGGAAAAGGATAGTCGTGGCTTGAAGTGTTTCCAAGGAAGGGTTTGGGTACCACGAGTGGGTGAAGTGCGTAACCTACTTCTCAAGGAAGCGCACCTGTCGAAGTACTCAATCCATCCGGGAACAAACAAGATGTATCAAGACCTACGAAAATCTTACTGGTGGCCAGGGATGAAAAAGGATATAACCCATTTTGTTGAAAGGTGTTTGACGTGCTTGAAGGTGAAGGCTGAGCACCAAAGGCCTTATGGACAGTTACAGTCGATGGAGATTCCAGTGTGGAAATGGGATCACATCACGATGGACTTTGTAACTAAGTTACCAAGGACACCGAAAGGTTATGACGCGATTTGGGTAGTTGTGGATAGATTAACTAAATCGGCGCACTTCCTTCCGATTAAGGAGACATACCCGTTGGAAAGGTTAGCTAAATTGTACGTTGACGAGATAGTGAAACTGCATGGAGTTCCACTGTCTATTATTTCGGATCGGGATAGTCGTTTTACGTCGACATTTTGGGGTAGCTTCCAACGAGAAATGGGTACTCGAGTAAAATTGAGCATGGCATACCACCCGCAAACAGATGGGCAAAGTGAACGGACAATACAGACCTTGGAAGACATGTTAAGGTCTTGTGTTATTGATTTTGGAGGGTCGTGGGAAACTCATTTGCCGTTAATTGAGTTTGCCTACAACAATAGCTATCATGCAAGTATAAAAGTCGCACCATATGAGGCTCTATATGGCAGGAAGTGTAGAACTCCATTATGTTGGAATGAGGTGGGGGAGAAACAGTTGGCTGGACCTGAACTTGTTCAGCAAACTACCGACAAAATCCAGGTGATTAGGGATAACATTAAGGTTGCTCAGGATCGGCAGAAAAGTTATGCAGATAAGCGGAGAAAGCCAATAGTGTTTCAGGTTGGTGATAAAGTTATGTTAAAGGTGTCCCCATGGAAGGGCGTTGTTCGTTTTGGTAAGCGGGGGAAGTTAAGTCCTCGCTACGTTGGACCCTTTATAATAAAGGAACGAGTTAGAGAAGTAGCCTATCGATTGGAGCTACCAAGGGAAATGCAGGGCATTCATAGCACGTTCCATGTCTCTAATCTAAAGAAGTGTCTGGCGGATGCCGCCATGGAAGTGCCACTTCAAGAAATTAAGGTTGATGAGAAGCTGCGATATACAGAAGAACCTGTCACAATTATAGATCGAAAGGTCAGAAAGTTAAGAAATGTTGAGATACCATTGGTGAAAGTTCAGTGGAAGTATCATAAAGTTTCGGATGCGACATGGGAAACCGAGCGAGATATGAAGACTAAATACCCTCAGTTATTTGCTTAATTCAAAATTCTGAGGACGGAATTTTTCTAAGGGGGGAAGTTTGTAATAACTTGTGTCAAAAAAATATATGTAATATATATAATCTGATTATATCAATTTAAAAGAAAGAGGATTAGTTCACAATTAATGGGTTAATTATATACAAATTATGAGGCTTAATGATCAAAACCGTCACCTTGATTGGGCCAGTTAAATACGAGCAAATGAAAGGGTTTCGTCGGTTTTAGACTTAGGCATTATATATAGCTCGAAAAGTAGAGTGGAAACCCCACTGGAATTGTGAAAAGAGACGAAGAATCAAGGGAGAAATCGGGTGTGGAAGTTGTTGAAGATTTTCAGAGTTTTCTAGGAATTAAGGTATGTATATTCGATTTAAGCGTGATTAAGTTGCTTGATTAGGTTTGTCTGATTCTATTATGTGTTTTGGTTCCATACCACGTTTCTGTTCGGGCCACTAGTGATGCAACTGATAAAAAAATTGAAATGTTAATTCTTGAAAAAATAAAAATGAATATTGCTCACCTGTATGAATTACTGAAAATTACTTATGGGTATATGTTCGTATGATGTGGAGATGATTAGAAGTGATTTTTACATATTTATTTGTCATTATATTGGGTTAAGTCAAAGCTTCAGTTTCCTTTAAAAATGGCAGCTGAGAAATAAGTTACGGGTAAAGAAGAGAATATGTCGGACTATTGGTTGTTGAATGGTTGGACATAATACTTTATTTAAAAAAATAATATAATGCATCATAAAAGTACAAAGGGTAACTAGTCAAAGTCTTGTGGCAAGTTCATCGTATGGCTTACCTTTTTGAAACTACATTTTACATATTCGATCCCTTTGGTTTTTATGACTTGCTGTTTTCTTTTTATAAGATACGAATTTAACAATTCCTTTGGTTTTAGTCCATACAATTTTTACATTTTGCTATGGATCTTTTCATTACGAAACATACAGCCGTTCTTTTTAAACACCTTATAAATAATAGAGGTACCATTGTAGGCTGAAATACATTATTTAATTGATTATTTCATTGATTTTCTTTTATTAATGCTAAAGGTGAAACTTTGTCATTTAATTATATTGGTATATCTAAAAAGGAAAAATATATTTTTCAAAAGGTTACTATGAATGTCGCGATTAACGCAATTAATTATTAATCACTATGTTGGCCGAATGAAACACGAGGATATCGGAACCAAAATGACCGCATAGAGTGTTTTCTAGAAGGGAGCCTTAGAAAATATGTTGGTTAAATGTAGGGAGCGTGTAGCGTGACAAGCTTTGGTTAAGACCTAACGCCAACAAGGTGAGTTTCGTGTGAATTTTGTGGTTGCTTGCATGAAAAGTTGATTCTAAATTATTTGCAATTATATGTTACTGTTGTTATTGCTATGAATATTTGTGTGAAATTTTGTGATTTATTTCATATAAAAGGGTGGAAATGGTGGGTGACATATAGGGAACAGGTGTATTTACACGGTCTTATTATTAGTCGTTGTACAGAGTGTTAGTACGCGGCGGAGAGCTTACGCTCTGTTTATCTAGCCGTAAGCATATTTGTTGTGCCCGGCGGAGGGACTTGTTCCCTGGAAACGACAGTAGTTCCCTAATGTGTCACCAAGGGTGGAAAGAAATGAAAAGAATTATATTTGATAAATTGTTGCATTTATTTTTATTTTATTGATGTCAATATGCATGAAAACCACGAACTCACTAGGCCATAGGCTTACCCATTAGAATCTTTAAATGCACGCAACCCAGGAAATAACGTAGCAAGTGGCAGCGGGAATGGAAAGGATAAAGTTCAGACTTGAAGAAGGCGACAAGTTTTGAGGAAGACGTAGCGCACCGAGTGTTTACTTAAATTTCTATTTGCTTCCGCTATTATTATTATTATTATTATTATTATTATTATTATTATTATTATTAATTACATTAGTATTTGAATCTTGATTTTTTGGAAATTTTGGGACTATGTTAAGTTACATTTATATTTGAAATTTGGAGACAAGGGCCGGTCCATTGGTTTCTCATGCCCCGGGCGAAAAGACTAAAAAATACCTTTATGGTATACATTACTAATTGTACATATTATCTATATACAACATCATTTTTATAATATTAAAGTATAATACATTTTTTTAAAACCTTCTTATCCATATATACATATAAAACTAAAGCTTGTAGATAGCACCTAAAATTTAACACTCATCAAACTATAATCAAATACAACAATCTAGTAAATCTTTAATTCTTGGAAAATAATTAAATTCTTCCTTTTTTTCTGAGCTGTAAACTTTAATTTAATGAACAATAAAAAATTACTATGTAAAATTAGCTGATACAAAGTTTTTGATTATATTACAATATAATATAACCAACAAAAACCTAGAAGATAAGCTAAATCATCAACTACATTATATAAAAAACAAACACATCTAAGACATAGAGAATAACAAAATACAACCGATCCCAAGTAATCCTAAACAAAACAATAATTAGTAGCCAACTTCAACCACTTCAAAAATGGAATGAAAAAAAAATAGTATACACCACCAAACTAACAATCACGAATTTGAAGCAAGAACATGAAATAACATATAAACCTTATATACAATAAAAAACAGAAAAGTTTTTTTGTATTATGCATTGATCAACAATCCAATGTTTATCATCCATTGATGACTTAATGATAGCAAACATATAAATCCATCTCTTTTGACTATAAGATTCAAATGAAGAAAACATAATAAATATTTCAAAACAAAATTTCTCAGTTAACTCTAAGAACCTGTAATTAAAATCAAATTAGCAATTCCAAACTAAACAAGATTAATTTATCAATAGTTTTAGATTCTGCTTTTTAAACTAAATAAAGAAATATTTAGCAACTACTAAAATTATGAAATTAGTCAAACTGAGAAACAAATTAGCAATTTCGTGATTTAGACTTTAGTAATCACCATAAATTGCCCACATTTAGATATTAACAGAAATTGATTCTAATTTACAGATCAATATGGTGAAAATCAATATGGATATTGAGAATTCGAATTGAAAAAAAAAGTATTGACTAGTGAATGAGAATTAAGAAACTGATAGATAGAATCATACAGGGGCTAATTTATACACTTCCATTTAAAAAATCAAGAAGTTACCAATTCTGATTGATTGGATTGACCGATATCGGTAGGGATTTTGTGTGCATCCATCTTCAACGAGTCATTCTCTCATCGTGTAAGGTCATTGCTACCCTCTTAACTCTCATGCCATGATTATCAACTGGATCCTCGTCTTCCAAGCTGCCCCATCTGTCCTTTTCGTTGTTATTTAATATGGTTCCACGTCTCCTCGTCTTCTTCAGCTCTCACCAAATCTTCGAATGAGACGTGCGATGTACATTTATCAAAATATTGAAATATTGAGGCGTGCTTTTTTTCCCGCTGCATTCTCAGAACCCCATGCCCTAGTTAACTCATCATATTTTTTTAGCCCAAATAAGATGTCTACCCATAAGACTACAACAAAATCTGATGCCCTCATGTCCATTGCTGCCCTGGGCCTTGGCCCTGCTCGCCCTGCCCTTGGGCCGGGCCTGGTGGGACCTGTCGGTATACGGGTGACAAATGTCTCATCAGTTTCGACGCCAGAAGGTCGTCGTGTTTATACTAGTCAATCATTATGGTTATAACCACATCACATTTTAACCCTAATTAATCAGTTTAATAATAGGGTAGTTATTACACCAGTAGTGTATTTTGAAGAAATACTACAGCATAAATCATTTTCCACAAACAAAACAGAAAACATTCTTCTTATAATTTTATGGTGAGTTAAAATTATGCCATACTATGCTATAAGTACAATAACACTTAAACGGAACGGTTTTATGGGATTAAAACTACTTTTCAGTTGTAAAGCAGAAAATATAGGATTTTCTGGAACATAATCAATCACTTTCTTAAAACTAAAGCAACCATAAATGAAACTAATGTTTATGAACTCACCAACTTAAATGTTGATCATCTCTTTCAAAATAACTTGTATTCTCAGGGGATCCAGTAGACAGGTACACTCCTAGAGCTTTTGAGAAGACAGCCTAGTACCATGTTACGTGTTTTGTCTTTTACTGTACATACTTTTGATGTCAAATATCTAATGTTTGAACACTTATGTAAAAACTTATACAATATTAATGCAATGGTTGTTGTACTTTGATTACTATAATGCATGTGTTGTGATACTTGACATGAAGTCACCCGCCCCCAGACATTTCCGCCGTTCTGGTTTGGGGGTGTGACATGAAGAAAGAACTAGGTTGAATGCCAAGACATATTGACAGACAAGAAAACACAATAAGAGACCTATCTTATGTGAATAAGAGAGCAAAGTGCAACAAGCTTCAAGTCTTGTTTTATTCATGGAAAATCGGCCCTATATATAGTTGATAGGAACCATCAGTTACAAAAGTGAAAAGGCTCATCATTAAGAGCTTTTATTTAACTAGTTCATTAACTATTTTAATAACTACTAGAAACTCCCAAGAACTCTTCAATTTTCGGTCATGCTACATACAAGACTAGGAAATGGTTCAGATTTCTTCCATGATCACCAACAAGTCTAAAAAAAGTGGTAACAACTCCCATGTAGCCAAAAACAAATCGGCCCACCCCATTTCAAGTCCAAATCCAAGAAATTAAGCACACTCCAAAGCCCAAATTATTAAAGCCCACCTCCTTGCCAAGTAATCCATTTTTAATTGGACTATCCACGTCTAAACATATATCAGAACCTAAACTTAAACCAAAATAATCGGTTAACCGGTTTTCGGTTAACTTATTTTTTCGATTCGATTATCCGGTTAACCAATTAACCGTTTACTAATGAATAAATGTGTTCATAATTAAAAAACTTGAATTTCCAAAATAAGGATAATCTTCCATGATATTGATAATTGTGGTTTCATAAATTTGGAATATATATGGTAATTATATTTAAAGTGACAATTGTTTTTAATAATGAAAACTTAATAAGACATTAGATTATGAGCGTGTTTGACATGAAGTGTTTGGAAAAGTTTGAGAGCTTATATATCATGGGGAGTTTGACACATATTGTACTCTTTTCCTTAGTTATGTTTTTCCCACTGAGTTTTCTTAAAAAGGTTTTTAATTAGACAAATGTTCCCAATATCTATTATTAATCATGTACTTTTTTTCCTTAATAAAATGTTTTTCCCATGTGGTTTTATCTATTAAAGTTTTAACGAGGCACGATACTATTGTCATTCAAGGAGGAGTGTTATGAAATATTAGTTTTTGAATGACTTCCCCATTTCTTTCATTACTCCCTATCACAAGTATTAGAATAAAAGTTCTCTTCACTCTCATATATTTCTTTACTCTATAATTTATCTTGTTATTTCATCATATTTTATAAGAGTTTTTAATTATATTCTTTCATACCCCGGTTTTAGTTTTTGTTTTAGACAATTAATGCTAAACTTCTACTAGCTACCAATTTAGTCCCTCAACAACTAAAATGTTCACGATAAGAAACTTTCAAATAATTTTATCAACCTACGTACCATGGATTACAAGTTGAAGAATAGATGTTTAGTTGAACAGATTTACTTCCAATTTTGAACTCCATGATATTACAAGTTCGAAACTTCTTTTGTAACTCTTCCCAAAGCATACATAAATGATAAATCTAAAAAATGTTTCGGTTTCATCGATATCATAATTCTATTTAGTATACGAAGTGGCGTGCGTCCAGTATCCTATGTTCCCCTTTTCTATATATGAAAAGATTAGGTGTTTTCTATACATAACAATAGTTCTTTCGTTTCTCTTACGTTTGAAAATGATGGTATATCTTATACTTTATGTACATCTGTTGGACGGCAATAAAATGACGTGTACTCTAATCTGACAATGATGATCCTCTTTACGTTGGTTCTCGAGACCCCGTTTTTTTGTTTCTATTTTTGCCCTTTCCAAAGCTTTCCGAATCATCCAAAATTCATGAAAACTTAATTTTAACACAAAGAAACTAACTTCCAAACACAAGAAGCTTAAACTGACAGAATAATTGACCTCTTGAGCATGCTTAAGAGCCATCTTACATAATTGGCCAATTTCGACTTCTTCTATCTTGACTCTCTCAAACCTTCCCAAAAGATTATCCAAGATATTCTTCTTTGTAAGAACAGTAAATGGGTTTTCCACATGGTTAAGTTGTTTTTATTTCAAAATTAAAATAGCTTTATAGGTTTTCAGGTTAAAAGCAGAGGAAACCATTTTGATTAACTTATTTAAATTGGATTGTTTTGGGCCAGTTTTTAAATTTTTAACAGGTTAAAAAAAGCATTTAAATGATTACGAACTACGTACAAAGAATGTGTTTTTTGGTCTTTCTATCTAGCGAACATAGTTATATAGTAATGAATAATGTATAAGTTTATACTCAAATAATTAATCATGTTACCAAATAAGGCTATCCGGAGTCGTTAAGCCGGAAAAAAAGGCATGGTCTCCGGCCACGTCATCATCAACCACGACGATGGCCATCCATGACGACGGCAACCGCGCCACCTTGTGGTGGTGCTTACGTGGAAGCCGGACTCATCAGCACCTCATCCTATTACGAAGTGTGTTCCTTAAGATAAATATCGACTATAAATACTTTCCTTTTACATCTAATTTGTCTTTTTTTTAATCATATTTAATATATAAAATTTTATAATATTAATATTAATAATTAATAAAGAAAAATAAAATTGTATTATGCACACCAATCCACTCCATAGTTCATACTAAACTTGACCTCTTTACCCTTGGTAACTTTTTAAAATGACATTTTCAAGTTTTAAATAAAAATCACCTCTCTTTTACATCTAGTTTGACACATTGTTCGATTAAAGTAGGTATTTTAAAACTAAAATCTTGACAGTTTTATTTGTCCTTGTCGAATAGAATACTAGTATATGCTTGCATGTGATATATATAAAGCGAATGGCTTGAACTCTTGTGTATTATGATTAACCACCATAGTTGTTTGACGTTGAGCTTCAAGATTTGAAGAAGTCAATTTTCATGGAGTTTCCTGCTGGTTGTGTTATTGGTTATCTTATCTTTTCCAGTTTTGTAGCAAGCAGCTATGGTGTCGCCTTCTCTTCCCTTCACAAGACTCTTGTACTCTCAGCTTCTTCCCCAAAAGGCCATGGTTCTCTCTCTCTCTCTCTCTCTCTCTCTCTCTCTCTCTCTCTCTCTCTCTCTCTCTCTCTCTCTCTCTCTCTCTCTCTCTCTCTCTCTCTCTCTCTCTCTCTCTCTCTCTCTCTCTCAGACACACAGACACAGACACACACACACACATACTTGGAGTCTCAGCTTGTTCCCCAAATCTTGCAGTTCTAACAGCCGGGGAGGATGAACTCACAATCACATGGGCATTCAACGAAACATTCCCAAGGGGCACAGATTCGACCTACAAGACCATCAAACTGAAGCTATGCTATGCACCAGTTAGCCAGAAAAACCGACCATGGCGCAAAACAGTTGACGACCTAAACAAGGACAAAACATGTCAACACAAGATCGTTGAAAAGCCTTATACCCCTTCAAATAATTCATTCACTTGGAGAATTGAAAGAGATGTCCCTTCAGCTACGTTCTTTGTGAGGGCATATGCGCTTGATAGTCAACAAGTCCAGGTAGCCTATGGTCAAAACACGGATGCAACCAAAGTTACTGACTTGTTTCATGTTGAAGCCATCACGGGTCGCCATGTGTCGATTGATGTTGCATCGATTTGTTTTTCTGCATTTTCGATTGTTTCGTTGGTTGGGTTTTTCTACATGGAGAAGAGAAAGGCGAAGGTTGTAGAAGATAAGTGAGGGTCGAATGGAGGAAACACACAAGAATTCGTTTTTTTGTCAAGTTTAGTGAAAACGAGTGTTGTGTTTTCACAAAGTTCAAATCTTTTGGTGTGCTATATCTCGAATGATTTTATATTAAACCAAACGTTAATAAGGTTTCCATAGAAATAGAAACTGAACCAAAATCCAAAAAAAATAACAAAAAAACCTTAATCAGAAAGGTAAAGGTAGATATATTAAAAAAATATTAGGGGTTATATCATTTTTAGTCATTGAATTTTTTTGGGAGTTACATTTTGGTTATTATATTTTTTAAACTATCATTGGTCATTAAACTTGTTTATTTTTGTTCATTTTGGTCACTCTAACCGGTGATAGCCGATGTATAACATCGAACGACACACTATAAATAAAATTATATTTAGTGACACAAAGTTTTAGTGGCATTTTGCTTTTGTGCCATTATAGCTTTTAGTGGCACTTTCCTTTGTGCCACTATATATTTTAATAGATATAGTAACCAAAATGAACAAAAATAGAGATATAGTGGCACTTTATTAGAATTTATATCTAATGACACTAATAGTCTACTAATTATTAGTCTCTTGGAAACGGAAAACGTAAATTAAAAAACAAATGACTATGTTTGAAAGAATCACCCCAAAAATTAGAAAAACAATTTTCCTTTGTTGCAAGCGGGAAATGTTTTCACAAAATTAGAAAAACCCCGCTTCACTTTTTTCCTTCTAATCGAATATTTTCCCCCTCTTTGATCTATCTATTCCTCCCATGCGCTAAATCCCTAATCTCCATCACATCGCTATTGATCATGAATGTAGCCTCCAAATTGTCGTCGCTCCGCCTCGCCAACTCGCCACCGCTGACTGCTTCCACTACTTACCATCGCATTCTACATGTACCCATGTATCTCTAGTTCAGGTAAAAAAATGAATTTTTATCTATGAAGGAGTGGGAAGTTGTTTTCTTGCATTTTCCCTAATCACGCTCAAATCACTTTTCTACGCGAATCATAATCAGATACTCACTTAACCCCTAAGCATCCTCACACAATCGATCATAGGTTTTCCCTATCAATAATGTTTTTCAATATTAGTGTAAATATTTTGTCGTTTTAGAGACGCACAACAAGTGCTCGATGAATGCCTGAAGTGATTGTGTCTGCAACTCTGCCCTTCATCGCCTCCCCTGCTCCCTGCACAGCTAAAAAATGTAATACACGTTATCAGGTGTAATTTGTTATCTAGTTTTCAGGTTTTTCGTCTAATTTGTTGTTATTGGGTTTTAGATTTTAGTTCTAATACTCAGTTTCTTCTGAAATTATTAGATTTCATATGTAAAATGTTGATTATCGTAAGTTTTTAGTCTTGATGTTTAACCTAATTGGTTATTGGTGCATTTGGAAACACTCAAATGAGTTATTCCCCCATAAAAACACGTTGAATCTTTTCTCTACCTCTCTACTGTCAACTCATCTATGATTTATTTTCTTTAGGTTGTTGAAACAAGAGCCTAAGAACTTGCTTAATAATTTTCTAATGCATGTTTTGGTGAACAAAAATACTGCTAGTGCAAGTGAAATAGTGGCATTGATATTACCATATAGTGTATTCAACATCCTTTGGTGGTGATACAATTCTAATCAGTGATGCTTTATACAGGTGATGACTACACTTCAAGATAACTGTAGAGCCTTGTGTTGCATTGGTATTTCATATTCATTGGTTGTGATGAGGTATCCTTAAAATTGTTGTTACTTGGAACTTAGAAGCATGAAATCCTAAAAGTACAATGACATTATGCCACTTGCAATGAATGTTCCTAGAATTTTGATTCCATTCTTGAGTAACCGACTCATGTAAAATTATACTCTTTTATAAAATCTATGCATAACAGTTTAACATTTTAGTTTTTTTTTATGAAATGAAACTTAGAGTAAATTGAAATTACTCGACCAAATAGCAGCATCGATAGAATAACAAAGATCATACACATGATAAAAAGTATCATCTTATGACTTATATCAAACTTTATTTATAGGCGGTGAAAGTTCTAAGGAGGGTGGTGCTCAGAGTGATTTAATCATTACTCATGTGCAATCAAATAATCTGTAAGCATTATTTTCTACTCTATTTAACAATGCTTCTTTTTGTTAAAAGTACTTTTTAGTTGGGTAAACTAAATTAATTATGTAAATTTTTGGTTGAGAGAGGTGATGGCAATTCAAGTGGCAAAGGTAATTTTTATTATACTTTTCACATATATCTAAAAGTTAGTCAACCTAATTTATCTGTTGTTTTATTTAACATATTTCCTATTTCCTATTTTATTAATATTTTGAGTTATTTCTTGGAGGAATCTTTCAATTGCAGCACTTCAGGAAAAAATTCCTATCAGGTGGCCATGTTTGTATGTATGCTCCTGGAAGAAGCAATTATACAAAGTTCAAGGCCAATCAAGATTTGTGTTTCTTCCGAACAATTATTTAGTTCAATAATATTATGCTTTGAGTACTTGCATAATATTAGACATATTAAACTTTTTTTAAGATGGTTGTGTTGTAAATGTATTGAAAATATTGTTTTTGAGATAAGTTTGAATTGATGTAATGATATTTTTTTTGTTTTATCTTAATTATCCTATTATTATTTTTATTCCATTTAATAAAAATAAGATCTAATGTATTAATATAAAATTTTTATGTTAAAAAAGTGTCATTAAAAGTATGAAAGTAATAATTATTTATGCAGTTAAATAGTGGCATAAAAATAGTGCCACTAAACCCTACAGGAAAGCGTCACAAAAACCTAATTAGGGTGTATCGGCACAACCAAAAAGTGCCACTAATGGTCTTTAGTTGCAGCGTTTTTTGTGGCACTTTGTTTTTGTGCCGCTGATTGCCAGGGGGGTCTTTAGTGGCACTTTTTCGGCTTTTAGTGACATTTTTTATGTACCACTAAGTTTCATTTTATTTGTAGTGACATTGTCTGTTATAATTAGTCATTGATCAACTTTTTTTGGTGTTTTATTTTAGTCATTATATGATGCAACCTGGTCCTCCGACGATGCTCTTCAAGGGTTTCGATTGCTCTGGCGAACCTGCAAGGTCACAACAAGGAGAGGCCGTCAGCCGTTTTCCGGGAGGGGATCCCGGAAAAACGCTCCGACGGTCAAGTCAGTAGATGGACTTGGGTTGTATGAAGTGAATTGAGTGAGAACGGATTACCCTTCTAGGCACTGGAGGAGGCCTTTTATACTAAGACCTCCTGCCACTATGTACGAGACAAGGGAGTCAGACCCGACAAGATCGGGCACGCTGATTGGGCAATCGTGCTCATTGTTCTGTTAGAGTTAATGATTGGTTCAGGTGGTAATGTGCTAAGCATTCCATATTTCGTTTGGAGCCGTTGTGCTTTGTTGCAGAGTAGAAGGCGCCCATGGCGGGGCCGGACCTTCTCCGCTGGTGCCCCGTGCTCAAAGGGCGTTCGCGGGCACATGATACCATCGGGCTGGCTGTCCCGAACATAGTTCTTCTTTAGGGGATTCTTGGCGCTTCTGACCGTAGCTTCTGGCCCATGCTGGAGGGCATGTCATTAAGTCCCCTACTCCAGTAGTCGTAGCGTTGCTAGACTAGCTATGATGTTCTAGACTTAACTGCTCAATACACGCGTTGAGTCTTGATTTAATCGGTGCTTCGATTTTTTCGGCGGCGTGACCGCCCATTATGGCAGTCAGTTACATCATTTTGTCACGGATTTTGGATATCCCGCCTTTCCTTATTCCTTATAAGGGTGAAAATCTTCCTTATCGGCTCACGCTTTTCCTCCCGTCTTTCCTTCTTCTTTCCTTCAAGGTTTTCCCCATTCCTCCATCTGCTTTAATGACGACTCAATCTGGTATCATCCCTTCCGATGCCGAGTTCAAACTTCTCAATGATGCTTATTCTCTCTCCTCGGTCGATGGTGTGGAGTTTCTGGCGGCTGGCTCGATGATTCTTTCACCTCATGCCGGTAAAGTCAGCGTTTATTTGAAGACTTTAGACGCCGGTCTGCGCCTTCCTCTCACTAACTTCTAGAAGGAGCTTCTTTAGAAGAATGGTTGTATTCAAATGCTTACCCCGAACACTATTAATAAAATGGTGGCATTCGAGATGATCTACCGAGCCAATGGTGTGCCTTTTGACTCCTTTGTCTTCAAGTTCTTTTTCTGGTTTAGCGCTACCGGTGACAAGTATACGTTCTTCGCTCGACACAGTGGTCATATCTTGGTCCCTAAAGGCAAAACCCCTAAGAATTGGCAGGACAAATGGTTGAGGGTCAACCAGGATCGAGTTGGCCGTGGGCACTATCGGGCAAATAACATCTCTGACGTTACTCTAAAATTGTTTCCTCATAACCAGGCTACCGCTGATCTTCTGAAGACCATCCATGTCGTTCCTGAGGAATACTCAGAGGTTCTGCTTGCTGGTGTCGGGATGAGCCCTTCCTGGAGGCACTGGGGGAAGATGCCCATCTTTTACACTGCCATTGATGGTAAGTCACTTTTTTCTGTTCTCCTCCTATTCTCTCTCTGCCCCCTTTTTATATTTACAAGAAAATTTTGATTTAGGAGAGTGGTTGTTGCTTTGCTTATGAACTCTTCTCTGCCAGGTGTTGAGTCCCCCTTGTCCATTGATGATGTCTTGCGGAAACGGTACCGAGGGAAATTGGAGCATCGTGAGATCAATCTTTTCGAGGCTCTCCCTTTGTCGTGCCGTGTTGACCGGCTCACCCTGAATCCTGTTCCAGTTACGCTGGCATTGTAAGGTTCTTCGACGACTGTCGGTGAGCGGCCTTTGATTGCTCAGTCCATTACTATAGTTGCCTCGTCTCCGTCCGTTGACCTTGGCCGCACTGAGGTGGTGGAGGATAGCAAGGATGGTATTATTTCGGATGTCCGACGGACCATGGCCAAGAGGAAAGCCATCTTGGCGATGGGGGAGGCCTCTTCTGATGTTTTCAAAATCGGGAGGCGTGTTCAGTCGAGGCGGAATTTTATCCGTCTGCTGAGCTTGATTTCATTTACTCTAGAGGTGATCGTGGTGATCCCTGATGATGACATACAACAACATGAGAGGGATTAGGGGGCTTTTACGTAACCCATTGTTCCGGTTCAGTTTACTTCGCAATCTAATCCCAACCCTAATTCTTCTGGGAGCCTCGTTGGGGCTTCGCGTCATCACACTCCTCCAAAGGAGGTTTCTTAGGGCCCGACCGACCCTGGTGCTGGTCCCTTCGTTCCTGCTTGGAATCTGCAGAATGATTCTCGGATGTCTGTGTGTACCAATCCCATAGAGTTTGGACGCCACGCTTTTCCACTAGTTGCCATCACTGATATGGATGTGATGGGTAGCACTGCACTGTCCCATAAAATGTCATAAGCCGCTGCACATGCCATGTTCTACTTGGTCGCCGACTCCATTTTTGTCCAACTTCTGCATGGGATGGAGGTTATCCATGTTAGATGTGTTGTTCAAGAAACTGAGTACAAGCACTGGATCTTTGAGCTTGAGAGGGATGCCTATGGTTTCGATCAAAAGTTTGATCTTTTGGCCTTGGAGAAAGCTACTGCCGAAGAGGTCCGGGCCTTGCTGGAAGCTAAGGTGGATTCTTTGGTGCAAGCCAGTGAGGGTTTAATGATTCAAAATGAGAGCCTTGAGCGAGACGTTGCTGATCACGACAAGCTCATCGAGAAAATTCGAGCTAAAGTGGAGGCTTTGCGCCGTGACCGGGATTGGCTCCTGCAGATGGGAGTCTTGCGTATTATGGACAAATTGATCGAGCACCCATAGTTTACCAGTAGGATCAGCCGAATTCGACATGTTGCCTTTGTTTCCGGCAAGGAGTCTGGCCGCGTTGGGTTGAAAGCAACGATAGACTTTGGGGGTCATGATATTGAGGGTAGTGATTCTTGATCCATCCATACTACCAGTCTTAACGATGCATTTCTTGGCTTGGCCACGATGGACCATGCTGCCATTCTAGGCTTGGGTTATCTAGATATGGTCGGGATACAACAACTTTGTGTGTTGGATGATGCAGGTGAGCTTGTAGATGTTATTCTAATTGAGGCGGCTGGTGGTGGCGGTGCAAGAGCTGGTGGTGGTGGTATGGGAGCTGGCGGTAGACGTGCAGAGGCTAGTGGTGGCGGTGATATAAGAGTTGGTGGTTGCGATGATGTCATTGGTTCGTAGGGTACATTGTACAATGTGCTGCCCTTCGGGGTTTGAAAAAGTTTGTGAAGCTTGTTGTTTTACTCTTTTGTTTGTTGTTTGTTTGTGTTTTTTTTGTATGTAGCCTTACATGGCATGAACTGTTGGCGGCCGCTCATGGCCTTGGTTGTAATGACTGTTTCATCTTTTGACAGTGTATGGCACTTCTGTATGCATCTTGTGATGGTTATTTTGCCTTTGTGATGTGCTGCATCTTTTAGGCTCTCTAAACGTTTTTCTCGAGCATGTGTCAGGCTTATTTTTCTTGTTTCATTCTTTATGGCTTGCGATGGCCCTTTTATGCTAACTTTTCTATGTCATACTAAACTCTTTAGACGTTTGGGAGTTGTTTTAGGCCTTAAGGCTGGGTATGTTAGGTTTTTATGGGCTAGCTCTTCCCTTTGGGCAAGATACACTGAGCATCTAAGGGGGTGTTTGGGATAGCTTTTTAAACTAAAAAGTCCTTTTTAGAAAAGTACTTTTTGATTTATGTCTTTTCCCAAAAGAAAGTTTTAAAATGTGTTTGTACAAACTTTTGAGGGTGTAAAGGGAAAAAAGCCAAAAGTTGGTAAATGTCACATATTCGTGATCTCTTAACCACCTCCTTTTTCTTCTTCTCAAAAAGCCAATTTAAAAGATCTTTTGAAGTTACCAAACAACTTTTTAAACTTTTGACTTTTTGAAAAAGCCAAAAGTCCAAAAAGTCATTTCAAGAGGAAAGCCAAACACCCTGTACGTTTGTTGTGGCTGTTCTGAGCCATTTTGGTTGACGTATATTGCCTTTTAGGCATAAGGTAATTACTTAAGAATACACTGGATATCTGGCGAAAAATGACTAGCGTGTAACATAAGATGGCTATTCTGAGCCCAACAAATACACTAAGTTTTTAATGTAAAATGGATACTCTGAGCCCAACAAATACACTAAGTATTAAATATGCAAGTGATACACTAAGTGTAACACTCGGTTTCAGATTGCTTCATTATTCGGGACTGTGGCCCAATCATTAGTTGTCATGAGGCTTAGGGCCTTGAGGAAGGAAGGATTTGGCCCTGTTTGGATGTGGGTATTATGGTTTAAGTGATCCAAGAGTTCGATTGTGTTTCAGGGCCCAAGGGTATAATCGTAATTTGTTAGTTCGGTCCTTTATGAATTTGGGTTCTTGTTCGGCAAGTTTTAAGGCAAAGGTGAGTTGACAGAAGTGTAGAGCTTCTTGTCACCTTTCCATGAATATAAATTTCGAAGGAAACAGACCTAAGACGAGGGAGTTATGTCTGTTTGAATAATTGGCATATATGGCCCTTAGTGGAAAAGGTTTGCAAGTTGGTCCCATGCAGGCAAGGAGGGAAGGCGTGCGCCCAGCGTAAGCTGGGGTACGCCCAACGTAACTGGCAGAGTGCCAAACCCTAATTTTTAGGGCTTTTGCACTATTTAAACATCCTTATAAGCTTAAGGTTCTCTCATTTCTCAGCCTCCATTGATCTTAGAGCCTCATTTCAAACCCTAATTCCCTTAGTGGTGTATTCTTGACCTTGTAGGTGATTTTGAAAGGTTTTTAGTGTTATTTCAATGAAGTGAATCGTGGTGATCAAGCTTAGTGTGGCCTTGGGGTTGTAGATCAAGAACTTTCACACTCTTGGGAAGCTTCAGGAGGTAAAAAGTTCTTATCTTGACTTCTTCTTATGCTAGTTTGAGTTTAGGGCAAGATTAGGAGCTTTTATGGTGTATTAAGTTCTCCTTGTGAGTTTGAGCCACTCCAGGAGCTTGGAGTGATATATCTTGCCCCTTCTGATGTTTTTAGTTCATAAAAATGCTTGCGTGATGTTTAAGAATGGACCATGCATGTGTTAAGTCAGAAAGTGGATTTTTGGTAGATCACCATTACACGCCGCGTAAGGTGTAGTACGCCCCGTATACAGGATTTTGCCCTTGATCCTAATTGTATAGGGTACGTCGAGCGTACGCGACCAACATGTAATTTTGAGTTCGGACCCTTTTTGGACCATTTTGACTTTGGGGCTTTGAATTTGGGCTTTGGTTGAGTTTTTGGGCTTAATTGGTTAGGCTGAGGACTTTCGTTAAAGTTTGTATTTATTTATTGGGCTTGCCTTGTTGGGCCTAGGAGTGAGGAGTTAGGCCTTAGTGGGCCCAATGGGTTTGGGCCTTAGTGGGCCCAATGGTCTTGGACTATTAGTGGACATGGTTTGTTGGACCGTTTATGGATTAATGGATTCGGTTTGAAACTCAATTGTTAATTGGATTTTGTTTGTCTGATAGCGCGGGTTTCTAGCGGATCTGTAGTAAGAGATATTTTCGTGGGTTCAGTTGTTGAGGTGAGTCTCCTTACTGTTCTATGGGTCGAAGGCACCAATGCCGTCCATTTGGTTTATGTATTATAGGAAGACCAGGGGGTGGCCCTTGGCATTTTGTATGAATGACCAGGAGCCGGCTCCTGGCAATCTGTATGCAAGACCAGAGTCTGAACTCTGGCAATTAATTAGTGAAGTAGTTGTAGATTGTATGCTAGTTGTCTTTGTGATACTTGCATGGAAGACCAGAAGGTGGCTCCTGGGACTTGTCTGTAAGACCCAGGGTTTTGGCCCCCGGCTTGGCAAGGAAGACCATGATACAGATCGTGGCATAATGGCAAGACTATGGTTGGCACATAGCACCTTTTTATTGATTGTTGGATATGTATAATATGTATGGCTCGTATGATATGTAATATTTGGGGAACTCACTAAGCTTTGTGCTTACAATTTGCGGTTTATGGTTTCAGGTACTTCCGGTTCTAAAGGGAAGGGCCCGACTTGATCGCAGCGCATGCACATGTGTTTTTCCATAATTTATGATTTTGGGATTTTACTCTGATAATTTTTTTACTTTGGAATACTTTAAATGTTCGAATAAAGATAAGTGAATGTTTAAATATATATTAAAAATGAAATTTTTAGCCCTTTGATTTTCGGGAGGTTAGAAGTTGGTATCAGAGCCTTGGTTTGAGGGATTCGGGCATACTCTTGGGTATGCCTGGACTCAAACTGAGGGTTTGGTGAAAATTTTCATAAAATAAAAGTTTTATCAAAAAAAGGATTTTTAATCAACGAAAGGGGTGTGATGCGTGCAATCCGCCGAGCACAAGTAAGTGGTCCCCAAAATACCAATACATGTTTATTATGAAATATAATATTATTATGTAAATTGCATGCTAGATTAGGGATAAGGATCTGCTCAATATTTCATGATAGGAGAGATGCCTTTATATGCATGATTGCTTGAAGTTTTAGAATCGAAGTGGATAGAATGACCTGATTAGTGTATGCTGGTTAGATTTTTTGTAGCCTGAATGCTGCTTGCTTTGTGCTTTGTGGGACTTTTAGTGATGTGAATTGACTGCTATGTGAATATGCCAAGGCACAGGTGGCGCAGGTTAAATAATATTAGAGTGATGGATCTGACTCTACTGCGCAACTCTTGTTTGAGCCCAACCGTTCTAGGGTTGATTCTTTTACTCGAAGTATTATCTGATCTCTGTTGCATGTGACTATATTAATGAGGAAGGTAGTTTACATTGGTGGGAATCCTTCAACAGCTGAGGGTTGGGTGAGGTCGGGAACCTAGGAGATCCTAGGATATGTTTCAGTGGGTTTAGTGGCGCTGTTTCGTGAGCTTGGTGCATCAGTTTGAGAGGCCGACTTAGAGGATTCGGGATGATTCCTGAGAAAAGTATGGATAGGTGTGGAAGGTAGTATTGGGCTTGTACTACTGAAAGCACATGATCCATACTCGGATCGGGGAGAGTCTTGGAGAATCTAAGAAGCTTGGGAGGAGGATTTTTGGGTATGTTCTGATCTTTTGCATGTTGTATTTCAGTTTGGTGATGAGCACTCACGGAGGAGGTTCTGGTTCTGCTTCTAGTTCTGGCTCAGGTGCGGGTACTGAGCCAATTAGCGAGCAGATGCTGGAGTTCATCCCGTCGCAGATTACTTGTGCTATTTTGGAGCAGACTCCAGTGATCCTTGGTTCGGTCAAGGAGAGGATTTTGGAGATCTTAGATGAGCGCTTGGGAGCTTTATGTGCAGAGGTTATGGCTATCGTTGGAGCTCACACTCTTTCTTTCCGTGAGTTCCGTGCGTGCGGAGCTCCTGCGTTCTATGAGGAGAGGGACCCTATTTCCAGTAGGAGGTGGTTAGCAGATATGGATAACGCGTTCAGGACGAGTTTCTGCACAGAGGAGGCGAAGGTCAGATATGCCTCCTGCCTTTTGAAGAACAGGGCACGGGATTGGTGGGAAGAGGTTAGTCGTGAAGTGGTTGATGATGTTGTTGATGCTATGTCATGGGAGAATTTATCGATCAAGTTCCGAGCTGAGTTTGCACCAGTGATTGAGGTGCATCAGTTAGCGCGAGAGTTTCAGGATCTCCGCCAGACTACTGAGACTGTGGCAAAGAGCACTGCCAAGTTCCGGAAGAGGGCTTTATTGGTTCCTTAGTATGCAGCAGATGAGGAAATGAAGAAGGTGAGGTATCATGATATGTTGCGGGGATGATATGAGGGAGTTTGTGAGTATTTCAGGGTGCAAGGCCCTGAATGATATGCTCTCTAGAGCCTGAGAGTGGGAGATCGATTTGGAGCACCTTGGGAAGAGGGGGGCAGATCAGGTACAGGTGGTGGAGGGTCCCGAGAAGAGACCTAAGACTTCTGATCAACGTTTGAGAGGCCAACATGGCCGGAGTTAGTGTCACACGTGTGGGAAACTAAATGATGGAGTTTGTCGTTCCAGGGGTTTGGGCTGTTACAAGTGTGGCATGGTTGGTCATGTCAGTTTGGATTGACCTTAGGGGGCAAGTCTGTTATGTTTTCACTGCAACCATGTGGAGCACAAGAAGGCCGGTTGTTCGATGTTGAAGGGAGGAGAAGTGAGTTCACCTGCTCCGACTACTTTGAGGATCACTGATGGTCGTGAGAGTAGGGTTGGAGCCCTAGCAGGGAGGAGCCGGACATTGCAGTGTCAGACAGGGGAAGTCCGGATTCCAGCAGGCGATATTACGGGTATGTTATCATTTGCCTTCTTTTGGTTATGATCAATATTTATGTGTTTGAGATTTTTGTATCAGTTTGGGTAAGCTTTATTTGTGGTGTACTTCTCGGTTTTGATTGTGTTGTATCATTAAGGATTTTATATGCCATTTTCATGCCATGAATCATTAGTGGGTTAGTGAGGGGTTGTATCTCGTGTAGCAGATTCCAAAGTTTGCGGTTGTTATTCTGGTTTTTGGTCGGGATCGGTTCAGGGTATTATGTGAAAGGTCTATGGTCAGGATTCAACAAGTTAGTTTTTCGGTATCGTCAGGATTCAGTGGTTTTAGCAATTGTGCTTGGTTGGCTCTTGGGGTCGCAAAGGGAAGTGGTCTCTTTCTGAGGTTTTTGGTCTGAGCATCTGTTCATTGGGCTTCAAGATTTAAGTGTTGTTTTATTAAAAGCTTCTGGGGTTATCAGTTTTGCTGGGATTTCGGGAAGTGTTAATCTGGTCTTCAAGGGCTGTGCAGCATTTTGGGTTTGGATAGTGATGGATCACTAACATTGGTAAGTGCAGGTTGTCAGCAGTTCGATCATTGGAGAGTAAGAAGGATTGGGAATCCTTCAGATCTCGTGTTCTGTGAGAGTTGAGTCGAATCAAAATGGGGGAGAGCTGTTCAGATCTCCAAGAACGGAAGCAGGTGTGAGACTAGGATGAGTTTCACATCCTCGTAGGTAAGATCTCCAGGAGCGGAAGCAGGTGTGAGACTAGGATGAGTTTCACATCCCCAATTAGCCATCTGGATTGAGGATTAGGTGAGTTGGGAGTTCGGGAAACCTCCCATCAGTTGGTTAGCACCTTATTGGTGATGGATAGCAGGCTTTTGGTGGACCCGAGTTAGGATTCCAGTCAGTACTCGAGTTCAGCTTGGGTGCTTGGTCGAGTGCGTGCTCGACTTTGGATGTGTTTGGATTGAGAGATTAGCGTTAAGACCATGGGCGGCAGCTGTGGCGAAGTAGAAGTGTTGTAAGACTGCGGGGTGGCCCGTAGCATCCACTAGTAGGCAGTTAGTGTAGAAGTGATGTAAGAATGCGGGGTGGTCTGTAGCATTCACTAGTTGGTAGATAGTATGGGAGTGATGTAAGACTGCGGGGTGGCCCATATCATTCATCGGTCCCTGTGCAGCGGTAAGGGTGTGGAAAATCCTTGATTGGTCACAGATTTCTTCAGATGGTTAGGACCAGAGTGGGTCAGCTCGTAAGACTGTGGTAAGGCCACAACATGCTTGGAATCAGGAAATGGTAGGTCATCAAAGACCGGGTATGATATAAGACTACATTTGGTCATGTAGCGTTATCTTAGCATTGGATTTGGTGGCGAGATGGTTTGCATGATTATTGCTAGTTGAGGCTTTCTTTCGGATGTCGCACGGGGCGACCGTGTGTGTGTGTGTGCCTCTTGACTCAGAAACCGGGCAGTGGTTCGGTATTTCAGATAGTTGGCAGACAAGTTGGGACCAGGGAGGTCTCAGCTGCTTTTGGAAAGTAGCTAGGAAGCAACACGATGTTTCGGACAATATTAGTGATTTGGGATTTGGGTGTGTGGAGTAGCTTGTTGTTCGGGAAATTCTATTCATTTGCAGTTGCATTAAATAATCACAGAGTAATGGATTTGACCCTGTTGTACAGCTCTCGTTTGAGTCTAACCGTTGCAGGGATGAATCTTCTACTCGAAGGATTATCTGAGCCTTCTGTCAAGTATAAGTGTTATGCACATGTTTATGGTCAGTGAAATTGTTCCCACTAGTAGTATCAAGATAATCGGGGTTGGAAGTGTTTTGTTTAGTCTATTATTCGATGAGGAATTGGCATGGTAATGATTCAGCGTGGGCGGTCTGTTAGGGAGTCAAACCAATGTAGGATTTCAGGTTTCGGAAAGGTAGAAGTGGTTTTCTGCAGGGGCTAAGGATTTGTTATTCTTCGGGTTGGAAGTTCCTGTTTGGGTTGGGTTCGGTTGCCTTGGGAAGGTCGTTTTATGCTTAAGATTTTTGGTTGCGTTCCTCGAGTTGTTGGTATGATCTGAGTGTTAGTAAGGAGCGATTTTGAGGACGAAATCCAATTTAAGTGGGGGAGAGTTGTAACACTCGGTTTCGGATTGCTTTATTATTCGGGGATGTGGCCCAATCATCAGTTGTCATGAGGATTAGGGCCTTGAGGAAGGAAGAATTTGGCCCTTTTTGGATGTGGGTGTTATGGTTTAAGTGATGCAAGAGTTCGATTGTGTTTCAGAGCCCAATGGTATAATCATAAGTTGTTAGTTCAATCCTTTATGAATTTGGGTTCTTGTTCGGTATGTTATAAGGCAAAGGTGAGTTGACAGAAGTGTAGGGCCTGTCGTCACCTTTCTGTGGATATAAAGTTCGCAGAAAACGGACCTAAGACAAGGGAATTATGGCTTTTTGAATAATTGACAGATATGGCCCTTAGTGGAAAAGGTTTGCAAGTTGGTCCCATACATGCAAGGAGGGAAGGCGCATGTTTGGCCACGTACGACCATCGTAAGCTAGGGTACGCCTAGCGTAACTGGCATAGTGCCAAACCCTAAGTTTTAGGGTTTGTGCACCATTTAAACATCCCGATAAGCTTAAGGTGCTCTCATTTCTCAGCCTCCACTTATCTTAGAGCCTCATTTCGAACCCTAACTCCCTTGGTGGTGTATTCTTGAGCTTGGAGGTGATTTTGACAGGTTTTTAGTGTTATTTCAAGGAAGTGAATCTTGGTGATCAAGCTTGGTGTGGCCTTGGGGTTGTAGATCTAGAACCTTCACACTCTTGGGAAGCTTCAAGAGGTAAAAAGTTCTTATATTGACTTCTTCTTATACTAGTTTGAGTTTAGGGCAAGATTAGGAGCTTTTATGGTGTATTAAGTTCTCCTTGTGAGTTTGAGCCACTCCAGGGGCTTGGAGTGATATATATTTCCCCTTCTGATGTTGTTAGTTCATAAAAATGCTTGCTTGATGTTTAAGAATGGACCATACATGTGTTAAGGTGCTTAATATGGGTCTTAATGGTTATATTTGGAAGTTGGGTCCCATTAAGATATGCAGACTGATAAAGTTGCCGACTTTATCAGTTAAGGACTTAATTTGAAGGTTTCCTGAGGTTTGGGGACTAAGTGCTTAATGGGCTAAGTTAGAAAATGGAGTTTGGGTAGATTGCCATTACGCGTCGCGCATGGTGTAGTACGCCCCGCGTACATGATTTTGCCCCCAATTCCAGTTGTCTAGCGTACGCCGAGCGTACGGGGTGTACGCCGAGCGTACACGACCAACATGTAATTTTGAGTTCGGACCCTTTTTAGACCATTTGGACTTTGGGGCTTTGGTTTAGTTTTTGGGCTTAATTGGTTAGGATGAGGACTTTCATTAAAGTTTGTATTCATTTATTGGGCTTGCCTTGCTGGGCCTAGGATTGAGGATTTGGGCCATAGTGGGCCCAATTAGCTTGGGCTATTAGTGGGCCATGTTAGTTGGACCTTTTATGGGTTAATGGATTTGGTTTGAAACTCAATTGGGCTATCACTGATCAGTACTCGCGTTCCAAACCTCATCATGATGTTTTTCCATAAGAATTTGATCATTTTCCTTCCTGATATGCATACTAGTGGTTCGGCCTCTATTCATTTGGTAAAGCAGTCGACCACAACTACCAAGAACTTCACTTTTCTAGGGGCGTCTGGAAATGGTCCGACTCTGTCGATTCCCCACTGATAGAAAGGCCACGGTCTGGTCATGCTCGTTAGAGGTGTCGGGGAACCCCTTGTACTGGGGAGGAGGTTTGGCATTCTACACATGTTCACATTATTGTTGTCGCGTCCTGGTGTATGCTTGGCCAGTAAATTCCCATCCGGAGTATCTTCCCCGTGAGGTCTGTTGCTCCTTCATGTGTGCCAGATGGCTCGATGTGCGTATCCTGAAGCGCTTCTTTGCCGTTAACTTCGTCTATGCACTTTAACCATGGTGTTATGAACCCTTTTCGATATAGCACCCCTTCTATAATAGTATATTGCGACGCTTTGATTCTATTTTCCTGGCTTCTTCATGAATGTCGGGTAGGATGTTGTGTTGCAGGTATTCTACTATTGGCGTCATCCAGCTGCGCCGCTCTGGGGTCAGGGTGTGTACCTAGTGTTCGTCTATGATTCTTTCCTTGAGCACTTCCACCAAAACTTTCTTGGACAAGTGGCCGAAGTACGTTGACGCTAGTTTGTTGAGGGCTTCTGCTCTCCTATTCTCCCATCTTGGAATTTGCTTAATGGTGAAACTCTTAAGTGGTTTGCCGAGTTTTTAAATGGCCTTCATGTATTTTTCCATCCGCTTGTCTTTTGCTTTGAACTCTCCATTTATTTGATTGGATGCCAATCTTGAATCTGTCAGGGTTGTCCCTGTACGCCTCCATTTGCCTTGTCAACTGTAGGCCAGCCAACAGGGCTTCATATTCAACTTTGTTGTTGGAGGTATGAAAGTCGAAACGGAGGTGTAAGTGAATTCTTCCCCATATGGGCTCGTCAGTATTAGGCTTGCCCCCGATCCCTCTTTGCTGGATCCCCCGTTAGTGTATATGGTCCATCCCTGGCTACTTTCTATCTGACGCAAGTCCGATAATTCTTCCTTGTGGGTAGTTGCCTTTACCTCTCCTGGTATTTCAAGAAGAAAATCTGCCAATGCTTGTCCTTTGATGTTGGTACGTGGGCCATAGCTGATATCTTGTTCTCCTAACTCAATCACACACTTTACCAGACGCCCGGATGTTTCTGGCTTGAGTAGCACTTGTTTGATTGAGCAAAATGTCAATACTTCTATCTGGTGCGTCTGGAAGTATCGCTTCAGGTGTGCGAGTACCAGCCTTTCTAGGATGGGATAGTTGGTTTCTGGCCCCTGTAGAGCCCGACTAACAAAATAGAATGGTATCTGCTTTCCTTCCCTTTCCACTACCAATAGCGAGGAGATAGCTTCATTTGACGCTGAGAGGTATACTTGTAGCGTCTTGCCTGGGATGGGGCTGGCCAGTGTAGATAGTTTATGCAGGGCCTCCTTGATTTGCTGGAGCGCTGTCTCTGCTATTGGCGTCCACTGGAAGTTGCTTTTCTCGATGCATCCTTTAAGAGTGTGGAAGAGTGGCATGCCTTTTTTTGCTGATTTGGAAATGAAATTGATCAAAGTGGTCAGTTTAGTATTCACCCCTTAAGTATCTCTCAAGGTGTGTTTTGATTGCTGTGACAACCCGAAATTTCTATCTTGTAAAGTCATTCAATTCAACCACAAGTCAGACTTGTTTCTGCTATCTTTTAGCATTGTTAAGGGTCTGTTTGAGTGTTCTAAGCCTAGTACATTCAAGGTTTAAGTGTTAGAAAGTATCTACTAGAGTTCGTTGTGCAGCATTCAAGCCGGAAACTCCATTACTTGGAGTTTACGGCCGTAAACTAGAGATTACGGTCCTAATCTCTTGGCTAGCCGTGAACTTCTTCAACTCTTGGCCGTAAACTCAAGCCATTTCATGTGTTGGCCGTAAACACTTTGGGCCGTGAACACCCATGGCCGTAAACACACCCTTGTGTGTGGCCGTAAACACCTTTAGTGCAATCATATGTGATTGTAACACTTCATTCCAAGTGTTTCCTAGTCACTAAGGTTGTTCCCTATCAAGATTAGTTGTTATATACACTAATTATATCCATATATGTGTCATTATATGCTTATTAGGATCTATTTGTGCTAGGGACTTCACCTGACACTTAGCATCCTATATCGATCTTATATTTGAATCACTCACTACAGGTGAGTTCATACCCCTAACTTATCTTTTAAATGAGTTTAAATGCTTTTATGGGGGGGAATACAAGTAGAAAACATTATAGTTATTGTATCAATCACATGTGATTAATAACTATCAATCAAGTAGATTTTTTATTCTTCAAAACTGTGTTATCAAGCAAACTATTTCAAAACCTTTTATAAATTGACATCAGGTCATCTATAACCATTCAAATGGTTAAAACTCTTTTATATGCTAAATTGTTTATCAAACTCTTTTAAACTTATATATTGTCAAAATCATGTCTATATAGATATAGTTATATAAATAGGATTGAAAGGGCTTAGGACTGATAACTTGCTTTATTTCCTGTTCCTTGTTTGGTTGTGGACTTAGGGCATCGGTTGTTTGTCTGAGTGTCGTTTGAATCTTAGTTATATATTATGTATATGTGTATAGATATAAAAGTTCTTCATTCAGTTCAATACCTTTTGGTAGCAAAGGTGTACAAACATGATCAGTCATTCAAACAATATTACTAGTAAACTATAATAGGTATAGTTTAGAGGATTACTACTCACTATTTCTAGAACAATGAAACATAGAAGAGTCAGTTCATACATGAGTCAGTTCAGAACATACTATAATGAGAAACAGAAAGAACATACTATACACTAGAACAGAGAGAACATACTAAACACTAGAACAGAGAGAACATACTATACACTATAACAGAGAGAACATACTATACAAATACAAGAATACTATAACATTAATGTGAGCCACTACGTCATGACACGGCAATATACTGCTGTGTCACATTTTGTAACTAGAGTCTCCTGGAGGGAGAGTGTGAATTTGTGTATAGATCTATACGCGATTGACCATCCTACACCTTGCTGCTAGCTACAGTGGGACCTGCAGGTCTACGGGTGACGAATGTCATACCATTTCGACGTCTTTGATCGTCGTGTTTTACTAGTCAATCAAGTATGGTTATAATCTCATCACATTTTACCTTAATTAAACAATTGGTTTAAGGTAGTTAGTACATCTGTAGTTAGTATATACAATACTACTGTACATCGTCATTTTCCCATTATATTTATATTGTGATCTTCTCACATAAACGGTAATGTAAACTATTTTCTGGTAATAATATTCATTCTTGGGAAAAACACTTACTTTTACAAAAGAACAAACATACAGAACAGTCAAGTCTTAATAGAAGACTACTTTAGTAGAAAATATAGGATTTTCTAGGAAGTATACAAAAATTTACAACAAACACTTACAAACATTTACATCAAACATTTACAAACACTTTCATCAAACTTATATAAACAATGACACTAAAATACTTATGAACTCACCAACTTAAATGCTGATCTACGCTTTCAAAATAACTTGTATTCTCAGGTCACAAGTAGACAGGTACTGATGACCAGGTTTTGAGAAGAGGGAGCACGTTCAAGACTCGTCTTTTATTTTTGAGTTATATATTTTTGGTGTCTTACAAATACATTCAGAACACACTTGTATTCAATTATACTATTAATGCAATGGATGATGTTGTTGCTTGTTTTACTATTATGCATTGTTATGATACTGTACATGACTTCCTCCGCCCCCGAACATTTCCGCCGTTCTGGTTTGGGGGTGTGACAGATTGGTATCAGAGCTTTGTTTATAGTGAATGGAGTATATCAACCCATACAAGATATACAACTATAAACACATCGGGATTAAAACACTCTGACCAAGAGTTTATACTTTTAAATAATAAAATATTTAACTAAAGTATACATACAAGCATTCATACTAGGATCAGTGTCATACTAGAACAGAACAAAAGTATTGCGGTTGTTGGACAACGCAAGTAGGCTTGGGAACATATAATCAGATCTGGGAGTGATATAGCCTGATCAACTATATCTTTCCGAGAAGTGATTAGCATGTGCCTAGGAATGGTTGTGGTGTTGCAGCAAGTCTAAAAACTTACCAACACTACTACAATGAAAAATTTAGAACAGAACATAAACTTAAAATACTATAGGAGTATTTTGTGTTACTATAATTACTTATGTGCAAACTAAAAAGGTCTTTAATAGTATGTCAATAGTTGCTGAGTGGATACGCTAAGGTTATATGTAACTAAGGTGTCGTAGACTTAGAATATGTGATCTTTGCTTTACTTCCTGTTCCTTGTTTGGTTGTGGACTTAGAGTTAGGATCACTTATTCGAAGGTCTATCCTGTTTTGGTTACATATGACTGGTATGCACTACGCAAATATTGGAGTAACTAGTAAGGATCATCTTCTAATTATCTTCAGTAGTACGTCTATTAACTATCTCTTTTACCCCTATTCTCGCGTAGATATCTGGCGGGATTTCATCCTCATGGAGATCCGTACTTCCCCTACCAAGGAAATGGTGGATGGCTCGATGCAGAGCCAGAAGAGAATCATGCAATTCCATTGGATGATGACTTCGCAGAGAACTTCCCGAAGGATTCTGACTCTGAGCCAAAAGTCAATGATCTACCCCTAGTAGCTCCGATCCCAAATACTAACCCTCGTCCGGCTTTTCAAGGCCCGACCCCTCTGTTGGCGGAAAACTTGGGAAGATGGAGTCAAGAACAGGGTCAACCCATACCATACAACGGAGACAGAAGCTTCTACAATCTGAGTGAGGGAGGCCCAACAGACAGAATCCTGCCTATTCTGGTTCGCAGGGTTGCTCGAAATGATGAACAAGGTAGGGCAGCCATCAACCGAGTTATGGAAGTTGATGCCAATGCGGGAGTTAATACAGTCCGCATTCGCTATATTGAAGATGCTCATGGGAGAGCTATGAGAGACAATGAGGCTCTGCAGCAAGAATTAGCTGTAACTGGAGCTGAAGTCATAGAGCTCCGAGCACGCCAAAGAGTACATGAGAGACACCTACTAGTTGTGGAGCGTCAGCTGGCCGCATTAAGGGTTCATCCGAGGGGTGCCCATCGCCAGTAGGAGATGCTCTACTTATCCTTTCTTTTGATTAAGGAATAGCCTTCTTATCTATGCTCTAAGTAGCACTTTTCCTTGTAAATTTCCTGTTTATCTTAAAGACCTTGAACTTTCAGTCTGTTAGGTCTTTGTGCTGTCAAAATTTTCTTATTCTGGTTTGATGTAAGACCTACTCCTAGGTCATTTTCCCGAACTTGTTACATCTTTAAATGCCAATATTATTGACAGACACCTAATCTTTTGAGAAAATCTATATCCAAATGCTTTCATTCTTCTATTGCTAGATCTCAATTTCAATCATACTCTCATCTGTTTTGTTGGGCTATGGAGAGTTAGTCCATGATTCACGCTCATCATTCTCTCCATTGAATACTTACCAATATATTCATCTTTGTGAACTTACAGCTACAAGATGCCTCCCCGTAGATCAAACAGACGCACTACTCCGATAACTCCTACTCAACCACCACCTCCTCCACAATACAATCCAGCAGCTATCCAAGCTGCAGTAAATGCGGCTGTTACGGCATCCCTAGCTCAATTCATTGCTAGTGGTACTAGCGGGAGTGGAACAAATGTGCATTCCACTCAAGGTGATGCTCCAGTGCGCTCTAGAGAGTGCTCGTATAAGGACTTCACCAACTGCAAGCCCAGGACCTTTAACGGGACTGGAGGAATCATTGCCCTCTCGCAATGGTTCGAGAAAACGGAGTCGATCTTCGAGATCTTCTCCTGTCTGGAAGGAAGCAAAGTTAAATTTGCTGCCTGCACCTTCGCGGACAGAGCCCTGACGTGGTGGAATAGCCATGTCAAGTCACTAACCCTGATAGTGGCTAATGCTATGGGTTGGCAAGCTCTGAAGGAGCTCATGATCGAGGAATACTGCCCGAGGGGCGAGGTTCAGAAACTTGAACAGGAACTCTGGAGCCTAACCATGAAGGGCTCCGACATAGTCGCCTACACTGCCAGGTTCAGCGATCTGGTGGCACTATGTCCGGGAATGGTCCCTATTGAGGGAAAACAGATAGAGAGGTATATCTGGGGGTTGGTGCCTCCATTTCAGGGGAATATCTTAGCTTCAAACCCCACTACCTTCAACAGTACCAAGCGATTGGCACATCGGCTCATTGATCACGGAGTCCGCACTCAGACAACGACAACAACCCCGGCCATCCCAGAACCCTCCAAAGCCGCTGAAAGTAAGCGGAAGTTCTGGGATAACAAGAAGAAGAACGTGACGCATAACTCTGCCAAAAAGCAGCAGGTCGTGGCGGTTCATGCTGCGACAACACCTACTACTACTACGCCTATGAAGCAGTATGCTGGGAGCTTGCCCAAATGCAACAAGTGCAACTTCCACCATAATGGACCTTGCCGGGAAATGCAGTGCACTAACTGCAACAGGTTGGGGCACACTTCCCGTTTCTGCAAGGCTTCGGCAAGGCGAATCACCCAAGTCCCCGACGTTGGTGTGGGCCAGGCTTGCTACAGATGTGGCGATGTGGGTCACTACAAAAGGAACTGCCCGAAGGCAGGAAATGCGGGCGGAGTGGGAAGAGTTTTGGCTATAAGCCATGAGGAAGCAGTAGCCGACCCTACAGTGGTCACTGGTACGTTTCTCCTCGATAACTCATATGCATGCATACTGTTTGATAGTGGAGCGGAGAGGAGTTTCGTGAACCAGAAATTTGCTCACTTAAACAAAAATCACGTGCACTGAAAGAACCGTTCACTGTAGAAATGGCTAACGGAAAAACTGAGAGCACTAGCTGTATATACACTGGTTGTACTCTAACTCTAGACAACCATTCATTCCCAATCGACCTCATGCCGGTCTCAATTAAAAGTTTCGACGTCATTATCGGCATGGATTGGTTGAGTTCTCATCGTGCCGACATCATGTGTTATGAGAAAGCCGTTCGTCTTAATCTATCGTCTAACGAAACTCTAGTTATCTACGACGACAAACCGGGCACGAACCTTCGTATCATCTCGAGCATACAAGCCCAGAAGTACATACGAAAGGAATGTCATGCATTCCTTGCTCATGTAGTCGATATGAGCCAAGAGACGAAAGACATAAAGAACATCCCAGAAGTACGCGACTTTCCCGACATCTTTCCAGAAAAACAACCAGGATTACCTCCACAACGTCAAGTCGAGTTCAGAATCGACTTAGTTCCAGGGGCCACCCTAGTAGCCAAATCGCCCTATCGTCTAGCACCAGCCGACATGCAGGAGCTATCCAGTCAACTTAACGAACTGCTCAGCAAGGGCTTTATTAGACCAAGCTTCTCACCCTGGGGAGCACCGGTCTTGTTCGTGAAGAAAAAAGACGGATCGTTCCATATGTGCATCGAGTACCTGGAACTAAACAAGCTTACCATCAAGAATCGTTACCCTCTACCTCGCATATACGACTTGTTCGACCAACTGCAAGGGGCGAATTACTTTTCAAAGATTGATCTGAGATCCGGGTATCACCAGTTACGAGTGCTAGAGGAGGATGTTCCGAAGACAGCCTTCCGAACTCGTTATGGACACTACGAGTTTGTAGTGATGCCATTCGGATTGACCAATGCGTCCGCAACATTCATGGACTTAATGAATAGGGTGTGCCATCCTTACTTGGATCAGTTTGTCATTGTATTCATCGATGACATACTTATCTACTCTCATAGTATGGAGGAGCATAGTCAACACCTGCGTCAAGTCTTGGAAACATTACGATCGGAGAAGCTCTACGCGAAGTTCTCTAAATGTGAATTTTGGATTCGAAGAGTCGAATTCTTGGGTCACGTGGTCAGTGAAGAGGGAATTCACGTGGACCCTTCCAAAATTAAGGCCATTGAGAACTGGTCAGCACCAAAGACGCCTATAGAAATTCGTCAATTTCTAGGTCTCGCTGGCTACTATCGCAGGTTCATCCAGAATTTCTCTCGGATCGCAAAACCGCTTACTACATTGACCCAGAAGGGCGTGGCCTTTGACTGGGAAGAGAAACAAGAGAAGGCGTTCCAAACGCTAAAGCGAGCCTTATGCAGCGCACCGATACTATCCCTCCCAGAAGGGATAGAAGACTTCGTGGTTTATTGCGATGCATCCAACCAAGGGCTTGGCTGTGTTCTTATGCAATGAGGTAAGGTCATCGCCTATGCCTCAAGACAGTTAAAGACTCACGATGTCAACTACACCACATATGATCTTGAGTTAGGAGCAGTGGTATTTGCTCTGAAGATCTGGAGATACTATCTGTATGGTACTAAAAGCACTATCTTTACAGACCACAAAAGCCTTCAACATATATTCGACCAGAAGGAGCTCAATATGAGACAACGACGGTGGGTCGAGCTACTCAGTAACTACGAATGCGGAATTCGTTATCATCCCGGAAAAGCCAACGTAGTAGCTGACACCCTAAGTCGGAAAGAATACTCTGGTCATAGAGTCAAATCATTGACTATGACTATCCGTTCGCATATGTCCACACAAATTAAGGAGGCTCAAATTGAAGCCTTGAAACCTGAAAATGTGGTGGGTGAACCCATAAGAGGGATGAATAAAAAGTTGGAAGTCAAGGGTGGCGGAGCCTTATATCTCATGGATCGGATCTGGACACCGAGGCACGGTGGTTTCAGAGACTTGGTCATGACCGAAGCGCACAACACTCGATATTCCGTCCACCCAGGTTCAGATAAGATGTATCTGGATCTTAAAAAGTTATACTGGTGGCCTAACATGAAAGCAGAGATTGCTACCTTCGTGAGCAAGTGCCTTACTTGCGCCAAGGTTAAGGTCGAATACCAGAAACCCTCAGGTTTACTTCAACAACCGGAGATACCTGAATGGAAGTGGGAGCGGATCACAATGGACTTCATAACCAAGTTGCCCAAGACAACGGGTGGTCTCGATACCATTTGGGTGATCGTAGACAAATTAACAAAGTCCGCACACTTCCTGCCTATCAAAGAGGCTGACAAGATGGAGAAACTAACAAGAACCTACATTAGGGAGATTGTACGACTGCATGGTGTTCACATATCCATTATCTCTGATAGAGATAGTAGATTCACTTCAAGGTTATGACAGTCACTACAAGGTTCCCTAGGAACTAGGCTGGACATGAGTACAGCCTACCATCCACAAACCGATGGAAAAAGTGAGAGGACGATTCAAACTTTGGAAGATATGTTGCGAGCCTATGTGATAGACTTTGGGAAGGCATGGGATACTCATTTACCCCTTGTCGAGTTCTCCTACAATAACAGTTATCACACGAGCATAAAGGCTGCTCCATTTGAAGCCCTCTACGGCCGAAAGTGCAGATCCCCTCTGTGCTGGGATGAGGTGGGTGACACACAGTTAGCTAAAGGACGAGTTCCTGATATTACTCTCACAGGTCCAGAGATCATTCGGGAAACGACAGAGAAGATCGTTCAGATTCGTGAACGATTGAAAGCCTCTAGAGACCGACAGAAAAGCTACGCAGACAAGAGAAGGAAGCCATTAGAATTCCAGGTTGGCGACCGTGTCCTATTGAAGGTCTCACCATGGAAGGGCTTGATACGCTTTGGAAAACGTGGAAAGCTAAATCCAAGATACGTAGGGCCTTTCGAGATTATCGCTAGAATCGGCCCTGTAGCTTACAAACTCAAACTACCTCGAGAGCTTAGCCATATACACCCTACTTTCCACATTTCGAACTTGAAAAAGTGTCTGTCCGACGAGACTCTTGTAATCCCGATCGACGAGATAGAGATCAACGAGAGGCTCAACTTCGTGGAAGAACCAGTAGAGATCATGGACCGAGAGGTCAAGCAAACAAAGCAAAGCCGTATCCTGATAGTGAAGGTTTGCTAGAATGCCAAGCGAGGACCCGAATTCACTTGGGAGTGCGAGGATCAAATGAAACTGAAATATCCTCATCTTTTTACTTAGTTATTTGTAATTGCTTAAACTCTAATTTCAGGACGAAATTCTCTCTAACAGGGGGATGATGTGACAACCCGCAATTTCTATCTTGTAAGTCATTCAATTCAATCACAAGTCAGACTTGTTTTTGCTATCTTTTAGCATTGTTAAGGGTCTATTTGAGTGTTCTAAGCCTACTACATTCAAGGTTTAAGTGTTAGAAAGTATCTACTAGAGTTCGTTGGGCAGCATTCAAGCCGGAAAACTCCATTACTTGGAGTTTACGACCGTAAACTAGAGATTACAGCCGTAATCTCTTGGCTAGCCGTGAAATTCTTCAAGTCTTGGCCGTAAACTCAAGCCATTTCATGTGTTGGCCGTAAACACGTTGGGCCGTGAACACCCATGGCCGTAAACACACCCTTGTGTGTGGCCGTAAACACCTTTAGTGCAATCATATGTGATTGTAACACTTCATTCCAAGTGTTTCCTAGTCCATAAGGTTGTTCCCTATCAATATTAGTTGTTATATACATTAATTATATCCATATATGTGTCATTATATGCTTATTAGGATCTGTTTGTGCTTGGGACTTCACCTGACACTTAGCATCCTATATCGATCTTACATTCGAATCACTCACTACATGTGAGTTCATACCCCTAACTTATCTTTTAAATGAGTTTAAATGCTTTTATAGGGGGGAATACAAGTAGAAAACATTATAGTTATTGTATCAATCACATGTGATTAATAACTATCAATCAAGTAGATTTTTTATTCTTCAAAACTGTGTTATCAAGCAAACTATTTCAAAACCTTTTATAAATTGACATCAGGTCATCTATAACCATTCAAATGGTTAAAACTCTTTTATATGCTAAATTGTTTATCAAACTCTTTTAAACTTATATATTGTCAAAATCATGTCTATATAGATATAGTTATATAAATAGGATTGAAAGGGCTTAGGACTGATAACTTGCTTTATTTCCTGTTCCTTGTTTGGTTGTGGACTTAGGGCATCGGTTGTTTGTCTGAGTGTCGTTTGAATCTTAGTTATATATTATGTATATGTGTATAGATATAAAAGTTCTTCATTCAGTTCAATACCTTTTGGTAGCAAAGGTGTACAAACATGATCAGTCATTCAAACAATATTACTAGTAAACTATAATAGGTATAGTTTAGAGGATTACTACTCACTATTTCTAGAACAATGAAACATAGAAGAGTCAGTTCATACATGAGTCAGTTCAGAACATACTATAATGAGAAACAGAAAGAACATACTATACACTAGAACAGAGAGAACATACTAAACACTAGAACAGAGAGAACATACTATACACTATAACAGAGAGAACATACCATACAGAAAGAACATACTATAATGAGAAACAGAAAGAACATACTATACACTAGAACAGAGAGAACATACTAAACACTAGAACAGAGAGAACATACTATACACTATAACAGAGAGAACATACTATACAAATACAAGAATACTATAACATTAATGTGAGCCACTACGTCATGACACGGCAATATACTGCTGTGTCACATTTTGTAACTAGAGTCTCCTAGAGGGAGAGTGTGAATTTGTGTATAGATCTATACGCGATTGACCATCCTACACCTTGCTGCTAGCTACAGTGGGACCTGCAGGTCTACGGGTGACGAATGTCATACCATTTCGACGTCTTTGATCGTCGTGTTTTACTAGTCAATCAAGTATGGTTATAATCTCATCACATTTTACCTTAATTAAACAATTGGTTTAAGGTAGTTAGTACATCTGTAGTTAGTATATACAATACTACTGTACATCGTCATTTTCCCATTATATTTATATTGTGATCTTCTCACATAAACGGTAATGTAAACTATTTTCTGGTAATAATATTCATTCTTGGGAAAAACACTTACTTTTACAAAAGAACAAACATACAGAACAGTCAAGTCTTAGTAGAAGACTACTTTAGTAGAAAATATAGGTTTTGCTAGGAAGTATACAAAAATTTACAACAAACACTTACAAACATTTACAAACACTTTCATCAAACTTATATAAACAATGACACTAAAATACTTATGAACTCACCAACTTAAATGCTGATCTACGCTTTCAAAATAACTTGTATTCTCAGGTCACAAGTAGACAGGTACTGATGACCAGGTTTTGAGAAGAGGGAGCACGTTCAAGACTCGTCTTTTATTTTTGAGTTATATATTTTTGGTGTTTTACAAATACATTCAGAACACACTTGTATTCAATTATACTATTAATGCAATGGATGATGTTGTTGCTTGTTTTACTATTATGCATTGTTATGATACTGTACATGACGTCCTCCGCCCCCAAACATTTCCGCCGTTCTGGTTTGGGGGTGTGACAATGGCACACCCATTAATTCATCGATTTTAACTTGGCTGGGTTGGATTCCTTTTTTGGTGATGTAGTACCTCGGGAATTGCCCTTTTTCTACCCTGAAGGTGCACTTTCCCGGGTTCAACTTCATCTTAACCCTTTCCAGCATTCTGAGTGTATCTTCTACATCTTCTAGTAGCCTTCTTTCATCTGGACTTTTTATGACCATATCGTCGGCATAAAGTTCGATGTTTCTTCTGATCTATTTGTCGAACATGGAGTTATCGAGGTGCTGATAGGTTGCTCCCGTGTTCTTTATACCAAATGCCATTTTTGTATAACAAAACGTACTGTGGTATGTATAAAAGGCGATCTTTTCTTCATCCTCCTTGGTCATTAGGATATGGTGATACCCCTTGTATGCGTCTAAAAAATACTTCAATCTAAATCCCTATAGAGACTCAACTTTCTGATCGATCTCTGGCAAGGGGTAACAATCCTTGGGGAGAGCTTTGTTTAAATCAGAGTAATCAATGCACATACGCCACATGCTGTCGTGCTTTTTGACCATGACTGGATTTGCGATCCAGGTCGAGAAGATTGTTTCTTGGAGTATTCCTTCCCTGGTCTGCTTGGCGACTTCAGCGTTGATCGCCCTGTTCCTGTCTCCTCCTTGAACTTGTTTTTTGTTTTTTTTTGTTTTTTTTTTGTTTTTTTTTGTTTTTTTGTTTTTTTTTCTGTTTTACCACTTTTGCCCCTGTTTTGATCATGATTTTGTGTTCTATGATTTCACTATCTACTCCCACCATGTTGGTGGGGGTCCAGGCAAAAACGTGTTTGTATTTCTTTAGAAGATCGATCAACGCCTGCCTTGTCGATGGGGGGAGGTTAGCCCCTATGTTAACGGACTGATCTGGATATTCTCTGTTGATGATCTCATTTCCCCCGATCGGGTATGCCCTTGATCTCTTATCCTCTTGTGCGATCTCCTTTGGGTTGCATGATCTCGTAGCACCACAATTCTTTTGAGGGTGTTACCAGGACCGTCCCCGGTCCTTCAGTTATGCTGAATTTTACTACTCCATGCATTGTCGATGGGATTGCTCCAAATTTGAGTAGGGCCATTCGTCCAAGGATGATATTGTGTTCTGCTGGAAGCCTAATGACAACGACGTTTATGAGGATTGTCTTCCTTTTTGTTTTTTCATAGCTAGTTAGTGTGAATGGCAGGTGGATTGTGCCTAGAGGCCATATGTTGTGCCCTGTGAAACCCGTCAATTGTCCTTTCGCAGGCTTGAGACTCCCTTTCCACTTATCTAGAAGGAGATGGAAACAATGCTTTTAGATAATGTATGCTGAACTTCCAGTGTCTATATACACCCGGTGTATAGTGATGTCTTTGATGGACCCTTGGATTATGAGCGGGTTATCTCCCTGCCACCCTACGAGTCGTGGATCTTTTGCTGAGAACGTTAAGCCCTGTATGGATTTTGCAAGGTTGTCCAGACCATTGCCTTCTTCTTGCCTCCCTCTCTTGGGTATGATCATCAGGATTTCTTGGGGTCGGTCATGTTCCTTGGCAGTGTCTTTAGCATTCTCAGCGTCAAACTTGTCCCGACGGCTCCATGTTACCTCTATCAGGTTTCCTTTCAGTTGTTTATCTTCCATTTCCCTTTTTCAGTACTGAGCAGTTGGTAGTGTCGCGTGTTTTACTCTTATGGTACTCGTAGTATCGTCCTTTTAACCCATTTGTTGGCTGTCTGTCAGAGACAACGTAGACATCCGGTCGTCTACCTCTTCTGTTGTCTCTCTGGAATGGTTTGAAACGTCTTTGTGGGCGTTTTCTGCGCCCAAAGTGTCTGCTACCGGCATGAGTCTCTTGGTGATGTTGCGGTTGGTTGTGGTGCTTTGCGACTGAGGGGGTCATGGCATTTAAGTATGCTTGTTTAGATACCTCTCCTTCTTCTTGCCTTAAGTAACTTTCCACATTTTCTTTTTGTTCAGCACGTGTTTGGGGCTTCTTACCCATGAGGCTGGGACAACGGTCCCGGAAAAAGGCCACACGTGAAGGCTACTACTATTAAACCTTCGTCGTGCCCTGGGACGTCTAATGTGGCATTAGTGAACCTAATGAAGTATTCCCATATCATTTCTCCTTCCTTCTCTTTGCAGCCAATGATCGAGTGTGAATCTCATTTGTACTTACATAGCTGCTTGAAATTTTTCAGGAAAAGATACTTTAGCTGGCCGAAATTGTAGATGCTCTCAGGGCGGAGTGTTTTGAACCATGTTCTTGCATTCCTATCTAGGGTTATCGGGAAATACGTACACCAGAACCGGTTGTCCAACTTTAATGATGTCATAGTCCATTCGTATGTGTCGTTGTGGTTGTCTGGATGTGTGGTTCCATTGTAGGTTTTAAGGTGCGACAATTTCGATGTATTTGGAATTTCATAGCCTAAGAGTTCTTAAACGAACAAAAATGTCACGCTCCTCGACAAGCAATCTTGGTTTGGGATTGGAAATGTGCTATGGGGGTTGAACTGTTGAGCCGTGAGGTATGGTTATACCGACATGTTGTTGTATGCTGAGAGGTGTCCCGGTGTTGGGCTGTAAAAACTTTGTTGTTGGAATGGGAAAATTGGTGATTGGGTTACTAGGAGTGGCGAGTTTGATACGAACAGGTGGTTTGGCATGAATGGTGAGTATTGTGAGATCGTCGTGGAGAATGGTATGCTTGTTGCGAACGAGGATGTTTGGTAAGTCGTTGTTTGTCCTCCTGTCGCTTGGTTCAATGGGGATGCTTATGGGAAAATGAACATACCACCAACGTTTTCCACCGTTGGTGGTGTCGTACTTCTTGAGATTGTTACAAGTTGTTGGCTATGCAATGAGGTTTTTTGCGCCGATGCGGTGGCAAGGGGTGTCGACCCTTCAATGAATGGTCTCCACTGTTCACTCATCGGAGCGATGGTCATCACCGAGCCACTTTGTTGTGGTGCTTCACCGGCAACCGTCATTGGCCGTTGAGGTTTTAAGGTGGGAGTGATGACTGATTCCAACGACATCATGGATCTAATAGGGCTCGTCGGTGTTCCACTAGCCCCACAGGCGTTGTCGTTTGTCATCTTCAAGTGTTGTGAGGTGTGCTTTAGTTTTTCATTCGTCAAACACCGGATGATGCCAAATGATGCGACCTGGTCCTCCTGTGATGCTATTCAAGGGTTCTGATTGCTCTGGCGAACCTGCAAGGTCACAACAGGGAGAGGCCGTCAACCGTTTTCCGGGAGGGGATCCCGGAAAAACGCTCTGACGGTCAGGTCAGTAGATGGACTTGGCTTGTATGAAGTGAATTAAGTGAGAATGGATTACCATTCTAGGCACTGGAGGAGGAATTTTATACTGAGACCTCCTGCCAGTCCGTAGGAGACAAGGGCGTCAGACTCGATCGGATCGGGCGCGCTGATTGGGAAATCGGGCTCCTAGTTCTGTCAGAGCTAACGATTGGTTCAGGTGGTAATGCGCTGAGCATCCACTTTGTCCTCTAGAGTCGTTGTGCTTTCTCTCCGAGTAGAAGGCGCCTCTGGCAGGGCCAGACCTTCTCCGCGGGCACCCCGTGCTCAAAGGGCGTTCGCGGGCGCGAGATGCCGTCGGGCTGGCTATCTCTTGCGTAGTTCTTCTTTTGTGGATTCTTGGCGCGTCTGAGCGTGCCTTATGGCCCGTGCTGAGTGCATACCATCATTATAGTTTGATTAAATTGCCATTAGTCGAAGTATAATGACCAAAATAAAACATCCAGAAAATTTCAGTGACTAAAAATGGCCCAAACCCAAATTATTATGTAGCACATAATTTTCATTTGATTGACTAGGCCTCGTCAATAATCAATTTATGCCTTCTAATTTAGGTAGAAGTTTAGCCTTGTAATTATGAGTATTTTTTTATCCTTGTATCTTCTTTATATATACTCATAATAAGAAAAGAGGAATACACGCTCAATTTTTAACCTCTTCTGCAAATATCTTCTCTTCTCCTTTCTACACACACTTATATTCACCGTTCTTCCTGCATAGTCTTTGATGGTACCAAATCATAGCCATGGACTCTGAATCTTCACATTCTCTTATCGTATTCTATAAGCTAATGTCATCATGGCAAATAGTTATCGATACCCCAGCTCCTAAAACCCTTGTTGATGGTAAAAATATTCCTTATCATGAAACATGATAGAAGGCTATATATTTGATTTGTTGTTGGATAAAAGGGAACATTACCCTAACAATTCAACCTTAGTTAAACTCATGTGACACGGATCTACGACGTTGAGTGTTTGGGCTAAATAATTTGGCCCCACATCAACAATCAATATTAAAAACCTACAAGACTGTCTTCATAACTACAAAAAACCAATAAACCTTTCTATATCAGACTATTTTCTCCCAGCCAAAAACCAGACCTTACTCACTCACTGCTACAAGAAGACCAATTAAAGACTTAGAACTTATTCAATGTATTCTTGGTGGGCTTGGTGCAGAATCCAAAGAAATTCTCACTTTGACAACTCCCATCATATTTTAGAAAATCCCTTAATGTTGATATATTGACAAAATTACTTCTTGAAGAAGAGATATTACAACAAAAGTTTACAATTCCAATTAACCAGTACATAACCCTAAAAGCAACCAAAACAAGCCCATAACAACCTAATTCATCTCCCTGTTCCAACAACAATAGCAATTGGGAGGACAAGGTCCTGATTTTAATAACAGATGTAAAGGTGGAAATCAGGGTAGTCAACAGTGAAGCAATAATTATAGTAAGAACAACAAAGGTAGTCATAGTGGAGTTAGTTCTACAAGAGGTACATATGGAGGAAGAAATTCCCATTGTAAGGGAATTCTACCCTCACACTCCCATGTAGGTCACTTTTTAACCCCAATACTACAAGTAAAACGTGTTATCAATATGGACATGATGATAGAGGTGGAAATCAGTGTAGCCATTAAGCAACAATTACAGTTGGAAAAAAAAGGTAGCTATAGTACCAGTAGTCGTACAAGAGGTTCATCTAGAGGATGAAATTCCCATGGTAGAGGAATTTTACCTATACACTACCATATATACCACTTTTTTCACACCAATATTGTATGTGCACTGTATTATCAATATGGACATGATGCCAAAGTATGTTCACATAGTAACAATACAACTTACTTCTCATAGTTTGAACTATACGTCTTGAGCTCAAGTGAAACAAACCACATGATATCAAACCCCTCCAACGTGACTGGGTGTTCACCATATAAATGTAAAAGCTTAATGATTTTTGGTAATGGTAAAAGCTTTCCCGTTGTTTAGGTGTGAAAATTTAAGAAAATATGTGTTAGTGTATCCCAAAACAGTATGAAATTGTCTTATATAGTTATATAGGTTAGAGTCTCTCCTCTCTTTATAAAGGGATCTTTTGGAGGAACAAATTTGGGATCCACATACTTTTACATGGTATCAGAGCGGGTGTCATGCATCCTTTGCATTCAGGACATACGTGTAACGTGTATATCTTTATCCAACCTCTAACTCTAAGGGGGAGTGTTATTGCATCCCATATCAATGCGACACAGTCTTATGTAGGTATATATATGTTGGAGTCTCCTCTTTCTCTCTCTCTCTCTCTCTCTCTCTCTCTCACTCTCCATAAAAGGATATTTTAGAGGGTCAATATTGGGCTTCATATATATTTACAATGTGCTCTTAAAGAGTAAGGTGTTACTGATGACGCGTTGATGAGAATACGTTGCTGATGGCGATGCATTATTGACGATTTGTTGTTAAGAATGTGCTGTTGATGATGTTATTGTGAGAATGCATTGATGATGATGTATTTTTGAGGATGCACTGCTGATGATGATGTGTTACTGATGATGCATTGATGATAGTCATTTATTGACGATGTGCTGCTGACGATGTGATGCTGAAATCCAATGTTGATGATATGCTGATGAGAATGCGCTGTAAGGTGCATGACAGGTGGCAACTCACATCCCCTAAGGTTGGAAAATCTAGGAGCAACTGCAAGGCATCATGTGATTGGCAGATTCCATTTAGGAGTTAATTATTGATGGGCTTGGTTCATTAGAATTACGGCATCTGCATGTTTTCCTATAAATAGGCACTCCCATGTACTTCAATATTTGCGTGAGTTGTGTGTGTGAGTGCACAAATTTTAAGAGAACAATCATTATGAGGTATTACTTTTTATTTGAGAGCTAAAGTGAAGTGAAACCTTTTGTGAGTGATTGTAATTGTTCTTGAAAGTTAATAAAACCCTTTATTTCTCGTTCGCTAATAGACATAAGTCGCTTTGACCGAACAACGTTAAATAATATGTTAATTTCTTTTTTGTAGTAGATTTCATAGTTTTATTTCCATGTGTTTCACTATAATTGTTTATCGCTTTCTGAAGTTGCTTAACTTGTTTTGTTAAATTACCAACACCCATTTCTCATGTTGGTAAATTTTCTATTCATTATAAAAATCGTTCTTTCTAACTGAAAAATGTTCTATTTATTTCGAAGTTGCAAAAGCCTCTATTATCCATTCTCTATTTCTCAAAGGATAATAATTGTTTCTTTGAAATTGACTTGTGTGGTTTTTATGTTAAGGACATTTACACGCGATATATCTTTCTTTCTGGAAATAGCTTGCGAGGTCTTTATCAACGATCATTTAATTCAAGCACATCTTATAGCTTGATTTCTCTCTTAAGGAAACGGTCAACCCCTGATATGTAGCATGATCACCTAGGGCATACTTTTCTAATATCCTTAGAGTTCTTTGCAACAAGTTTATGTTACCAATGAATGGCAAATTTTACAAAAATAGTGTTGCTATGTATGCCTTATATGCAAATCATCCAAAATAGCATTTGTTCCTAGAAAGTTTTATGATTTACATCCTCCTAACATGTTTCACCTTGATGTTTGGTTTCATGTCATGGTTTATTCTATGAATGGCCATCATTTTTATTTATCTATAGTTTATGATTTTCCTTTTATGTGTGACTTATCCCATTATTTCATAGGTCTGGTGTGACTAATTTTTTTCCACATTCAAAACTGAAATTAAAAGCCATTTATCTAAGAGCTTTTCAATGATTCATTTTGTTAAAACAGTTCAAACTGATGGTGGTGGTGAATTCACTAGTCGTCATTTTACAACATTTTATTTCAAATAGGGAATTAAACACCAACTCATTTGTCCCTGCACACCACAAAAAAACGGTATTGTAAGATGAAAACGTAGACATATCATTCAAATGGGTTGTTGTCTTATGAAAAAAATCAAATACATTGTTGAATCTAGTAGTGTTGCGTCCTTGGGCTCGGTCATTAGCCCGGTTTTGTTAGGGTTTAGTATTTAAGGTGCATGCATGCATCCTTTGTTAGCAGCGCTTTTATTGTTCTTATCATTGTACTACAAACCCTAGCTCGCCTCTACAGTGGAAGTTCTTCATCGAGCTCTGCTGAGGCGTGACTACATTTGAATGATTAAGCATTACTTGATTCTATATCGTGTTTATTGTGTTTGTTTGCTTTTATTGTTTAGCCTGTTGAAGATCTAATCGATCTAAGAGTTTTTCAACTCATCAATTGGTATCAGAGCAGGAGACTGTGTAATTCATACACATCTCTTCTGTTGAATAAGATCTTAGGGTTTTCCGCTTTGATTGATATTGTTAGAGCCGTCATTTGCTATTGACGTAGTTCTTTAAATATTCGATCTTACCCTAACGTTATTTACAAGCCTGATCTTAAGCAGGTTTTTGAATAAACATCGTCATGTCCATGGATGATTCTCAATCAAACCCAATCAATATCTCCAACAACATAGGATCGACGACAAGGATTCCTATATTGTACACTCAGGATTATGAGGTCTGGACGCATCACTTTGAAGACTACGTGATTGGCTCAGAAGACAATGGATACTTGATCTGGGAGGCGATTACTGTAGGTCCATTCGCTCACTCAAGCACTTCAAGAATTGTTAAAACTCAAAAGGAGTACAATCAACTCGTTGGTGATGTGAAAGACATTCCCCAAGATGAGAAGGAAAAGTTTTAGTGCAACATCAAAGCTTTAAGAATGATTAGGTTTGCTTTACAATCAGACACATTTCGGTTAGTAAGCTCATGCACAACGGCAAAAGAAATATGGAACAGATTGAAGGAATTGTATTCTACGGATGAAGATATTGAGCATTCAGTCCAAACATTGTTGCTCTCAGAATTTGGTGACTTCAAGCAGAAGCCCGAAGAGAAGCTTATTCAAGCCTTCGATCGCTTCAATCATCTCCTTAGTAAGATGATAAAACATGGGATTGAAAGGAAAGTCATTGAGCAGAAGGTGACATTCATGAATGGCCTTAGACCTGAATGGATGGCAGTGGTGTCTACTGTGAAGGCACATGAAAAATTCATGTCACACCCCCGAACCGTCAGAACGGACGGCGGAAACGTCCGGGGGCGGGTAACGTCATGCGTAGTATCACAACAATCGTATCATAGCAATCAAAGTAAACACAACCATTATATTATAATATGAATATTTACATCTGTTTGAAAACATAGTTTGTACTTGTCGGCATATAACAAAAGTAAAAGATAAAGACGAGACTCCAAGATGCTCCGTCTTCTCCAAAAGCTGGCAAGAGTACATGTCTATTGTTGCCCTGAGAATACAAGCGGTTTTAAAGAGTATCAGCATAAAGCTGGTGAGTTCATAAGTATTTAGTTCTGGGGATAGATGTTTCCTTGATCCTTTGAAAAGTGTTTCCCAAGAAAATCCTATATTTTCTTATGAAAGATGTTTGATTATCGATTAGTTATTTGTTAAACATTCCGTTTATGAAAGGTTGAGTTATCCCAGGAAAATCCTATATTTTCCTTAAAAGTTGATCGTTGGTATTCTGTTCTTGTCTGAGGTGTACAAGTATCTACCATACTTGTATCGTTAGACGTAGTTTTCTTGAAAAACCCTGTTTGCTCCCTGTGAGGTGTATTAGCCTTATTACATAAATAAAGACTAACAAATAAGTGGTGAACTAAATCCTAAGGGTATTATTAATACCCTCTAGTAATCAAATCGGTTATTACTTTGAGGTTAGTTCACTTGATTCATTATTACAAAAGTAAATCTCTGCTATCTAGGTTGCGAGTGTCATAACCGTACTTAGACTTGATATGGCACGTAACGGGGCCAATATCCTTTATGACTTTGTCACCCGTAGACCTGCCAGTCCCACTATAGCTAGCAGTGAGGAGCGGGATAGTCAGTCCCGTATAGATCTATACACAACAATCACGCTCTCCCTACAAGAGATTCTGGTTACAAGTGCTAGTCCTACACTCTCGAATTCGGTGGGAGTGTTACCAAGGACGTGTCTCCAACTTAAAATAACAAATTTACAAATAATAGTATAGAAAATCATGTTTATAATTTGCATGAATCCCTTATAAAATAACACATTTTACGATATGATTCACAAGTTCGTTGCTTAGTTTAGAAAACTGTTTCTACGAGTTGATTTCTTAATCGTTTGGTAAAACTATTTTCTGTGTTAAAAGCATTCTAAACATATAGTTATCTTAAACAAAATAATATATTTTGAGCACAAGTTTCCTTGTACTTTTGCTTGTATTCCCCCCCTTGAAAACATGGAAAATTCGAAAAAAGCGTAGGGGTATGAACTCACCGTTGGTCGGTTGCGAAGGATTGAACTGGATGATCCTTGAGTTGCTGTACGTTGCACTTAACGGAATCCTAATATCAAATAAATACATATATGTATCTAAATTCGCGATTTCGTTAGATAAAGTGTTATGTAAACACTTGTTTTTGGTTAAGGAATGTTACCAGGACTTGGGTGAATGGAGAAAACAGACTTTTCCCCACGAAAGAGCTGTTTACGGTTGTGAATTGGAGTTTACGGTCGACAGACCGTGAACAGGGTGTACGGTCGACAGACCGTGAACAGAGTTTACGGTCTAAAAAGATTGCTGAGTTTACGGTCTATGAAGATTGTCGAGTTTACGGTCGCAACGGGTTTACGGTCTATGAAGATTGACCGTAAACTCAAGAACAAAGGTGCTTGTGTTCGACTAAAAAGTGTTCCAGAGGCTCCCAAACGGCCCCAAATGACGATTTCCGGCTTTTTTTGGGTGAAAAGAGGGCTTTTTGGGTGTTTACGGTCAAGAGGTGTAGAGAGAGAAAGGGGGTGTTTCCGGTCAAGAACGTTCAAATGAGGGTGGGGGTCCAGTATTTACAGACTGGGGGTTTGGTCGGTGGTGGGGTCCACCTGGCACCGACCGTAAACGGGTTTACGGTCCGACCGTAAACTCGTCCGGACCGTGAACTCGGAGATTTTCGAGATAGTTTCGAGTTTTTCGCGTGATTCCCGGTTATCCCGACTCGTATAAAATACGTATTATTTATTTAAAACGTAAAGTCTTTCCCAAACTAAGAAATTTGACGGAATTGAATAAAAACCCAAATTTTATTAACGAAAACTGGGTAAGGATAACGGAAAAAGTTTCGGGTTGTCACATCATCCCCCCGTTAGAGGGAATTTCGTCCCGGAATTCGAACATAGAATACAAATCATGGATTAGAAAAGAGATGCAGATACTTCTGTTTCATCTGATCTTCGCGCTCCCAAGTGAATTCAGGTCCCCGCTTGGCATTCCAGCGAACCTTCACTATCGGGATGCGACTTTGTTTCGTTCGTTTGATATCTCTATCCATGATTTCGATCGGTTCTTCCACAAAGTTTAGGTTCTCGTTGATTTCAATCTCATCGAGAGGAATCACAAGTGTTTCATCGGATAAACACTTTTTAAGGTTCGAGACGTGGAAGACGGGATGAATGTTGCGAAGTTCTTGAGGTAAACGAAGTTTGTAGGCTACGAGACCGATCCTAGCGAGGATCTCGAAGGGTCCTATGTATCTTGGATTTAGCTTTCCATGCTTACCAAAGCGTATCATGCCTTTCCAGGGTGAGACCTTTAACAGAACACGGTTTCCAACCTGGAACTCCAAGGGTTTACGTCGTTTATCGGCGTAGCTCTTTTGTCGATCTCGTGAGGCCTTCAGTCGTTCTCGGATTTGTACGATCTTTTCGGTAGTTTCGCGGATGATTTCTGGGACAGTGAGAGTGCTGTCAGGGACTTGCCCCTTGGCTAGTTGCGTGTCACCCACCTCAGCCCAGCACATAGGGGATCTGCACTTGCGGCCATAGAGGGCTTCGAAAGGCGCAGCCTTGATGCTAGTATGGTAACTGTTGTTGTAGGAAAACTCGACCAAGGGCAAATGGGTGTCCCATGACTTTCCGAAGTCAATGACACATGCTCTCAACATGTCTTCCAAGGTCTGAATGGTTCTCTCACTCTGCCCATCTGTCTGAGGATGGTAAGCTGTGCTCATATCCAGCCTAGTTCCAAGAGCTTTCTGCAGGGACTGCCAAAATCTCGAGGTGAACCGGCTATCTTGATCGGAGATAATGGACATAGGCACACCGTGCAGTCGGACTATCTCTTGGATGTAGATTCGCGTGAGTCTCTCCATTTTGAAAGTTTCTTTGATTGGTAGGAAGTGAGCGGATTTCGTCAATCGATCGACTATTACCCAGATGGCGTCGTACCCACTAGGAGATTTGGGTAATTTGGTGATAAAATCTATAGTAATCCTTTCCCACTTCCACTCAGGTATATCCGAATGGTGGAGTAGACCTGAGGGCTTCTAATATTCGACCTTCACCTTAGCGCAAGTCAGGCACTTGCCCACGAAGGTAGCGATCTCTGCTTTCATGTTTGGCCACCAATACCACTTCTTGAGATCGAGGTACATCTTATCCGAACCTGGATGAATGGAGTATCTGGTCTTGTGAGCTTCGTTCATGACAATCTCCCTGTAACCACCGAACTTCGGGGTCCAGATCCGGTCCATGAAATAATAGACTCCGTTTCCCTTGATCTCTAGGTTCTTTTCCATTCCTCTCAATGCTTCACCCGACACGTTCTCTGGTTTTAAGGATTCCAGCTGAGCTCCTTGATTTGCGCGGATAAATGGGAATGGATAGTCATGGTCAGTGCCTTCACTCTACGACCTGAGTACTCCTTCCGGCTGAGGGCATCTGCCACCACATTGGCCTTGCCGGGATGGTAGCGGATTTCGCACTCATAATCGATGAGTAGCTCAACCCATCATCGTTGTCTCATATTCAACTCCTTCTGGTCGAAAATATGCTACAAGCTTTTATGGTCAGTGAAGATAGTGCACTTGGTTCCGTAGAGATAATGTATCCATATCTTCAATGCGAAGACCACTGCTCCTAATTCCAGGTCGTGCGTTGTGTAGTTGACTTCATGTGCTTTCAGCTGCCTTGAGGCATAAGCAATGACTTTTCCCCGTTGCATGAGCACACAGCCCAGGCCTTGATTGGATGCATCACAGTAGACAAAGAAGTCCTCCGTCCATTCGGGCAGGGACAAGATAGGTGCGATGCATAGGGCCCGCTTCAACGTTTGGAACGCAGTGTCTTGCTTTTCACTCCAACAAAAGGGTACGCCTTTCTGAGTCAGAGTGGTTAAGGGTTTGGAAATTTTGGAAAAATTTTGGATAAATCTGCGATAATAGCCAGCGAGATCCAAGAATTGACGGATTTCTGTGGGCGTCTTCGGTGCTGACCAGTTCTCTATCGCTTTGATTTTGGAGGGGTCCACGTGTATGCCTTCCTTGCTTACCACGTGACCTAGGAAGGTTACTTTTCGAATCCAGAATTCGCACTTGGAGAGTTTCACGTACAGCTTCTCCGTCCTTAGAGTTTCCAGCACCGATCTCAAGTGCTGTCGATGATCTTCCTCACTTCTGGAATAGACAGGTATATCATCAATGAACACGATTATGAACTTGTCCAAGAAAGGGCGGCACACCCGATTCATCAGGTCCATGAATACTGCCAGTGCGTTGGTTAGACCGAAGGGCATTACCACAAATTCGTAGTGACCATAACGAGTTCAGAATGCTGTCTTGGGAACATCATTCTCATGAACTCGCAGCTGATGGTACCCTGATCTTAGGTCTATTTTCGAGAAGTAGCTAGCTCCTTGAAGTTGATCGAAGAGGTCGTCGATTCGAGGAAGAGGGTAACGGTTTTTGACAGTGAGCTTGTTCAGCTCTCGGTAGTCAATGCACATCCGAAAGGATCCATCCTTCTTTTTCACAAATAAGATCGGGGCTCCCCAGTGTGAGGAACTCGGTATTATGAATCCTTTGCTGAGCAGCTTATGAGCTGACTGGATAATTCCTGCCTTTCTGCTGGCGCTAAGCGGTATGGGGATTTAGATACGGGGGTAGCTCCGGGGATTAAGTCGATGCGAAACTCGACTTGGCGCTCGGGAGGAATTCCCGGGAGCTCTTCGGAAATATATCAGGAAAATTGCAGACTTCGGGGATGCTCTCGAGGTCTTTAACTTCTTGCTTCTCGTTAATGACATGGGCTAGGAACGCATGACACTCCTTTCGCAGAAGTTTCTGGGCTTTGATGCACGAAATGACGCGGAGGTTGGAACTGAGTTTATCGCCGTAAATCATGAGGGTTTCACCAGAGGAAAGGTTGAGACAGATAGCTTTTTCGTAACAAAGGATATCAGCACGATTGGGGCTCAACCAATCCATGCCGATGATGACATCGAAGCTTTTTATGGAAACTGGCATAAGATCGATCGGAAAGAATGATTGTTTAGAGTAAGGGTACAGCCTACGAATATGTCGTTAGTGCTCTCTCTCTCTCTCTCTCTCTCTCACCGTTAGCCATTTCAACAGTAAACGTTTTGGTTAAAGGCTGAGGTTTATGTTTGAGAAGATGTTTGAATGCATGACTAACAAAACTTCTCTCCGCACCAGAATCAAAATGAATGCATGCATATGAGTTGTCGAGAAGGAACGTACCCGAAGCAACAGTAGGATCAGCGACTGCTTCCTCCTGGCCCATGGCTAGTACTCTCCCCGTACTGCCGGTTGTTGTTGCCTTGGGGCAATTTCTCTTATAGTGACCGATTTCCCCACAGCCATAACAGGCTTGACCAACACCTGCTTCAGATGCCTGATTGGTGGGTTGGACTGGTGCTTTACAAACTCGAGCTGTGTGCCCCTTTTTGCCACAGCTGGTGCAAAGCATTTCACGACATGGGCCGGGGTTATGATGGTAATTACACTTGTCGCACCGAGGAAGGGAACCAACATACCTACTGGTAGGTGCTTGAGTGGCAGGAGCAGTAGCAGGAGTAGTAGCAGTGTGTACTGCCACCGTTTGCTGTTTCTTTGAGGGCTCCTGCGAAGGCTGGCCCTTTCGCTGCTTCCAAAACTTTCTTTTCTCACCACTCACCTTTGCTGGTTCGGGAGCGGTTGTTGCATTATCAAGATCAACTCCGTGATCTATGAGAGTCTGCGCCAAACACTTAGCGCTGTCAAAGGTGTTTGGCCTAGCAGCCAAGACATTTCCTTTGGTTGGTTGTGTCAATCCCCAAATGTATCTCTCAATCTTTTTGCTTTTCGGGGTGACCATTCCCGGGCAAAGAAGTGCTAGGTCCTCAAACCTAGAAGTGTAGGCAGGAATGTCGGAGCCTTTCATCTTCAAGTTCCATAGCTCGTGCTCCAGTTTCTGCATCTCGCCCCTTGGGCAGTATTCAACAAGCATGAGCTCTTTCAAGCTCTCCCACCCCATAGCATTGGCTATCGACAGGGTTTGGGATTTGACCGGCCATTCCACCAGGTCAGTGCTCTGTTGGCGAAAGTGCAAGCGGCAAATTTCACTTTGTTGGCTTCCGAACAGGAACACATTTCGAAAATGGACTCGATTTTCTCGAACCATTGAGTCAGGGCAATAACACCTCCCTTGCTGTCGAAGGATGTGGGTTTTGCGTTCATGAAGTCCTTATAGGAGCACTCCTTCTGGTGTGCCTGACTACCTTCATGATTTTGGGGATGAGTACCACCTCCCGGCCCGCCAGATCCGCTAGGATTAATCTGTGACATCGCGGCAGCCACAACATCAGTAATAGCTGCCTGGAGCATAGTGGGATCAAACTGAGGAGGTGGCGGTGTCGGATCTGTTGGGGGATTGTTGTTCTTTTTGTTGGGTCTTTTCTTTGGAGGTATCTTGTTCTAAAAATAATCAGGAAGGAGAGGGTGGTAAGTCCTCTGGAATTGAATCAAGAGATATGAAGCAAGGTATATCTCAATATGATAGCTAGAGTGTTCTACTAAGCGATAAGCAAGGAAAAGCTACCAATGCAAATAAGTTATCGCTAAAAGGAATGAGTAGCAACACTTGGAAGCGAATTTCTGCAATGAATTTGACTCTAGTAAAATACTCCTATAGTATTTTAGGTTGTTTGTTTTGTTCTATCGACGTCTTGTTGTATGGATACTTGGTAAGTTTTAGGCCTGCTGCAACACCACAGTCACTCCCCAGCACATGTTGGTCATGTCTCAAATGAATATAGTTGATCAGGCTATATTGACCCTAGACATGATTACATAACTGCCCAGGTTTAATCGTAGTGTTCAACATCCAAATACTTTTGTTTTGTTATACACATGATACTGTTTCTGGTATGTAGGTATACTTGTATACTTTTTGTAAAAATACTTGTATTTTAAAAGTATACTTTTAGTTCAGAGAACTTTAACCCCTTTTAGTGTTTATAGTTGTATACCATGTAAGGTTCGGTATACTTAGTTCACTATAAACAATAGCTCTGATACCAATCTGTCACACCCCCGAACCGTCAGAACGGACGGCGGAAATGTCCGGGGGCGGGTGACGTCATGCGTAGTATCACAACAATCGTATCATAGCAATCAAAGTAAACACAACCATTACATTATAATATGAATATTTACATATGTTTGAAAACATAGTTTGTACATGTAGGCATATAACAAAAGTAAAAGATAAAGACGAGACTCCAAGATGCTCCTTCTTCTCCAAAAGCTGGCAAGAGTACATGTCTATTGTTGCCCTGAGAATACAAGCGGTTTTAAAGAGTATCAGCATAAAGCTGGCGAGTTCATAAGTATTTAGTTCTGGTGAGAGATGTTTCCTTGATCCTTTGAAAAGTGTTTCCCAAGAAAATCCTATATTTTCTTATGAAAGATGTTTGATTATCCATTAGTTATTTGTTAAACATTCCGTTTATGAAAGGTTGAGTTATCCCAGGAAAATTCTATATTTTCCTTAAAAGTTGATAGTTGGTATTCTGTTCTTGTCTGAGGTGTACAGGTATCTACCATACTTGTATCGTTAGATGTAGTTTTCTTGAAAAACCCTGTTTGCTCCCTGTGAGGTGTATTAGCCTTATTACATAAATAAAGACTAATAAATAAGTGGTGAACTAAATCCTAAGGGTATTATTAATACCCTCTAGTAATCAAATCGGTTATTACTTTGAGGTTAGTTCACTTGATTCATTATTACAAAAGTAAATCTCTGCTATCTAGGTTGCGAGTGTCATAACCGTACTTAGACTTGATATGGCACGTAACGGGGCCAATATCCTTTATGACTTTGTCACCTGTAGACCTACCGGTCCCACTGTAGCTAGCAGTGAGGTGTGGGATAGTCAGTCCCGTATAGATCTATACACAACAGTCACGCTCTCCCTACAAGAGATTCTGCTTACAAGTGCTAGTCCTACACTCTCGAATCCGGTGGGAGTGTTACCAAGGACGTGTCTCCAACTTAAAATAACAAATTTACAAATAATAGTATAGAAAATCATGTTTATAATTTGCATGAATCCCTTATAAAATAACACATTTTACGATATGATTCACGAGTTCGTTGCTTAGTTTAGAAAACTGTTTCTACGAGTTGATTTCTTAATCGTTTGGTAAAACTGTTTTCTGTGTTAAACGCATTCTAAACATATAGTTATCTTAAGCAAAATAATATATTTTGAGCACAAGTTTCCTTGTACTTTTGCTTGTATTCCCCCCTTGAAAACATGGAAAATTCGGAAAAAGCGTAGGGGTATGAACTCACCGTTGGTCGGTTGCGAAGGATTGAACTGGATGATCCTTGAGTTGGTGTACGTTGCACTTAACGGAATCCTAATATCAAATAAATACATATATGTATCTAAATTAGCGATTTCGTTAGATAAAGTGTTATGTAAACACTTGTTTTTGGTTAAGGAATGTTACCGGGACTTGGGTGAATGGAGAAAACAGACTTTTCCCCACGAAAGAGCTGTTTACGGTTGTGAATTGGAGTTTACGGTCGACAGACCGTGAACAGGGTGTACGGTCGACAGACCGTGAACAGAGTTTACGGTCTAAAAAGATTGCTGAGTTTACGGTCTATGAAGATTGTCGAGTTTACGGTCGCAACGGGTTTACGGTCTATGAAGATTGACCGTAAACTCAAGAACAAAGGTGCTTGTGTTCAACTAAAAAGTGTTCCAGAGGCTCCCAAACGGCCCCAAATGACGATTTCCGGCTTTTTTCGGGTGAAAAGAGGGCTTTTTGGGTGTTTACGGTCAAGAGGTGTAGAGAGAGAAAGGGGGTGTTTCCGGTCAAGAACGTTCAAATGAGGGTGGGGGTCCAGTATTTATAGACTGGGGGTTTGGTCGGTGGTGGGGTCCACCTGGCACCGACCGTAAACGGGTTTACGGTCCGACCGTAAACTCGTCCGGACCGTGAACTCGAAGATTTTCGAGATACTTTCGAGTTTTTCGCGTGATTCCCAGTTATCCCGACTCGTATAAAATTTGTATTATTTATTTAAAACGTAAAGTCTTTCCCAAACTAAGAAATTTGACATAATTTAATAAAAACCCAAATTTTATTAACGGAAACTGGGTAAGGATAACGGAAAAAGTTTCGGGTTGTCACAATTCAAGACTTATTCTCTAGCAAAACTGGTGGGAATATTAAAGTCACATGAGAGTGCTGTGACGAAAGAAACGAATGTGGTCTCTGGCATGGGTTCCTTGGCCCTAATATCCAAAGGAAAGAATGCTGCTGAAGAAGAAGAAGATTTGGATCTTTCTGAATATGATCTAACAAGTGAAGAGTATGCTTTGATGGTGTCAAATCCCAAGAAGTTCATCAAAAGAAGGTTCCCAACAAATAAGAACCGAAACTGGCAAGGTAGCTACAGTGCCGAGAAAGCAACGGAGGAACCGAAGAGTATTTCTCAGACCGAAGAACCTAAGAAGGAAGTAAAACTTGGTGGTGACTCAAGTATTAATTGTCACTACTGCGGAGGCAAAAATCACTTCGCCAAAGATTGTATGCTGATAAAGATGTCAGAAAAGAATGAAGATGAGGACGAGGAAGCGAACCTCACACGACGATTGGAAGAAATCAAGAAGAAGAAAGCTGGATCTAATAACACTATGAATGCTCTTATTGTACAGGGAAATATTGTTGACGATGAGTTCGGAGGTATTGAAGTTTGGTCCACTGATTCAGAAGATGAAGAAGTGAGGAAGCCTACTCGTGGCAGGGCTTTGTTGGTGAAAGAAGAGGACGTTGCAGGAAAGTGTCTAATGGTGACTTCTGGGGTGTCACAAATGAGAGGCTATACCACTGATGGGGGACTGGATAAAGCAAAGGAGCGAGAAGACAGATGTTTTGCAGCGAAACCTATCAATGAGCAGATCAACGAATGCGATGAGTTGATCAAGAAGGTACAATCTATTCTTGTTTCCTTACAAATTCCCATCACAAACTATGAAAAAGAACTAAATGGATTAAAATCTAAATTTTCTAGTATAAGTGGTAGTTTAACTCAAACTCGCGTCACAAACTCTAACCTCACTGATCAAATCAGCAGGGTATCATCGAAGAGTGAGGAGAGGCGTATGTGGATTGAGCAGAAGGAGAATGAGTTGATTAGGTCTAGGGATGAAACAATTTATTTGCAAAGAGATAATTTAAAGCTTTTAAAACAACGAAATGTTTTTTTTAATTTCTAAACGATTATATTCATTACTCAATTGCATCTTGATTGTGAAATAGGGAAGAAGATACATCGTATGATTTTACCCTTCCTTGAGTTAAAGGAGGATGAAATCGATGCCGATGCATATAAATGTGAAAACGTTGTTTCTTTTGATGATATTTCTCCGCTTACAAAATTGGTCTTGACAAAATAGAGTCCTTTATAAAGTCAAAAGACCATAAGGACATGCTCAAAAAATTTGTTGGATAAAAATGACAAATTAAAAATCAAAACCGAAACCGTACAGAAATTTGACTCTCTGAATGCCAAGTTGAGTTCAGAAAATAAAATTGATATTGAAAACACTTCTGAATTCAATGAGGATGATGATATGAGTGAAATATCTGTAGAAGATGTGGTAGATTGTTCCGAATTTGTCAAGAGCGAACCCGAAACCAACAAAAATCTTATATCTGAAAATTCTGTTGAGTTCGCTCGTTTGTCCAAAGACAAGACCAAATTCCTCAAGGAAAAGGCCGTTGTATATCAAAAGGTCCAAACGACTCCAAATCAAGTTTATAAAGTTCATGGAGTTACGCAGCAACAGACAGCCGAGCTGACAACATTAGTAGCAGAAGATAATGCTGATGGCTGTGATGAGTTTTTCTGGTCAGCACCGATTGATAACGCTGATGAAACAGAAGGTCTATCTCAGAAAACATCATGGAGAGTAAAAGGTGGATATGTGGCAGTACCACTTAATGATCCTACACGCTTTGATGTGCCCAGTATAAGTGGTACCAAAATTCCTTCAGGTGAACCGGTCATGGTGTCTAGCGAAACCTCTTCGCTAAAGAGTGAGTCTTATGCTCAAAGACCAATGAAAAAGGCCAACATCCACAAAAATCCAAAACATGTGTTAGACCGAAAACATCAACGAAATTTGAGATACAAGAAGAATCTCACTAAAAGGAAACAGTTTTGGCGATCTCAAAACCCCAATTACGTTCGCTATGAAAAGCCTTCTAAGTCAAAGGAGGAAGGAAAAGCAAACTCCACTTCTTGTGCTCAACATGATGAAAGCAACCGAAAGAAGAGTTTCGGTCCTCAGAATCCAAACAACCGAAAACAGAGTTTCAGTCCACAAAGGCACAGCAACCAAAAGAGAAGTTTCGGTCCTCAGACGGACAACAACCGAAAAAGAAGTTTCGGTCCTCAAGATGAGAGAAACCAAAAGGGTGGTTTCGGTCCTAAACCAACCAATGAGAGGAACCAAAGGGAAAGTGGTTTCGGCTCTCAACCAAGTGAGAGCAATGACCGAAAGCTTAACTCTGCTCCCAAGTCTTATCTTTCTCATTCTCACTCTCACTCACAAAATGATCGAAAGGGAAAAGGAAAGCTCTTTCCGGAAAACGAAAAGAAGACGTTGTTTAAACCCGATTTCGAGAACGGAAAGTCTGCCAACGTCAAATTCTCAAATTAAAAAACTGAACCTAAAGTACTCAAGTCTGATAAAATCAAAGTTTTCACCATAAAAAGTAAAGATGAAACAACCTTAATAAAAAGAACCTTTTTAGTTGATGTTTCTCTTACAATTCCCTGTTCTGTAAAAGGCTCACAAGGACCCAAGAAACTTTGGGTTCCTAAATCTGCTTAATTTTTACAGGTTATGCGTGACGAGCAGTTCGATGATGAATGGTACATAGACAGTGGCTGCTCGCGTCACATGACATGGAGAAAGGAAGAGCTGAGGGAATTTCGGTCCCTTCAAGATGGTGGAAGTGTCAAGTATGGTAATAATTCTTTTGGCACGATCAAAGGTTATAGTATGATCACCAATGGTGATTTCTCGATACGAAAAGTGGCGTACGTTGAAGGTCTACAACACAACCTTATCAGTGTTTCTCAACTGGTGGTTGGTACTGGGTTAAAAGTTTCGTTCGATGACGATGGCTCAGAGATTATTGAAAAGAAGACGAGCAATATTCTGCTGAAATCGAAGCGAAAAGGAGAAATGTACCCTCTGAATCTCAATCCCATATGAGGGAAACCAGCAGTTTGCTTGCTAACAAAAGCTCACTCAAACGAAAGCTGGCTTTGGCACCGAAGACTCTCCCATCTGAATTTCAAAGACATCAACAAACTGGTGAGGTCTTCCTGTTCTGAAGTTCGACAAAGAACATTTGTGTGCTGCGTGTGAAATGGGAAAGCAAAGTCGACAAAGTCATCCTTCTCGAGTCAATACGAAAATTATTGAACCACTAGAATTACTTCATATTGATTTATGTGGTCCATCTTCAATCGAGAGCATTGGTGGTAACAGGTATATACTTGTAATAGTGGATGACTTCTCTCGGTTTACTTGGGTGTTCTTTATGAAGCAGAAATCAGAGGCCACTCCCAAGCTTAAACTCTTTATCAAGCAGATAGAAGTTCAACTACGGAAGATAGTTCGAAACATAAGAAGCGACAACGGGTTGGAGTTCAAGAACAAAGACTTTGAAGATTTTCTTATAGAGAAGGGAACAACTCACAACTTCTCGGCTCCATATACTCCACAACAGAATGGAATTGTCGAAAGGCGAAACCGATCTTTATGTGAAGCAGCCCGAACCATGCTGAGCTTCGCTTCTCTACCTCTATATTTTTGGGCTGATGCCATTGCTGCTGCGTGTTTTACACAGAACAGATCTTATCTCAACAAACATTTCTCCATCACTCCCTATGAGATCTTGAACAACCGAAAGCGTAATGTAAAGTTTTTCCACGTGTTCGGTTCAAGATGCTACATATTCAATTCAAAGGAGCATCGAAACAAGTTTGATGTCAAAGTAGATGAAGGAATCTTTCTGGGTTATTCCTTAACCTCCAAAGCATATAGGGTTCTCAACAAGCGTTCAAAGAAAATAGAGGAGACCTATTATGTTACCTTCGATGATAACTACGTCAAGAAACTGAAGACAACCGAAGGTTCTGTGGAGGAAATATTTCCAAAATCTGGTCAAGTTACGGTACGAATTTCAAACCTCTTTGAGCAATACATGCTGCTATTTGATGAACCAGAAAAGGCTATTCTCTCTGAATCTGAAGCTGCAGACAACAAGGTAGATAACTTGAAGAAGATAATCGATGATGCTGCAAAGAAAATGGCAGAAGAACAACCGATTACAACCGAACAGCCTGACACAAGCGAACCTCCAAAAGATAGTTCTTATATTCAGGGGGAGGATTCGTCTTTTCCACATAACCAAGATTCACCATTCCAGGGGGAGAGCTCATCGTCATTCATTCCAACCGAAAGTCGAGTCCAGGGGGAGAATTCTGAACCTGAAGATGAGGAAGTATCATCATTCGAGGGGGAGAATGCGAATACAAACGATGATGATATTCAGTCAGAATTTGAAGAAGAAGTGAATGCTGAACTGGATCCCACATATGATCCTAATTACCCTCCTCTCACCAAATGGACCAAAGATCATCCACAAACACAAATTATTGGTGATTCGACAGAAAAGGTTCTCACACGATCACAACTGAAAGCGAAACAAACTGCACTTTTCTCTAAAGTGGAATTCTGCATGTTTAATTCGTTCGTCTCCAAAGTCAAACCAAAGACGATCAAGACTGCACTCGATCATTCTGATTGGGTACAGGCGATGCAGGACGAACTCAAAGAGTTCGAGCGAAATAAAGTGTGGAGACTGATTCCAACACCAAAGGATGCTTCTGTGGTTGGATTAAAGTGGGTTTTTAGGAACAAGATGGATAAGGAAGGAAATGTGATACACAACAAGGCAAGATTGGTGATGAAAGGTTACTGTCAAGAAGAAGGTATAGATTACGAAGAGTCCTTCGCTCCAGTAGCAAAGCTAGAATCGGTTCATATTTTTCTCGCCTATGCTGCACACAAGAACTTTGAAGTATTCCAAATGGATGTGATGTGTGCCTTCCTTAATGGGGAACTGGAAGAAATGGTGTATGTAGAGAAACCACCGGGTTTCGTGAACGAGAAGTATCCAGATCACTGCTACATTCTGGATAAGGCAGTCTATGGTCTCAAGCAACCACCAAGGGCATGGTATGAAACTCTAACTAGATTTCTCAAAATGTCTAAGTTTAAACAAGGTTCGGTTGACCCCACCTTCTTTCGTAAGAAAGAGGGTGACCACCTTATGATCGTTAAGATTTACGTTGATGATATCATCTTCGATTCCACAAATCCTAGCTTAACAGCTGAATTTAGGAAGTTGATGGAGACTAAATTTGAAATGAGCTCAATGGGTCCTATTAACTTTTTCCTTGGCTTGAATATAAGACAGGGACCCGAAGGCATTTTAATTAATCAAGAGGCTTACACGAAGACCTTGCTCGCCAAGTTTGGAATGATGGGAGATTCGAAAGTAAAGGTTCCTATGGCGTTTGGCACAAAGCTAACACCTTCTCTGGACAAACCGGCTGCTGACATGACCCTTTATCGTCAGATGATAGGGTCTCTAATGTATCTAACAGCTAGTCGACCAGATATAATGTTCTCTGTTTGTTATTGTGCCTGGTTTCAAGCTAATCCACGTGAACCTCACCTGCTAGCTGTGAAGAACATCTTTCGGTACCTGAAGCGAACCTCTTCTCTCGGTTTGTGGTACCCAGCCAAATCAGGGTTCTTTGTCCAAGCATTCTCAGATGCTGATCTTGGGGGATGTAGACTGGACCGAAAGAGTACCACTGGAGGATGCCAATTTCTGGACGACAAACTTGTTAGCTGGTAATCCAAGAAACAAACTTGTGTGTCTCTCTCCACTGCCGAAGCAGAATATATAGCCGCAACATCATGCACATCTCAAGTCATTTGGATACAAAGTCAACTTCGAGACTACGGCCTGAACATGAAGAAAATCCCACTATATTGTGACTCAAAAAGTGCAATTAGGATTTGTCATAACCCAGTGCAACACTCAAAGACGAAACACATAGCACTGAGGTATCACTTTATCAAAGATCATGTGGAAGATGGTAACGTTGAAATTCATTTCGTAAGAACCACTGATCAATTGGCTGACATCTTCACTAAGGCCTTGCCTGAAGCAAGTTTTAATAAAATCCTACAAGGCTTAGGAATGATGGAAGCTGAATCTGTACCGAAATCTCTTTTGTCTCAATAAAAGTTGGAAGCGAAATAGAGCGAACGCTCGGTCCATTTCGGGTTCGGTTCTTCCGGGAACCGAAATGAACCGAACGCTCCGCCTATTTTGGGTTCGGTCTCACCGGGCTCGGTTCGCCTCTCATCTCCAAATGATGGTTTCGGTTGTATAGTATGTATACTATTTTCTTGCAATTTATTTTATGTTTTTCCTTTTATTTTCATAAAATTCAAAAATATTTTTCTTTCTGTTTTAATTCTTTTTAGAAAATCCTATAAAATCCAAAACATTTTTCTTTTCTATTTTATTTCTTTTTAGAAACTTCAAAACTCAAAAATATTTTCTTTCATTTTATTGCAATTTGCTTCATATAATTTGTGTATAAGGACTATTCTCAATGATGGAGCTGGGTCAGGTATAATTCTTTATCTATGTACTAGCTAAGTGTCCCTAGAAGCATGCTACTGCATGTTGACCCAAGCCTCAAAAGATTTTGAGCGAAGCCTTAATGACTTGATATATACAAATCATGTCTTCCCAATCAGGCTGTCAAATTCACTCTAATCATGAGCTACCTTACTCTTCTCAAATTGAGATAAGAGTTTTTCTGCTTAGTCTATCTTTTATAGCAGAGGTACATTCGATTCTTTAACCACCTCCTATTTATTCTCCATCATACTTCATCTCATAAATGTAACCCTTGAGACTCTCAGCATTAACACTGAGGTTTATGGTTACACAAACTTCTGTGTTAATGATCTTAGTTTCATGCCACTACGTGCTAAGTGAAACCGAAAATTCAAAACATTTAAAGCCTTGACGGTGAACAATTAAATGTTCTAGATTTCACCCTTTGAATTAACGAAACCACTTTTATGAAAGTACACTGAAATCTCCTTTTATTTTTGAGTGAGCCTTATGAAAATGTCTTTCACTAAGACTTTTCTTCCTAAAGGATCCAGGTTATTTTTTTTTGAGATTTCTAATTAACAATTATCAACAAGTCACTGAATATGTTCCAAACCTACTTGTTTAACAGGCCACATCGGTCTCACAAGTACTTCGTTGTATTTCGGTCTTATGTCAAGTATCGGAAACCAGAATTGAAGCGAAAGCCACCCTTCATAGCCTTATATATAAAAGATGCCTTTCAATGCTTCTCAACAAGTAATTGATCGTAATTCAACGGGAATCCAAACAAGCACTTTGAAGTCTATTTTGACTTTGAAGGAAGAGATTCGTGCCCGAGATCCACTGCTTTATGTCTTAAATGACATAACAAATTCCCACAAATATTTTGATTTATTTCTTTATCTTTGACACTATCTTGAACGAAAATCTTGTATTTTCCAAAAGTCTTGTTTGGTTATTCATAAGCTATTCATAAATATATAGCTTCGGTTCCTAACGATGTAATGCAGTTATTTCCAAACAAAGGGTTGTGTCGATATAAAGACTTTGGTACTTATGGTAATAAAGATTCAATTGAAGGTTCAAGCGGTGACTCAGCAGGAAGTCTAATCGATTGGTGTTTTGGATAGAGGATAAGTATGGAAGGCGCGTGAATTTGAATCGTTACCTAATCATGCGTCATCGGCTGTTTGATCGGGGTTGCTAGTTGTCAAATCACGCCTTTTTAGGCGTCGTTTCCCAAATTAATGGAATCATTGCTCGCGATTTTTCTCTCTCTTCAAAATCGTATATAGGGGATTGATTTCTATGGGATTCTTCTCTACCACACTTCACCTCTCTCAAGAAAAAGAAGGCGATTTGGTATTCACTGTTCATCTTCTTCTTCATCAAGCTTCAACAATGGCAAAATCTTCCTCTGTTCAAGAAACCACTGCACGCTCCACTCTTCTCGCAATCAAGGCCAACCAGAACCTGTTGATCGATCTTACACCGTTCCTCTACGATACTTACATGTATCAAGTGGTGGAATGTCTAAAGTATTCCCCAATTATCAAAGCTCTATCAACGGTGGAAGTCGTACTAATGGCATGCCTCTCTCAAATCTATTCCACTGCTACATACGACAAAGGTGCAGAGAAGATTTACTTCGACATTCTTAACCAGAAGTCTTCAATCTCCAAGAGCCGATTTTTCTCTTTGCTAGGGCTCACTTATGACGAATCCATGGTGAATCCTGATTCCATCTCCACAGGTCAGCTTTTCTCGACGTTCTACAACATGGGGCACATTGAAACCCTAACGACTGTGACCAAGTTCAAGAAATCATGCCTTCCTGCTCAATGGAATGGCCTCTTCACCCTTCTTTTCAAAGGACTTTCTAAACGAAGTGCAGGATCTGATGGTGCTAGCAACTCTTTCATGACTCTGCTTTATGGGTTGTACCATGGTGTCAACCTTGATTATGGTTTGGTTTTGTGGCTTCAACTTGTCCAAAGTTTGTCATCTGCTTCTCGCCACACATAAATTTCATGTGCCCGGTTTTGGACCATTATCATTCAATGGATTATGGAGCGTTATCATGTTCCTATCATGGCAGACTCACTGCTCTCCTCCATTGCTACATTTCATACCACTAACATCATTGTCACTCATCCGTCGAAGTTTCACTTCATTGGCTCAATTCCTGAGTCGATGTATGCTTGTGTGTCCCCTGCGAGCAAGATTATTCAGGAGTACAAGAAGCTCCCCTCTTCTGGTCCAAGGGAACTTACTCCTGAAATGATAAAATCTATTGAGGAAGCAGAGAAACCTGCTAAGCGGGGCAAGAAGCAAGAAGCGAAAAAGGGGGATAAAGGAGATCGAATATCAAAGGTTCAGACTCCAAAGAAGCGAAAGTCTGAGAAGGCAGCACCTTCCCAGCCCAGGCAGAAGAAGGTCAAGAAACTGCTCGGAAGCTTATTCTTCAATCATCAAGCGACTTCGAATCCGAGTACGTGCCTACTGGTAATCAACCCACCATTCCTAGCGAATCTGAGAGCGAAAGCTCAGATGATGAAGGTTCGGCTCGTGGTGGTACACCACCTCGTTCGCCTACACCAGAGGTACATGTTCACTCCCAAGCACCTTCTCCTCCATCTGTTTCCATTCCTACTTCCTTACCTCCCACTTTCCCAATAATCACATCTCAACCTTCCTCTACCATTCCCATTCCTACACCTATTTTCTCTGAAGCTACAACTACAACCACCACTGGAGTTCAGACCAACGTATCTGATACGGGGGTTCGTACTTCAGCACCCGAAACCCCTGTTACTACCAAACCTCCATGACCTACCCAATCGATAGAGACCAATACCGTTCTTGGTGGTGAAAACGTTGATTATGATACCTTCTACTACAGTCCCTACAGGGTGCTAAGCGACGATGATGATGATGCCCCTGTCACCAAGCGCCATCTCAAGGAGCTGAATGAGAAACTCGATAAGTTGATGGCCTCCTCCTCTACTCAGGATTTCTCTTCTGAGTCTGCTATAAAATGCTTGATGGCCACCTGGGTCAAGGAACACGAAGCTTCCATCGCCAAAGCAACTTCCGCTATTGATGCTTCAACAAAAGTTTGCACGGAGGCGACCGAAAAAGTCGATAAACTAATTTCTAATGCAAACAATTTACTTGAATCTTTACAGGGCACTGCAGAGCAGAATGCTAACAAGGTCAATGCCTCGGTTAAGTCCCTCACTCAATCTCTTCAACAAGAAAAAGAGCTATTTGAGGTGCTTTGCAAGGACCTCACCTCTGATCACATCAAACATCAAGCTTCTGTCTCTGAACTTTTGAATAAACTTCAGGTAGATCTTGCCTTGGAAAACAAAGTGATGGATGCACTTGCTCTGAGGACCACTCAACTCAAAACCCAGACTCTCAAGCTCAATCAAGCGAACAAGGAAATTGAAGCTCTACGTTTGGAGCGGTCTGTGGTTAAAAGCTCTGTTGGTGATGTTCACTCTATTCTCCTTCATCTTCTTGAAGCCTACGATTCCGTTCTTACCATCTCGGTTCGACGTCATTTGGCTGAGAAGTTACGACCTGCTCTGGATATTCTAAGTTGGATAGAGGGTGTTCCAGAGTCCGTTGTCTCTCCGCAACAAGGGGGAGAAGAGCCGAAGTCTTCATCTCAACCACCGAAACCAAATCAACCGAACCCTCAACAACCGAAACCGAAACCACAACAACCGAATGTGGTTACTGAACCGAAGGGGAAAGAAGCTTCGGGTTCGGGCGTGCAGGATAGGGGAAAAGGAATTACTGATGATACTGATGATGAGGATGATGTTGTTATTGAAGAAACGGTTCCTAGACCTAGTCCTCTCAAAGCCAAGCCCACTGCTCAGGAGATTAAGGAAAAAGTCACTGCTGCCCTTAATAAGGAGAATGTGAAGAGAGAAGTGAATCTGCTTAACCAGAGGAAATCGATGTTTCCTCTGTGGACGTTGGAAAGGCTACGAAAAGAGGTTATTGAAACTCCAAGTTCACATTGGCTGGAGCCCGTTCTTTCATTTAATGTCGAGAATTCCAAAGATGGCGAAGATGGATCAGGAGATTGCCACTGCTATACGCAAGAGGCCCTTAATCAAGCCTGTTGGGAAGGCTGGTGACACTAAGCTGATGGTGAAGGGAAAAATTGATCCACAGTCTCACACCGTCATGTTTCTTAGAGGCGAAGGTCAAAGATGCTTATTTGCTCTGGCTGACAAACATCTATTTTCCAATTCCTGTTTGGAGCACATTCTTGAGCTTATCCATGGGTGTGATCAAAATAGTGAAGCAGACAAGAAGCTGTTCTCAGATATGCTTCGGTGGTATATGGCTTTCAGACAAACTCTTCTTGCCATCATTCCAAAATTGTTCAAGGTTGTGAAGTGAACTTCTCAACCTCCACCGAAGTGAAGACCGAAGTGAAGTCTCGCCCCATTTGACACGAAGGGGGAGATTGTTGGGTCTAGTAGTGTTGCGTCCTTTGGCTCGGTCCTTAGCCCAGTTTTGTTAGACGGTTTGGGCCTGTCCAACCGTGTTTATTTTATTAGGGTTTAGTATTTAACGTGCATGCATGCATCCTTTGTTAGAAACGCTTTTATTGTTCTTATCATTGTACTATAAACTCTAGCTCGCCTCTACAGTGGAAGTTCTTCATCGAGCTCTGCTGAGGCATGACTACATTGAATCATTAAGCATTACTTGATTCTATATCGTGTTTATTGTGTTTGTTTGCTTTTATTGTTTAGCCTGTTGAAGATCTAATCGATCTAAGAGTTTTTCAACTCATCATACATCTTTTTAGTTTTTACTCGAAGCTTTCAACATTGCAGTGTACCTGATAACCAGACTGCTTATGTGTCAACTCAATTATCCTTATCCTTATCAAATATTTCTATTGTGTGTGAATTGACTATCGACTTCTTAAAGATTTTTGTTGTTAGTTCTTCCCTTACATCCAATCGTATAATTATTACAAGCCTATGCCAAAACTAGTTCACAAAAATGTTTCTTGGTTATAATACTGCATGTAAAGTTTATCGATGTTTGGATTTAAAGAATGGTCAAATTTACATATCTTGACATGTTGTTTTTTACGAGTTGAATTTTCCATTGAGAAATAACATTGTAGGTACCAAACTTGGGAAAACACAACTAAATATCGTTGAACATCCGTGAACCAAAATTTTAGAGAGGTCCACTTGCAGCTAAATGTTGTTATAAATCAAAAAAAGTTTAGAGGTCTAATGGCCGCCTGTTGGGAAACCACCATATACACCCAACTCAATGTCAGCACCTACTCCTCAAACTCCTTCCATGCACATTAAGAATCGACATCATCATCATCATCATCATCATCATCATCCATTAGTTGGATAATGACAAAGTGACTTTTTTGTTGTTGATGTTTTTTTTTCAGAAGCACCAGAATCCTCAACAACCACCCCTGCAGTTTTTCCTTCTTCATCTTCCACCCCTGATGTTTCTTCACTTTCCACCCTTGCACTTTTAGAATTTGTCATTCCATCCCTTGATATTCTATATGATTCAAATTTAGTCCTTAAGGTTAATCCTATTATTGATATCTACCAGATAACAACACCACACTTAGTACCTCATAGTATGAAAGCGATTAAATATGATGGCTTGTTTTATAAATGTTGTTGATGTTTTTTTTAGTAACACCAGAATCCTCAACAACCACCCTTGCGGTTTTTCCTTCTTCACCTTCCACCCCTGATGTTTCATCACATTCGACCCTTGCACTTTTAGAATTTTTCATTCCATCCCTTGATAGTCTATATGATTTAAATTTAGTCCTTAAGGTTAATCCTATTATTGATATCTACGGGATAACATCACCACACTTAGTACCTCATAGTCTGAACTAAATCTGATGACTTGTTTTGTAAAACTCATACTTTTAAACAAGCCCCAAAATTCCCTCATTAGCAAGATGAAATGTATGAGGAAATTACAACTCTATACAAAAAAAAGACATGGCAACTAGTTTCGCCACCCCAAGAAATGAATGTTGTTGGATGTAGATGGATATTTAAAATAAAGAGAAAACTAGATGAATTTCTTGAATGCTATAAAGCTCAATTGGTGGCATGAAGGTTCACTCAACATGAAGGTTTTGATTGTGTAGAGATATTCAGCCTGGTTGTCAAACCATCAAACACTCATACTGTAATTTCACTAGCTAATGTTCAAAGGTGGGATATCAAACAAATTGATGTTATAAATGCTTTTTCATAATGGCATTGTAACGTCCCAAAAACCATAGTAAAAAATTTTCATTTTCAAAAGAGATTTCCATAAAAACCATAAGTATCCAAACCATTGTTTCAAAACATAAACATAAAAATCAGAGTATCAATAACATCTATGAAGTAAATGTCAACAAGATGATGTATACGATCATGCCTTCGCCTTCCCTCGATCCTCAAAAGTACGTGAAACATTTAAATCCGAAAATGTAAGTCATAGCTTAGTGAGTTCCCCCAAAATACCTCACACAACAACTTTTACGACTAAATTATGGTTTATTGTAAGTGAAAAGAAAGCTATAAACCAAGGGGGAGATTGTTAGGTCATAAATTATGGTTTATACTTTGCTTTTCATAAGCTTTTAGAGTTCTCGGTCTAGGACCGAAAACACCATGTTTTGGTGTTGTTTGGACCAAAATCACATGTGATTTTGGTTAGGCTTAATATTGTTTTGTTTAGGTTTTGGGCTTGGGCTTGGTTATTAGGCCTAGGTATATATAGTGTTATTTGGGCTTGAAAATCAGTTAGAAGTGAGTAAGGGACGTTCTAGGGGCTGCCATATGCCAAGGACAAGAGTTTAGAGAGAACCAAGAGAGAACAATGTGTAATCAACATCTTATGTACCCGACTATTGAATGATAATAGAGTGCATTGTAGATTAATTATCTTGTTCTTATTGATCTTTGTATTGCATTATACACTTTGATTGGGATTCCGCACCATCAAAGTGAATCTGATTGATTTGTAGGATAATTCGGGACATACAAGTGGTAATAGTGTGCAGCCCCTAGAATGTCCCTTACTCACTTCTAACTGGTTTTCAAGCCTAAATAACACTATATATACCTAGGCCTAATAACCAAGCCCACGCCCAAAACCTAAACAAAACAATATTAAGCCTAACCAAAATCACATGTGATTTTGGTCCAACCAACTCCAAAACATGGTGTTTTCGGTCCTAGACCGAGAACTCTAAAAGCTTATAAAAAGCAAAGTATAAACAACAATTTATGACCTAACAATGTCCCCCTTGGTTTATAGCTTTCTTTTCACTTAGAATGAACCATAATTTAGTCCTAAAAATCCCCCCCTTGGTTTATTGCTTTCTTTTCTTTTCAGTCTTCCTTGATCTTTGGCTTTCAGCTTTAATCTTCGATTTCTTCACAACTTCAAGATGAACATATGAATTTCTACATGAATGACTTCATCTTGAGTAGTTGGACTTCCTTTAAAGAATTGTCCTTGAATGCACATTGGGTGTAGAGGCTTCTTGTAAAGATTCTTGAAAATCAGCACTTTCAGCTTTGAAACACTTCAGAGAAAATAACAGAGAGACCGATTCTTTTGGATCACTTCATCTGGTTCACAGATAGCAGCAAATTGATTGAGGAGGCTTCAATGCAATTCGTCACATAATCTTCAAATACAGCTTCACCTTGCTTCTGGGGTCGAAAGATTTGTGCTGAGAAACGATCTTCACTTCTTGTTCCTTCGAATGAATGCTCTTTAACGAACACCGATGCGTCTGTTGGATTAGGTGTCTAAGCCCATAACTATTATTGGTATGTATTCGACCCGAGAGTAGCATGGTCCATTTGGGTTGCATATCATCAGGACAATTTGTTAGGATGGACTTTTGAGAGAAGAGGTTATATATGATTTATTAATATATTATAAGTTATAATATATTAATATGAAATCATATGTTTTAATTAGTATTGATCAAGAATTAATTTGGAATTAATTTAGTGATCAAAAGAGACTAATTAAATCTATGGGGACTAATTATGATAATTAGTTATATTTATATGTGTTGGGCTTATGATCCATGTTGGACCAAGTTTATGTATGGATACATAATGAGTTGGGCCACATGAACCATGGATCATAAAACCCATGGGTATGGATTTGGGTTATATTCATGACCCTAGAAATCCCACATATAAATAGATACTTCATTGCCCAAAATCGCCACTTGTATCTTCTTGGAGTTCATGGTGGTTTTTGTGTGCATGGAATTCTCTCTCAAGTTCATCCTTTGTCCATGATGTGTTGTGATTCCACTTGAGGCTTCCACACTATTGGGGCTAAGCTCTTTGAGGCCAAATACACCAAGACTTCAAGTTCCATGAAAGGTATGTTATGCTAACTAGTATCTTATATGGTTTATGTTAAATGCATGCTAGTTGTAAGATTAATACCTTGGAAACCATTTGCATGTATAATTAGTGAAAACATAGATCCAAGGTATTTAGGGTTGTATGTGCACCATAGGATGTTGTAGTATACTAAAACCCAACAGTGGTATCAGAGCCTAGGCTTGTTTTCTTGTTATACTTGCAAAAATGGCTGAAAAATCGAATTTTGTTGCTGTCTGAACAGCAGACTCGCCGAGTCCATGAAGGGAATCGACGAGTCCAAGGCTAAATGCATCCAACTCGCCGAGTTGGTTCATGCACTCGACGAGTTGGACCCCTAGACAACATATATTCGATTGTTTTGGCTGGAATTGGACTAGGAACATTACCGTAAGCTGTTTTTGACCTTATAAACTTGTTTTTGATGTGGTAATGTTCATGCTAATCAAATTTCAAAGATAATTATAAATAGATTCATGTTTTGTGTTAGTTTAAAAGTTATGCTAGTTACATGAAAAAGTTTGATGTGAATTATCTTTGTTCATATGAGTTGCTTAGATTAATAGAAAAAAATTAATTGATTATGTGTCTTTAATCCATTTTAATCTAAGAGTTGATTCTAAAATGTGTTTGTGTAACTTGTCCTCAAGTTACATGAAAGGTCACATTTAAGTTTCTTAAAACTCATAAAGTTGGCAAAGGTTACAAAATGAAGAGTCTTGTCCTCATTAAATGGTTTGATGACTCCATAACTTGTCCTCAAGTTATGGAGGTTCAAGAGTCACTTCATTTAATAATAAAAATGTGTAACCTTAATTAGTTCCATAAGTTACAAAAGAAGAAGAGTTACATTCTTTAATAGTTTAAAGTCTTCCATAACTTGTCCTCAAGTTATGGAACTTGAAGAGTTTTAATTAAAACTACTTTAAACACATAATTTATGGAATTAAATGGTTTTGAATTGTTCAAAACTTGCCCTCAAGTTTTGGAATTTGTAAAGTTTCCCCCCATGAATACTTTAGTTCCAAGTTAATCCCTTAGAATTTTAATAGTTTAAAATTCAACCCTTATACTATTATAATATTATAGGTTTAATATTTATATATATGTATAAGAGTAAAAGTCAGTCTTACCGTTAGTAGGCCTCATTCACGAAGCCGGTCTATAAGGGGGGTATAAGGTTACTGCCTATAAAATGGCAGTTTAATGGGTGTCCACTCTCACCCACCGCTTCCTTGACTGGTGGAGGGTCGTTAGCCGAACGGGTAGGACAAGGACTATAATTCTCCCTTCATTAAAAGTATTAATGATAAATACTAAGTAACTAAACACTTATAAATTCCCAATCTTAGTTACTTAGGAAAATGTGAATTTGGTGCTAACCCATGAAATTCACAGTTTGTACCTTACCAAGTCGTTGGTGGAGCGTGTGTGGTTAACCGGCACACTAACTTGGACTAGTAAGGATGGCAAAGGGTGACTTAATGTTTATCATAGATCGATGGAGCGTGTGTGGTTAACCGGCACATTGATTAGGTGATAATATTAAGGGTACCAAGTGAATTTGCATGGTTATTCACACCTTGTTTTGTGATCCTCGGCATCCCAGTCACAAAATTTGAAAGGGCACAATCGAGATTGAAACATGCCATTGAAAAGTTCAATGAATCTCAAAAGATCAAGGAGTTTCAAAACCAATTAAAACCTAAGAAATTATTTCGTTTTTCATGGTGAAAATTGGTGAATCGTCATTCGCCTACCTTCAAATATTTTATAGCTTGGATTACGGCATCCCTCTTCCAAGTTGTAAAATATTGTGTTGGGTCCTAGCCTTAATATTTCATATTGGGTGTTATATTAAGGACTTAAAAATCAACTAACTTGAATATCTCCCATTGTATATGTCTAGTTTAGACATCTATGATCTTCCCAAATCTCTTGGAATTTCACTTCCTCCACCCCCTCCAATTATTCTCCCTAACCCACAAGTTCAAGGTCACTCAAGCCCTATTGACAAGCAAGGTCTATGTGTGATCACATGTTGGAGATGAAGTCACGTATTGACAAGCCGGGAGAGTTGGGTGTCAAAGTCTTGAGAAAGTTGGATGTTCAATCACTTTCTAAGTCACATAGTGAGTTCCTTTGGGACTATTATGTGACAGACCATGACTTGACCCTTAATGATCTTACCTATTTGCTTGGTGCTGCTGAGTGAGCAATGATTTTGAGCACAGGTAAAAGCAAATTTGATTAGAAGATCGACTTCCCAAACCTTCTATTGCCAAAGGAAGGGGCATTAGTTGCGAAGCTGCCAAATTTACCTGAAAGGTCATTAGGATGGTAAAGTCAATAAGTTTGACTTTACTTCAGGAAAAGTCCATTGTCTAACTCTATTAAGTTCCTATTTGGAGATTCTTATTACATGATGTAACTAGATCACATTTTGATGTTTTAAGAATCAAAGTGAAGAGGAAGCTTAAAGGAAGAATTTTGAGCTGTTACTTAAAGAGTTGTGATAGATTGCTTAGGAATACATAACAACATAGTTTTTCACATGCATTTGCATTGTAAGGATAAGTTTTTCCGCAAAGTTTTAAAATAAAGAAAAGTTTTGATTTTATTTATTTTAAAATATCCTTACAGTGGCATTTGTGAGAAATTGTTGTTTATATGTTTCCATTGATAGCAATATTGGAAAATGGATTTGATTCTCTCGGCTGTGGTAGTGTCATAATTTACCAAATAAGGAAATATTCTCATCACCCAAGTTTCAGTTGGGTAGAAACTTGGAATCATGCAAGTTGTATGAAGAATGAGAATTTTCATCTTTGGAAAATTAAGACTAATTCCTTGTTTACATGTATATGTGAGTCAAGTGAAGGACTAAGGGATCGAGTACACATTCTTGTGCACTGGTCAAGTCCACCACAAAGATCGATAAGACTATTCATCATGATTTACTAAAGCTTAGTAAATATGGTTATACTTACAAGTTTAAGTATATTCTGAAACATTGGAAAAGTATCAATGTTAGGCAAAACGAATAAGAAGAATCAAATAAGGCAGGAAGATTAAAGTTTCTCCAATCTGAAAAGATGGGAGAGTACTTGAGTATCTTGTTTTATGATTATCTTAGTGATTATGAAACCATATCACAATTGTTTCTCTAAGGACATCTTAGTGCATTTGTTTGGCTAAGAAGAGATATCGTGGATTGTTGAAATGGTTAAAATAAAAAAGATGAATCATACTTCGTTCCATAACAAGTCTTAGAGTCATACTCCAAGATTGTAACTCGAGTGACATATCTTAAGGAAGGTTTGTAACACTTGTCAAGTGTAAGAGTAAAATGTGTCTCTACTCTTGTACATTTGAAATTGGTAAGTTGTGATGTTTTGGGTTAAACAGAGACCAACTAAGGCCAATTATGTGAAGTGTTAGTCTTGATAAGAATCGGCACTGACCCTTGATAAGAAATGGTTCTTGACAAGAGAGTCTTATATGTCAAGAGGACAGTGGGAGTCTTAAAGCTCTTGAAAGTTCCAAGAACTAATCAAGAATAAAAACCTGAAGTTCTTCACTAGCACACGACTTGAGGTTTATAACCTATCGTGTTGACATTTCTGTGCCTATTCCTGTTAAAGTTGGCTTTGCATAGGAGTTCTGAGAGTTCTCAATTGGTTGCATAACAACTTGGAAGCAATGGCAGGCCCTTGTGCTGCCAGTTGGCAAGAAGTTAAGATTGCACAAGTTCAATCCATATGAGGTTGGATTTGTCACTAACCTTGTCTTGTGATTATGGTTTTGACAAATTCACATGGATAGGGACTCATTCACCATAAAATCTAAGTTTCATAAGGTTTCTCTCCGATTCATGAAAATGATGGTGAGGAAACGCTTTCACTAAGTAGATTTTAAGTAGATAGCAATTGTGTTATTTGCATTCTCAAAGTCGTTAGTGGAGCGTGTGTTGTTAACCGGCACACTAACATGGACTTGTGAGAAGTGGCAAAGGTCTAAACAATTGAGACTATGATTACGACATCCCTTTTCATAGTTCTAAAATTGTTTAGACACACATATGAGCTATCTAACGAAAGGTGTATGAATTTGATAAATTCTTATCAAAGCATCTCGTATCAGAAAACTGAACTTTGTTAAGGAAGTCAATAAAGTATTGATTTCTAGAAGTCCAGCTGATTTCTGAGTACATGTTAAAGCTAGTGGGAGCATAAGTGTTGTGCTAATAATTATCATGTAAGTGGGAGCATGACCATTATGTTAAGTGTTAATTATAGAAAACAAAAGGTTTCAATTGGGAAAAGTTGTTTTGCTATAATTAAGGGAGAGGAAATTATACTTCATTTCAATTCTAAAAGCTTAGATTGAGATTTTGATCATCTTTATTCAAGGATATATATATATATATATATGAATTTTATGTTGGAATGGTTCAACACAAGGAAATTCTATATATATTGCGTTCTCAAAATTCGATTATGATTACGACATCCCTCTTCATAGTCAAATTCTGAAAACATGGCAAATAAAAAATATTGTAGCAAAAGAGTGGTCTATGATCACGTCTTTATGTGAGACATCATGAATCATGTCCCATATACTTCGGATGTAGGATTGATTACGTGTGCTATAATATTTATCCTTTCTAAATTTTCCAAATGCTCAGGGCATTAAGAAGGGAAAAGTCTAGAATTGGATATGACTAAAATGATTAAGCAATTGTCGAGGACAATCTGAGGTTTACCAAAGATTGGTTGCTCATGGGCAGTTAGAAGTATAAGTGTTAATTTTGGAAGGACCATATTGACATATTCGGAAAAGAGGTAACTCTTGTTCAGAAGTGATAGTCAAAATGGGAATCTGGAAAGGTTTCCATAGGTGGAAGTTGTTCTTCAAATCTTTGTAAGATTAGAAAACTTAATGCAAGAAGGATGTTCAAAGGAATGTACTTTGAATGTGAAACTTCGTTTCCATGGAATTGATCTCCATTGGAATACCCTGTAATGATTGTTGAAAAGTCTTTGTGACTTTGTGCATAGTCATTACAAGAGGATCAATGCATGTAAGTTTAGAATCTATCAAATTTCGGTAAATGGCAGGAATTTGGAATTCTTACATTTACAATGAGGATTTGGGATTGTGAAATGGGCATCATTGGAATCATGTTCAGTTGATCTATTTCACAAAGTAAAGATCATAGTTAAACATAGTGTGCATACTTGGTGTATGGCATGACTAGTGTTTAGAAAAAATAGTTTACATGCTTGGAGCATGGGACAACTATTGTTTTAATTCAAGTATAAAGTTGATTATTTGAAACATTATATAATGAATAATGAGTAATCAATATGGTGTTTAAATAAAAGGTGTTTTATTTACTCTCAAAGGTGCTTGGGACCATAGAGGATTAGTATTATTCTTGTGTTTCACTTTGCATGTTTTGACCTCCAGAATAACTAGGTTATTCTTTCCGAATGATTAAGTTATTCAAACCATCCATAGTCGATAATACGTTGGAAGTAGGTATTAAGGCAAGACTGTCATGAATCAGGTTTGTAGATGTCCAAGGTAGTGGACATAGTAAGAGTTACTGCAACATTCATGAGTACTCCTGGAATAGGGATTCGAGTATTGGATTCAACCCACGCTCATTTGAATCACTTCATGGATTTTATCACGAGTGATCATGAGACGATAATATCTTATATTCTTCAAACCTAGAGATATGACTTGTTGCCTATGAGTTGGTTATACATTGATTGCACGTAAACGCATTTGGTAACTCGATGTTATAAAACGTGCCTTTGTGTATGATTCAACAAGTAGTAGAACAAGCATATGAGTCGAAGTTTATCCATTCCTTTTACCCTTGGAGGGATAAAAGCGATATCTGTGGGCCCCTCGATGATTTGGTGATGACAGACGTAAGTGCTCGGCCGGGCCTGGACTAATTTGATTTGTTCAATTAGTCAGTCGTCATAAATCGGAAATCGGGAAACAACAGATGGACAGAGAGAATGATTATAATCCATGTCTCAGTCCATATGATATCTAGAATGGAGGAATATATGATCCCTTATCTAATGGACATGTCATTGATTTGTTCAGAGTTCGACAGCGGCTTTATGAGCTACGATTGCTAGTCGGGTTTTGGAGTCATACGCAATAATAGTTTTAGACTTATCCAAGTGGGAGACTGTTGGATGAGGTGTCTAAGCCCATAACTATTATTGGTATGTATTCGACCCGAGAGTAGCATGGTCCATTTGGGTTGCATATCATCAGGAAAATTTGTTAGGATGGACTTTTGAGAGAAGAGGTTATATATGATTTATTAATATATTATAAGTTATAATATATTAATATGAAATCATATGTTTTAATTAGTATTGATCAAGAATTAATTTGGAATTAATTTAGTGATCAAAAGAGACTAATTAAATCTATGGGGACTAATTATGATAATTAGTTATATTTATATGTGTTGGGCTTATGATCCATGTTGGACCAAGTTTATGTATGGATACATAAAGAGTTGGGCCACATGAACCATGGATCATAAAACCCATGGGTATGGATTTGAGTTATATTCATGACCCTAGAAATCCCACATATAAATAGATACTTCATTGCCTAAAATCGCCACTTGTATCTTCTTGGAGTTCATGGTGGTTTTTGTGTGCATGGAATTCTCTCTCAAGTTCATCCTTTGTCAATGATGTGTTGTGATTCCACTTGAGGCTTCCACACTATTGGGGCTAAGCTCTTTCAGGCCAAATACACCAAGACTTCAAGTTCCATGAAAGGTATGTTATGCTAACTAGTATCTTATATGGTTTATGTTAAATTCATGCTAGTTGTAAGATTAATACCTTGGAAACCATTTGCATGTATAATTAGTGAAAACATAGATCCAAGGTATTTAGGGTTGTATGTGCACCATAGGATGTTGTAGTATACTAAAACCCAACAGCGTCTTGAATAGTAACCACTGACTAAAAAGTCCCAGTGGATCACAGAATCATAAAGACCCTTCTCACCACAGTTGTTCAAGGACCCAACCTTGGCTCAGAAAGATATTACTCGCAGTATCTGTGTGAACTCGGACGAACGCATTGCGATTTGTTGAGTATCAGAGAACTACTCGTGGCTAGTTTTGATGTTAGCCCCTGTATATCCGAAATCAAAGATCTCAATATAGTTTTTCAAGTTAACACGTTAACTTGGTCCTTGGTGAGACATTCAGTGATATATGTTTCCCTGTTGGGTGAATCACCCTGGTGTTGTGACAGTTCTTAGGTAAAGAAGGCTGACAAGACCAATTTGACAATTTGTACAGTTCCAGGCTTTCAATTTCTTAAATATGACAGTTCTTATAAAGAAACTGCCTAACTGACATTTTGTACAGTGTCACACCAGGTATGAACCATTATCCGTCAATTTCATGGGTGAAAATATCTAGAACATTAAAATGTTCACCGTAATTCAGAAATGGAAGGATTTCGGATTTTAGGTTTCACTTAGAATCATGGTGACAATGACTTCCAAGATCATGAACACAAAATTTTTGGTAATCGTCAGCCGAGTTGTTTTATACTCGAACCTCAAGGGGTACCGGTACATGGAAATGATTTAATGGAGAGAGTTTAGATATGGGTAAAAAATGGTTGGGTGTTTCACATTAGTCATGGTGAAAATGACCTTGGATCATTAACATTTGATGTGAAGACTCCTATTAAGACTGGTATATGTCTCAATATGGAAGAGTCTATCACTCGCATTTGAATCCTCCGTCAATTCCTTTCCAAGTTTCTTCTCCTTGCTCAGAATATTTCGATACAGTCTCCTTGAGTCTTATCTTCTTCTGAATTCACTTTTCAAGACAAAAGTAATTATGAGGTAAAAACAAAATAAAACTAAAATTAGCACACAAATAAAGCAACTAACAATAAAAATAAAAATTAAAGTACGCTCAAAACAATGTTTTTTTTTTGGATTTTTGGATTTTTTTGAAAAAGAAATAAAACATATATTTGTACTTTTTGAAATTTTATGATTTTTCTTTGATTTTTTTAATTCTCCCCCTAAATTTGTGCATAGAGGAAAAATATGAACAAATTTACCAAAAACAAAAATAAGATACAAAATGTACAAAACATAAACTTTTGGGATCAATATTGTAAAGCAATTTAACTTTCCCTTTATCACTAAACTTCATATCACTTCCCAAAATACTTACGAAAGAAAACATAATTTTTTGTATTTTTTGTAATTTTTTTAATTTCCCCCCCCTTAATTTGAGCATGGGAAAGAAAGAAAATAATATAAATGCACAAATTTAAAAAAAAAAATTTCTTCAAAAACGAATCATTGTATGAAAAACTTAGAAGTATCGAGAAGAAAACTCAAACTGTAATTCAACAATTGAAGACGCATTCAGATGAATTGATAACAGCAAGCAGATGCAACAACGAATTCAGCCTTAACTGTGTTTCAATTCTGGAACGAAGTTAACAAACTAAATATTCAACACGCCGTTAAGTACGATCCCTATTTGTGATCCTTTTCTTTCTTCCTTTCCCGTAAAGGACACATACTCTCAATTAAAGTTCTGAATGTTGTGCAGTTGAGATATGCCTCCTATCATGTGCTTGGAACAACCACTATAAAAAAAACGAAGTCTGATGATATTTCTCCATAGCTGCTTCAGCACAGAGTGCAGGATTAGTTGTTCTTTGGAACCCAGTCCATTTTGAAGCTACGTTGACCATTATCATCTACATAAGGTACTCTCTCCCATGACATATTATGTTTATCACACACAGAAGATGAAGAAATGTTAGAATCATTAGATGATTTGGGAGTGTGAACCTTTGGTAGCCATCTGTAGTAGGGTTTAACCCATTTCTTCTTTGATTTGATGGATGCCTTATCACTCGCTTTAGAACTTGAAACTGACCGCCGAGGTGACTTTGAACTAACTGATCTTCATTTAACCTAACCATCTCTTGAATATGGCTTCTTGTCCGACATTCCCTTCTTGACCTTGGGAGTTTGATTCTTGCCCTTCTTAGCATTCCAGTCACCATTGTGTGAACGTGACCTCGAAGGGTGTCTTTTGTAAGATCTCCCTCTCGACACGTTCTGCCAACCTTGTGCATAGTAAGGAACATATACATGATGTGGGCAATTTCTGGCAATGTGACCGGGAGTGCCACAGTTAAAGCAAGTCTGTCTTTTTATATAAATCAGATTGTGACTTGGTCCTTGTCCAAAAGAATTTTTTTTCAAGGGATTTCCACAATCACAAGCACAATAACATTTAACAGATTGTTTAACAGACTTTTGTGGCTTGGGTTTTTCCATAGTGGGAGTATCGTCATCACAAGCTTTTGAAACACTTTCAGCAGACTCAGAATTAATTTTGATCTGCTCACTCCCATCTTGCACTACTTCTTTATCTGCACATGAAGTAGAAGCATTAGAATTATTCGCCTCATCACGAGCTTTTGAATCATTATCAGCAGAACAAAAAATATTTGTGTTCTGCTTATGCCCATCATGCACTTTGACTTGCTCTGCACATAAAGTAGAGACATTAGTATCGTTCACATCAATATTCTCAGTTTTACCTGATTGTTCAGTCTTAACTGAAGCTGGTACATGGGTTTGGCCATACTGAGCAGGTATCTCTACCTCATTAGTTTCAAGGGGTGGGGTATAGTTGTCATTAAAGGGAGGTGGAACACTGTGATACCCTAGACCCTTATTCTGATTGTCTTTAAATTTTAATTGTTTTTCTATCATGGACACAACTACCTCACTTGACACATCAAATTTCTTGAAGTTAAATTCAACATCTTTATATTTAGCCTTTAATGCATCAAGTTTGGCAGTTAATTCGGCAATTTTTACTTTAGCATAATGATAATGTTCACATTTTATGCTGTATTCTTCTTGAAGTTTTCTAAAGTCTTTGGTTTTGGCCTCTAATTGATTTTTAAGGGTTTTTGGCCCTTTCTGAGAGTATAGCCTTCACATTTAAGGTGCTCATTGTCTCTACGTAATATTCAATTTGATCACGAAGAAATTTAATTGTATCACTACAGGCTTGAGAACAGGAAGTTTCATTAAAAAGGATAATTTACCAAAAATAGAAGTGTTGGGATTAAAACCCTAATTGAGATTTGATGAACAAGATGCGGAAAATAAGAACAAACACAAATAAAGAAGATATGTCGAATGATCACTCGATTTATGCAAAACATGAGGAATAAATTACACTTTCAGCATAGACTAAAGAATCTAACACTACATAAGAAACCTCACGTGGCGGCTACATTTTGCCTCACTCTTAACCCTAATAATTAATAATACATGACTATTTATAGGGAAAATACAAGTCTTGGGCTTTTAACCTACACTTCATCAAGGGGCCCATTGCCATCATCCATGGAGTGCTTTGAAACCCTACAATCTCCCCCTCAAAGTATGGAATGGATGACAATGCTTTAACTTCCAAAACAAGCATCTAGCAAATAAAAAGATCTGCAACGAGGAATATATGAAGCAATCCACGAATCTTGATTCTTCAATAGTCTTCAAACACGGGCTCTAGGATATATAAACCAAGCACTGAAGTAATGTCTTTAAACTTCATTTTCGAATGTAATCCCAAAAAAATCTTCATGAAAACCAAACCCGCCATAAAAATCCATTTCAGAACAAAGAACCCAAATTACTTCTTGTCTTTGAAGAGCTCCCCCTCCAAGTCACAATGATCTTTAAATAAGCCAATGATATAAGCCACCAAAAATTGTCATGTAACAACCCAAATTTTAAGATTCGTAACGCCGCTTGATCGAGAAAATACTAGAAGTCGGAGATATAACAAGTCCTTAGCAGAGCTCGATAAAGAACTTCCGCTGTAAAGGATACTTCTCTGTAAAAGCTTTAGCAGAGCTCGATAAAGAACTTCCACTGTAAAAGCTACCTTCATAATTCTACCACAAGCTTTATCAAAAATCTTAAACTTTGAAAAGTCACAAATCCAATTTCGAATGGCCATACCAATTCTCCCCCGATTTATAATAAAAAATGTGATTATAAGGCCTTCAAATGGTCATGAGAATGATCTTGAATGGATAAAAATTTACTAAGCTCCCCCGCGACAAAATGATATACACAATGAAGTATAAAATCCGAAAAAGTCGTGAAAATTTGACGTTATTGCGAAAAACGACTTTCCGAACCGCCAAGACTTGATGGAATCCATAATTTTCTGTCCGCAAAAAAAAATATATGCATTAAAGAATTCAAAACTGTTCACCAGCCCTCAAATTTGTAAACTTTTCTGAATATAGGGCAGAAACTGTCACTTGCTGAAATTCAGGGGCTGGAATGGTAATTCTGCATAAATATACCCCTTTATTTGTTACAAAATCTGGAAATGGTCCAAAACTGCCAAGGCATGAAAGGTAAGGGACCAAAAGAGTCAATTCGCTGAAGTTGCAGGGACCATTAATGTAACATAAGCTTTCTTCTCCACTTTACCCCTGATTATAAGAACGCAGTGACTGATTAAACGAACAAACGGTGACTGGAATGGCGACTTCAAACGGATGTTCGCATACGAGACCACAAATCTAAATAATCAACACCCACGAATTACACTTTCGTTCCGAGAATGAAGATGCGAATCCAAGCATTTCGTAGTCGATTCCAAGCCGGATCACCACAAAGAATAGGTGCCAAATTGTTACAGTCTCGGTGCGAAACCCAGTCAATAGGTTCGCTTTCGGTCCTCCCCTCTTTCGTTCCAAGCTCAAGAATAATTCACCTGAAGCGAACCCAACCGAAGGTTGGTTCCTTTCGTTTCTATTTCCATTTCAAGCGCCTTCAGGCGAATCACCCTTTCGCTTTCGGTTCATCCTTCGTTCGCTCCAACCATTAACAAGCGAACCCAAGTTCATTGATACAAAAGCGAAACCGAGCATCACGATGAGAATAAGGAGCGAAACCTTAGCCAAGCCGAACCATAGGGTCGCTTTCGATCCTCCCCTCTTTTGTTCCAAGTGCTTTCGTTCCAATGTTCACAATCAATTTTAACTTTTCGTTTTGACCCTTGTTCATCCCAGTTGAGATACGATTTCATTTGTTCGCAGGTAAAGGCTTTCACAGCAATTTTGACTTTTCTTGTTTGACAATTCAAATCGAGATACGAAAAATGTATCTGTTCTGATTCCTTCATTTTGATTGCGTTCATAATCCATTCCTTCCGATCACAAATAGACACCCTTCGTTCAGATCGCCTGCGTTCCAATTCCAAGCATTCAATTTCATTATCGTTGCGAATTCAAACAAAATTTTCACAATTTCGATTTAGTCTCCAAATCGTAAATCAAATCAGATTCCTTTATTGAATCTTGAAAAACGTTGGCCATCGGAACCCAATACTTGACAAACACCAAATTGATTTTCACAAATCGATTTAAAGATCAAACATCACTTCAATCGAATTTATCACCATCTTCATCTGTTCTTGACAGTACTTCATCTGTTCTTTAAACTCAAAAACATTGGATGAGAATTCTGGACCCCAAAATCACAATCGATCTTAACAATAACAAGAGATGATTCACGTTTAATAACATCCAGAAAAATCATTATCAATTAGAAAACAAAATCGATGTTAAGACAGGGTTGATTGAATCAGATCTAAAATCTCGAATGTGAACAATTCATGATCAGATAGATACATGAAACCAGAATTAAGAACAAATCAATTGGTCAATCGAACAAAGATTCGTGAACATGTTATCAAGTAGAAGAATCGCTTGATTTGAACAAAGGATTTTGAGATGTGTTGACTTGCGTGATTCAGAACTAACGATTTCAAAGAACAATAGATGGGCTTAAACATATGAACAGTACAATGACAATAATGGGCTCATGAATCAATATAGGATCGGCTGAATGAATATGAATAAAAAATTGGGCTAGATGATTTGGTTTAGGGTACGAATTCAGATTAGATCCAAAGACAAATGAAAAATAACAGGAGAATTGGATCGAAATTATACCCAGATGAACAGTAGATGAACAACATAAATCCCCATGAACAGTAAGTTGAACAGAAATCTTGATTCCAAACAGCCAAAACACCAAAAATCTTCAATAACTTGTGCAGAAAATCATCAAATCAAGAACCGATACTTCAAAAATCAATAGATCTTCAAAGACCCGCTCTGATACCACTTGTTGGGATTAAAACCCTAATTGAGATTTGATGAACAAGATGCGGAAAATAAGAACAAACACAAATAAAGAAGATATGTCGAATGATCACTCGATTTATTCAAAACATGAGGAATAAATTACACTTTCAGCATAGACTAAAGAATCTAACACTACATAAGAAACCTCACGTGGCGGCTACATTTTGCCTCACTCTTAACCCTAATAATGAATAATACATGACTATTTATAGGGAAAATACAAGTCTTGGGCTTTTAACCTACACTTCATCAAGGGGCCCATTGCCATCATCCATGGAGTGCTTTGAAACCCTACAAGAAGTGATTGTGAAACCAAGAAAAATGTCCTTTGACGTGAAACCTCGAACGTCAAACTTGAAAGTCAAACTTAAAAAGTCAAACTTGAAAAGTCAAACATGAAAGTCAAACGTAAAAAGTCAAACTTAAAAGTCAAACCTAAAAGTCAAACTTGAAAAGTCAAATCTAAAACTCAAAATTGAAAGTCTAATTTGAAGGTCAAATGTGAGAACTTGAAAGTCAAAGATCAAATTTGAAAGTCAAAAGTCAACTTTGAAAGTCAAAGGTGAAAGTCAAAATTCTTTGTCCAAAAAGAATAACCTTGACCGAAAACAAAAATTTCTAAACCGAAAACGAAAATTTCTAGACCAAAACCAAGAATTTTTGACCAAAAACAAGAGTTTTTTTTTCCAAATACGAGTCTTTTTGATCAAATATGAGGCCTAAGGACCAAAAACAAAATTACAGGATCGAAAATATGGCAATTTGAGCAAAAATAAACCAAAATAGTGAAATTCCGAAATTGTAGCCGAGATTGCATTCCTGATATATCCGAATCCGAGAACAGGGGCGAGATCCGAACCGAACACACGAGACCGAAAACTCTCGCTGCTGACCATAAACGTTCGCTCCGAGAACTTCACCCGTGAACCTCGCTTCGCATCGTGAACCCTCGCCTCCATCCGAAATAGTTGATGAGCTCCGGAAACGCTGCTGGGCGAGAACCTTTGAAGTTGTGTCCGAGATTTCTGAGGAATCTTGACCGAGACCGAGGATCTCGCTGAGATTTCACAAATTTTGGCCAAAAATCACCGAAAACTTGCCAAAAACACGAAAATTTAATTTTTAAAATCAAACTCGATTGAAACTTCAAAAATATGAAGAAAACGAAGAACAATGGCCAAAAATTCGTCCAAAATAATTAAAAAAACACCCGGAAATCCAAGAAAAAATCCCAGAAACTCTTAAAATCTTGCTAATTCGATTGATATATAAGCTTTGATACCACTTGTAAGTCCCGAATTATCCTACAAATCAATCGGATTCACTTTGACGGTGCGGAATCCCAATCAAAGTGTATAATCCAAGACAAAGATGAATAAGACCAAGATAATTAATCTTCAATGCACACTATTATCATTCAATAGTCGGGTACATAAGATGTTGATTACACACTGTTCTCTCTTGGTTCTCTCTAAACTCATGTCCTTGGCATATGGCAGCCCCTAGAACGTCCCTTACTCACTTCTAACTGATTTTCAAGCCTAAATAACACTATATATACCTAGGCCTAATAACCAAGCCCAAGCCCAAAACCTAAACAAAATAATATTAAGCCTAACCAAAATCACATGTGATTTTCGTCCAAACAACCCCAAAACATGGTGTTTTCGGTCCTAGACCGAGAACTCTAAAAGCTTATGAAAAGCAAAGTATAAACCACAATTTATAACCTAACAAATACACATACAATACATGCACACATGAGCCTACAGTCTGACTGGACCGCCTCACAAGGCCTACGGTACACCTGGACCACTCTGCTTGGGACTACAGTATGACCGGCATAACACTCCACCCGAGTATTCCATTGTCCATCTTTAAGTAATTTCATTGTGTCAAAAAGACCCTTCTGTACGCTGGGCATACATGTGGTACGCTTAGCGTACATGAGAGATGCACATTGGGTGGCTGAGTCTCGTACGTTGGGCGTACGAGCAGTTACGCGAGGCGTATGTGTTAGGTGGCTAAAACCCTAATATCTTTACTTGCACCCTATTTAAGCAACCTTGTATCATTTGGACCAAACCCTAATAAGCCTCCATAGCCTCATTTTGTCCCTCAACCCCAGATTTTCATGAGAGTGTGATCCTTGAGCATAAAGAGTGTTTTGGTGGAAATTTTAGAGAGCATTCAAGAAGGAGAAGGTGGTGAGCAAGTCTTGGGAGTGATTGAGCTTCTAGATCCTACATCTAGTTCATCTTGAGGAACTTCTGGAGGTAGAAATTCATAACCTTGTCATCTACTTTGTTAGTTTGAGCTAGGGTTTTGTTATGAAGTCCCTTTTTGGTTCTTGGACCTTCTCTTGTGAGTTGAGTAACTCATGAGACTAGGATGGTTAGATCTAAGCTCTTTGAGCATGTGAGATGCAAAAAGGTGCCATCTGGAAGGTTTTTTTGATTCGATGCATGAGCTTGAAGTCTTAAATGAGGTCTTAATGGGAAGAATAGAGTATTGGGGACCCTTATGGCATGCAAGGGAATAAAGTTGCCAAATTTATGCCGTAGGACATCTTAATGGACTCAGATCCGAAGTTTAATGTTGAAATCCCAAGTGTTAAGCACTTACTGGTCATTGGTGCATGATCAGATTGTACACCTGGCGTAATATCATCCACGTTGTGCGTACAACCAAGGGGCTTAGTACGTTAAGCGTACTGGAGTGGTACGTTGGACGTACGCACCGCAGATGGGTTTGGGCTTCATGTGGGCTTGTGAGCTTATTGGTCCTTATTTTGTTTTGGGCGTGGTCCCATGTAGAGTTAGTGAGATGTTATTCTGTTTTGGGCCATAGTTGTATTGGTTGGGGTTGTTGGGCCATGTAGCCCATTAATAGCTTTTATCTTGGATCCTAGGCCCATTAGTAAAGGAAAGACTTTTGGGCCACCATGGTAGGGCTTAGGCTTAAGTGTTAGGACTCTTTGACTAGGTTGAATTATAATCCTAATTTTGGATTATTTGTATTATTGTTCAGTGTGAGGTTTCAAACTGCTAGGCGAGCAACTTTTGTGTTCAGCAGACTGAGGTGAGTCGTCTCACAACAGCCATGGGTCGAAGGCACCAAGGCCAGCCCATTATTCGTTATGAGATGTTTAGTAATTGAGTATGATATGGTTTGCTAATTGACTTATGTGTGGACTTATGTGAAGAGCATGGGGGAAGCCCATGACACCTGGTAAGACCATGAGGGGGAGCCCATGACCCTTGGGTATAAGACCATGGGGGTAGCCCATGGCATCCCGGTTGAAGACCATAGAGGGAGTCCATGGCAGATTTTTATGTGTATATGTGCATGGTGTTATATGGTTATGTGTTTTGTTTATTTTAGGAAACTCACTAAATGTATGATTACAATTTTGTTGGATGTTTCTGGTATTTCTGGTTCTAAGGGCAGGGACCCGGCTTCATGGCGCAGCGTGCACTCTCCCGTATTTCTGCACTTACTATTTGAATGCTCTGATCTATTAAACAATGTGGTTATGTAATAGGATTTTCGGAAAAGAAATATGGTTGATATTACTAATTATATAATGAAACATTTACTGTGAATTTTGGCTATTACAAGTTGGTATCAGAGCCTTAGTTTGAGGGATTCGGGCACACTCTTGGGTGTGTCAGAACTCAAACTGAGGAAATCGTAAACCCTTTTTCAGAAAAGAAACCAAAAGTTAAAATTTTTCTTGAAAACAGTTTTTATAAGTAAAAGGGGAGAGTGTAATGCGTGTAATCGGCCGAGCTCAAGGAAGTGTTCCGAATGTACTAGCCATGCTATTGTTATATTTGGAAATTGATGTTGAATTGATTACTTGCCATGTGTATGCTTTCAAAGTTGTATATATCTACGATTGCATTTCCCTAGAATGATGAATTCTACCTTATTCCTGTTCCTTTTTGGGTTGTGGTTTAGGGTAGAAGCTTATTTGGAAGTCTATGTGATTCTATTTGTATATAACTTGCATGCATAGGCCAACCTGCTATGATTGTTTTAAGTTTCTGGTTTAGTAGGGATTGGGAAATCCTAGAATAGTCTAGGATCTGAGTTGGTGATGTGTTTTGTGGGTCATGATTTGTGGTTTGGTGAATTAGGGGTATTAGGTATGGCCTTGGGGAAGGTACAAGTTGGTGTGGAAAGTAGTATTGGGCCCGTACTACTGAAAGCACAGGACCTGTACCCAAAACAATGTCAGACCTGGAAGCTGTAAGGAGTTCAGTGAGAAGGAATCCCTTTCGAATTCCTTATCATTTTTTTATCATGTGGTATTTTTTAGTTAAGGATGGTGATGATCACACGAGGTTCAGAATCAGGATCAGGTTTAGGCTTTGGTGCAGAGCTCATTGATGAGAGGCTGTGCAATCTTATCGCGATAGAGGTTACTCATGGCATCCTTGAGGCTACCCCAAAGATCTTTGGTATCGTCAAGGAGGGCATCATGGAGATCATTGAGGAGCGGCTAGGTCTTTCCGAGCTGAGATTGCTATAGGCTAGATTGGGGCCCGAGCTCCCTCATTCAGGGAGTTTAACGCGTGTGGTGTGCCTGAGTTCTTTAGGGTCAGGGATCCCATCACTATTTGATGCTGGGTGGAAGACATGGAGAATGCCTACAGCATGAGATTTTTCCCCAAGGCAACAAAGGTGGGGTTCACATCTTGTATGTTGAGGGATCGAGCACGTGACTGGTGAGAGGAGGTTACCCTCGAAGTGGGATCAGCTGGGGACAAAGCGGAAGCTGGAGCAGGTTCAGGCAGCAGTGGATCAGGCCAAGAAGCCTAAGACCTCCGATCCTCCTAGCAGGGGCCAACAGGATCGTGGCCGATGTGCAATGTGCGGTAAGCCTCACAGTGGAGCCTGTCGAGCAGCAGGCTCGACATGTTATGCATGTGGCCAACTGGGCCACATGAGCCAGGATTTCCCCAAGAAGAGCTTGATTTGTTTCCACTGCAACCAGATTGGTCATAAAAAGGTTGATTGTCCGAGGTTGGTTAGAGGAGGAGGAGCGGTGGCGGCGCCTGTGCCCACCACAATGAGGATTACTGATGGCCGCCCGGTCAAGGCGGATGCTCCTGCGGTGAAGAGCCGCGCATGTCAGTTGACTACAGAGGAGGCCCGAGCAGTGCCAGACATCGTGACCGATATATGATCTATTTCTGTTTTATTTACTTTATTGTTTACGCTTATTTGGTTATGATCTTGTATACAAACCTTTTTGGTCAATGGTTTGTCGGCTCATATTCTTTTTGATTCGGAGGCTACCCGATCATTTGTATCTCTTGTGCTCAGCAAGAAGTTTTGAGATGCTCTGGGGACTTTGGATTCCCTACTCTAGATGGAGATTGCAGATGATCATACCGTGAGCGTTGTGAGGGTATTTCGGAGGAGTGTCCTGAATATGTTCGGGGAGAGGTTTCTTATTGATTTGGTTCTGATTCCTTTGATAGGATTGAAGGAAATCATCGGGATGGATTGGTTGGGGCCCAATGGGGCCATGATAGATTGCGAGCGTTAGCTGGTGAGGGTTCGATCCCCAAGTGTTGGATTAATGTCTAAGTCCATAACTATATTTGGTATGTACTTGACCCGAACCGGCATGGTCCATTTGGGTTGCACTTCACCAACACAATTTATATGGATAGTCTTTTGAGAATAGTATATTTATGAATTATATTAATATATTATAAGTTCTAATATATTAATATATAATCATATTATTTAATTAGTATTGATCAAGAATTAATTTATAATTAATTAAGTGATCAAAAGGAACTAATTAAATATGGACTCTTAGATATATATGTGTAGTGGGCCAAGTTCATTTAGGTTGGGCTAAGTCTTCATGGATAGTCCATGGAGCTTTAACCCATGGATCCTAGGAAATGAAAGGTCATGGGTATTAGGGTTTAACCCTAGTCCTCCACACTATATAAAGGGTCTTATGGTTCATGAAATTAGGCTAGTGGCTAGTGTGGATACACTAAAGAGGGCAATAACCGATTTCATAAGTGTGAGCCAAGTATCCATATTCTCTAAAGTCTTCCAAGGTGTTTTGGTGATTTGTGATTCCACTTGAGGCTTCCACACTATTGGGGCTAAGCTGTTAAAGTTCAAGACTTCAAGCTTCATTAAAAGGTATGTATTCTAACTTGTTATATTACCCAAGTATCAAGGATTGTATGCTAGATAGGGTAATACCTTGGAATATTCATATTTGCATGTATAATAGAGAAAACATAGATCCAAGGTATTTAGGGTTACATGTACACTTAGGAGTGTTAGAATGCTCAAAAACCCAACAGTGGTATCAGAGCCATGGGTTGTTTTATGTTATATTCATGCAAATGTTTGATTTTCAAAGTTGAAAAAAAAGGAAAAAAAAAACATGAAGTTTGTCTTTAAGATAATTACTTGTTTTGTGAAAAACTAATTATTTGTAAAATTTGAATCATTTGTTATATGAGTTGAATTAGGTCAAATTTAGTAAAAGATAAAATGATATGATTATTTTATTAGTTTTAAAAGTTTGATCTAAATGTTTTAAGGAGTTACAAATTTTGTCATAAAATTTTGGAGATCAAAAGTTTTTTTAAAGTTGTGATCTTAAGTGTTTTGAAACCTCCATAAGTTATGGATATGAAAAGGTTTTTAAAAAAAATTGATTCAAAGTTTTTATGGAATTACAAAATTTGGTGTTAATGTTTTAAAGAATTCCATAACTTATTCTTAAGTTGCGGAACATGAAAAGTTTCATCATAAAACAAGCATTTAACTCTATAAGTTATGGATTACCAAAAGTGTTTATGTTTCCTTGATTTATGAGTTAGTTTAGATTAATGGAAATTTTTTTTTGTGTTTTAGTTGTTTTCAATCTTAATTAATCTAGAGGTAGTTCATAAAATGTGTTTTTGTAACTTGTCCTCAAGTTACATAAAAGGTCACATTTATGAATCTTAAAACTCATAAAAGTGCCATAGGTTACATAAAAAAATGAAGAGTCTTTTTCATTAAATAGTATTATTACTCCATAACTTGTCTTCAAGTTATGGATGTTTAAGAGTCACTTCTTTAAAAGTGTTATTAAAGAATAAGAGTTTTTCATAAAAAATGAAGAGTCTTCATTTTAATGAACCATTAAACTCATAAGTTATGAAATGAAAAGTTTTGAATAGTTTTAAAAACTTGCCCTCAAGTTTTGGAATTTGTAAAGTTTTCACTTATGAATACTTTAATTCTAAGTTAAGCCCTTAGAATTTTTAAAGTTAAAATTCAACCCTTATACTTTATAATATTATAAGTTCATAATATTTATATATATGTATAAGAGTAAAGTCGTCTTACCATTAGTAGGCCTCATTCACGAAGCCGGTCTATAAGGGGGGTATAAGGTTACTGCCTATAAAATGGCAGTTTAATGGGTGTCCACTCTCACCCACCGCTTCCTTGACCGGTGGAGGGTCGTTAGCCGAACGGTTAGGACAAGGACTATAATTCTCCCTTCATTAAAAGTATTAATGATAAATACTAAGTAACTAAACTCTTAATAATACCCAATCTTAGTTACTTAGGAAAATGTGAATTTGGTGTTAACCCATGAAATTACACTTTGCACTTTGCTTAAGTCAGTTAGTGGAGCGTGTGTGGTTAACCGGCACACTAGCTTGATTTAACAAGGTAGGCAAAGGGTAACTTAATGTTTATCATAGTATCGGTGGAGCGTGTGTGGTTAACCGGCACATCGATTGAGGGGTAAATATTAAGGGTACCAAGTATATTTGCATGGTTATTCACACCTTGTTTTGTGATCCTGGGCATCCCAGTCACAAAACCTGAAGGGCACACTCGAGATTGAAACATGCCTTTGAAAAGTTCAATGAATCTCAAAAGAATCTAGGAGTTTCAAAACCAATTAAAACCTAATAATACATTTCGTTTATCTTGGTGGAAATTGGTGAATCGTCATTCACCTACCTTCAAATATTTTATAGCTTGGATTACGGCATCCCTCTTCCAAGTTATAAAATAGTTTGTTGGGTCCTAGCCTTAATATTTCATATTGGGTGTTATATTAAGGACTTTAGATCAACTATCTTGAATATCTCCCAAAAAGATGTTTGGTTCAGACATCTATGATTCTCCCAAATCTCTTGGAACTTCACTTCCTCCACCTCCTCCAATTATTCTCCCTAACCCACAAGTTCAAGGTCACTCAAGCCCTATTGGCAAACAAGGTCTATGTGTGATCGCATCTTGGAGATGAAGTCACATATTGACAAGCCGGGAGAGTTGGGTGTCAAACTCTTGAGAAAGTTGGTGGTTCAATCACTTTCTAAGTCACATAGTGAATTCCTTTGGGACTACTATGAAACAGACTATGACATGACCCTTAATGATCTTATCTATTTGCTTGGTGCTGCTGAATCAGCAATAATTTGGAGCACTGGGAGAGCAAATTTGATTAGTATATCAACTTCCCAAGCTACCATGGACATTAACAATGGTAACATTGGATATCTAGAAAAGCCTTCTCTTCCTAAGGAAAGGGATTGACCATAGTCAACTAGGTTGACCAAATGGTAAAGAGAAAGGCTAAGTCTGCGATAGTCCCATGTACAATTCCCAAAGAGTCCCTATGTTTCTCTTGCCAAAGGAAGGGGCATTGATTGCGAAGCAGCCTATTTACCTGAAAGATCATAAGGTTGATCAAAGTCAAGAAGATTGACTCTACTTCAGGTAAAGTCCACTATCTAACTCTGTTAAATTTCTATTCTGAGATTCTTGTTACATGATGTGACTGGGTCACATGTTGATGTTTTAAGAATCAAAGAAAAGTGAAGAAACTTAAAGGAAGTATATGCTGATTTTGATCGCGAAGATGGATCTCGATCGCATGGTTCTGTGATCAGAATTTTGAGCTGTTGCTTAGGAGTTATGATATATTGCTTAGGAATAGATAACAACAAAGTTTTTCATGTGCTTTTGCACTGTAAGGATAGTTTTTTCCGCAAAGTTTTTAAAATAAAAGGAAAAAAAATTGATTTTATTTATTTTAAAATATCCTTACAATGACATTTGTGAAAAGAAAAAAAATATTTGCTTATATGATTCCATTAATAGCAAGAGTGGAAATATGAATTTGATTCTTTCATTTGTGGTAGTGTCTAAATTTTCCAAATAAGGAAAGATTCTCATCACCCAAGTTTCAGTTGGATAGAAACTTGGAATCATGCAAGTTGTATTGTATGATGAATGAGAACTTTCAAGCATTGGAAAATTAAGACTAATTACTTGTTCACATGGATGTGTGAGTCAAGTAAAGGACTAAGGGATCGAGTACACATTCTTGTGCACTGATCAAGCCCACCACAAATGTAACTTGAGTGACACATCTTAAAGAAGGTTTATTAACACTAGTGAAATGTAAGAGTAAAAGGTTTTCTACTCTTGTACATTTGAATTTGGTAAGTTGTGATGTTTTGGATAAAACAGAGACCAACTTAGGCCAATTGTGTTAAGTGTTTGTCTTGATTAGAATCCACACTATCTCTTGAATATTTGGCAAGAAAGTCTTATAGGTCAAGGAGACAGTGGGAGTCTAAAAGATCCTGAAAGGGTTTCAAGAAGTAATCAAGAATAAAACCTGTATTTCATCACTGGCACACAACTAGAGGTTTATAACCTATCGTGTTGACATTTCTGTGCCCATTCCAGTTAAGTTGGCTATATATATTTGAGTTCTACATGTTCTCAATTGTTTGCATAACTACTTGGAAGCAATGGCAGGCCCTGTACTGCCAGGTGGCAAGAAGTTAAGATTGCATAAGTTCAGTCCATATGAGTTTGGATTTGTCATTATCCTTGTCTTGTGACTATGGTTTTGACGATTCACATGGATAAGAACACATACTCCATAAAATCTAAGGGTCATAAGGTTTCTCTCCGATTCATGAAAATGATGGTGAGGAAACACTTCCACCAATAGATTTGAAGCAGATGGCAAAAGGTCTAAACAATTGAGACTATGATTACGGCATCCCTTTTCATAGTTCTGAAATTGTTTAGACACACATGCATGCTATCTAAGGAAAGGTGTATGATTTTGATAAAGTTTTATCAAAGCATCTCGTATCAGAAATCTGAACTTTGGTAAGAAAGTCAATAAAGTATTGATTTCTAGAAGTCCAGCTGATTTCTGAGTACATGTCAAAGCTAGTGGGAGCATAAGTGTTATGCTAATAATCATCATGTTAGTGGGAGCATGATAATTATTGTTAGTGTTGCAAGTTAGCAATGTTAATTATAGAAAACAAAAGTTTCAATTCGTGAGGCTGCAGGGATTGAAAAAGTTGTTTTGCTATAATTAAGGGAGAAGATATACTTCATTTCAGTTCTAAAGGCTTTGATTGAGACCTTAATCATCTTTAGTCAAGAATATATATATATATATATATATATATATATATATATATATATATATATATATATATATATATATATATATATATATATGAATTTCATGTTGGATTGGTTCAGCTTAAGGAAATTCTATATATTGCGTTCTCAAAATTCGATTATGATTACGGCATCCCTCTTCATAGTCAAATTTTGAAAACATGGCAAATAAAAATATTGTTGCAAAAGACTGGTCTAGAATCATGTCTTTATGTGAGACATCATGAATCGTGTACCATTTGCTTTGGGTATAGGATCGATTGCATGTGCTATAATATTTGTCATTTCTAAATTTTTCCAAATGCCCAGAGGCATTAAGAAGGGAGAAGGTCTAGAATTGGATATGACTAAAATGATTAAGCAATTGTCGAGGACAATCTGAGGTTTACCAAAGATTGGTTGCTCAGGGACAGTTGGAAGTATAGTGCTAAATTTGGAAGGACCATATTGACATATTCTGAAAAGAGGCATCTCTTATTCAGAAGTGATAGTCAAAATGAGAATATGGAGTTGTCTCCATAGGTGGAAGTTATCTGTGTAAGATTAGAAAACTTAATGCAAGAAGCATGTCCAAAGCAATGTACTTTGAATATGAGACTTAGTTTCCATGGAGTTGATCTCCATTGGAATACCTTATAATGACTGTTGACAAGTCTTTGTGACTTTGTACATATTCATTACAGGAGGGTCAGTGCATATAAGTTTAAAATCTAAACAGATTTTGATAAATGATAGGAATTTGAAATTCTCACATTTTTCGATAAGGATTTGGGAGTGTGAAATTAGAATCATTGAAATTATGTTCAATTGGTTTATTTCACAAAGTAAGGATCATAGACAAACATAGAGAGCATACTTGGTGTATGGCAAAGCTATTGTTTAAGAAAAACATAGTGTACATGCTTGGAGCATGGGACAACTAGTGTTTTTAATTCAAGTATAAAGTTGATAAAACCGAAACAATGAATAATGAGTAATCAGTATGGTGATAAATAAAAGTGTTTATTTATATTCATAGGGTTTGATACCATATTTGATTCATTTATTCTTGTGTTTCACTTTGCATGTTTTGACTTCCATAATAACTAGGTTATTCTTCCGGAATGACTAAGTTATTCAAACCATCCACAGTCGGTCATATGTTGGAAGTAGATATGAATCAAGACTGTCATGGGTTGGCTTGTAGAGGTCCAAGTTGGTGGACAAAGTTGTGCTACAACACTCATGAGTGCTCATAAGTTCTGAGTATTGGATTCAACCCGCGCTCATTTTAATCACTTCATGGATTTTATCATGAGTGATCATGAGACGATAATATCTTCTATTCTTCAAACCTAGAGATATGAGTTGTTACTATGACTTGGTTATACATTGATTGCACGAAACCGCATTGGTAACTCGATGTTATAAAACGTGCCTTTGTGTATGATTCAACAAGTAGTAGAACAAGCCATATGAGTCGAAGTTTATCCATTCCTTTTACCTTCGGGATAAAAGCGATATCTGTGGGCCCCTCAATGATTTAATGATGACATGACTGATTTGATTTGTTCAATCAGTCAATCATCATAAATCGGAAATTGGGAAACAACAAATAGATAGAGAGAATGATTGATAATCCATGTCTCAGTCCATATGATATCTAGAATGGAGGAATATATGATCCCTTATCTAATGGACAAGTCATTCACAATGGTCAGAGTTCGTTGACAAGATCAGAGTTCGACAGCGGCTTTAAGAGCTACGATTGCCAGTTGGTTTTTGAAGTCATACTCAATTATAGTTTTAGACTTATCCAAGTGGGAGACTGTTGGATTAATGTCTAAGTCCATAACTATATTTGGTATGTACTTGACTCGACCCGGCATGGTCCATTTGGGTTGCACTTCACCGGCACAATTTATATGGATAGTCTTTTGAGAATAGTATATTTATGATTTATATTAATATATTATAAGTTCTAATATATTGATATATAATCATATTATTTAATTAGTATTGATCAAGAATTAATTTATAATTAATTAAGTGATCAAAAGGAACTAATTAAATATGGACTCTTAGATATATATGTGTAGTGGGCCAAGTTCATTTAGGTTGGGCTAAGTCTTCATGGATAGTCCATGGAGCTTTAACCCATGCATCCTAGGAAATGAAAGGTCATGGGTATTAGGGTTTAACCCTAATCCTCCACACTATATAAAGGGTCTTATGGTTCATGAAATTAGGCTAGTGGCTAGTGTGGATACACTAAAGAGGGCAATAACCGATTTCATAAGTGTGAGCCAAGTATCCATATTCTCTAAAGTCTTCCAAGGTGTTTTGGTGATTTGTGATTCCACTTGAGGTTTCCACACTATTGGGGCTAAGCTGTTAAAGTTCAAGACTTCAAGCTTCATTAAAAGGTATGTATTCTAACTTGTTATATTACCCAAGTATCAAGGATTGTATGCTAGATAGGGTAATACCTTGGAATATTCATATTTGCATGTATAATAGAGAAAACATAGATCCAAGGTATTTAGGGTTGCATGTACACTTAGGAGTGTTAGAATGCTCAAAAACCCAACACCAAGTGGGGGAGAAATGGTTATCCATGGGGAGAGAGCCTCGCATGGGCAAACTCTCTGCTCGACTGCGAGGGATAGGAGACTCCTTCAGCAGGGTTGTTCTAGGTTCTTAGCTTATGTCTCGGAAACGAGGGTCGAGGCCATGTCAGAGATGAGCAAGGTACCTATTGTGCAGGATTTTTCGGAGGTATTTCCAGAGGAGTTGCCTGGGGTGGCTCCTGAGAGGCAAGTGGAGGTTTGTATTGATTTGGTGCATGGTGCTGCTCCGATAGCCAAGGCGCTGTATCGTCTAGCTCCGCCTGAGATGTAGGAGCTGTCTACGTAACTTCAGGAGCTGCTAGACTGGGGATTCATTCGTCCAAGCAGCTCCCCGTGGGGTGCACCGATCATGTTCGTGAAAAAGAAGGATGGGTGATAGAGGATGTGTATTAATTATCGGGAGCTGAACAAGCTAACGGTGAAAAACCGTTATCCGCTTCCGAGGATTGATGATTTATTCGATCAGCTTCAGGGTGCATCTTGGTTTCCCAAGATTGATCTTCGGTCAGGGTATCATCAGACGAGAATCAGGGATGAAGACATACCGAAGACGACATTCAGAACTCGTTATGGTCATTACGAGTTTGTGGTGATGCCATTTGGGCTCGCCAATGCTCTAGCAGCGTTCATGGATCTCATGAACCGGGTTTGCTGACCGATGCTGGATCGGTCTGTGATCGTTTTCATTGATGATATTTTGGTCTATTCTAAGACCAAGGAGCAGCACGAGCAGCATTTGAGGGATGTGATGGAGACATTGAAGAGGGTGATGCTTTATGCCAAATTCTCCAAATGCGACTTTTGGTTGCGTGAGGTGCAGTTTGTGGGGCACATCATCAACCAAGATGGTATTTTGGTAGATCCGGCCAAGATTGAGGCGGTAATGCGTTGGGAGGTTCCAAAGAACGCATCCGAGATCTAGAGTTTCTTGGGGCTAGCAGGGTACTATCGGAGATTCATCCAGGATTTCTCCAAGATTGCCATACCTTTGACCCGTTTGACCAAGAAAAGGGTGACCTTTCAGTGGGGTCTAGATCAGTAATCGGCTTTCGAGACTTTGAGGCAGAAATTATGTGAGGCCCCGATTCTTGCGCTACCCGAGGGATTGGATGATTGTGTGGTGTATTGTGACGCTTCTATTTCGGGTTTGGGAGCGGTTCAGATGCAAAGGGGGCATGTGATTGCTTATGCCTCAAGGCAGCTGAAGCCGCATGAGGTGAATTACCCCACTCATGATTTGGAATTAGGGGCAGTGGTATTTGCCCTCAAGATTTGGAGGTATTATTTATATTGTTGGGTTTTGAGCATTCTAACACTCCTATGGTGTACATGCAACCCTATAAACCTTGGATCTATGTTTTCTCTATTATACATGCAAATATTAACTATTCCAAGGTTTCATCCTAACTAGCATATTATGAAGCACCTATACTACAAAGTTGTAGTTAGATGACATACGTTTTGATGTAGCTTGATGTCTTCATGCTTTAAGAGCTTAGCCCCAATAGTGTGGAAGCCTCAAATGGAATCACAAATCATCAAAACACCTTGGAAGAACTTAAGAGAATATGTATGCACACTAAAATCGGCCCACTCTTATTTTCACACACTTGTACCAATTTTGTGAGCCAAGGACCCCTTTATATATTATGGAGGATTAGGGTTACATCCATGTAAACCCTAATACCCATGACCTTTCATTTACATAGGATCCATGGGTTAAAAGCTCCATGGACCATCCGTGAAAGCTTAGCCCAACCTAAATGAACTTGGCCCATTCCATATATATAAGAGTCCATATTTAATTAGTTCTTTTTGATCACTTAATTAATTCTAAATTAATTCTTGATCAATACTAATTAAATAATATGATTCCATATTAATATATTAGAACTTATAATATATTAATATAAATCATAAATATACTATTCTCAAAAGACTATCCATATAAATTGTGCCGGTGAAGTGCAACCCAAATGGACCATGCCCGGTCGGGTCAAGTATATACCAAATATAGTTATGGACTTAGACATTAATCCAACAGTCTCCCACTTGGATAAGTCTAAAACTATTATTGAGTATGACTTCAAAACATAACTGGCAATCGTAGCTCTTAAAGCCGCTGTCAAACTCTGACCTTGTCAATGACTTATCCATTAGATAAGGGATCATATATTCCTCCATTCTAGATATCATATGGACTGAGACATGGATTATAATCATTCTCTCTGTCCATTTGTTGTTTCCTGATTTTCGATTTATGATGACTGACTGATTGAACAAATCAAATCAGTCCTCGCTTGGTCAAGCACTCACATGTGTCATCGCTAAATCATCGAGGGGCCCACAGATATCGCTTTTATCCCGAAGGTAAAAGGAATGGATAAACTTCGACTCATATGGCTTGTTCTACTACTTGTTGAATCATACACAAAGGCACGTTTTATAACATCGAGTTACCAAATGCGTTTTCGTGCAATCAATGTATAACCAACTCATAGTAACAACTCATATCTCTAGGTTTGAAGAATATAAGATATTATCGTCTCATGATCACTCGTGATAAAATCCATGAAGTGATTCAAATGAGCGCGGGTTGAATCCAATACTCAGAACTTAAGAGCACTCATGAGTGTTGTAGCACCACTTTGTCCACCAACTTGGACCTCTACAAACCAACGCATGACAATCTTGATTCATATCTACTTCCAACATATGACTGACTGTGGATGGTTTGAATAACTTAATCATTCAGGAAGAGCGACTTATTTATTCTGGAAGTCAAAACATGCAAAGTGAAACACAAGAATAAATGAATCAAATATGGTATCAAACCCTATGAATATAAATAAACACTTTTATTTATCACCATACTGATTACTCATTATTCATTGTTTCGGTTTTATCAACTTTATACTCGAATTAAAAACACTAGTTGTCCCATGCTCCAAGCATGTACACTATGTTTTTCTTAAACAATAGCTTTGCCATACACCAAGTATGCACTCTATGTTTGTCTATGACCCTTACTTTGTGAAATAAACCAATTGAACATAATTTCAATGATTCTAATTTCACACTCCCAAATCCTTATCGAAAAATGTGAGAATTTCAAATTCCTATCATTTATCGAAATCTGTTTAGATTTTAAACTTATATGCACTAACCCTCCTGTAATGAATATGTACAAAGTCACAAAGACTTGTCAACAGTCATTATAAGGTATTCCAATGGAGATCAACTCCATGGAAACTAACTCTCATATTCAAAGTACATTGCTTTGGACATGCTTCTTGCATTAAGTTTTCTAATCTTACACAGATAACTTCCACCTATGGAGACAACTCCATATTCTCATTTTGACTATCACTTCTGAATAAGAGATGCCTCTTTTCAGAATATATCAATATGGTCCTTCCAAAATTAGCACTATACTTCCAACTGTCCTTGAGCAACCAATCTTTGGTAAACCTCAGATTGTCCTCGACAATTGCTTAATCATTTTAGTCATATCCAATTCTAGACCTTTTCCCTTCTTAATACCTCTGGGCATTTGGAAAAATTTAGAAATGACAAATATTATAGCACATGCAATCGATCCTGTACCCAAAGCAAATGGTACACGATTCATGATGTCTCACATAAAGACATGATTCTAGACTAGTGTTTTGCTACAATATTTTTATTTGCCATATTTTCAAAATTTGACTATGAAGAGGGATGCCGTAATCATAATCGAATTTTGAGAACGCAATATATAGAATTTCATTAAGTTGAACCAATCCAACATGAAATTCATATATATATATATATATATATATATATATATATATATATATATATATATATATATATATATATATATATTCTTGACTAAAGATGATTAAGGTCTCAATCTAAGCCTTTAGAACTGAAATGAAGTATATCCTCTCCCTTAATTATAGCAAAACAACTTTTTCAATCCCTGCAGCCTCACGAATTGAAACTTTTTTTTCTATAATTAACTTTGCTAACTTGCAACACTAACAATAATTATCATGCTCCCACTAACATGATGATTATTAGCATAACACTTATGCTCCCACTAGCTTTGACATGTAGTCAGAAATCAGCTGGACTTCTAGAAATCAATACTTTATTGACTTTCTTACCAAAGTTCAGATTTCTGATACGAGATGCTTTGATAAAACTTTATCAAAATCATACACCTTTCCTTAGATAGCATGCATGTGTGTCTAAACAATTTCAGAACTATGAAAAGGGATGCCGTAATCATAGTCTCAATTGTTTAGACCTTTTGCCATCTGCTTCAAATCTACTTGGTGGAAGTGTTTCCTCACCATCATTTTCATGAATCGGAGAGAAACCTTATGACCCTTAGATTTTATGGTGTATGTGTTCTTATCCATGTGAATCGTCAAAACCATAGTCACAAGACAAGGATAATGACAAATCCAAACTCATATGGACTGAACTTATGCAATCTTAACTTCTTGCCACCTGGCAGTACAAGGGCCTGCCATTGCTTCCAAGTAGTTATGCAAACAATTGAGAACATGTAGAACTCAAATATATATAGCCAACTTAACTGGAATGGGCACAGAAATGTCAACACGATAGGTTATAAACCTCTAGTCGTGTGCTAGTGAAGAACCTCAGGTTTTATTCTTGATTAGTTCTTGAAATTCTTTTTAGGATCTTTAAGACTCCCACTATCCTCTTGACATATAAGACTATCTTGCCAAATATTCAAGAGATAGTGCGGATTCTTGATCAAGACAAACACTTCACACAATTGGCCTTAGTTGGTCTTTGTTTTATCCAAAACATCACAACTTACCAATTTCAAATGTACAAGAGTAGGACACTTTTACTCTTACATTTGACAAGTGTTTTAAACCTTTCTTTAAGATATGTCACTCAAGTTACAATCTTGGAGTATGACTCTAAGAATTGTTTTGGAACGAAGTATGACTCATCTTCCTGATCTAACCATTTCAACAATTCATGACTCCTCTTCTTAGTCATAAGAATGCACTAAGATGACCTTTAGAGGACTAATTGTGATATGATTTCTAAATCATTAAGATGATCACAAACATGATACTAAAGTACTCTCCCATCTTTTCAGATTTGAGAAACTTTTATCTTTCTGCCTAATTTGATTCTTCCCATTCGTTCTGCCATACATTGAGACTTTTCCAATGTTTCATAATTATACTTAAACTTGTAAGTATAACCATATTTACTAAACTTTAGTAAATCAAATAGTCTTAACGAGCTTTGTGGTGGACATGACCAGTGCACAAGAATGTGTACTCGATCCCTTTAGTCCTTCACTTGACTCACACATCCATGTGAACAAGTAATTAGTCTTGATTTTCCAATGCTTGAAAGTTCTCATTCATCATACTATTCAACTTGCATGATTCCAAGTTTCAGTCCAATTGAAACTTGGGTGATGAGGAACTTTCCTGATTTGGTAAATTTAGACACTACCACAAATGAAAGAATCAAATCCATTTTCCAATATTACTGTCAGTGGAATCATATAAGCAACAATTTTCCACAAATGTCATTGTAAGGATACTTCAAATAAATAAAATTAAACAATTTTCTTTTATTTTAAAACTTTGCGGAAAAACTTATCCTTACAATCCACATGGAAAATTGTTGTTATCTATTCCTTAGCAATATATCATAACTTCTTAAGCAACTGCTCAAAATTCTGATGCGATCGAAATCCACCTTCGCGATCAGAATCAGCATATACTTCCTTTAAGATTTCTCTCTATTCTTTGATTCTTAAAACATCAACATGTGACCCAGTCACATCATGTAATGAGGATCTCAGAATAGAACTTAACAGAGTTAGATAATGGGCTCTACCTGATGTAGAGTCAAACATATTGACTTTAACATCCTTAGGTAAATTTGGCAGCTTTGCAATCAACGCCCCTTCCTTTGGCAAAATAAACATATGGACCCTTTGGTAATGGGACTATCTCAGACTTAGCCTTTCTCTTTACCATTTGGTCAACCGGGTTGACTATGGCCAATCCCTTTCCATTGGGAAGAGAATGCTTTTTCTGGATTTCCAGTGTCACCATTGTCACTGTCCATAAAGTTTTTGGGAAGTTGATCTTCTAATCAAATTTGCTTTACTATCGTTCCAAATCATTGCTGATTCAGCAGCACCAAGCAAATAGATATGATCATTAAGGTTCATGTCATAGTCTGTTTCATAGTAGTCCCAAAGGAACTCACTATGTGACTTAGAATGTGATTGAACATCTAACTTTCTCAAGACTTTGACACCCAACGCTCCGGGCTTGTCAATATGTGACTTCATCTCTAAGATGTGATCACACATAGACCTTGCTTGCCATTAGGGCTTGAGTGACCTTGAACTTGTGGGTTAGGGAGAATAATTGGAGGAGGTGGAGTAAGAGAAGTATGACTTCCATGAGCCAAACTCGGGAAGTCATATTCATTAGGAAAGCTTGGTTTGGGAAGATCATTGTTGTCTAAACCAGACATCAACAATGGGAGAAATTCACGTAAAGTTGATTTAAGTCCTTAATATAACATCCAATATGATATATTAAGGCTAGGACCCAACAAACTATTTTATAACTTGGAAGAGGGATGCCGTAATCCAAGCTATAAAATATTTGAAGGTAGGTGAATGACGATTCACCAATTTCCACCAAGATAAATGAAATGTATTATTAGGTTTTAATTGGTTTTGAAACTCCTAGATTCTTTTGAGATTCATTGAACTTTTCAATGGCATGTTTCAATCTCGAGTGTGCCCTTCAGGTTTTGTGACTGGGATGCCGACGATCACAAAACAAGGTGTGAAGTAACCATGCAAATATACTTGGTACCCTTAGTATTTACCCCTCAATCGATGTGCCGGTTAACCACACACGCTCCAACGATACTATGATAAACATTAAGTTACCCTTTGCCTACCTTGTTAAGTCCAGGTTAGTGTGCCGGTTAACTACACACGCTCCACTAACAGCTTAAACAAAGTGCAAAGTGTAATTTCATGGATTAGCACCTTATTCACATTTTCCTAAGTAACTAAGATTGGGAATTTATAAATGTTTAGTTACTTAGTATTTATCATTATACTTATAATGAAGGGAGAATTATAGTCCTTGTCCTACCTGTTCGGCTAACAACCCTCCACCGGTCAAGGAAGCGGTGAGTGAGAGTGGACAAACATTAAACTGCCATTTTATAGGCAGTAACCTTATACCCCCCTTATAGACCGGCTTCGTGAATGAGGCCTACTAATGGTAAGACGACTTGCTCTTATACATATAATATATTAAACTTTTAATATTATAATAGTATAAGGGTGTATTTTAGACATTTAAAATACTTGGTGGTTTAATCTATTAATTAAACTAGACTTTTAATTTAATTAAACTGAAACCATATATTTATGGATTAATAATACTCTTTTAATTAAACGCTTTAATTAACTATTAATAAAGTCCATAAGAGTTAATTTGAACTATTCAACAAAACATCATAATTCCAATTATTAAACTCAAAATTAAAACCATTTAATTAATTGTTTAAGTTATGAACCCACGAGTTTTAGAATTCAATTCTTTTTTTCATAAAAAACTTTTCTCAAATTCCAAAACTTGAGGGCAAGTTTTGTAATTCTTGAAAACCTTTGGATTCCATAACTTATGGAATTAATGGTGTTTTATGATGAAACTTTCCATGTTCCATAACTTAAGAACAAGTTATGCAATTCTTTAAAACATTAACACCAAATTTTGTAACTCCATAAAAACTTTGAATCAAATTTTTTTTTAAAAAAAACTTTCATATCCATAACTTAAGGAAGTTTCAAAAACCCTTAAGATCACAACTTTAAAAAACACTTTTGAGCTCCAAAATTTTATGACAAAATATGTAACTCCTTAAAACATTTACTTCAAACTTTTAAAACTAATAAAATAATCATATCATTTTATCTTTTACTAAATTTGACCTAATTCAACTCATATAACAAATGATTCAAATTTTACAAATAATTCGTTTTTCACAAAACAAGTAATTATCTTAAAATTTGACAAACTTCATGTTTTTTTTTCCTTTTTTTTTCAACTTGAAAATAAAATATTTGCATCAATATAACAGAAAACAACCCATGGCTCTGATACCACTGTTGGGTTTTGAGCATTCTAACACGCCTATGGTGTACATGCAACCCTATAAACCTTGGATCTATGTTTTCTCTATTATACATGCAAATATTAACAATTCCAAGGTTTCATCCTAACTAGCATATTATGAAGCACCTATACTACAAAGTTCTAGTTAGATGACATATCTTTTGATGTAGCTTGATGTCTTCAAGCTTTAAGAGCTTAGCCCCAATAGTGTGGAAGCCTCAAATGGAATCACAAATCACCAAAACACCTTGGAAGAACTTGAGAGAATATGTATGCATACTAAAATCGGCCCACTCTTATTTTCACACACTTGTACTAATTTTGTGAGCCAAGGACCCCTTGATATATTATGGAGGATTAGGGTTACATCCATGTAAACCCTAATACCCATGACCTTTCATTTACATAGGATCCATGGGTTAAAAGCTCCATGGACCATCCATGAAAGCTTAGCCCAACCTAAATGAACTTGGCCCATTCCATATATATATATATATATATATATATATATATATATATATATATATATATATATATATATATATATATATATATATATATATATATATAAGAGTCCATATTTAATTAGTTCTTTTTGATCACATAATTAATTCTAAATTAATTATTGATCAATACTAATTAAATAATATGATTCCATATTAATATATTAGAACTTATAATATATTAATATAAATCATAAATATACTATCCTCAAAAGACTATCCATATAAATTGTGCCGGTGAAGTGCAACCCAAATGGACCATGCCGGGTCGGGTCAAGTACATACCAAATATAGTTATGGACTTAGACATTAATCCAACATATATGGGGTCTGATGCACCATTTTCACCGATCACAATAGTTTGAAATATTTGATGGATCATCAGAATTTGAATTTGAGACAAAGGAGATAGTTAGATGTGGTAAAAGATTATGACTGCGAGATTTTGTATCATCCCGGGAAGGCCAATGTGGTGGCCAATGCTTTGAGCCGTACGGCGGCAAGTTGTTGAGAGAAAAACTTTGAGATATACTTGAACAAACGTTAGAACAAGTATAATTGCGGAAGCTCAACAATAATATTAATAAGTTAGAGTTAGAAGGTTAGAAAGTCAGTTGCGGAAAAGTAAAGAAATGTAAATGACAACAATTGTTATATCAAGTATACACATAAGTTGATTCATAACGAGGAATGCATTCAGACCAAGTTAGTGAGTGAGATCAGACTTAGTGATTAAGTCACAAGAGACTTGCTCCGAAGAGAGATTGTATTCAGTTATGTTCTAGTGAATTTGGAGAGTAAGGAGAGATGCGTAAACATATAAAGAGATAGAAATGATAGCATCAAGAGTTGTATTGAATAAGTGAGAATGAGCTCTATTTATAGAGTCTCAAGAGTTACACTAGATTACGTCTCTAAGAGTAGCCATGCAAGACATACTGGACAATAGAGAGAATTACATAAAAAGTAGACAAAGTAAAGTAATCTAGTAGCTAAGAGTGACTGCGGTAGATGATGACTTCGGGTAAGGCTGCTGATGAAACCTTGATTGCGGATCCTTGTGGGATGTGGTAGCTGAAGTTCAAGAGGGTCACTTTTCATGATTCAACAATTTCCCCCTAAGTGACCTCTTTAACTTTTCTTCAGTTGTCAAGTTTTAGAAACTTGATCAGTATCCACCAAAATTTCCTGATGTTTTCCAACCAGGTGACCCTTCTCAAAATCTCGAACTTGACTTCGGCAGTCGTGTGCTTTGATCTTTCAACTGCGGTTCAACAAATTTCAAGTTGCTTCCTTGTGAGGCGATTCATGGCAGTCATAGGAATGAAGTATTTGATTTTATCGACCTTCCTTTTGAAAATGACTCCGAGTTCAGGGAAGTTTGTTGCACCTAAGGATCTCTCTTGATAACCTTCGGTAGGCATCGGTGCAGGATCAAGTGGTGGTAGATCGAACTTTTTAGCAATTGTGGGGTAGATGTCTGCCTCGATTTTTGTAAAGTCATAGACAGTTTCCCTCAGAAACGTGCTTGCCCTTTCAAGTGCTATCTTCATCTTCGGATACTTCTCGCTTTTGTTTGTGAACACATTTGCTATCAGGAAGACTTCTTCTGGATTCATACATGGGAAGTCAGCTTGGGTGCGGACATAGTCCTGATTCCTTCTAGTAAGCGTGTACTGAATGAAGTCAGCTTTCATGAATTTCCGGGGCTTAAAGTTCTTGACTGCGGATGGTCTATCATTAGACCAGATTTTCTCTATGGAAGAAGCTTGTTTGGCATAGAAACGGTTAATTCTTTCGAATTCCATAGGCAGTCTTTTGTGATCGGACAGGCTACGGTCGAACTGCTCAAATACAATGAAGTATTTAGCATTTGGGGAGATTGGAACATCCCAGTAGCCATCAGAAGGGGGTTCAACATAGGTAAGGTAAGGTTTGTAGTCATCATCCAGCAGTCTTCGGTGGGGATTGATCCAAGAGTTGATTAAAGATTCATCCAGGGTGATGTCGAGTCCGTTCTCTCTCCAGATGAGTTAAGCAAACTTGGCTGCTTTCCAATCTGCTTTCTTCTGTTTTGTTGTGGGAGAGTCGTTGGAGTGTTCGGATGACATATTGGATGCAAGATTTTTGAAGTGGGGAGGAGTCTCCGGTCGCTCAGAGGAACTTTCTTGAGTGATTTTGTGTTACGGTGGAGACTGATGTGGTGGTATTTGATGCGGTGGTGTTTGATGTGGTGGAGACTGATGTGGTGGTGTTTGATGCGATGGTGTTTGATGAGGAGATGGTTGCGGTGAGGGAATTCTTTTTGTTATGATGGGGGGGCTCCTTTGGTGAGAGACGATGTTCGAGTGATGGTCTTCATCACTTCCCCCTCTTGAGGAATGCAACATCGGGGCTTCCTCAAGCCATTGTTTGAGACCATCAACTTTGGCACATACCTCCTAGAATTGGGCTTTAAGAACATCAGCCAGTTGCTGATTGTCTGAGATTGCAGTGTTGAAGAGTAGTCGATGAATCTCCTTTGTGAGTTGAAGAATTTCGGGGCCATGGAAGTTTGAAGAAAGAGAGCGTTGGAGTCTGTTGATGGTGGATTGAAGGACTGAGATAGTGGACTCATAAGCAGTGTGAGTTTCATCTATCAGTCTCTGGGAGTGAGAGGACTGGTCTGCAATGGCCTTTTGAAGATCTGCTTTGATTGCGGATACCTCAGAGATGAGGCGCTCCGCAGTGGCCATGAACTGCTTGTGGTCAGCTTGGCGACTTATATCCATAGATCTGATTCCCATTTCAACCTTCAGGGAGATGCGCTCAGCAGCCAGTCGTTCACGAGTTTCCAATCGTTCGATTCGCTCAATCAGTGACTGTGGTCCTGGCAAGTCTTCAGGTTGCGGTTGAGTGGGCTTGACCGCAGCTAGGATCTGGTCGACTTTGGCTTGCAGACTCATAAATTCTTTTCTAGTCACCGCATTCTTCTTCTTCTTCTTTTTTTCTTTGGGCTTGGAGGTCGAATGGTGAGAGCCACTAGATTCTTCTTCATCAAACATCATTAAGTCATCATCAGAAGGGTGAGTTTGATTTACCTCATTGAGATCGAAATCGTCGAATTCGAAGGTAGGAGCAGAGCTAACTTCGATTGCGGTTCCTTCTTCTTGTGAATCTCTTACAGTTGGAGTTGGAGTTTAAACTGCAGGGACCTTGGATGTACCTTCACCACCATGAGTGGAATGAGCCTTGTGGATCGTCTCAGCCATTTTGGTCATCCAATCTTGTACTTTCAGGATGGTGGTTACGGTGTTGGGATTGTTGATTGCGTCCGCCCAATACTTGGCTACGGATTGGATCTCCTGTTGTTTTTGCTGAAGTTGCTTGATTTGCTGATCCTTCCTTTCTTGGAATGCCCTACGGAAAGCGGCATACTTCGTGATATCGGCCTCAGACACAGGAGTGTAATGTAACCATGAATCATTAGATTCATTTCCGTCAACACCTTGGAATCGCACCGAAGTGTCCTCCGGGTTTACGGATCCTTGCACATTAGTGCTCACCGTGCCTAAACCACCTGGAACAGATGTAAGCAGAGTAGTATTTCCTGAGCTTCCTCGGTCTCCTTGACCCGTGGTCAAGTCTGGCCTCGGCTCAGTTCTGGCAAGGGCGGAAGAAGTGCCCTGCGGTTGGGAAGCTGTTTGTAGTGTTTGGGTTACTGACAAGAGGATGGAGTTCAACTCCTCAGGAGAAAAGAAATGAAGTCGGGAAGCCCTGGAGACCTTAGGGCGAGAACCAGTGTCATCCTCTTGGGAGTGAACTGGAGGGGAGTCTCCACGATGAGGTGAAACAGACTCACTTTCTGAGTCTGAGTGGTATTCGATTGTGATGGTGAATGGGTCTGCGGCCACCCCAAGGACTACCGGAGCCTTTTGAGAGGCTGAGGTATCGGTTCGGTCATGCATTTGGCCAGTGGGATTGGTTTTCCTTTTCTTAAGGATAGCTATGGGTTGTGCATCCTCATCAGAATCACTTTCAGAGGATTCGTCATTTGAGTGTACAGTATGGGTGATTTTGCGTTTCCTTGAGCGTTCAGATGGTTTGGGAGCATCTTTATTTGGGGTTCTTTGTTTCTTGGAGACATTACGGGGGCCTTGATGGGCTGAGGCTAACTTCTTTCGTCTTTGTGAAAGATTGGAGAGAGTAGTGGAAGATGGGACTGCGGTACTACCAGGAATGGTAAGTGCGGTTGTGGCTTGTTGAGGCGGGGTAGAAAGGTATGGGCTAATACCTTCCGTAGCCTCTATATGGTCTGTGACATCAGGGGTTTCAAGTCCAAGTGATGTCAGAATGTGAACTGGTAGTCGTCTTATAGGACCGAAGATAGATTGATCTTTGGAGGGATTGTACCTTTTGAGGTCTTTGGTGATGAAGAGATCGGTGTCGTTGCCCATGCTAATTCCTGCATCCGCATGGAGATCTGAGATGCACATAGACCAGAACCTTGCAAATGTGAGTTCGGTAGGGTTTTGTCTTTGGCTCTCTTTGGGAATGTACTGCAGGAAATCATCCCACAAGATATGACCGTAGTTGATGTCGTGGCCAGTGAAAATGCTCAATACCAATTCCAAAAGTTTGAGACCCATATTGTCAGTGCCTCCGGTCCGGCCTGACATGCTGCGGATGACGAAGTGACAAACAAATTGCGACACCGTAGGCAGTTGATTCTTCTTGAATTCGCCAATTCCTTTGATCTTTTTCTGGTAACCCATTTGGTAGAGAGCCGAGAGAATGTCGGCCATACTTGGAGTGAAAATCTTGGTTGAAGGATGAACCAGCAGATTAATGGCGTTAAGAAACTTTTCTTTGTTCAGAATGACCAAAGAATCGTTCACTAAGTTCAGATGCACCTCTTGAGGGTTCTCGAGTGGTCTGTAAGCAGAGAATACACACTTGAACATGGTTGAAAGAGGAACTACGTCTGTGAATGCATCGAAGGTGCCAAACAGAGGGTGATTGGTCAAGAACTTGATCATTAGCTTGATCGGAGCATTGTAGGATGAATGATCTTTGAACACAGCCCTAAAGATGCTTGAAGCAATCGCAGGCATTTGATTTCTTGTTTCAGAATCAGACCTAGTTGGGTTTGCAGAGGTAGAAGCCATGGAGATTTTCTTCGAGATGCCTGATTTCACCATTGTTAAGAGAATAAGAAAGGTTGCAGAAACAGAGTGTAAGAAAGATGGAGAGAAGGTTCAAGGTTCAGAGAGCGTAAACTGTTCTTGGGGAAGAAGAAAGGGTTTTCTAGGAATGGATTTGAAGGGTAAGGGATTTTAACCTGGGTGAAAGTAAATAAGGTAAGACGTTTGGGGGTTTTTCTGCTATTTGGAAGATGAAATCTCAGCCACAGATTATGAAAAGGTTTAAATTATAATTTTTTGATTTACTAAAAGGGTTGCAATTAATGAAGTGTCAGACGTAAAACATCACGTCTGTGATCGTGTGGTGAGGGTGGAGTTAATCCGTTGTACAAAAGAAAAGTTGTAACGGATTAGACGTGCTGAGGAAATATGAAGGGACAGGTTAAAAGGATTAGTTTATGGGAAAACGCTCTTTTTGTCATCATACCTAAAATAGGTCTGACACAAGGTTTTTTCAAAAGGAGAATGAGACAGTTACTCAAAGAATGTTTTTTGTTAATGATTTTCTTATTTAATGAAGGATCATTAAATAGCACACCATAAATCAAGAATTAATGAAACAGTTGAGAAACTATCAATGTGATTGCGGATTGAGACTTCATTGCGGATGGATCAATTGTCATTGCGGATGGTCTGATGTCATTGCGGATGGATCAGATGTATGACTGCAGTAGAAGAATTGAGGAGAACACTTGAACCAAAATTAGTAACAACAAACAATAAGGACCATTGAGAGATACATATGATATATGGTTGCCGTACATGGACTGCAATACACAGGATATACCAAAACCATCTATCATAAGTAACTTCAGTTAGGACCGCAACAGAGACCAAGGATGGTCTGCGGTACCTATCAATTCAAGAATAATTATGGGTCCGGATTCATCATTCCTAACATTTGTAAGAAACTGTTGAGCTTTGTAGAGTCAAGTGCCTTTGTGAACACATCAGCAATCTCTTCATGAGTATAGACAAAGATGAGTTCAATGTTACCTTTCAGGATGTGGTCTTTGATGAAGTGATACCGTAGTTCAATATGCTTTGTCTTGGAGTGCTGAATTGGATTGTGTGAAATAGCTATAGAACTTTCAGAGTCACAATAAATTGGTATCCGCAACATTCTGTATCCGTAGTCCATAAGTTGTGTTTTCATCCATAGGACTTGTGAACAACAGCTGGCTGCGGCCACATATTCAGCTTCTGCGGTAGACAATGATACACAACTTTGTTTTCTAGATGACCAGTTGACGAGTCTTCCACCCAGAAATTGACATCCACCTGAGGTGCTTTTTCGATCTAGTCTGCATCCTGCATGATCCGCGTCTGTGAATGCTTGAAGGCTGAAGTCATTGCCTGCGGGGTACCATAATCCAAGAGACTTGCTTCCTTTCAGGTATCGTAGTATTTGTTTGGCTACGGTCATATGTGACACTTTTGGGTCAGCCTGGTACCTTGTGCATAGATCTGTTGCAAAGACAATGTCTGGTCGGCTTGCGGTGAGGTACATCAATGAGCCAATGATACCTCTATAAGTCTTGTGATCCACTGATTCGCCCGAGGGATCAGCAGATATCTTATATCCGAAGGCCATGGGGACCTTAGCCGAAGAGCAGTTGTCCATAAAATATTTCTTTAACAGTTCAGTGGTGTATTTCTCCTGATGAATGAATATCCCTTGCGGAACTTGTTTCACTTGAAGTCCTAGAAAGAAGTTGATCTCTCTATTCATGCTCATTTGGAACTTGTTGGTCATGAGCTTAGCGAATTCATTCACCATCTTTTCATCAGTTGATCCGAAGATGATATCATCCACATATATTTGTACAAGCATAAGGTGATTACCATTTGCTTTTCTAAATAAAGTGGGATCAATCACTCCTCTTTTGTATCCGGACGAGACTAGAAATTCAGAAAGAGTCTCGTACCACACTCTTGGGGCTTGTTTTAGACCGTAGACTGCTTTTTCAAGCTTGTAGCATTGGTCTGGGAATTCAATACTTTCAAAGCCCGGAGGTTGCTGAAGATAAACCTCTTCTTTTAATTCCCCATTGAGAAAGGCACTTTTTACATCCATTTGGTGTACCTTGATGTTCTTGTGGGCTGCGTATGCTAAGAAGATTCGGATGGCTTCCATTCGTGCCACCGGAGCATACGTTTCATCATAGTTAATACCTTCAAGTTGACTATAACCCTTTGCAACTAGCCTTGCCTTGTTTCTGACTACCGCACCAGATTCATCCAGTTTGTTTTTGAACACCCATCTAGTACCAATAATGGTATGACCTTGCGGCTTCGGGACGAGCTGCCATACTTTGTTTCTTTTGAATTCTTCTAGCTCTTCTTGCATTGCGGATATCCAGTCGGGTTTTTGTAATGCTTCTTTGATCATTTGGGGCTCGACCGAGGACATAAATGCTGCGTAGTGACAATGATCAGATAAGTCCTTGGAAGATCGAGTCTGGATACCTGCGGATGGGTTGCCAATGATTTGTCCTGGTGGGTGGTCCTTCGTCCATACGTGTAGACGGGGTTGCAGATAATCAGCAGCTGCGGTAGAGGGAATGTCTTCGATGTCGGAAGACTCTGCGGTTGGAAACAGCAGTTCCCCCTGGACTTGAAAACATCCTGCTGAATTATCTTGAACTGGGAAGGTAGGATTAAAGTTTTCTTGGGCAGATGGTCCAGGTTCCCCCTGGATTGCAGAAGGGAGTTCTCCTTGACCCTTAGAAGGTTCCCCCTGGATTGAGGATGGGAGAGTGATAATTCTTGAGTCTGTTCTTGTGTCAATGTTCTCTATGTTTTCATCATCCGAGTCGGAAGAAACGTTGGATGGTAGTGATTCTCTGCGGTTGGGAACTTGAACTTCATTAAGTACTGGAACCTCGATGGTTGTTGCCTAATCCGGAGTAGAGCTTTCCCCCTCAACCGGCGAGGTGGAAGTATTGAGAGATGCTACTTCGCATAGAGATAGACCAGATACATCAGCATGCTGTTGTTGAGCTTCATGAGACACAAGAACTTCGGATAATTTGGCTGTTTCGACCGGGTCGAAGAGATCGTCATAGTTGACTTCAACTAGGTTTAATGGACCCGAAGAGGCAGGAATATCACTTTCTAGGATTGCTGTGGTTTCAGTTGATGGAGCGGTGTTGCGGATGTGACAGTCATCAAATTTCACATCGAAGCTTTCAATGATTAGCCTTGTACGTCTAATGAGAACCCTGTAAGCAACTTTGTTAGTGGAATAGTCAAGGAAGATGCCTTCATCAAACTTCGGTGCAAACTTGTTAAGATGATCTCTGTTGTTAATCACAAAACATCTACACCCAAAGATGTGAAAGAAGCGGACATTTGGCTTGCGATTGTTAAGGCCCTCATATGGTGTTTTGCTGAGACGCTTGCATACAATACTTCGATTCTGCACAAAGCATGCGGTGGCCACTGCTTCGACCCAGAAGTAGAGAGGAAGGTGTGCGAAGTTGAGCATGGATCTGGCTACTTCTACTAGAGTGTGGTTCCTTCGCTCTACTACCCCATTTTATTGCGGTGTGTAGGGAGCGGAGAAGTTGTGAGTGATACCCTTTGAAACCAAGAAACTATTTAAGAGATGATTAGTAAACTCGGTTCCATTATCACTTCGGATGCGTCGAACGGGCAGCTTGATCTGGAGTTCTATCTCCTTGATGAAGTTGATGAGAATCTACTATAACCAGTATGTATTTCTTGTGATGGAGACTGGCTACGGTGGATGGAACGCAGAGATCAATGTGCAAGAGCTCCAGTGGTTCAGAAATTGAAGAATCAATCACCATGGGGTGACTTGCTTTGGATTGATTTCCACATTCACATGCAGGACATAGAGTATCATTGCTGAATTTGAGGATTGGAAGACCTCTGACTAGTTCTCCGGTGACCAAGTTGTTGATGTATCTGAAGTTGAGATGAGCTAGCTTGCGGTGCCATAGCCAGCTGACTTCGGATATTGCTTTGGATAGGAAGCATAACTGCGGTTTACCTATGATCAGAGAGACATCCAGAGGATACATAGTACCTTCGGATCGGGACTTGATCAGACATGTGTTCCTATCACTTGTCATTACATAGCAAAATTGATCATCAAATTCAACTCGATGGCCTGCCTTACAAAGTTGGCCAACACTGATGAGATTGTGTTTGAGGCTTTCTACATAAGCAACCTTTTGAATAGAAAAGTTTCCCGTAGTAAGAACACCATAACCTCGGATTATCCCATTCACATTGTTGCCGAATGTAACATTTCCACCGTTGCAAATTGGCCTGAAATCCCGAAGGTATTCTAACCTTCCGGTCATGTGCAAGGAGCAGGCACTGTCAATTAACCATTCATCTTCTTGTTCCTCCTTGCACAAGGCCTGAAAATCACACGGTTAGTTTAGGCATCCAAACTAGTTTGGAGCCTGGGACAAAAGGTGAATTTCTGATTGATGCATGGACCGAGGTTACAGGGATGGGTTTCGTGTCAATGTTTAATCCTAGTCCTGGGTGTTTGTGAGATTTTGGAGTGTTGTATCTTTTTGAAAAATTACGAGGTTTCTGAATCCAACTAGATTTGACATAGGATGAACCATTTTGACAGCTACATTGACATTGACAGGTTGAGATTTTGTCTTTTGTTCTGACACCTTGTTTGGTCAACGGTCTACATGATGAGTTGGGCTTGTGACCGGTCCGAGGTCGGTAATATCTGACATTGGTGCTGTTGGACTTCTGAAAAGTTTGTTTTGAAAAAGGTTTAGCACGTGTAGATCTTTGGGACCTTTTTATTGGTTTTGGTAAAATACCCTTCCACTTGTTAAAGTTCTGATGTGATTTTAAAAGTGTTGGAGTGGGTAAAATACCCTTCCATTTTCGATCATCTGAGGAATAGATTTGGAAGCCATTGCTTCGAAAAGACCTTTCTTTCATTTGGGTTGTGTCAGAAGAGTTTGGAATGAATGATGAAACTGTACATTCCTTTTTGCATGTTTTCTTGATGGGAGAGTTTTTTGAAAAATATTGTGAGAAAACAAATTTTTCTGGACTCTTAGACTTTGGAAATCTGATATGCCTTTTGTTTTTCGAAAAGTTTTGTCTCTTTGTGCCTCGGGATTGAATTTCTTCTTTGAAATCCTTTTTAGCTAAGGTTTTTGGGGAACCGCAGTCAATGGTGTTCAGCTGCGGTTTCCAGGAAACCTTTGAACATTTATGAAAACGAGGGCTTGAGTCATCCGAACTTGAAAATTCAGGGTTTTGAGAGAATTGACCTACTTCAAAGTTCTCTATGGGTAATTCATGATGAATTGGTTGGAGAGTCACATAACTTTTTATTGAGGACTGCGGTAAAGATGATTTGACTACCGTAGAGTAGGTATGAGTTGGGACTTCAGTGGGACTTTTGTGGGTCTTCTGACTACAGTGTGAGACACTGTGGTCTGAGGGCAGAGATAGGAAGTCTTTCGAGACTTCGGGGCCCTCAATGACAATTTCTTCATCAACTACGGATGAGGTTTGAGAATTTGGGTAGATTATGCCACAAATAGGAATTTGATCACATGTGTGACCCGAAACCTCAGGCACAATTTCCTCAATGACACAATTATTGCTTAGATTGTGAAGTCTACCGAAGTGTGTTCTGATGTCTTCGGGAAAAGTCTTGTCATTGACTGGGAAATGAAATTCTCGGTCCGGAGGGACATACAGTCGATCTTTGTTAAACCGGGGTGAGGAATCCATTGCGTTAGGATATCCATTTGACCAACCCCAATTGTATGTATTGTCCACGGTTCCATTATTTTCCAAATTTTCAATAGCTTCACTCTCATTGAACAATTTTTCTATTAAAAGATTTAAACGTACAATTTCACTCTGAGCTAAATCTCTTTGGTTTAAAGCTATCTCTAGTTGTGTTTCACTTAACATTCTTGCATCTTTTTCTAACTCTAAGTCCTTTTCTAACATAGCCATTTTGAGTCTTTTGTTGTCCAGGCGTCCTCTTACATGGAACATCTCTTGGGACGCAATGTTCTTCTCATCTAAGGCTTTGTTATAGTCTGTAAGGATGGCAACACATGTGTCATTAAGATTGTCTATGAAGGGTTGACAGTCATGCATGCTATAATTCAGAGTTTGAATCATGAGTTTTACCTGCTCGACGATGCTTAGAGTTCCATCCTTGGACATGTAGCAATAATTCTTTTCCAGCTTTGAAGAACCATCGTCATCCGCAGTTGCCAGCATGCAATTTTTTCCCTTTCCTTTGATACTGCTGATGGTTTCTTCTTCATCTCCAGATGACCAAACTTGGTGGTCTCTTTTGACATGGGCAACGTACGCCCTTGCCTTTTCCTTATCTTCCAATTCTTGAGCCATTCTAAGGTAGAATGCTCTGTCTTTTACTACATTGGCCTTACAATCTCTTGCAAAATGATTCTCTTTGTTGCATTTGTGACAAATCACAACATCAATTTTGTCTTCTGAGGGAGTACCGGAGTCAGTGGTTTGAGTAGACTGTGGTGCCTCCTTTGGTTGAGTATTTTGAGATTGCGGTGGTGGATGAGAACTTTTGGGGTAACGAGAATAATTATTCTGTGGGTTGAAGTTACGGTTGAATGGAGGTTTGTTGAACTGCTGATTCTTGCGAAAGGAAGGAGGTGGTAGTCGATTGAACTGTTAGCTAACTAGAGCAATAGCCTTCTGAAATTCTTCTTCATCATCATACTCTGAGTCAGCTTCGTATGACTGTGGAGGAGTGTCATACGAGGGAGAGTAGGATTGATTATGTGGAGCTTGTGCTATGAGGGCAAGTGGTCCTCCGAAGTCAGCACAGTCTTTGAGTACGGTGGATTCTTGTGCTTGCAGTTCTCCGTAGAGCTTGTAGAGAGACAAATAATGAATTTTTCTATCTCCTTGGACTATCATTTTAGCCGCAGTCCAATGTCTTCCCAAACCATTAAGAAACTAAAGATTTGTTTCATGGTTACTGCGGATGGTGCCCGCATTGGATAGCTTCGTGACTATCAAGTTAAACCTTTTGAAAGAATCTTCCAAACTTTCTCCAGTAAGAGCTTTGAAATTGTTGAACTCATTGAGTGCAATTGTAAGCTTCTTATCTTGAGCTTGTTCTGAGCCTTCGTACAAATTCTTGAGAACTTCCCATATCTCTTTTGCTGATTTTCAGTTTATGATAATATCAAAGTTGTCAGGAGCAACTCCACAAGAGATTTCATAAAAAGCAACATCATCATTTTCCATTTTATCGAGATCATCCTTGGTGGGACGGTTCATGACTGGTTGACCTCCTCCTAGTCTGGCAGTAGCGTCGTCAGTTTGGACTGGTGTAAGAACTGGGACATGTGGTCCTTCTTCTACTGATCACCATACATCTCTACCAAGTCTCCTTAAGTATCTTTCCATTCTCTGAGACCAGTGATGATATTCATTTGCCACCAATATTGGGGCTCGATTAGAACCACCAACACTGTTGGAGACATTCAGAGATAACGATTGTGCCATATTTCCTTGTTTTTTTTTTGAAAGTTTTTTTTTTAAGAAATGAGCTTCAGTGGTAAAGAAGGCCCTTTGAAAATCAGAGTTATGTTTTTGAAAAAGCAACCATTATGGCTCTGATACCAATTGTTGAGAGAAAAACTTTGAGATACACTTGAACAAACGTTAGAACAAGTATAATTGCGGAATAGTTTATCTCGAAGGATCTAAAAGCTCAACAATAATATTAATAAGTTAGAGTTAGAAGGTTAGAAAGTCAGTTGCGGAAAAGTAAAGAAATGTAAATGACAACAATTGTTATATCAAGTATACACATAAGTTGATTCATAACGAGGAATGCATTCAGACCAAGTTAGTGAGTGAGATCAGACTTAGTGATTAAGTTACAAGAGACTTGCTCCGAAGAGAGATTGTATTCAGTTATGTTCTAGTGAATTTGGAGAGTAAGGAGAGATGCGTAAACAGATAGAGAGATAGAAATGATAGCATCAAGAGTTGTATTGAATAAGTGAGAATGAGCTCTATTTATAGAGTCTCAAGAGTTACACTAGATTACGTCTCTAAGAGTAGCCATGCAAGGCATACTGGACAATAGAGAGAATTACATAAAAAGTAGACAAAGTAAAGTAATCTAGTAGCTAAGAGTGACTGCGGTAGATGATGACTTCGGGTAAGGCTGCTGATGAAACCTTGACTGCGGATCCTTGTGGGCTGCGGTAGCTGAAGTTCAAGAGGGTCACTTTTCATGATTCAACACAAGTGCTCCGATTCGAGATGTCTGCTTGAGGATGACGGTGATTTCACCTTTATTGGATATGATCAAGGAGGCACGGGTGGAGGGTTTGTAAAAGGAGAAGTGGAAGATTGAGCGGATTCGGGGGCAGATTCATTTGTTTGTTCGAGACAGCCGGGGGTTATTGACTCAGTGTTCCGGAGTTTAGATTCCGACATTTGGGGGAGTGAGGCAAAAGATCTTGGAGGAGGCGCACAAGTCCAAGTTTTCTATTCATCCAGCGACCACAAATATGTACTAAGACCTGAGATTGATCTATTAGTGGCCCTACATGAAGCAGGAGGTTGCGTGGTTTGTTGAGGAGTGTTTGACCTGTAGGACGGTCAAAGTCGAACATCAGAGGCCTAACGTCAAGGTTCAACTGCTACCTATTCCCATGTGGAAATGGGAATAGATCACCATGGATTTTATCGCGACGTTACCCAGGACGGTGCAGGGTGTGGATTCCATTTAGGTTATTGTGGACAGGTTGACTAAGAGTGCGCATTTTATTCCGATTTCTGAGAGTATATTCTGCGAGAAATTAGCAGATATTTATGTGCGGGAGGTGGTGGTTGGGAATGGGGTGCCAGTATTTGTGGTCTCGGACCGCGATGTTCATTTCACCTCCAGATTTTGGAGGAAGTTTCATGAGGATTTGGGTACTCAATTGCATTTGAGCACTGCTTACCACACCCATACCGATGGTCAAAGCTAGCGGACGATCCAGATGCTCGAGGATATGCTTCGGGCACGTGTATTGGATTTCAAAAGGAGTTGGGATACTTACCTTCCACTAGCAGAATTCTCATACAACAATAGTTATCACGCTACTATTGACCAGCCCCCGTTTGAGATGTTGTATAGTCGGAGGTGTAGGACTCCAGTTTGTTGGGGTGAGGTTGGGCATCGAGTCAAGGGAAGCACCGAAGTGGTGCTTAAGACCACTTAGTTGATTCAGCAGGTGCGCGATAGACTGGGGTTGCGCAGAGCGTTCAAAAGAGATATGATGACCAGCATCGATCGGATCTCGAGTTCCAAGTGGGAGATTTTGTGTTGCTGAAGGTGTCACGGTGGAAGGGTGCCATTCGGTATCGGAAGAGGGGCAAGATAGGGCCCTGATTCATTGATCCATTCAGGATTTCTGCTCGGGTTGGCAGGGTTGCTTATCGGTTGGACCTTTCGTACGAGCTTAGTCAGATCCATAACACTTTCCACATGTCTCAGCTCCGGAAGTGTGTTGCAGATGAGGCCGCTGTTATTTCTCTGGATGATATTCAGGTGGATAGGAGCCTGAATTATATGTAGAAGCCCATTTTAGTTTTGGATAGAAAAACTAAAGCTCTTCGTAACAAGGTGGTAAAGCTAGTGAAGGTGCAGTCACAGCACCGGAAGGGATCTGAATGGACTTGGGAGCCAGAGCACGAGATGCGAGAGCATTACCCAGATCTATTCATGACAGCGGACTTCGAGGACGAAGTCTAGTTCAAGTGGGGGAGAATTGTAACACTACATCCAGGTATTCCCTTGTCCATCTTTACGTAATTTCATTTTGGCAAAAAGACCTTTCCAAACGCTGGGCGTACATGAGACATACGCATCGGGTGGTTGAGGCTTGTATGCTGGGCGTACGAGCAGGTACGCGGGGCGTATGTGTCAGGTGGCTAAAACTCTAATATCTTGACTTGAACCCTATTTAAGCAACCTTATATCATTTGGACCAAACCCTTGTTGGGTTTTTAGCATTCTAACACTCCTATGGTGTACATGCAACCCTATAAACCTTGGATCTATGTTTTCTCTATTATACATGTAGATATTAACTATTCCAAGGTTTCATCCTAACTAGCATATTATGAAGCACCTATACTACAAAGTTCTAGTTAGATGACATACCTTTTGATGTAGCTTGATGTCTTCAAGCTTTAAGAGCTTAGCCCCAATAGTGTGGAAGCCTCAAATGGAATCACAAATCACCAAAACACCTTGGAAGAACTTAAGAGAATATGTATGCACACTAAAATCGGCCCACTCTTATTTTCACACACTTGTTCCAATTTTGTGAGCCAATGACCCCTTTATATATTATGGAGGATTAGGGTTACATCCATGTAAACCCTAATACCCATGACCTTTCATTTACATAGGATCCATGGGTTAAAAGCTCCATGGACCATCCATGAAAGCTTAGCCCAACCTAAATGAACTTGGCCCATTCTATAAGAGTCCATATTTAATTAGTTCTTTTTGATCACTTAATTAATTCTAAATTAATTCTTGATCAATACTAATTAAATAATATGATTCCATATTAATATATTAGAACTTATAATATATTAATATAAATCATAAATATACTATTCTCAAAAGACTATCCATATAAATTGTGCCGGTGAAGTGCAACCCAAATGGACTATGTCGGGTCGGGTCAAGTACATACCAAATATAGTTATGGACTTAGACATTAATCCAACAGTCTCCCACTTGGATAAGTCTAAAACTATTATTGAGTATGACTTCAAAACCTAACTGGCAATCGTAGCTCTTAAAGCCGCTGTCGAACTCTAACCTTGTCAATGACTTGTCCATTAGATAAGGGATCATATATTCCTCCATTCTAGATATCATATGGACTGAGACATGGATTATAATCATTCTCTCTGTCCATTTGTTGTTTCCCGATTTTCGATTTATGATGACTGACTGATTGAACAAATCAAATCAGTCCTGGCTTGGCCAAGCACTCACATGTGTCATCGCTAAATCATCGAGGGGCCCACAGATATCGCTTTTATCCCGAAGGTAAAAGGAATGGATAAACTACGACTCATATGGCTTGTTCTACTACTTGTTGAATCATACACAAAGGCACGTTTTATAACATCGAGTTACCAAATGCGTTTTCGTGCAATCAATGTATAACCAACTCATAGTAACAACTCATATCTCTAGGTTTGAAGAATATAAGATATTATCGTCTCATGATCACTCGTGATAGAATCCATGTAGTGATTCAAATGAGCGCGGGTTGAATCCAATACTCAGAACTTGAGTGTTGTAGCACCACTTTGTCCACCAACTTGGACCTCTACAAACCAACCCATGACAGTCTTGATTCATATCTACTTCCAACATATGACCGACTGTGGATGGTTTGAATAACTTAATCATTCAGGAAGAGCGACTTATTTATTTTGGAAGTGAAAACATGCAAAGTGAAACAGAAGAATAAATGAATCAAATATGGTATCAAACCCTATGAATATAAATAAACACTTTTATGTATCACCATACTGATTACTCATTATTCATTGTTTCGGTTTTATCAACTTTATACTCGAATTAAAAACACTAGTTGTCCCATGCTCCAAGCATGTACACTATGTTTTTCTTAAACAATAGTTTTGCCATACACCAAGTATGCACTCTATGTTTGTCTATGATCCTTACTTTGTGAAATAAACCAATTGAACATAATTTCAATGATTCTAATTTCACACTCCCAAATCCTTATCGAAAAATGTGAGAATTTCAAATTCCTATCATTTATCGAAATCTGTTTAGATTTTAAACTTATATGCACTGACCCTCCTGTAATGAATATGTACAAAGTCACAAAGACTTGTCAACAATCATTATAAGGTATTCCAATGGAGATCAAATCCATGGAAACTAAGTCTCATATTCAAAGTACATTGCTTTGGACATGCTTCTTGCATTAAGTTTTCTAATCTTACACAGATAACTTCCACCTATGGAGACAACTCCATATTCTCATTTTGACTATCACTTCTGAATAAGAGATGCCTCTTTTCAGAATATGTTAATATGGTCCTTCCAAAATTAGCACTATACTTCCAACTGTCCCTGAGCAACCAATCTTTGGTAAACCTCAGATTGTCCTCGACAATTGCTAAATCATTTTAGTCATATCCAATTCTAGACCTTTTCCCTTCTTAATGCCGCTGGGCATTTGGAAAAATTTAGAAATGACAAATATTATAGCACATGCAATCGATCCTGTACCCAAAGCAAATGGTACACGATTCATGATGTCTCACATAAAGACATGATTCTAGACCAGTCTTTTGCTACAATATTTTTATTTGCCATGTTTTCAAAATTTGACTATGAAGAGGGATGCTGTGACAACCGTCAAAATTCGAGTCGGTTCTAGATTTGAATAAACTTAGTTGCACATATAGGCACTACACATAATAGACTTAGTAACTAGAAGCTAAGTTATAACCTACTAGAAACTTGGAAACAAGTAGGATCGAATGATAGTGTACTTAGATTTCACATTGATATGTGAATTCTACTACTACTTAACTGTAGAGACTATCCATATTCGGGTAGCTCTTTGACTCGAAGACCTTTTCATTAATCATATACACACATCATGCACTTGACCTAGTAGTAGAAATTAGGTCCGAGTCTCGTAGGAACTTAAGTTAAAGTTGAAAACTATGACTAGTATACTTAATTCCTCAATTTCGGTTTGGATCTCGGAATCACTACATAGAATGCCAATAAATCGATAAAAATAAATTACAAACATTATTTTTAACTAGAAAAGAGTCATTAAACTCTAACATAAATTGAAATCTCAAATAATTCAATTTATTTTGATATCCAAATATTTATTAAATCTCAAGACCCTAAAAACCCTAAAAACCCTAAAAACTCAAATATATAAACTTTAACACCTAAAAATCCATAAAATTTGGTATGGACTATATAATATCAATTTAAAATAACTCAAATTAATAAAATATAACCAAGGAGAAATAAAATTTAAGTCATTAGTATTTAACCTTATTTTCTAAACCAAAAATCAAGATTTTATGTGTAAAATCTATATTAAGGTACATATTTTATAAAAATTTGATATTTTTATAAAGAATTTGAAATTTATAAAAATGGAAGAGAGGGAAAACCTCTCTCCTCCTTCATAATTTCGTGCTCCTTCTTTCAAGAGAACTCTTCCCAAAAATTTTAATCACTCTTCACTTTCCTCTCATACTTTCTCTCTCACACTCCACCTCCTCTCTCATTTCTCTCTCACACTTTCACTTCATTTTCTCTCTATTTTCTCTTCCTCTCTCCATCAACCACGAAATTTCCAGAGAATAGGACCCAAAAACACTCCTTAAACTTGAAATGTTCATCATCTAGGAGTGTTCTTAAAGGTAAACCCAAAAATCCTATAATCTCCTTCACTTTTCTTTCTAGTTTTAAAGGTTTTCTTACACTTTCTCCTTCTTCTACTCCATTCTATGGAAAAATCATGAACATTAGCTCAAACTCACGGTTTTGATGATGATGGTGGTAGGATTTCACCCAAAAACAAAATGCATGTTGTAAATGGTGAAATCCAAGGACCAAAACCTAAGTCGAAATCAACATAATGCACTTTTTCTACATGTTTTGGTGGAAAAACACCACATGCATCCTATGTTTTCTATCAAAAATGATTTTTGAACATATGAAACTCATTAATGATCTTCAAACCAACATGCATGTGATGATCTTCAAGCTTAGATGCTTGATGATCAAAGTTTGTTGTTAAAAGCTTTCAAATATGTTCATAAAAGATTATTCCCAAATAAATACCTAAAACTTCTTTTCTATTCAAATGATATTTTTCCCAGAATCCAAACAACAATATAAGATGATCTGTAAATTTTCAGAAAATAATCCGTTTTTCTCGAATTATTATAATTAATGCAAGAAAATAGGGCAATAAATCATATAAAATACTTTCTGGTGTCTATAAATCCTAGTTAAATTCGTGGATGACCCCTTTGCTAAATAATGATCCCACATTAAATTTAATCGGTTTTTGTTACTGTTTAATATGGTTTTGAATTTTCTTTTTGTTTAGCCCCAATAAATCATAAAACCGCATTAGATAATTTGAAAAGGGTATATAATAATTTTTGCAGCTTATACTCTCTGTGGAAGACTTAGAAAAATATTTTCAGAATTTTTCATAATGTATTCCTATTTTTCTCCGATTTTTGTATTTATAATGGACTAAAAACAGGAAAAATAGTTTTACTCATCCAAAAATTATGAAAATTTACCAGAACACCTTGTAGTACATTAGGAGGCTACATAAAAATTTTGATGACTTTTCCCTTCTGTATACTATTTTTCTCCTATTTTCTAAGACTAAATACACTTAAATACACAAAATCGGATTCCAGTAGATAAAAACCACATTTGGGATTTTTCCCAGATTATTTACACTGTAAATGAACTTTACAAAATTTTTGGTAATTTACTTTAACTGTTTAATAATTATTCTCCAATTAATGATTATTTAAGAGGATAAAACAAAGAAAAATAGAAAGACTAATTGAAAAATATCTTTTATATTTTTCACAGCTTCTACATGTATAATAAAAGTGTTACAAAAATTTTGGGCAATTTTGGAAACTGTTTCCTATTTATTTCAATTTTTATTAGAATAAATGCTCAAAAATCATAAAATTTGGTTAAACAGTTTAAAAATCAATTTTTATATTTTTCCCAGCTTAATAATGTTTAATAACAGTAATACAAAAAGTTTGGGTAATTTTGGAAACTGATTTCTATTTTTCATGAATTTGTATCTATTTAGAGAATTAAATATATGAAAAATGGTTATACATATTCATAATCCATGAAAATTTATCTAGAAGTCTTTTAGTACATTTAGAACCAAAATATGAAGTTTGGTAATTTTTATTAACTGTTTAGTATTTTTCATGATTTTATGGTTATTCAAGAAACTAAAATCGTGAAAAATAGTCAGACAAATCAAAAAATCAAGAAAATTTATCTTGAGGTCTTTGACTTCAATTAAAACTAAAATGCAAACTTTGGGAAACTTTAGAACTAAATTAATTTAGTTTTTGAATACTTAATCATTGGAACACCTCTTAAAATGTTAAATATTAGCATTTCAATAATGGGAAATTTCCACTTAAATTGTTATATAACAATTGATTCATTGAAATTAAATTTTCACAGAAAAATATTTGTAACTTATCAATATTAAATTTTGACACACTATTGGCATAATTCTATTGTAGTAGTAAGTATACTAGTGTTAGATTTCGATTAGAGACTCACTAGCGAATACCATTATTGTAGGAATCGATAGTGGTACGAGTGGAACGTAGTCAAGGCACCATTTGCATCATCTCAATGCATATAGTGAGTATTCACGCACTCCCCTATTTTCAGTTTTTTTATGTTTTGGGGTGGAAAAGCATGTCCCGAAAAACTATTATTTGAATGTTGTATTTAAATTGATTTGTATCAAACATGATTGCTATTTTATTGCTATGTCTCTCTATGTATGTCTATGCAACACGGAACATGAGAACTTATCGTATTAAGGCCCTTCCCTTATCTCTAACCATTAACTCTTTGAGCCAATGGTCATTATGGATAGCGCTATTAGGAATTGACAACTCCTCACTCGCCCTATTGCTGGAGTGCATGATACCATATTCATCTATGGAACGATAAGCATAGATCTTGACAGGGCTTCAGTCATAGGTTTGGTTGAGACTCATTGTTTGCTTATACACATACAAACTCGTTTCTCGTTATAGCAATAAACTTGTTATTAATTATAGCAATGAACTTTGTTTCTCATTACAACAACGAACTTTTATTACTGAAAACTTATATACATGTTTTAGCAATGAAATTGTTTGCTCATTGTAGCAACGAAATTGATTGCTCATTTTAAGCAATGAAACTTGTTTACTCGTTTGAGTAACGAACTTTATCTTCCATGAGAATATGAATGTTGCATCTTATTTGGGCAACATACTTTATCTCTCATGATGACAAAGAACTCTGTTTTTTTTACAAACTTATTTACTCATTTTAACAATATACTTTTATTATTGGAAACTTTTATCAAAACTTTGATTTCAATTCATGGAACCAATATTATTTTGTTTATTTGTGAGTACTCACCAACTATTTTTATAGTTGACGCTCGTTTTACATGCTTTTTCAGGAATCATCGAGTAAGTGGCACTTAGGGACACTTCACTTTTAGGAGCATTCGCATGTGTTGTATTTCAATTTACATTGTAATTTCTTTTAAAAGTTGTTCAAACCCATTGTAAAATTGTAATGATTTTTAATACTATGGTTGGTGTAGTCTTTTAACTTTTGCTATGAAACCCTTTATACTGCCACGCCTCGTGTTTCCGCTTTAGCGGGGTGTGACAGAAAATGGTATCAGAGCCAAAGGTTATAGAGAATACCGGTTTTCCCTTTGGAGAGCCACAACTATAGCCAAAAATTTTCTAAACGTTTTAAAATATAGAACATACTACTGGTATAACTAATTCGAGTACGCATTATTGGACTTTAATTAAGTATAGCGTGGCCAACTATGCTTAATTAAGGAAAGTTAATGTGAGGCTGGAAACGGTTATTGTAGAATTATGTTCAAAACAATTTTCAACTTAAACTTTTGAAAAACAAAATTTTTCGGTGTGTGTACGGGTATTACATATTATAGGCATTCATCTAGATACACTTAGAAACTAAGTGCACTTTTATAAAAATGCCTTTATTTAGAAATATTCATGTCCCTTATCAAGTGCTAGGTTAACCACTTAGGTTATATCACTAGCCACTCTAGGAGCAATGCACATAGTACTACGAATGGGTATTCCTCAGTAGCTATTGACTTTAGATGTAAGGTTAGTAGCTAGATATACACTAGTAATAATCATAAGTCGAAACCTATACCAATTATTCCTCAATACCTCTTCATCGTCTTCGTACTAGAGTTACAACTATGAAAAAGTGTTTCGATATCGACACGAATGATAATTGGAGCATCGCGTAAGGAGGTAGATGAGTCGCCACTAAGTAATCACTTGTATACCATTGGTGGGCATTCCGGATTCGACTCACGAGGAGACACGAAAGTTTAACCCATACGTGAGACCTTATTACTACGCTACGATTTAGCTCTACGTTGTTTCCACCTTGAGCTTAAAACTTAACATAGGATGTCCCTTTGACCTCTATAAAAGGTAGTAAACTGTATTGAGACCATAAAACGTTTTTCAAACAATTTTTCTTGTCCTTTATCTTGGGGGAAAAGACACCGGCACTCGCCTTAGACTCGCCTTAGTATTTAGGTACGATCAGCTACACTAACATACTTATTCCTTACTTCTTAATCTTCCATCGAAAAATTATTTCACTTCATCGGTTTTATTTATCATCGATAAAATATTTTATATCCACTTCATTCAACTTAGTAGACATTTCCTAACAATTTAAGCCATATTCTCGCTAAAACTCTTTTGACAACTTGCTTTAACTTAACGCTTTTCTTCAAAACTCAACTTAACCAATATTGGTTTTTACCTTGCTATTTCAATTTCATTTCAAATCCATTTCAATGGATAGATGTGCTTTTAAAGGGCATAGAAACCATTTTAAACCTTGATTACCATTTTGGCACGTTTTCGAAAAACTTAGAAACATTTTCTTTTATAAAAGTGTTTAAATTCTATGCTATAAAACATAGACATATGACATTGAAGTTCATATTACGTGTAAAAGCTTCATCGGATCTTTCAAACCACTTTTGTTTTGACTCTTTTGACCACTTTCTCATTTAGGCATTGTACCTTACTTAAATGTGTTTTCTTGAATCCCAACATGATATTTTCACAACTTTCTACTTCACACATGTTTCTAAGATATCTCTAATTCCTAAATTTCCAACACACATCATTTGTTTATTTTATTTCAAATTAGTTTTATAATCCGTGTTTATAAAACTTACAGCATTGCAAAACTTAGTGTTCACTTTTAAACTTCCAGCGACGTACTTTTGACAATGCACAATTATTCATCTAAATATGTTAAGTCTTTACCTTATCCGTTTTAACCATTGTTGGACCCCAGTCAAAAAGGTCAAAACTGTCAGATTTTCAATTACAAGTTTTAGTGTTTCTTCTTTTTCACAAATGGAGTTTAACTTAATAGATAACTCGTGGATTTTTAGCAAAACTTAGAAAACACTTTAGAACTTCTACATTTCTATTTAGTCATCAATATACATCAAATATTGAAGTTTGAAATATATCTCAACGTGGTTTTAAATCTACCTATAGGTATTGTTCTTATAATTTTAACAAAACAATCATTGCAGCCGCTACCTTCCTTTTTCTTTCCCCTGAACTTTATTTCTCGCTCTCCTTCTAATTATAGATCTCGCACGCCATAATATTAACATAATGCATTGTCTAACTTTGTTTCTGTCTATTTTGCTTCTCCTGGTATCATGTCTGTATACATAAAGATTAGAAGTCTACCCTTTCGTTTTGAGCGATTAATACGAGTATAGTCATGAGGCATACCTTTGATTTACTCAATTTTAATATATTCAATTACGCCTTTTATCATATACATCTTGTTTTTATTTTGAAATCTCTATAAACAAGTGATCCTTATTTACATTTTCTTTTTCGTTCTAAATTCAGAAACTTGATATAAAATGCAATTTTCATTGTATTTTTCCTTATAATTAATACATAAGATGAATACCCTTATGCTTATCATTTTTCTATATTCGAACATTATATGTGAAGGCTATGTTTCCTTATGTTCTTCTTTTCTTTAAATACATCAAAAGTTTTGAATTTTACGATTATCTATTTTCTAAATGATTGTTTTTATAGAAACACTAGACTATGAATGCACTATTTTCAATGATCGATATTTTTACTCCTTTCTTAAAATAGCATTCTACTTTGCAATTTTCAGTGAGTTCCTAACTCTTAAACTTTTTTTTTCATAAGTATTCCGACTCCTCTTAAACTTGTATTTGTCCTGACTTAGACAATTAGTCAATTTTTACAAAAAGCATAATATCAATATTTCTATAAAAAAAATTCCCTTAATGACGACTTAAACATTTAACTTTAAATTATCTTTTTATTTTTTTTTACTACTTCGTTTGATCGCCACACATGTATCTTCATTATCTTGGAATTATTACACATTTTGATAACAGTGAGATTTTTATCACTTCTAAACACTTAAAATGCTATCTACACAATGTGATTTAATTTATGATAAACTTTCATCGCTTCCATTTGCAACAATGACTCTCTAATTATATATACTCTTCGAATATGGTTCTATTATTGTAAGAGTAACCGTAGTAGTAATTATAGCCTCGGAGATCCTCAATCATTTCGTAATTTATTTTGTAGACGACGTTAAATAGCCTTTACATCTAAGATGTACCAAAACTTCGTTGCCTAACCTTAATACGTATTTTAAGAACTTACCCTCGATCGCTTCCCTTTCATTCGTGCTACCCCTTCTTATTTCGGAATATATCTTTTCCAGATGTAGTAGCCAACCCGGAAGTGAACAAATTGTTCCTAATCTCTTCTTTATTAGGCGGCGAATTTACACTTAGTGCTAATTTAGAACGCGACTTAAGGATCAATGCGGATTTAACGCTCAGTGCAGTTAGTGCTTCAGCAAAACTTATAGCTCTCTTAATTCAGATAATATCTAACTAGATGATCTTTTTCGACTAGGTCGCCATGTTTGGATCATGATTTCCATGATCCTAATTTCTCGCAATCTAAATTGTAGAACTCGAATTAAGGAAACATTGATTTGACTATAGCTAAAGAATTGGGTTCTTCCTTTGAAGAAATAAACCCGAAATAATCAAAGAACACTACAAGTCACCACCTCTCCAGCTATATAATTGTATTCGGCTGAGTTCTAATAGAATACGTCATGAATTGAATTTCGGGGCGAAATTCTTTCAACCGGGGGAGAATGTGACAACCGTCAAAATTCGAGTCGGTTCTAGATTTGAATAAACTTAGTTGCACATATAGGCACGACACATAATAGACTTAGTAACTAGAAGCTAAGTTATAACCTACTAGAAACTTGGAAACAAGTAGGATCGAATGATAGTGTACTTAGATTTCACATTGATATGTGAATTCTACTACTACTTAACTGTAGAGACTATCCATATTCGGGTCGCTCTTTGACTCGAACACCTTTTCATTAATCATATACACACATCATGCACTTGACCTAGTAGTAGAAATTAGGTCCGAGTCTCGTAGGAACTTAAGTTAAAGTTGAAAACTATGACTAGTATACTTAATTCCTCAATTTCGGTTTGGATCTCGGAACCACTACATAGAATGCCAATAAATCGATAAAAATAAATTACAAACATTATTTTTAACTAGAAAAGAGTCATGAAACTCTAACATAAATTGAAATCTCAAATAATTCAATTTATTTTGATATCCAAATATTTATTAAATCTCAAGACCCTAAAAACCCTAAAAACCCTAAAAACTCAAATTTATAAACTTTAACACCTAAAAATCCATAAAATTTGGTATGGACTATATAATATCAATTTAAAATAACTCAAATTAATAAAATATAACAAAGGAGAAATAAAATTTAAGTCATTAGTATTTAACCTTATTTTCTAAACCAAAAATCAAGATTTTATGTGTAAAATCTATATTAAGGTACATATTTTATAAAAAATTGATATTTTTATAAAGAATTTGAAATTTATAAAAATGGAAGAGAGGGAAAACCTCTCTCCTCCTTCATAATTTCGTGCTCCTTCTTTCAAGAGAACTCTTCCCAAAAATTTTAATCACTCTTCACTTTCCTCTCATACTTTCTCTCTCACACTCCACCTCCTCTCTCATTTCTCTCTCACACTTTCACTTCATTTTCTCTCTATTTTCTCTTCCTCTCTCCATCAACCACGAAATTTCCAGAGAATAGGACCCAAAAACACTCCTTAAACTTGAAATGTTCATCATCTAGGAGTGTTCTTAAAGGTAAACCCGAAAATCCTTTAATCTCCTTCACTTTTCTTTCTAGTTTTAAAGGTTTTCTTACACTTTCTCCTTCTTCTACTCCATTCTATGGAAAAATCATGAACATTAGCTCAAACTCACGGTTTTGATGATGATGGTGGTAGGATTTCACCCAAAAACAACATGCATGTTGTAAATGGTGAAATCCAAGGACCAAAACCTAAGTCGAAATCAACATAATGCACTTTTTCTACATGTTTTGGTGGAAAAACACCACATGCATCCTATGTTTTCTATCAAAAATGATTTTTGAACATATGAAACTCATTAATGATCTTCAAACCAACATGCATGTGATGATCTTCAAGCTTAGATGCTTGATGATCAAAGTTTGTTGTTAAAAGCTTTCAAATATGTTCATAAAAGATTTATTCCCAAATAAATACCTAAAACTTCTTTTCTGTTCAAATGATATTTTTCCCAGAATCCAAACAACAATATAAGATGATCTGTAAATTTTTAGAAAATAATCCGTTTTTCTCGAATTATTATAATTAATGCAAGAAAATAGGGCAATAAATCATATAAAATACTTTCTGGTGTCTATAAATCCTAGTTAAATTCGTGGATACCCCTTTGCTAAATAATGATCCCACATTAAATTTCATCGGTTTTTGTTACTGTTTAATATGGTTTTGAATTTTCTTTTTGTTTAGCCCCCAATAAATCATAAAACCGCATTAGATAATTTGAAAAGGGTATATAATAATTTTCGCAGCTTATACTCTCTGTGGAAGACTTAGAAAAATATTTTCAGAATTTTTCATAATGTATTCCTATTTTTCTCCGATTTTTGTATTTATAATGGACTAAAAACAGAAAAACTAGTTTTATTCATCCAAAAATTATGAAAATTTACCAGAACACCTTGTAGTACATTAGGAGGCTACATAAAAATTTTGATGACTTTTCCCTTCTGTATACTATTTTTCTCCTATTTTCTAAGATTAAATACACTTAAATACACAAAATCGGATTCCAGTAGATAAAAACCACATTTGGGATTTTTCCCAGATTATTTACACTGTAAATGAACTTTACAAAATTTTTGGTAATTTACTTTAACTGTTTAATAATTATTCTCCAATTAATGATTATTTAAGAGGATAAAACAAAGAAAAATAGAAAGACTAATTGAAAAATATCTTTTATATTTTTCGCAGCTTCTACATGTATAATAAAAGTGTTACAAAAATTTTGGGCAATTTTGGAAACTGTTTCCTATTTATTTCAATTTTTATTAGAATAAATGCTCAAAAATCATAAAATTTGGTTAAACAGTTTAAAAATCAATTTTTATATTTTTCCCAGCTTAATAATGTTTAATAACAGTAATACAAAAAGTTTGGGTAATTTTGGAAACTGATTTCTATTTTGCATGAATTTGTACCTATTTAGAGAATTAAATATATGAAAAATGGTTATACATATTCATAATCCATGAAAATTTATCTAGAAGTCTTTTAGTACATTTAGAACCAAAATATGAAGTTTGGTAATTTTTATTAACTGTTTAGTATTTTTCATGATTTTATGGTTATTCAAGAAACTAAAATCGTGAAAAATAGTCAGACAAATCAAAAATTCAAGAAAATTTATCTTGAGGTCTTTGACTTCAATTAAAACTAAAATGCAAACTTTGGGAAACTTTAGAACTAAATTAATTTAGTTTTTGAATACTTAATCATTGGAACACCTCTTAAAATGTTAAATATTAGCATTTCAATAATGGGAAATTTCCACTTAAATTGTTATATAACAATTGATTCATTGAAATTAAATTTTCACAGATAAGTGTTTGTAACTTATCAATATTAAATTTTGACACACTATTGGCATAATTCTATTGTAGTAGTAAGTATACTAGTGTTAGATTTCGATTAGAGACTTACTAGCGAATACCATTATTGTAGGAATCGATAGTGGTACGAGTGGAACGTAGTCAAGGCACCATTTGCATCATCTCAATGCATATAGTGAGTATTCACGCACTCCCCTATTTTCAGTTTTTTTATGTTTTGGGGTGGAAAAGCATGTCCCGAAAAACTATTATTTGAATGTTGTATTTAAATTGATTTGTATCAAACATGATTGCTATTTTATTGCTATGTCTCTCTATGTATGTCTATACAACACGAAACATGAGAACTTATCGTATTAAGGCCCTTCCCTTATCTCTAACCATTAACTCTTTGAGCCAATGGTCATTATGGATAGCGCTATTAGGAATTGACAACTCCTCACTCGCCCTATTGCTGGAGTGCATGATACCATATTCATCTATGGAACGATAAGCATAGATCTTGATAGGGCTTCAGTCATAGGTTTGGTTGAGACTCATTGTTTGCTCATACACATACAAACTCGTTTCTCGTTATAGCAATAAACTTGTTATTAATTATAGCAATGAACTTTGTTTCTCATTACAACAACGAACTTTTATTACTGAAAACTTATATACATGTTTTAGCAATGAAATTGTTTGCTCATTGTAGCAACGAAATTGATTGCTCATTTTAAGCAATGAAACTTGTTTACTCGTTTGAGTAACGAACTTTATCTTCCATGAGAATATGAATGTTGCATCTTATTTGGGCAACATACTTTATCTCTCATGATGACAAAGAACTCTGTTTTTTTTACAAACTTATTTACTCATTTTAACAATATACTTTTATTATTGGAAACTTTTATCAAAACTTTGATTTCAATTCATGGAACCAATATTATTTTGTTTATTTGTGAGTACTCACCAACTATTTTTATAGTTGACGCTCGTTTTACATGCTTTTTCAGGAATCATCGAGTAAGTGGCACTTAGGGACACTTCACTTTTAGGAGCATTCGCATGTGTTGTATTTCAATTTACATTGCAATTTCTTTTAAAAGTTGTTCAAACCCATTGTAAAATTGTAATGATTTTTAATACTATGGTTGGTGTAGTCTTTTAACTTTTGCTATGAAACCCTTTATACTGCCACACCTCGTGTTTCTGCTTTAGCGGGGTGTGACAGAAAATGGTATCAGAGCCGAAGGTTATAGAGAATACCGGTTTTCCCTTTGGAGAGCCACAACTATAGCCAAAAATTTTCTAAACGTTTTTAAAATATAGAACATACTACTGGTATAACTAATTCGAGTACGCATTATTGGACTTTAATTAAGTATAGCCTGGCCAACTATGCTTAATTAAGGAAAGTTAATGTGAGGCTGGAAACGGTTATTGTAGAATTATGTTCAAAACAATTTTCAACTTAAACTTTTGAAAAACAAAATTTTTCAGTGTGTGTACGGGCATTACATATTATAGGCATTCATCTAGATATACTTAGAAACTAAGTGCACTTTTATAAAAATGTCTTTATTTAGAAATATTCATGTCCCTTATCAAGTGCTAGGTTAACCACTTAGGTTATATCACTAGCCACTCTAGGAGCAATGCACATAGTACTACGAATGGGTATTCCTCGGTAGCTATTGACTTTAGATGTAAGGTTAGTAGCTAGATATACACTAGTAATAATCATAAGTCGAAACCTATACCAATTATTCCTCAATACCTCTTCATCGTCTTCGTACTAGAGTTACAACTATGAAAAAGTGTTTCGATATCGACACGAATGATAATTGGAGCATCGCGTAAGGAGGTAGATGAGTCGCCACTAAGTAATCACTTGTATACCATTGGTGGGCATTCCGGATTCGACTCACGAGGAGACACGAAAGTTTAACCCATACGTGAGACCTTATTACTACGCTACGATTTAGCTCTACGTTGTTTCCACCTTGAGCTTAAAACTTAACATAGGATGTCCTTTTGACCTCTATAAAAGGTCGTAAACTGTATTGAGACCATAAAACGTTTTTCAAACAATTTTTCTTGTCCTTTATCTTGGGGGAAAAGACACCGGCACTCGCCTTAGACTCGCCTTAGTATTTAGGTACGATCAGCTACACTAACATACTTATTCCTTACTTCTTAATCTTTTTAGGATCTTTAAGACTCCCACTATCCTCTTGACATATAAGACTATATTGCCATATATTCAAGAGATAGTGCGGATTCTTTATCAAGACAAACACTTCACACAATTGGCCTTAGTTGGTCTTTGTTTTATCCAAAACATCACAACTTACCAATTTCAAATGTACAAGAGTAGGACACTTTTACTCTTACATTTGACAAGTGTTTTAAACCTTTCTTTAAGATATGTCACTCAAGTTACAATCTTGGAGTATGACTCTAAGAATTGTTTTGGAACGAAGTATGACTCATCTTCCTGATCTAACCATTTCAACAATTCATGACTCCTCTTCTTAGTCATAAGAATGCACTAAGATGACCTTTAGAGGACTAATTGTGATATGATTTCTAAATCATTAAGATGATCACAAACATGATACTAAAGTACTCTCCCATCTTTTCAGATTTGAGAAACTTTTATCTTTCTGCCTAATTTGATTCTTCCCATTCGTTCTGCCATACATTGAGACTTTTCCAATGTTTCATAATTATACTTAAACTTGTAAGTATAACCATATTTACTAAACTTTAGTAAATCAAATAGTCTTAACGAGCTTTGTGGTGGACATGACCAGTGCACAAGAATGTGTACTCGATCCCTTTAGTCCTTCACTTGACTCACACATCCATGTGAACAAGTAATTAGTCTTGATTTTCCAATGCTTGAAAGTTCTCATTCATCATACTATTCAACTTGCATGATTCCAAGTTTCGGTCCAATTGAAACTTGGGTGATGAGGAACTTTCCTGATTTGGTAAATTTAGACACTACCACAAATGAAAGAATCAAATCCATTTTCCAATATTGCTGTCAGTGGAATCATATAAGCAACAATTTTCCACAAATGTCATTGTAAGGATACTTCAAATAAATAAAATTAAACAATTTTCTTTTATTTTAAAACTTTGCGGAAAAACTTATCCTTACAATCCACATGGAAAATTGTTGTTATCTATTCCTTAGCAATATATCATAACTTCTTAAGCAACTGCTCAAAATTCTGATGCGATCGAAATCCACCTTCGCGATCAGAATCAGCATATACTTCCTTTAAGATTTCTCTCTATTCTTTGATTCTTAAAACATCAACATGTGACCCAGTCACATCATGTAATGAGGATCTCAGAATAGAACTTAACAGAGTTAGATAATGGGCTCTACCTGATGTAGAGTCAAACTTATTGACCTTAGCATCCTTAGGTAAATTTGGCAGCTTTGCAATCAACGCCCCTTCCTTTGGCAAAATAAACATATGGACCCTTTGGTAATGGGACTATCTCAGACTTAGCCTTTCTCTTTACCATTTGGTCAACCGGGTTGACTATGGCCAATCCCTTTCCATTGGGAAGAGAATGCTTTTTCTGGACTTCCAGTGTCACCATTGTCACTGTCCATAAAGTTTTTGGGAAGTTGATCTTCTAATCAAATTTGCTTTACTATCGTTCCAAATCATTGCTGATTCAGCAGCACCAAGCAAATAGATATGATCATTAAGGTTCATGTCATAGTCTGTTTCATAGTAGTCCCAAAGGAACTCACTATGTGACTTAGAAAGTGATTGAACATCCAACTTTCTCAAGACTTTGACACCCAACTCTCCAGGCTTGTCAATATGTGAGTTCATCTCTAAGATGTGATCACACATAGACCTTGCTTGCCATTAGGGCTTGAGTAACCTTGAACTTGTGGGTTAGGGAGAATAATTGGAGGAGGTGGAGGAAGAGAAGTATGACTTCCATGAGCCAAACTCGGGAAGTCATATTCATTAGGAAAGCTTGGTTTGGGAAGATCATTGTTGTCTAAACCAGACATCAACAATGGGAGAAATTCACGTAAAGTTGATTTAAGTCCTTAATATAACACCCAATATGATATATTAAGGCTAGGACCCAACAAACTATTTTATAACTTGGAAGAGGGATGCCGTAATCCAAGCTATAAAATATTTGAAGGTAGGTGAATGACGATTCACCAATTTCCACCAAGATAAACGAAATGTATTATTAGGTTTTAATTGGTTTTGAAACTCCTAGATTCTTTTGAGATTCATTGAACTTTTCAATGGCATGTTTCAATCTCGAGTGTGCCCTTCAGGTTTTGTGACTGGGATGCCGAGGATCACAAAACAAGGTGTGAAGTAACCATGCAAATATACTTGGTACCCTTAATATTTACCCCTCAATCGATGTGCCGGTTAACCACACGAGCTCCACCGATACTATGATAAATATTAAGTTACCCTTTGCCTACCTTGTTAAGTCCAGGTTAGTGTGCCGGTTAACCACACACGCTCCACTAACGGTTTAAACAAAGTGCAAAGTGTAATTTCATGGATTAGCACCTTATTCACATTTTCCTAAGTAACTAAGATTGGGAATTTATAAGTGTTTAGTTACTTAGTATTTATCATTATACTTATAATGAAGGGAGAATTATAGTCCCTGTCCTACCTGTTCGGCTAACGACCCTCCACCGGTCAAGGAAGCGGTGAGTGAGAGTGGACACCCATTAAACTGCTATTTTATAGGCAGTAACCTTATACCCCCCCTTATAGACCGGCTTTGTGAATGAGGCCTACTAATGGTAAGATTGACTTTATCTTATACATATCTATATAATTAAAATTATAATAATAGTATAAGGGTTGAATTTTAAACTTTTAAAATTCTAAGGTCTAGTTTGGAATTAAAGTATACATGGGGGGGTAACTTTACAAATTCCAAAACTTGAGGACAAGTTTTGAAACCTTTCAAAACTCTTGGATTTTTCATAACTTATGAGTTTAATTAAGGTTTAATGAAAAAAAAAATCAAGTTCCATAACTTGAGGACAAGTTATGGAAGACATTAAATCATTTAATGATGACATTAAAAATAGTGACTCTTCTATTTTCATAACCTATGAGACTTAATGACACTTTAAAAAGAAAAACTCTTCACTTTCCATAACTTGAGGACAAGTTATGGAGTTCATAAAAACCATTAAGATCAAATATTCCAATTAAGACAATAATCAAATAATTTTTCTATGGTCTAGATTAAACTCATAAGTAAAGATAATTCACATCAACAATTTTCAAGAAATTAGACAATCATATAAACTAATACAAATCTTGAAACTTTGACAATTATCCTTACTTATGGAATTAATGGTGTTTTATGATGAAACTTTCCATGTTCCACACCTTAAGAACAAGTTATGTAATTCTTTAAAACATTAACACCAAGTTTTGTAACCCCATAAAAACTTTGAATCATTTTTTTTTTATTAAAAAAAACTTTCATATCCATAACTTATGGAAGTTTCAAAACTCTTAAGATCACAACTTTAAAAAAGAAAACTTTTGAGCTCCAAAATTTTATGACAAAATTTGTAACTCCTTAAAACATTTAGAACAAACTTTTAAAACTAATAAAATAATCATACCATTTTATCTTTTACTAAATTTGACCTAATTCAACTCTTGTAGTAAAGTGACTCAAATTTTATAAATAATTAGTTTTTCATAAAATCAAGTAATTATCATAAAATTTGACAAACTTCATGTTTTTTTTTTCTTTTTTTTTCCTTCAACTTGAAAAAAAAATACATTTGCATCAATATAACAGAAAACAACCCATGGCTCTGATACCACTGTTGGGTTTTTAGAATTCTAACACTCCTATGGTGTACATGCAACCCTATAAACCTTGGATCTATGTTTTCTCTATTATACATGCAAATATTAACTATTCCAAGGTTTCATCCTAACTAACATATTATGAAGCACCTATACTACAAAGTTCTAGTTAGATGACATACCTTTTGATGTAGCTTGATGTCTTCAAGCTTTAAGAGCTTAGCCCCAATAGTGTGGAAGCCTCAAATGGAATCACAAATCACCAAAACACCTTGGAAGAACTTGAGAGAATATGTATGCACACTAAAATCGGCCCACTCTTATTTTCACACACTTGTTCCAATTTTGTGAGCCAAGGACCCCTTTATATATTATGGAGGATTAGGGTTACATCCATGTAAACCCTAATACCCATGACCTTTCATTTATATAGGATCCATGGGTTAAAAGCTCCATGGACCATCCATGAAAGCTTAGCCCAACCTAAATGAACTTGGCCCATTCCATATATATAAGAGTCCATATTTAATTAGTTCTTTTTGATCACTTAATTAATTCTAAATTAATTCTTGATCAATATTAATTAAATAATATGATTCCATATTAATATATTAGAACTTATAATATATTAATATAAATCATAAATATACTATTCTCAAAAGACTATCCATATAAATTGTGCCGGTGAAGTGCAACCCAAATGGACCATGCCGGGTCTGGTCAAGTACATACCAAATATAGTTATGGACTTAGACATTCATCCAACAACCCTAATCATCCTCCATAGCCTCATTTCGTCCCTCAACCCAAATTTTTCATGAGAGTGTGATCCTTGAGCTTAAAGAGTGTTTTGGTGGCCATTTTAGAGAGCATTCAAGAAGGAGAAGGTGGTGAGCAAGTCTCTGGTGTCATTGAGCTTCTAGATCCTGCATCTAGTTCATCTTGAGGAACTTCTGGAGGCATAAAGTCATAACCTTGTCATCTCTTTTGTTAGTTTGAGCTAGGTTTTTGTTATGAAGTCCCTTTTTGGTTCTTGGACACTCTCTTGTGAGTTGAGCAACTCCAGAGACTAGGATGGTTAGATCTAAGCTCTTTGAGCATGTAAGATGCAATAAGGTGCCATCTTGAAGGATGTTTTGATAACATGCATGAGCTTGAAGTCTTAAATGAGGTCTTAATGGGAAGAATAGAGTATTAGGGACCCTTACGGCATGCAAGGGCATAAAGTTGCCAACTTTATGCCCTAGGACATCTTAATGGACTCAGATATGAAGTTTAACGTTGAAATCCCAAGTATTAAGCACTTAATGGTCATTGGTGCATAATCAGCTTGTACGTCGGGCGTAATATCATGTACGCTGCGTGTACAGCCAAGGGGCTTAGTACGCTACGTGTACTGGAGTGGTACATTGGGCCTTATTCTGATTTGGGCGTGGTCCCATTTAGAGTTAGTGGGCGGTTGTTATGTTTTGGGCCATAGTTGTATTGGTTGGGGTTATTGGGCCATGTAGCACATTAATAGCTTTTATCTTGGATCCTAGGCCCATTAGTAAAGGAAAGACTTTTAGGCCACCATGGTAAGGCTTAGGCTTAAGTGTTTGGATGCTTTGACTAGGTTGAATTATAATCCTAATTTAGGGTTATTTGTATTATTGTTCAGTGTAAGGTTTCAGACTGCTAGGCGAGCAGCTTTGTGTTCAGCAGATTGAGGTGAGTCTTTTAACAACACCCAACACCCATGGGTCGAAATCACCAAGGCCTGTCCATTATTCGTTATGAGATGTTTAGTAGTTGAGTTTGCTATGGTTTGCTAATTGACTTATGTGTGGACTTATGTTAAGACCATAGGGGAGCCCATGGCACTTGGTAAGACCATGAGGGGGAGCCCATGGCCCTTGGGTATAAGACCATGGGGTAGCCCATGGAATCCCGGTTGAAGACCATGGAGGGAGTCCATGGCAGATTTATATGTATATGTGCATGGTGTTATATGGTTATGTGTTTTGTGTATTTTGGGAAACTCACTAAGCGTGTTCTTACAGTTTTATTGGGTGTTTCAAGTATTTCTGGTTCTAAGGGAAAGGACCCAGCTTCATGGCTTAGCGTGCACTCTTTAGTATTTATGCAATGTGGTTATGTAATGGGATTTTTGGAAAACAAATATGGTTGATATTATTAATTATATAATGAAAAATTTCCTATGAATTTTGGGCTGTTACAACTGGACCGCCTTGCAAGGCCTACAGTACACCTGGACCGCCTATGTAGGTTGGCCTATAGTACAAGGTATGACTGCCTCAACCCAACCAACCACAATATGTCGACATATTCAAATAAATAGAAAATAACTAACAAAGCACATGGAATCATTACAGATCTACCAATCTAATAGATCATTATAACATACCAACATCCTACGTACAAGGATACATACTGCAATACAAATTATAGTGAGAAAACTTACCTTGCAATCTAGCAGGTAAACATTATAGCTCACACGAATCCAAGAACTGGTACTATGAGCCACCTATACAACAAATAGGAACAAATCATGAATCTATAGCCCAAAACCCTCAAGTTGACCAAAAGTCAACTTGGTCAAAAAGTCATCGGTCAATGGTCAAAAGACCATCTGCCGGTCACCATGTCGTAACCAAGCACCTGCCAAGTTACGGTGACTTCACAAAAAACTATCGTGAAGATTGTTTATCTCCACGTCATGTTTGCCAATCCTCCACATTGTGGAACCTGTTCTGGTCAGCTTAATGCATTAAGCTCTTAATCCTTCAAGCTATACCTCCATACTTTCCAGAAGGCTTTCTTTCATCCAAAGAGTCATAAAAATCGTTTCTTTTTAGACATGAATGTCCAGTGCATGTCTTTCCTAAGCTAGATCACAACAATAATGAAAATAAGGTCAAAATCTCTTGCATGAAGCCAAAACTCAACTAGACCTCAGATCTAGATCACTAAACCTCAATGGGACCTCACATATCTATAAAGTTGCTAATTTTATGGAATCCTTCCACTCATACTCTCCCAATCATGGAGGAAAATGCATAAAAACCTAGATATAGAATCATAACACATAAAGATTAGGACCTTGTAACATCCCAAAAATCCAAGGTAAAAATTTCATTTTTATTATAATCAAAACACTATTGTAACTTCTTTCAATACATTGAAAAGTATTTCAAATAAAACAATTATTAGAGTCCCATCCCAAAGATCACATATCGCGGAAAACACAGGTGTATGCACTGCAATCGCCCCAAGCTTCTTTATTTGAAAACTGGAGTACCTGAAACATAAAATGAAAACCGTAAGCACAAAGCTTAGTGAGTTCCCCAAAATACCACACAACATACAACCACATAATATCATGCAATGTACATAAAGTTGCCATGGGCTCCCCCCATGGTCTTTACGTGGAATGCCATGGGATCGCCCCATGGTCTGATATCCAAATACCATGGGCTCCCCTAGGCGTATTCCATGCAAGTATCACAGAGACAACTAGCATACCACATAACACATAATAGGTCGGCATTGGTGCCTTCGACCCATGGATATAGTGAGAAGACTCACCACGCACTGCAGAAGCTCACTGAAAGAATCCCTAGTTGTTTCCCTGACGGCTTCCCGAACTATCAATACCAACAATACACCCAATTAGCAATTAGGCTCCAATCCATAAGCACAAATCCATACCTGGGGTAAAAGGACCATTTTACCCCAACCTAGCTTTGTCCAAATCCATGACCCAAACTACAATCTGAAAGGCCCAAAGGCCCACTAATCAACCAATGGCCTAATTTTCCAAATTGGGCCCAAACTCCTTACATGTCCTTGACTTAAGGCCCACCCATTCTTTCTAGTTGAAACACTTTGTATCCCGATGGACCATTAATAACTCATGCCCAAAATACCAGATACTACTAGATCCATCAAAGCCCACTAATGGCCCAATTTTCCAAATTGGGCCCAACCCCATACGAGCCTTATACTAAGCCCACAATTCCCTTTATTATAATTCAAAAGTCAAAGTCAACGGCCCAAGTTGACCCAACTCGCCGAGTTGCCCTTCAACTCGTCGAGTTTCCTTCATCATACTACGAAAATCGAGAAGAGCCGATCCAACTCGCCGATTTCATCAGGAACCAAACATCTTAATCTATTAAGCTGACATAATCAAAACTAACAACTTCCCCACTCAGATCTTAACTGAAATAGAGTCTATAAGGGTAAAGTTTCCAACTTTACCCCTAGGAACCAACCAAGATGGCGCAAACCCAAAACCTAGGCTTAAAAGGTTAAGGGATTAATCAATAATCACTTAACCACCAAGATAAAGCCCCAAAATACAGATCTGGTCCTTGAAGGTTGTATGGTCACATAAAGCTTCCAACTTTACACTCATGCATGGCTAGGAGAGGCTCAAAAGCTCATAAGAGACTAAAATAAGAGGGTAATAGATGCATGAAGCCCTTAAGACCATAAATTTGGCACCTTTATGCCAAAAGAACTCATGAAGATCATAGATTTGAAAGAATAAACACTTGGGACTTCTACTTCCCCAACAATTACCCATCCATGGCTAAAAGCATGCAATTTAACCAAAGAAGAGATCTAAGCAAATATTAAGCAAGGTTAGAACTTTATACCTGAGATGTGCTGGGAAAGAAACAGAGAATCAAGATCTGAAAGCTCCTACTTCAACCACCACCTTGCACCAAGCTTTTCTTCCCTTTAATGAGCTTCCAGCACACCAAAACACCCCCACAATGAGCTCTCAACACTCAAGGAGGCTCTAAGGTTTCGAGATTCGGGTTAGGGGCTATGGAGGCTGGGAATGAGGCCACCACCTCGAATTTAAGGTGTTTAAATAGGGTGCAAAACCTAAAAATTAGGGTTTCTCAAACAGTGTCCAACTCGTTGAGTTTATGCCATAAACACGCACCCCAAAGGCTTCCAACACGTCGAGTTTATGCCATAAACTCAACGAGTTGGCCGTTAAAAAGGGAATTTATTTCCATAATTGGCCTCTAGATTCCGGATGTTACAACTCTCCCTCACTTAAATTAGATTTCATCCTCGGAATCGGTCATTATTAACACTCACATCAAAACTGTTGGATTAGTGTTTAAGCCCATAACTATATTTGGTATGTACTTGACCCGGTTGTGTCACACCCCAAAACCGGAACGGCAGAAACGTTCGGGAGCGGAGGACGTCATGTTTAGTATCACAAGACATGCATCATAGTAATCAAAGTAATAAACAACCATTTCATTAGAAAGAAAGTGTTTACAAAGTATGTGGTTCACATAGCATAGACTACAAAAGTAAATAACAAAACAAGACATGAAGCTATTATGCTCCATCTTTAGAATCCCAGTGTGCGTACCTGTCTACTAGTTAACTGAGAATACAAGTTATTTTGAAAGAGTAGATCAGCATATAAGCTGGTGAGTTCATAAGATTTTAGTGATGTAAGTTGTAAGAAAGTTGTAGTAAGTTGTAAGTAAATTATAAGTTCTGTTTAGTGATGTAAGTTCTAGAAACTAACCAGTAAAGGGTTTAATCCATTTTATTAATCCCAATCGGTTGTGTGTATCTGCCCTAAGCCCACACCAAACAAGGAACATGAAATGAGACGGAAGGCACACATCCCATTGGTTGTTAGATATTCGTTGTATATAACCATGGTGTATTCCCTTGGTACTCATGGAGTTAACTGTAATAGTTCCTTTATATTTGATGAAAATATTCTTTAAGAAAACCCTTATTTCTTTTAGTAAAAATGGTAACCATAGTCGTTCCTTCTATAATCACTTAGTTTATACTAGCTATATATAATCTAATATCGAACAGATAGTTAATTGTGTGAATCTGCCCTAAGCCCACAACCAAACAAGGAACATGAAATAAGGCAGAAAGCACACATCCAACTACCTATCGGGTATTAATTATATATAACCCTGATGTATAAACTAAGGTATTATAGAATTAACCACCTAAGTTCATTTAAGTTATACTGGTTTAATAAAATGGATTAAACCCTTTACTGGTAAGTTTCTAGTTTTGTATACCAAATGTTCTATTTGAAAAGTATGTTTTGTACTAGAAAACTGTGCATTGAATTAGTGTCCTATGACATGACCCATACCTGGCACCCCTTATGATTACTTGGTGTATACGGAACATATATATAGCTAAGATCGGAGAGATAGTAGCAGTGTTGCAAAACTCAGCCTACTCGGCCGAGTACTCGGCTGATTACTCGGAATCGGCCCTCCACCGAGGCGAGTAATATCAACTCGGCCAAAAAACTCAGATTTAGTCAAAATCGGCCAAAAATCGGTCAAAATCGGTCAAAAATCGGACAAACTCGGTCAAACTCGGGCCTACTCGGTCTTACTCGGGCCTACTCGGTCAAACTCGGCCAACTCGGTCAAAATCGGTCAAACTCGGTCAAAGTGTCAAAATTGTCATAAAAAGAGAAAAAAATCAAGAATTTCAAGATTAATATGTATAATGCACTTAATGATTTATTATTTAACACAAACATGTGATTATTATTACATATATATATCTTAAATTTTCAGTAATTATCCACTTAGTGAGACAATTATGTGTATTTCAGTTTTTATGTATTCACATGTATCTAATTTTGGTTATATATTTCAATCAAATTATGATTTTAACTTATGATTTTGACATATATAATTTTCCAAAAAATATTTCTACATGAATTACCGAATCCGAGTACTCCCCGAGTACTCCCGAGTACTCGCTACTCCCCAGTCCGCCGAGCTGGTACCGAGTAGCGAGTTCTACAACCTTGGATAGTAGGCTGGGTGAATCTGCTCTAACCTACAACCAAACAAGGAACAGGAAATGAAGCGGAAAGCACACATCCTACTATTTTTCGGATCCGATTAATATATATTCCTGATGTATAAACTAAGGAAGCATAAATTTAGCATTATAGGCCCCTTTCTACTGAATTTACTAGACTCGACTGTTCTGTTTGTCGTTTGAAAAGATGTAATTTTTCCGTAGTTTATAACTATCTTAACTCGAAAATAGTTTGCATTAACTTTCAAGGGGAACTGTCACAATATGAAAGTAATGGGAAAATGTAAGTACACAGTTGTCTTTTTAAAGGACATCCTGAAGTACTGAATTACCTTAAAACAAGTTTGTTTTATTAAGGTCATAATGTGATGAATAGTACCCATACTATACGCTCTCCCTATAAGAGATTCTGGGGACCAAACGCGACTTCCGCAAACAAATTTCTAGGCCGTGTAAATTCACATTAAAGTTATATGATCATGTATACCCAATTTACTATCACCTTTTTTTAGAACAATGAGTTAGATTATTGGTATAATTAGATCCTGTATTGTTCTTCTGCTATAGCATTTAGTATGTTCTTTCTGTTATAGTATCTGATGGGTTTTGCGCATTCTAACACTCCTAAGTGTACATGCAACCCTAAATACCTTGGATCTATGTTTTCTCTATTATACATGCAATTATGAACTTTCCAAGGTATTACCCTATCTAGCATACAATACTTGATACTTGGGTAATCAAATGGATATAATACATACCTTTGTTTGATGTAGCTTGTCTCCATGAAGCTTGAGTGCCTAGTGCCCCAAGTGTGACACCTTAAATGGTTCACACAACACCAAATGCACATGGAATGACTTGAGAGAAATGGAACACTCCTTGAAATCGTCTAGCCCTCATATTCACACATTAGTACACGATTTCTTGAGCCATGGGATTCTTTTATATGGTGGCTATTAGGGTTACACCATGTAACTCATAACTTTACCCATTCCTTATGCTCCATGGATTTTAACCTCCATGGAGTATCCATGGGTCACCCCATGGACTTAGTCCAACATAAGGAATCTTGGATCACAAGCCCACATATATAAGAATGAATGATTTACACAATCAACCCATATATTTAATTAGTCTCCTTTTGATCACTTAATTAATTCCAAATTAATTCTTGATCAATAATAATTAAATAACCTTATTAATATATTAGAACTTATAATATATTAACCAACCTTAAGTGTTATTTCTCTCATTATAGTCTATCCAAATACATGATGCCATGCAACCCAAATGGACCATGCCGGGTCGGGTCAAGTCTTACCAATTATAGTTATGGACTTAGACATTAATCCAACAGTCTCCCACTTGGATAAGTCTAAAACTATTATTGCGTATGACTTCAGGAACCGATCACCAATCGTAGCTCTCAAAAGCTTCTGTCGAACTCTGACCTTGTCGATGAACTCTGACCTGTGTCAATGACTTGTCCATTAGATAAGGGATCATATATTCCTCCATTCTAGATATCATATGGACTGAGACATGGATTATCAATCATTCTCTCTGTCCACTTGTTGTTTCCCAATTTCCGATTCATGATGACTGACTGATTGAACAAATCAAATCAGTCTTGGCTTGGCCAAGCACTCACATGTATCATCTTTAAATCATCGAGGGGCCCACAGATATCGCTTTTATCCCGAAGGTAAAAGGAATGGATAAACTTCGACTCATATGGCTTGTTCTACTACTTGTTGAATCATACACAAAGGCACGTTCTATAACATCGAGTTACCGAATGTGTTTTCGTGCAATCAATGTACAACCAACTCATAGTAACAAGTCATATCTCTAGGTTTGAAGAATATAAGATATTATCATCTCATGATCACTCGTGATAAAATCCATGAAGTGATTCAAATGAGCGTGGGTTGAATCCAATACTCAGAACTTATGAGCACTCATGAGTGTTGTAGCACCACTTTGTCCACCAACTTGGACCTCAACAAACCAACCCATGACAGTCTTGATTCATATCTACTTCCAACATATGACCGACTGTGGATGGTTTAAATAACTTAATCATTCAGGAAGAGCGACTTAGTTATTCTGGAAGTCAAAACATGCAAAGTGAAACACAAGAATAAAATGAATCAAATATGGTATCAAACCCTATGAATATAAATAAACAATTTTATTTATCACCATACTAATTACTCATTATTCATTGTTTCGGTTTTATCAACTTTATACTTGAATTAAAAACACTAGTCGTCCCATGCTCCAAGCATGTACACTATGTTTTTCTTAAACAATAGCTTTGCCATACACCAAGTATGCTATGTTTTTCTATGATCCTTACTTTGTGAACTAGATCGATTGAACATAATTTCAATGATTCTCTTTTCACACTCCCAAATCGTTATCGAAAAAATGTAAGAATTCCAAATTCCTATTATTTATCGAAATCTGTTTAGATTTTAAACTTATATGCACTGACCCTCTTGTAATGAATGTGTACAAAGTCACAAAACTTGTCAACAGTCATTACAGGGCATTCCAATGAAGATCAACTTCATGGAAATTAAGTGTCATATTCAAAGTACATAGCTTTTAAACTTATATGTACTGACCCTCTTGTAATGAATGTGTACAAAGTCACAAAACTTGTCAACAGTCATTACAGGGCATTCCAATGAAGATCAACTTCATGGAAATTAAGTGTCATATTCAAAGTACATAGCTTTGAACATGCTTCTTGCATTAAATTTTCTTAATCTTACACAGATAACTTCCACCTATGGAGACAACTCCATATTCCCATTTTGACTACCCCTTCTGAAAAAGAGTTGCCTCTTTTCAGATTAGGTCAATATGGTCCTTCCAAAGTTAACACTATACTTCCAACTGTCCTTGAGCAACCAATCTTTGGTAAAGCCTTAGATTGTCCTCAACAATTGCTTAATCACTTTAGTCATATCCAATTCTAGATATTTTCCTCTTAATGCCCCCGGGCATTTGGAAAATTTAGAAAGGATGAATATTATAGCACATGCAATCGTTCCTATACCCAAAGCAAATGGGACACGATTCATGATGTCTCACGTAAAGACATGATTCTAGACCAGTCTTTTGCTACAATATTTTTTATTTGCCATGTTCTCAAGATTTGACTATGAACAGGGATGCCGTAATCATAATCGAATTTTGAGAACACAATATATAGGGTTTAGGGTTTAGGGCTGATGGGTTTTGCGCATTCTAACACTCCTAAGTGTACATGCAACCCTAAATACCTTGGATCTATGTTTTCTCTATTATACATGCAATTATGAACTTTCCAAGGTATTACCCTATCTAGCATACAATACTTGATACTTGGGTAATCAAATGGATAGAATACATACCTTTGTTTGATGTAGCTTGTCTCCATGAAGCTTGAGTGCCTAGTGCCCCAAGTGTGACACCTCAAATGGTTCACACAACACCAAATGCACATGGAATGACTTGAGAGAAATGGAACACTCCTTGAAATCGTCTAGCCCTCATATTCACACATTAGTGCACGATTTCTTGAGCCATGGGATTCTTTTATATGGTGGCTATTAGGGTTACACCATGTAACTCATAACTTTACCCATTCCTTATGCTCCATGGATTTTAACCTCCATGGAGTATCCATGGGTCACCCCATGGACTTAGTCCAACATAAGGAATCTTGGATCACAAGCCCACATATATAAGAATGAATGATTTACAAAATCAACCCATATATTTAATTAGTCTCCTTTTGATCACTTAATTAATTCCAAATTAATTCTTGATCAATACTAATTAAATAACCATATTAATATATTAGAACTTATAATATATTAACTAACCTTAAGTGTTATTTCTCTCATTATAGTCTATCCAAACGCATTATGCCATGCAACCAAAATCGACCATGCCGGGTCGGGTCAAGTCTTACCAATTATAGTTATGGACTTAGACATTAATCCAACAATCTCCCACTTGGATAAGTCTAAAACTATTATTGCGTATGACTTCAGGAACCGATCAACAATCGTAACTCTCAAAAGCTTTTGTCGAACTCTGACCTTGTCGATGAACTCTGACCTTTGTCAATGACTTGTCCATAGATAAGGGATCATATATTCCTCGATTCTAGATATTATATGGATTGAGACATGGATTATCAATCATTCTCTCTGTCCATTTGTTGTTTCCCGATTTCCGATTCATGATGACTGACTGATTGAACAAATCAAATCAGTCCTGGCTTGGCCAAGCACTCACATGTATCATCTTTAAATCATCGAGGGGCCCACAGATATCGCTTTTATCCCGAAGGTAAAAGGAATGGATAAACTTTGACTCATATGGCTTGTTCTACTACTTTTTGAATCATACACAAAGGCACGTTTTATAACATCGAGTTACCGAATGCGTTTTCGTGCAATCAATGTACAACCAACTCATAGTAACAACTCATATCTCTAGGTTTGAAGAATATAAGATATTATCGTCTCATGATCACTCGTGATAAAATCCATGAAGTGATTCAAATGAGCGCGGGTTGAATCCAATACTCAGAACTTATGAGCACTCATGAGTGTTGTAGCACCACTTTGTCCACCAACTTGGACCTCTACAAACCAACCCATGACAGTCTTGATTCATATCTACTTCCAACATATGACCGACTGTGGATGGTTTGAATAACTTAATCATTCAGGAAGAGCAACTTAGTTATTCTGGAAGTCAAAACATGCAAAGTGAAACACAAGAATAAATGAATCAAATATGGTATCCAACCCTATGAATATAAATAAACACTTTTATTTATCACCATACTGATTACTCATTATTCATTGTTTCGGTTTTATCAACTTTATACTTGAATTAAAAACACTAGTTGTCCCATGCTCCAAGCATGTACACTATGTTTTTCTTAAACAATAGCTTTGCCATACACCAAATATGCACTCTATGTTTGTCTATGATCCTTACTTTGTGAAATAAACCAATTGAACATAATTTCAATGATTCTAATTTCACACTCCCAAATCCTTATCGAAAAATGTGAGAATTTCAAATTCCTATCATTTATCGAAATCTGTTCAGATTTTAAACTTATATGCACTGACCCTCCTGTAATGAATATGTACAAAGTCACAAAGACTTGTCAACAGTCATTATAAGGTATTCGAATGGAGATCAACTCCATGGAAACTAAGTCTCATATTCAAAGTACATTGCTTTGGACATGCTTCTTGCATTAAGTTTTCTAATCTTACACAGATAACTTCCACCTATGGAGACAACTCCATATTCTCATTTTGACTATCACTTCTGAATAAGAGATGCCTCTTTTCAGAATATGTCAATATGGTCCTTCCAAAATTAGCACTATACTTCCAACTGTCCCTGAGCAACCAATCTTTGGTAAACCTCAGATTGTCTTTGACAATTGCTTAATCATTTTAGTCATATCCAATTCTAGACCTTTTCCCTTCTTAATGCCTCTGGGCATTTGGAAAAATTTAGAAATGACAAATATTATAGCACATGCAATCGATCCTGTACCCAAAGCAAATGGTACACGATTCATGATGTCTCACATAAAGACATGATTCTAGACCAGTCTTTTGCTACAATATTTTTATTTGCCATGTTTTCAAAATTTGACTATGAAGAGGGATGCCGTAATCATAATCGAAGTTTGAGAACGCAATATATAGAATTTCCTTAAGTTGAACCAATCCAACATGAAATTCATATATATATTCTTGACTAAAGATGATTAAGGTCTCAATCTAAGCCTTTAGAACTGAAATGAAGTATATCCTCTCCCTTAATTATAGCAAAACAACTTTTTCAATCCCTGCAGCCTCACGAATTGAAACTTTTGTTTTCTATAATTAACATTGCTAACTTACAACACTAACAATAATTATCATGCTCCCACTAACATGATGATTATTAGCATAACACTTATGCTTCCAGTAGCTTTGACATGTACTCAGAAATCAGTTGGACTTCTAGAAATCAATACTTTATTGACTTCCTTACCAAAGTTCAGATTTCTGATACGAGATGCTTTGATAAATCTTTATCAAAATCATACACCTTTCCTTAGATAGCATGCATGTGTGTCTAAACAATTTCAGAACTATGGAAAGGGATGTCGTAATCATAGTCTCAATTGTTTAGACCTTTTACCATCTGCTTCAAATCTACTTGGTGGAAGTGTTTCCTCACCATCATTTTCATGAATCGGAGAGAAACCTTATGACCCTTAGATTTTATGGTGTATGTATTCTTATCCATGTGAATCGTCAAAACCATAGTCACAAGACAAGGATAATGACAAATCCAAACTCATATGGACTGAACTTATGCAATCTTAACTTCTTGCCACCTGGCAGTAAAGGGCCTGCCATTGCTTCCAAGTTGTTATGCAACCAATTGAGAACTTTCAGAACTCCTATGCAAAGCCAACTTTAACTGGAATGGGCACAGAATATGTCAACATGATAGGTTATAAACCTCAAGTCGTGTGCTAGTGAAGAACCTCAGGTTTTATTCTTGATTAGTTCTTGAAATTCTTTTTAGGATCTTTAAGACTCCCACTATCCTCTTGACATATAAGACTATCTTGCCAAATATTCAAGAGATAGTGTGGATTTTTTATCAAGACAAACACTTCACACAATTGGCCTTAGTTGGTCTTTGTTTTATCCAAAACATCACAACTTACCAAGTTCAAATGAACAAGAGTAGGACACTTTTACTCTTACATTTGACAAGTGTTTTAAACCTTTCTTTAAGATATGTCACTCAAGTTACAATCTTGGAGTATGACTCTAAGAATTGTTTTGGAACGAAGTATGACTCATCTTCCTGATCTAACCATTTCAACAATTCATGACTCCTCTTCTTAGTCATAATAATGCACTAAGATGACCTTTAGAGGACCAATTGTGATGTGGTTCTTAAATCATTAATATGATCACTAAACATGATACTAAAGTACTCTCCCATCTTTTCAGATTTGAGAAAACTTTTATCTTTCTGCCTAATTTGATTCTTCCCATTCGTTCTGTCATACATTGAGACTTTTCCAATGTTTCAGAATTATACTTAAACTTGTAAGTATAACCATATTTACTAAACTTTAGTAAATCAAATAGTCTTAACGAGCTTTGTGGTGGACATGACCAGTGCACAAGAATGTGTACTCGATCCCTTTAGTCCTTCACTTGACTCACACATCCATGTGAACAAGTAATTAGTCTTGATTTTCCAATGCTTGAAAGTTCTCATTAATCATACTATTCAACTTGCATGATTCCAAGTTTCGGTCCAATTGAAACTTAGGTGTTGAGGAACTTTCCTGATTTGGTAAATTTAGACACTACCACAAATGAAAGAATCAAATCCATTTTCCAATATTGCTGTCAGTGGAATCATATAAGCAACAATTTTCCACAAATGCCATTGTAAGGATACTTCAAATAAATAAAATTAAACAATTTTCTTTTATTTTAAAACTTTGCGGAAAAACTTATCCTTACAATCCACATGTAAAATTGTTGTTATCTATTCCTTGCTCAAAATTCTGATGCGATCGAAATCGACCTTCGCGATCAGAATCAACATATACTTCCTTTAAGATTTCTCTCTATTCTTTGATTCTTAAAACATCAACATGTGACCCAGTCACATCATGTAATGAGGATCTCAGAATAGAACTTAACAGAGTTAGATCATTAACTTATTGACTTTAACATCCTTAGGTAAATTTGGCAGCTTTGCAATCAACGCCCCTTCCTTTGGAAAAATAAACATATGGACCCTTTGGTAATGGTACTATCTCAGCTTTTGTTTATTTTGCCAAAGGAAGGGGCGTTGATTGCAAAGCTGCCAAATTTACCTAAGGATGCTAAGGTCAATAAGTTTGACTCTACATCATTTAGAGCCCATTATCTAACTCTGTTAAGTTCTATTCTGAGATCCTCATTAAATGATGTGACTGGGTCACATGTTGATGTTTTAATAATCAAAGAATAGAGAGAAATCTTAAAGGAAGTATATGCTGATTCTGATCGCGAAGGTGGATTTCGATCGCATCAGAATTTTGAGCAGTTGCTTAAGAAGTTATGATATATTCCTAAGGGATAGATAACACCAATTTTCCATGTGGATTGTAAGGATAAGTTTTTCCGCAAAGTTTTAAAATAAAAGAAAATTGTTTAATTTTATTTATTTGAAGTATCCTTACAATGACATTTGTGGAAAATTGTTGCTTATATGATTCCACTGACAGCAATATTGGAAAATGGATTTGATTCTTTCATTTGTGGTAGTGTCTAAATTTACCAAATCAGGAAAGTTCCTCATCACCCAACTTTCAATTGGACCGAAACTTGGAATCATGCAAGTTGAATAGTATGATGAATGAGAACTTTCAAGCATTGGAAAATCAAGACTAATTACTTGTTCACATGGATGTGTGAGTCAAGTGAAGGACTAAAGGGATCGAGTACACATTCTTGTGCACTGGTCATGTCCACCACAAAGCTCGTTAAGACTATTTGATTTACTAAAGTTTAGTAAATATAGTTATACTTACAAGTTTAAGTATAATTATGAAACATTGGAAAAGTCTCAATGTATGGCAGAACGAATGGGAAGAATCAAATTAGGCAGAAAGATAAAAGTTTCTCAAATCTGAAAAGATGGTATATTGCTAAGGGATAGATAACACCAATTTTCCATGTGGATTGTAAGGATAAGTTTTTCCGCAAAGTTTTAAAATAAAAGAAAATTGTTTAATTTTATTTATTTGAAGTATCCTTACAATGACATTTGTGGAAAATTGTTGCTTATATGATTCCACTGACAGCAATATTGGAAAATGGATTTGATTCTTTCATTTGTGGTAGTGTCTAAATTTCCCAAATCAGGAAAGTTCCTCATCACCCAACTTTCAATTGGACCGAAACTTGGAATCATGCAAGTTGAATAGTATGATGAATGAGAACTTTCAAGCATTGGAAAATCAAGACTAATTACTTGTTCATATGGATGTGTGAGTCAAGTGAAGGACTAAAGGGATCGAGTACACATTCTTGTGCACTGGTCATGTCCACCACAAAGCTCGTTAAGACTATTTGATTTACTAAAGTTTAGTAAATATAGTTATACTTACAAGTTTAAGTATAATTATGAAACATTGGAAAAGTCTCAATGTATGGCAGAACGAATGGGAAGAATCAAATTAGGCAGAAAGATAAAAGTTTCTCAAATCTGAAAAGATGGGAGAGTACTTTAGTATCATGTTTGTGATCATCTTAATGATTTAGAAATCATATCACAATTAGTCCTCTAAAGGTCATCTTAGTGCATTCTTATGACTAAGAAGAGGAGTCATGAATTGTTGAAATGGTTAGATCAGGAAGATGAGTCATACTTCGTTCCAAAACAATTCTTAGAGTCATACTCCAAGATTGTAACTTGAGTGACATATCTTAAAGAAAGGTTTAAAACACTTGTCAAATGTAAGAGTAAAAGTGTCCTACTCTTGTACATTTGAAATTTGTAAGTTGTGATGTTTTGGATAAAACAAAGACCAACTAAGGCCAATTGTGTGAAGTGTTTGTCTTTATAAAAAATCCACACTATCTCTTGAATATTTGGCAAGATAGTCTTATATGTCAAGAGGATAGTGGGAGTCTTAAAGATCCTAAAAAGAATTTCAAGAACTAATCAAGAATAAAACCTGAGGTTCTTCACTAGCACACGACTTGAGGTTTATAACCTATCGTGTTGACATATTCTGTGCCCATTCCATTTAAGTTGGCTATAACATTTGAGTTCTACATGTTCTCAATTGTTTGCATAACTACTTGGAAGCAATGGAAGGCCCTTGTGCTGCCAGGTGGCAAGAGGTTAAGATTGCACAAGTTCAATCCATATGAGTTAGGATTTATCACTAACCTAGTCTTGTGATTATGGTTTTGACAAATTCATGTGGATAAGAACACATACACCATAAAATCTAAGGGTCATAAGGTTTCTCTCCGATTCATGAAATGATGGTGAGGAAACACTTCCACCAAGTAGATTTTAAGTAAGATAGCAATTGTAATCTTTGTATTCTCAAAGTCGTTAAGTGGAGTGTGCATGGTTATCCGGCACACTAACATGGACTTATGAGAAATGGCAAAAATATAAACAATTGAGACTATGATTACGGCATCCCTTTTCATAGTTCTGAAATTGTTTAGACACACCTGTGAGCTGTCTAAAATAAGGTTTATGATTTTGATAAAGTCTTATCAAAGCAATCTAGTATCAGAAATCTAAACTTTGGTAAGAAAGTCAATAAAGTATTGACTTCTAGAAGTCCAGCTGTTTTCTGGATACATGTCAAAGCTAGTGGGAGCATGAGTGTTATGCTAATAATCATCATGTTAGTGGGAGCATGATATATATGATAAGTATTACAAGTTAGCAATGTTAATTATAGAAAACAAAAGTTTCAATTCGTGAGGTTGCAGGGGTTGAAAAAGTTGTTTTGCTATAATTAAGGGAGAGGATATTATACTTCATGTCAATTCTAAAAGGCTTAGAGTGATATTTTAAGCTTAGATTGAGATTTTAATCATCTTTAGTCAAGATATATATATATATATATATATATATATATATATATATATATATATATATATATATATATATATATATATATATATATATATATATATATATATATATATGAATTTCATGTTGGATTGGTTCAACTTAAGGAAATTCTATATATTGCGTTCTCAAAATTCGATTATGATTACGGCATCCCTGTTCATAGTCAAATCTTGAGAACATGGCAAATATAAAATATTGTAGCAAAAGACTGGTCTAGAATCATGTCTTTACGTGAGACATCATGAATCGTGTCCCATTTGCTTTGGGTACAGGAACGATTGCATGTGCTATAATATTCATCCTTTCTAAATTTTCTAAATGCCCGAGGGAATTAAGAGGAAAATATCTAGAATTGGATATGACTAAAGTGATTAAGCAATTGTCGAGGACAATCTAAGGCTTTACAAAAGATTGGTTGCTCAAGGACAGTTGGAAGTAAAGTGTTAACTTTGGAAGGACCATATTGACCTAATCTGAAAAGAGGCAACTCTTGTTCAGAAGGGGTAGTCAAAATGGGAATATGGAGTTTTCTCCATAGGTGGAAGTTATCTGTGTAAGATTAAGAAAACTTAATGCAAGAAGCATGTTCAAAGCTATGTACTTTGAATATGACACTTAATTTCCATGAAGTTGATCTTCATTGGAATGCCCTGTAATGACTGTTTACAAGTTTTGTGACTTTGTACACGTTCATTACAAGAGGGTCAGTGCATATAAGTTTAAAAGCTATGTACTTTGAATATGACACTTAATTTCCATGAAGTTGATCTTCATTGGAATGCCCTGTAATGACTGTTGACAAGTCTTTGTGACTTTGTACATATTCATTACAGGAGGGTCAGTGCATATAAGTTTAAAATCTAAACAGATTTCGATAAATGATAGGAATTTGAAATTCTCATATTTTTCGATAAGGATTTGGGAGTGTGAAATTAGAATCATTGAAATTATGTTCAATTGGTTTATTTCACAAAGTAAGGATCATAGACAAACATAGAGTGCATACTTGGTGTATGGCAAAGCTATTGTTTAAGAAAAACATAGTGTACATGCTTGGAGCATGGGACAACTAGTGTTTTTAATTCAAGTATAAAGTTGATAAAACCGAAACAATGAATAATGAGTAATCAGTATGGTGATAAATAAAAGTGTTTATTTATATTCATAGGGTTTGATACCATATTTGATTCATTTATTCTTGTGTTTCACTTTGCATGTTTTGACTTCCAGAATAACTAAGTCGCTCTTCCTGAATGATTAAGTTATTCAAACCATCCACAGTCGGTCATATGTTGGAAGTAGATATGAATCAAGACTGTCATGGGTTGGTTTGTAGAGGTCCAAGTTGGTGGACAAAGTGGTGCTACAACACTCATGAGTGCTCATAAGTTCTGAGTATTGGATTTAACCCACGCTCATTTGAATCACTTCATGGATTTTATCGCGAGTGATCATGAGACGATAATATCTTATATTCTTCAAACCTAGAGATATGAGTTGTTACTATAAGTTGGTTATACATTGATTGCACTAAAACGCATTGGTAACTCGATGTTATAAAACGTGCCTTTGTGTATGATTCAACAAGAAGTAGAACAAGCCATATAAGTCGAAGTTTATCCATTCCTTTTACCTTCGGGATAAAAGCGATATATGTGGGCCCCTAGATGATTTAAAGATGATACATGTGAGTGCTTGGCCAAGCCAGGACTGATTTGATTTGTTCAATCAGTCAGTCATCATGAATCGGAAATCGGGAAACAACAAATGGACAGAGAGAATGATTGATAATCCATGTCTCAGTCCATATGATATCTAAAATGGAGGAATATATGATTCCTTATCTAATGGACAAGACATTGACAAAGGTCAGAGATCATCGGCAAGGTCAGAGTTCGACGGAAGCTTTTGAGAGCTACGATTGCCAGTCGGTTCTTGAAGTCATATGCAAGAATAGTTTTAGACTTATCCAAGTGGGAGACTGCTGGATTAATGTCTAAGTCCATAACTATAATTGGTAAGACTTGACCCGACCCGGCATGGTCCATTTGGGTTGCATGGCATCATGCATTTGGATAGACTATAATGAGAGAAATAACACTTAAGGTTGGTCAATATATTATAAGTTCTAATATATTAATAAGGTTATTTAATTAGTATTGATCAAGAATTAATTTGGAATTAATTAAGTGATCCAAAGGAGACTAATTAAATATTTGGGTTGATTGTGTAAATCATTCATTCTTATATATGTGGGCTTGTGATCCAAGATTCCTTATGTTGGACTAAGTCCATGGGGTGACCCATGGATACTCCATGGAGGTTAAAATCCATGGAGCATAAGGAATGGGTAAAGTTATGAGTTACATGGTCTAACCCTAATAGCCACCATATAAAAGAATCCCATGGCTCAAGAAATCGTGCACTAATGTGTGAATACGAGGGCTAGACGATTTCAAGGAGTGTTCCATTTCTCTCAAGTCATTCCATGTGCATTTGGTGTTGTGTGAACCATTTGAGGTGTCACACTTGGGGCACTAGGCACTCAAGCTTCATGGAGACAAGCTACATCAAACAAAGGTATGTATTCTATCCATTTGATTACCCAAGTATCAAGTATTGTATGCTAGATAGGGTAATACCTTGGAAAGTTCATAATTGCATGTATAATAGAGAAAACATAGATCCATGGTATTTAGGGTTGCATGTACACTTAGGAGTGTTAGAATGCGCAAAACCCATCAGTGGTATCAGAGCCAAGGCTTGTTTTCTTGTTATACTTGCAAAATTAGCTGAAAAATCGAATTGTATTAGTTTAAAAGTTATGCTAATTACTTGAAAAAAATTTGATGTGAATTATCTTAGTTCATATGAGTTTATTAGATTAATAGAAAAGTTAATTGATTATGTGTTTTCAATCCATTTTAATCTAAGAGTTGATTTTAAAATGTGTTTTTGTAACTTGTCCTCAAGTTATATGAAAAGTCACATTTAAGTTTCATAAAACTCATAAAAAGTTGGCAATGGTTACAAAAATGAAGAGTCTTGTCCTCATTAAATGGTTTTATGACTCCATAACTTGTCCTCAAGTTATGGAGGTTCAAGAGTCACTTCATTAAATGATAAAATGTGTAACCTTAATTAGTTCCATAAGTTACAAAAATAAAGAAAAGTTACATTCTTTTATTAGTTTAAAGTCTTCCATAACTTGTCCTCAAGTTATGGAACTTGAAGAGTTTTTTTAATTAAAACTACTTTAAACACATAAGTTATGGAATTAATTAGTTTTGAATATTTTCAAAACTTGCCCTCAATTTTTTGGAATTTGTAAAGTTTTCCCCATGAATACTTTAATTCCAAGTTAGCCCTTAGAATTTTAAAAGTTAAAATTCAACCCTTATACTTTATAGTATTATAAGTTAATAATAAATATATGTATAAGAGCAAGTCAGTCTTACCGTTAGTAGGCCTCATTCACGAAGCCGGTCTATAAGGGGGGTATAAGGTTACTGCCTATAAAATGGCAGTTTAATGGGTGTCCACTCTCACCCACCGCTTCCTTGACTGGTGGAGGGTCGTTAGCCGAACGGGTAGGACAAGGACTATAATTCTCCCTTCATTAAAAGTATTAATGATAAATACTAAGTAACTAAACACTTATAAATTCCCAATCTTAGTTACTTAGGAAAATGTGAATAAGGTGCTAATCCATGAAATTACACTTTGCACTTTGTTTAAACCGTTAGTGGAGCGTGTGTGGTTAACCGGCACACTAACCTGGATTTAACAAAGTAGGCAAAGGGTAACTTAATATTTATCATAGTATCGGTGGAGCCCGTGTGGTTAACCGGCACATCGATTGAGGGGTAAATACTAAGGGTACCAAGTATATTTGCATGGTTACTTCACACCTTGTTTTGTGATCCTCGGCATCCCAGTCACAAAACCTGAAGGGCACACTCGAGATTGATACATGCCATTGAAAAGTTCAATGAATCTCAAAAGATCTAGGAGTTTCAAATCCAATTAAAAACCTAATTACATTATTTCGTTTTTCATGGTGGAAATTGGTAAATCGTCATTTACCTACCTTCAACTATTTTATAACTCGGATTACGGCATCCCTCTTCCAGTGATAAATAGGTTGTCGGATCCTAGCCTTAATATTTCATATTGGGTGTTATATTAAGGACTTTAGATCAACTATCTTGAATATCTCCCAAAAGATGTCTAGTTCAGACATCTATGATCTTCCCAAATCTCTTGGAACTTTACTTCCTCCACCTCCTCCAATTATTCTCCCTAACCCAAAAGTTCAAGGTCACTCAAGCCCTAATGGCAAGAAAGGTCTATGTGTGATCACATCTTAGAGATGAAGTCACATATTGACAAGCTGGGAGAGTTGGGTGTCAAAGTCTTGAGAAAGTTGGATGTTCAATCACTTTCTAAGTCACATAGTGAGTTCCTTTGGAACTACTATGAAACAGACTATGACATGAACCTTAATGATGATATCTATTTGCTTGGTGCTGCTGAATCAGCAATGATTTGGAAAGATAGTAAAGCAAATTTGATTAGAAGATCGACTTCCCAAAAACTTTATGGACAGTGACAATGGTGACACTGGAAATCCAGAAAAAGCATTCTCTTCCCAATGGAAAGGGATTGGCCATAGTCAACCCGGTTGACCAAATGGTAAAGAGAAAGGCTAAGTCTGAGATAGTCCCATTACCAAAGGGTCCATATGTTTATTTTGCCAAAGGAAGGGGCGTTGATTGCAAAGCTGTCAAATTTACCTAAGGATGTTAAAGTCAATAAGTTTGACTCTACATCAGGTAGAGCCCATTATCTAACTCTGTTAAGTTCTATTCTGAGATCCTCATTACATGATGTGACTGGGTCACATGTTGATGTGTTAAGAATCAAAGAATAGAGAGAAATCTTAAAGGAAGTATATGCTGATTCTGATCGCGAAGGTGGATTTCGATCGCATCAGAATTTTGAGTAGTTGCTTAAGAAGTTATGATATATTCCTAAGGAATAGATAACAACAATTTTCCATGTGGATTGTAAGGATAAGTTTTTCCACAAAGTTTTAAAATAAAAGAAAATTGTTTAATTTTATTTATTTGAAGTATCCTTACAAAGGAGTTTGTGGAAAATTGTTGCTTATATGATTCCACTGACAGCAATATTGGAAAATGGATTTGATTTTTTCATTTGTGGTAGTGTCTAAATTTACCAAATCAGGAAAGTTCCTCATCACCCAAGTTTCAATTGGACCGAAACTTGGAATCATGCAAGTTGAATAGTATGATGAATGAGAACTTTCAAGCATTGGAAAATCAAGACTAATTACTTGTTCACATGGATGTGTGAGTCAAGTGAAGGACTAAAGGGATCGAGTACACATTCTTGTGCACTGGTCATGTCCACCACAAAGCTCGTTAAGACTATTTGATTTATTAAAGTTTAGTAAATATGGTTATACTTACAAGTTTAAGTATAATTCTGAAACATTGGAAAAGTCTCAATGTGTGGCAGAACGAATGGGAAGAATCAAATTAGGCAGAAAGATAAAAGTTTCTCAAATCTGAAAAGATGGGAGAGTACTTTAGTATCATGTTTGTGATCGTCTTAATGATTTAGAAATCATATCACAATTAGTCCTCTAAAGGTCATCTTAGTGCATTCTTATGACTAAGAAGAGGAGTCATAAATTGTTGAAATGGTTAGATCAGGAAGATGAGTCATACTTCGTTCCAAAACAATTCTTAGAGTCATACTCCAAGATTGTAACTTGAGTGACATATCTAAAAGAAAGGTTTAAAACACTTGTCAAATGTAAGAGTAAAAGTGTCCTACTCTTGTACATTTGAAATTGGTAAGTTGTGATGTTTTGGATAAAACAAAGACCAACTAAGGCCAATTGTGTGAAGTGTTTGTCTTGATAAAGAATCCGCACTATCTCTTGAATATATGGCAAGATAGTCTTATATGTCAAGAGGATAGTGGGAGTCTTAAAGATCCTAAAAAGAATTTCAAGAACTAATCAAGAATAAAACCTGAGGTTATTTACTAGCACACGACTTGAGGTTTATAACCTATCGTGTTGACATATTCTGTGCCCATTCCAGTTAAAGTTGGCTTTGCATAGGAGTTCTGAAAGTTCTCAATTGGTTGCATAACAACTTGGAAGCAATGGCAGGCCATGTACTGCCAGGTGGCAAGAAGTTAAGATTGCATAAGTTCAGTCCATATGAGTTTGGATTTGTCATTATCCTTGTCTTGTGACTATGGTTTTGACGATTCACATGGATAAGAACACATACACCATAAAATCTAAGGGTCATAAGGTTTTTCTCCGATTCATGAAAATGATGGTGAGGAAACACTTCCACCAAGTAGATTTGAAGCAGATAGCAAAAGGTCTAAACAATTGAGACTATGATTACGACATCCCTTTTCATAGTTCTGAAATTGTTTAGACACACATGCATGCTATCTAAGGAAAGGTGTATGATTTTGATAAAGTTTTATCAAAGCATCTCGTATCAGAAATCTGAACTTTGGTAAGGAAGTCAATAAAGTATTGATTTCTAGAAGTTCAGCTGATTTCTGAGTACATGTCAAAGCTAGTGGGAGCAAAAGTGTTATGCTAATAATCATCATGTTAGTGGGAGCAAGATAATTATTGTTAGTGTTGCAAGTTAGCAATGTTAATTATAGAAAACAAAAGTTTCAATTCGTGAGGCTGCAGGGATTGAAAAAGTTGTTTTGCTATAATTAAGGGAGAGGATATACTTCATTTCAGTTCTAAAGGCTTAGATTGAGACCTTAATCATCTTTAGTCAAGAATATATATATGAATTTCATGTTGGATTGGTTCAACTTAAGGAAATTCTATATATTGCGTTCTCAAAATTCGATTATGATTACGGCATCCCTCTTCATAGTCAAATTTTGAAAACATGGCAAATAAAAATATTGTAGCAAAAGACTGGTCTAGAATCATGTCTTTATGTGAGACATCATGAATCGTGTACCATTTGCTTTGGGTACAGGATCGATTGTATGTGCTATAATATTTGTCATTTCTAAATTTTTCCAAATGCCCAGAGGCATTAAGAAGGGAAAAGGTCTAGAATTGGATATGACTAAAATGATTAAGCAATTGTCGAGGACAATCTGAGGTTTACCAAAGATTGGTTGCTCAGGGACAGTTGGAAGTATAGTGCTAATTTTGGAAGAACCATATTGACATATTCTGAAAAGAGGCATCTCTTATTCAGAAGTGATAGTCAAAATGAGAATATGGAGTTGTCTCCATAGGTGGAAGTTATCTGTGTAAGATTAGAAAAATTAATGCAAGAAGCATGTCCAAAGCAATGTACTTTGAATATGAGACTTAGTTTCCATGGAGTTGATCTCCATTGGAATACCTTATAATGACTGTTGACAAGTCTTTGTGACTTTGTACATATTCATTACAGGAGGGTCAGTGCATATAAGTTTAAAATCTAAATAGATTTCGATAAATGATAGAAATTTGAAATTCTCACATTTTTCGATAAGGATTTGGGAGTGTGAAATTAGAATCATTGAAATTATGTTCAATTGGTTTATTTCACAAAGTAAGGATCATAGACAAACATAGAGTGCATACTTGGTGTATGGCAAAGCTATTGTTTAAGAAAAACATAGTGTACATGCTTGGAGCATGGGACAACTAGTGTTTTTAATTCAAGTATAAAGTTGATAAAATCGAAACAATGAATAATGAGTAATCAGTATGGTGATAAATAAAAGTGTTTATTTATATTCATAGGGTTTGATACCATATTTGATTCATTTATTCTTGTGTTTCACTTTGCATGTTTTGACTTCCAGAATAACTAAGTCGCTCTTCCTGAATGATTAAGTTATTCAAACCATGCACAGTCGGTCATATGTTGGAAGTAGATATGAATCAAGACTGTCATGGGTTGGTTTGTAGAGGTCCAAGTTGGTGGACAAAGTGGTGCTACAACACTCATGAGTGCTCATAAGTTCTGAGTATTGAATTCAACCCACGCTCATTGGAATTACTTCATGGATTTTATCACGAGTGATCATGAGACGATAATATCTTATATTCTTCAAACCTAGAGATATGAGTTGTTACTATGAGTTGGTTATACATTGATTGCACGAAAACGAATTGGTAACTCGATGTTATCAAACGTGCCTTTGTGTATGATTCAACAAGTAGTAGAACAAGCCATATGAGTCGAAGTTTATCCATTCCTTTTACCTTCAGGATAAAAGCGATATCTGTGGGCCCCTCGATGATTTAAAGATGATACATGTGAGTGCTTGGCCAAGCCAGGACTGATTTGATTTGTTCAATCAGTCAGTCATCATGAATCGGAAATCGGGAAACAACAAATGGACAGAGAGAATGATTGATAATCCATGTCTCAGTCCATATAATATCTAAAATGGAGGAATATATGATCCCTTATCTAATGGACAAGACATGGACAAAGGTCAGAGATCATCGGCAAGGTCAGAGTTCGACGGAAGCTTTTGAGAGCTACGATTGCCAGTCGGTTCTTGAAGTCATACGCAAGAATAGTTTTAGACTTATCCAAGTGGGAGACTGTTGGATTAATGTCTAAGTCCATAACTATAATTGGTAAGACTTGACCCGACCCGGCATGGTCCATTTGGGTTGCATGGCATCATGCATTTGGATAGACTATAATGAGAGAAATAACACTTAAGGTTGGTTAATATATTATAAGTTCTAATATATTAATAAGGTTATTTAATTATTATTGATCAAGAATTAATTTGGAATTAATTAAGTGATCAAAAGGAGACTAATTAAATATATGGGTTGATTGTGTAAATCATTCATTCTTATATATGTGGGCTTGTGATCCAAGATTCCTTATGTTGGACTAAGTCCATGGGGTGACCCATGGATACTCCATGGAGGTTAAAATCCATGGAGCATAAGGAATGGGTAAAGTTATGAGTTACATGGTCTAACCCTAATAGCCACCATATAAAAGAATCCCATGGCTCAAGAAATCGTGCACTCATGTGTGAATATGAGGGTAGACGATTTCAAGGAGTGTTCCATTTCTCTCAAGTCATTCCATGTGCATTTGGTGTTGTGTGAACCATTTGAGGTGTCACACTTGGGGCACTAGGCACTCAAGCTTCATGGAGACAAGCTACATCAAACAAAGGTATGTATTCTATCCATTTGATTACCCAAGTATCAAGTATTGTATGCTAGATAGGGTAATACCTTGGAAAGTTCATAATTGCATGTATAATAGAGAAAACATAGATCCAAGGTATTTAGGGTTGCATGTACACTTAGGAGTGTTACAATGCGCAAAACCCATCAGTGGTATCAGAGCCAAGGCTTGTTTTCTTGTTATACTTGCAAAATTAGCTGAAAAATCGAATTGTATTAGTTTAAAAGTTATGCTAATTACTTGCAAAAAATTTGATGTGAATTATCTTAGTTCATATGAGTTTATTAGATTAATAGAAAAGTTAATTGATTATGTGTTTTCAATCCTATTTAATCTAAGAGTTGATTCTAAAATGTGTTTTTGTAACTTGTCCTCAAGTTATATGAAAAGTCACATTTAAGTTTCATAAAACTCATAAAAAGTTGGCAATGGTTACAAAAATGAAGAGTCTTGTCCTCATTAAATGGTTTTATGACTCCATAACTTGTCCTCAAGTTATGGAGGTTCAAGAGTCACTTCATTAAATGATAAAATGTGTAACCTTAATTAGTTCCATAAGTTACAAAAATAAAGAAAAGTTACATTCTTTTATTAGTTTAAAGTCTTCCATAACTTGTCCTCAAGTTATGGAACTAGAAGAGTTTTTTTTAATTAAAACTACTTTAAACACATAAGTTATGGAATTAATTAGTTTTGAATATTTTCAAAACTCGCCCTCAATTTTTTGGAATTTGTAAAGTTTTCCCCATGAATACTTTAATTCCAAGTTAGCCCTTAGAATTTTAAAAGTTAAAATTCAACCCTTATACTTTATAGTATTATAAGTTAATAATAAATATATGTATAAGAGCAAGTCAGTCTTACCGTTAGTAGGCCTCATTCACGATCCCGGTCTATAAGGGGGGTATAAGGTTACTGCCTATAAAATGGCAGTTTAATGGGTGTCTACTCTCACCCACCGCTTCCTTGACTGGTGGAGGGTCGTTAGCCGAACGGGTAGGACAAGGACTATAATTCTCCCTTCATTAAAAGTATTAATGATAAATACTAAGTAACTAAACACTTATAAATTCCCAATCTTAGTTACTTAGGAAAATGTGAATAAGGTGCTAATCCATGAAATTACACTTTGCACTTTGTTTAAACCGTTAGTGGAGCGTGTGTGGTTAACCGACACACTAACCTGGATTTAACAAAGTAGGCAAAGGGTAACTTAATATTTATCATAGTATCGGTGGAGCTCGTGTGGTTAGCCGGCACATCGATTGAGGGGTAAATATTAAGGGTACCAAGTATATTTGCATGGTTACTTCACACCTTGTTTTGTGATCCTCGGCATCCCAGTCACAAAACCTGAAGGGCACACTCGAGATTGAAACATGCCATTGAAAAGTTCAATGAATCTCAAAAGATCTAGGAGTTTCAAATCCAATTAAAAACCTAATTACATTATTTCATTTTTCATGGTGGAAATTGGTAAATCGTCATTTACCTACCTTCAACTATTTTATAACTAGGATTACGGCATCCATCTTCCAGTTATAAATAGGTTGTTGGATCCTAGCCTTAATATTTCATATTGGGTGTTATATTAAGGACTTTAGATCAACTATCTTAAATATCTCCCAAAAGATGTCTAGTTTAGACATCTATGATCTTCCCAAATCTCATGGAACTTTACTTCCTCCACCTCCTCCAATTATTCTCCCTAACCCACAAGTTCAAGGTCACTCAAGCCCTAATGGCAAGCAAGGTCTATGTGTGATCACATCTTAGAGATGAAGTCACATATTGACAAGCTAGGAGAGTTGGGTGTCAAAGTCTTGAGAAAGTTGGATGTTCAATCACTTTCTAAGTCACATAGTGAGTTCCTTTGGGACTACTATGAAACAGACTATGACATGAACCTTAATGATCATATCTATTTGCTTGGTGCTGCTGAATCAGCAATGATTTGGAACGATAGTAAAGCAAATTTGATTAGAAGATCCACCTCCCAAAAACTTTATGGACAGTGACAATGGTGACACTGGAAATCCAGAAAAAGCATTCTCTTCCCAATGGAAAGGGATTGGCCATAGTCAACCCGGTTGACCAAATGGTAAGGAGAAAGACTAAGTCTGAGACAGTCCCATTACCAAAGGGTCCATATGTTTATTTTGCCAAAGGAAGGGGCGTTGATTGCAAAGCTGCCAAGTTTACCTAAGGATGTTAAAGTCAATAAGTCTGACTCTACTTCAGGTAGAGCCCATTATCTAACTCTGTTAAGTTTCTATTCTAAGATCCTCATTACATGATGTGACTGGGTCACATGTTGATGTTTTAAGAATCAAAGAATAGAGAGAAAGCTTAAAGGAAGTATATGCTGATTCTGATCGCGTAGGTGGATTTCGATCGCATCAGAATTTTGAAGCTGTTACTTAGGAGTTATGATATATTGCTTAGGAATAGATAACAACAAGTTTTTCCATATGCATTTGCACTATAAGGATAAGTTTTTTCCGCAAAGTTTTGAAATAAAATAAAAGTTTTTAATTTTATATTTATTTTAACTATCCTTACAAGTGGCATTTGTGAAAAATGGTTGTTTATATGATTCCATTGATAGCAATATTTGGAAAAAAAATGGACTTGATTCTTTCGTTTGTGGTATTGTCATAATTTACCAAATAAGGAAAGATTCTCATTCCCAAGGCTTCAGTTGGATAGAAACTTGAAATCATGCAAGTTGAATAGTATGATGAATGAGAACTTTCAAGCATTGGAAAATTAAGACTTGTTCACATGGATTTGTGAGTCAAGTTAAGGACTAAAGGGATCGAGTACACATTCTTGTGCACTGATCATGTCCACCACAAAGCTCGTTAAGACTATTCGTCATGATTTACTAAATTTTAGTAAATATGGTTATACTTACAAGTTTAAGTATAATTCTGAAACATTGGAAAAGTCTCAATGTATGGCAGAACGAATGGGAAGAATCAAATTAGGAAGACAGATAAAAGTTTCTCAAATCTGAAAAGATGGGAGAGTACTTTAGTATCATGTTTTGTGATCATCTTAATGATTAAAGAACCACATCACAATTGGTCTTCTAAGGACATCTTAGCGCATTCTTATGACTAAGAAGAGGAGTCATGAATTGTTGAAATGGTTAAATCAAGAAGATGAGTCATACTTCGTTTCAAAACAAGTCTTAGAGTCATACTCCAAGGCTATAAGTTGAGTGACATATCTTAAAGAAAGGTTTATAACACTTGTCAAATGTAAGAGTAAAAGTGTCCTACTCTTGTACATTTGAAGTTGGTAAGTTGTGATGTTTTGGACTAAACAAAGACCAACTAAGGCCAATTGTGTGAAGTGTTTGTCTTGATAAAGAATCCTCACTATCTCTTGAATATTTGGCAAGATAGTCTTATATGTCAAGAGGACAGTGGGAGTCTTAAAGATCCTAAAAAGAATTTCAAGAACTAATCAAGAATAAAACCTGAGGTTCTTCACTAGCACACGACTTGAGGTTTATAACCTATCATGTTGACATATTCTGTGCCCATTCCAGTTAAAGTTGGCTTTGCATAGGAGTTCTGAAAGTTCTCAATTGGTTGCATAACAACTTGGAAGCAATGGAAGGCCCTGTACTGCCAGGTGGCAAGAAGTTAAGATTGCATAAGTTCAGTCCATATGAGTTTGGATTTGTCATTATCCTTGTCTTGTGACTATGGTTTTGACGATTCACATGGATAAGAACACATACACCATAAAATCTAAGGGTCATAAGGTTTCTCTCCGATTCATGAAAATGATGGTGAGGAAACACTTCCACCAAGTAGATTTGAAGCAGATGGTAAAAGGTCTAAACAATTGAGACTATGATTACGACATCCCTTTTCATAGTTTTGAAATTGTTTATACACACATGCATGCTATCTAAGGAAAGGTGTATGATTTTGATAAAGTTTTATCAAAGCATCTCGTATCAAAAATCTGAACTTTGGTAAGGAAGTCAATAAAGTATTGATTTCTAGAAGTCCAGCTGATTTCTGAGTACATGTCAAAGCTAGTGGGAGCATAAGTGTTATGCTAATAATCATCATGTTAATGGGAGCATGATAATTATTGTTAGTGTTGCAAGTTAGCAATGTTAATTATAGAAAACAAAAGTTTCAATTCGTGAGGCTGCAGGGATTGAAAAAGTTGTTTTGCTATAATTAAGGGAGAGGATATACTTCATTTCAGTTCTAAAGGCTTAGATTGAGACCTTAATCATCTTTAGTCAAGAATATATATATGAATTTGATGTTGGATTGGTTCAACTTAAGGAAATTCTATATATTGCGTTCTCAAAATTCGATTATGATTACGGCATCCCTCTTCATAGTCAAATTTTGAAAACATGGCAAATAAAAATATTGTAGCAAAAGACTGGTCTAGAATCATGTCTTTATGTGAGACATCATGAATCGTGTACCATTTGCTTTGGGTACAGGATCGATTGCATGTGCTATAATATTTGTCATTTCTAAATTTTTCCAAATGCCCAGAGGCATTAAGAAGGGAAAAGGTCTAGAATTGGATATGACTAAAATGATTAAGCAATTGTCGAGGACAATCTGAGGTTTACCAAAGATTGGTTGCTCAGGGACAGTTGGAAGTATAGTGCTAATTTTGGAAGGACCATATTGACATATTCTGAAAAGAGGCATCTCTTATTCAGAAGTGATAGTCAAAATGAGAATATGGAGTTGTCTCCATAGGTGAAAGTTATCTATGTAAGATTAGAAAACTTAATGCAAGAAGCATGTCCAAAGTAATGTACTTTGAATATGAGACTTAGTTTCCATGGAGTTGATCTCCATTGGAATACCTTATAATGACTGTTGACAAGTCATTGTGACTTTGTACATATTCATTACAGGAGGGTCAGTGCATATAAGTTTAAAATCTAAACAGATTTCGATAAATGATAGGAATTTGAAATTCTCACATTTTTCGATAAGGATTTGGGAGTGTGAAATTAGAATCATTGAAATTATGTTCAATTGGTTTATTTCACAAAGTAAGGATCATAGACAAACATAGAGTGCATACTTGGTGTATGGCAAAGCTATTGTTTAAGAAAAACATAGTGTACATGCTTGGAGCATGGGACAACTAGTGTTTTTAATTCAAGTATAAAGTTGATAAAACCGAAACAATGAATAATGAGTAATCAGTATGGTGATAAATAAAAGTGCTTATTTATATTCATAGGGTTTGATACCATATTTGATTCATTTATTCTTGTGTTTCACTTTGCATGTTTTGACTTCCAGAATAACTAAGTCGCTCTTCCTGAATGATTAAGTTATTCAAACCATCCACAGTCGGTCATATGTTGGAAGTAGATATGAATCAAGACTGTCATGGGTTGGTTTGTAGAGGTCCAAGTTGGTGGACAAAGTGGTGCTACAACACTCATGAGTGCTCATAAGTTCTGAGTATTGGATTCAACCCACGCTCATTTGAATCACTTCATGGATTTTATCACGAGTGATCATGAGACGATAATATCTTATATTCTTCAAACCTAGAGATATGAGTTGTTACTATGAGTTGGTTGTACATTGATTGCACGAAAACGCATTCGGTAACTCGATGTTATAAAACGTGCCTTTGTGTATGATTCAACAAGTAGTAGAACAAGCCATATGAGTCGAAGTTTATCCATTTCTTTTACCTTCGGGATAAAAGCGATATCTGTGGGCCCCTCGATGATTTAAAGATGATACATGTGAGTGCTTGGCCAAGCCAGGACTGATTTGATTTGTTCAATCAGTCAGTCATCATGAATCGGAAATCGGGAAACAACAAATGGACAGAGAGAATGATTGATAATCCATGTCTCAGTCCATATCATATCTAGAATGGAGGAATATATGATCCCTTATCTAATGGACAAGTCATTAACAAAGGTCAGAGTTCATCGACAAGGTCAGAGTTCGACAGAAGCTTTTGAGAGCTACGATTGCTGATCGGTTCCTGAAGTCATACACAATAATAGTTTTAGACTTATCCAAGTGGGAGACTGTTGGATTAATGTCTAAGTCCATAACTATAATTGGTAAGACTTGACCCGACCCGGCATGGTCCATTTGGGTTGCATGGCATCATGCATTTGGATAGACTATAATGAGAGAAATAACACTTAAGGTTGGTTAATATATTATAAGTTCTAATATATTAATAAGGTTATTTAATTAGTATTGATCAAGAATTAATTTGGAATTAATTATGTGATCAAAAGGAGACTAATTAAATATATGGGTTGATTGTGTAAATCATTCATTCTTATATATGTGGGCTTGTGATCCAAGATTCCTTATGTTGGACTAAGTCCATGGGGTGACCCATGGATACTCCATGAAGGTTAAAATCCATGGAGCATAAGGAATGGGTAAAGTTATGAGTTACATGGTGTAACCCTAATAGCCACCATATAAAAGAATCTCATGGCTCAAGAAATCGTGCACTAATGTGTGAATATGAGGGCTAGACGATTTCAAGGAGTGTTCCATTTCTCTCAAGTAATTCCATGTGCATTTGGTGTTGTGTGAACCATTTGAGGTGTCACACTTGGGGCACTAGGCACTCAAGCTTCATGGAGACAAGCTACATCAAACAAAGGTATCTATTCTATCCATTTGATTACCCAAGTATCAAGTATTGTATGCTAGATAGGGTAATACCTTGGAAAGTTCATAATTGCATGTATAATAGAGAAAACATAGATCCAAGGTATTTAGGGTTGCATGTACACTTAGGAGTGTTAGAATGCGCAAAACCCATCAGTGCGAAGCCCCGGTGTCTATATATAGAATTTCCTTAAGTTGAACCAATCCAACATGAAATTCATATATATATATATATATATATATATATATATATATATATATATATATATATATATATATATATATATATATATATATATATATATATATATTCTTGACTAAAGGTGATTAAAATCTCAATCTAAGCTTAAAATCTCACTCTAAGCCTTTTAGAATTGACATGAAGTATAATATCCTCTCCCTTAATTATAGCAAAACAACTTTTTCAACCCCTGCAACCTCACGAATTGAAACTTTTGTTTTCTATAATTAACATTGCTAACTTGCAATACTTATCATAATTATCATGCTCCCACTAACATGATGATTATTAGCATAACACTCATGCTCCCACTAGCTTTGACATGTATCCAGAAAACAGCTGGACTTCTAGAAGTCAATACTTTATTGACTTTCTTACCAAAGTTCAGATTTCTGATACTAGATTGCTTTGATAAGACTTTATCAAAATCATAAACCTTATTTTAAATAGCTCACAGGTGTGTCTAAACAATTTCAGAACTATGAAAAGGGATGCCGTAATCATAGTCTCAATTGTTTATATTTTTGCCATTTCTCATAAGTCCATGTTAGTGTGCCGGATAACCATGCACGCTCCACTTAACGACTTTTAGAATACAAAGATTACAATTGCTATCTTACTTAAAATCTACTCGGTGGAAGTGTTTCCTCACCATCATTTTCATGAATCGGAGAGAAACCTTATGACCCTTAGATTTTATGGTGTATGTGTTCTTATCCACATGAATTTGTCAAAACCATAATCACAAGACTAGGTTAGTGACAAATCCTAACTCATATGGATTGAACTTGTGCAATCTTAACCTCTTGCCACCTGGCAGTACAAGGGTCTGCCATTGCTTCCAAGTAGTTATGCAAACAATTGAGAACATGTAGAACTCAAATGTTATAGCCAACTTAAATGGAATGGGCACAGAATATGTCAACACGATAGGTTATAAACCTCAAGTCGTGTGCTAGTGACGAACCTCAGGTTTTATTCTTGATTAGTTCTTGAAATTCTTTTTAGGATCTTTAAGACTCCCACTATCCTCTTGACATATAAGACTATCTTGCCAAATATTCAAGAGATAGTGCGGATTTTTTATCAAGACAAACACTTCACACAATTGGCCTTAGTTGGTCTTTGTTTTATCCAAAACATCACAACTTACCAATTTCAAATGTACAAGAGTAGGACACTTTTACTCTTACATTTGACAAGTGTTTTAAACCTTTCTTTAAGATATATCACTCAAGTACAATCTTGGAGTATGACTCTAAGAATTGTTTTGGAACGAAGTATGACTCATCTTCCTGATCTAACCATTTCAACAATTCATGACTCCTCTTCTTAGTCATAAGAATGCACTAAGATGACCTTTAGAGGACTAATTGTGATATGATTTCTAAATCATTAAGATGATCACAAACATGATACTAAAGTACTCTCCCATCTTTTCAGATTTGAGAAACTTTTATCTTTCTGCCTAATTTGATTCTTCCCATTCGTTCTGCCATACATTGAGACTTTTCCAATGTTTTAGAATTATACTTAAACTTGTAAGTATAACCATATTTACTAAACTTTAGTAAATTAAATAGTCTTAACGAGCTTTGTGGTGGACATGACCAGTGCACAAGAATGTGTACTCGATCCCTTTAGTCCTTCACTTGACTCACACATCCATGTGAACAACTAATTAGTCTTGATTTTCCAATGCTTGAAAGTTCTCATTCATCATACTATTCAACTTGCATGATTCCAAGTTTCGGTCCAATTGAAACTTGGGTGATGAGGAACTTTCCTGATTTGGTAAATTTAGACACTACCACAAATGAAAGAATCAAATCCATTTTCCAATATTGCTGTCAGTGGAATCATATAAGCAACAATTTTCCACAAATGTCATTGTAAGGATACTTCAAATAAATAAAATAAAACAATTTTCTTTTATTTTAAAACTTTGCGGAAAAACTTATCCTTACAATCCACATGGAAAATTGTTGTTATTTATTCCTTAGCAATATATCATAACTTCTTAAGCAACTGCTCAAAATTCTGATGCGATCGAAATCCACCTTCGCGATCAGAATCAACATATACTTCCTTTAATATTTCTCTCTATTCTTTGATTCTTAAAACATCAACATGTGACCCAGTCACATCATGTAATGAGGATCTCAGAATAGAACTTAACAGAGTTAGATAATGGGCTCTACCTGATGTAGAGTCAAACTTATTGACTTTAACATCCTTAGGTAAATTTGGCAGCTTTGCAATCAACGCCCCTTCCTTTGGCAAAATAAACATATGGACCCTTTGGTAATGGGACTATCTAAGACTTAGCCTTTCTCTTTACCATTTGGTCAACCGGGTTGACTATGGTCCATCCCTTTCCATTGGGAAGAGAATGCCTTTTCTGGATTTCTAGTGTCACCATTGTCACTGTCCATAAAGTTTTTGGGAAGTTGATCTTCTAATCAAATTTGCTTTACTATCGTTCCAAATCATTGCTGATTCAGCAGCACCAAGCAAATAGATATGATCATTAAGGTTCATGTCATAGTCTGTTTCATAGTAGTCCCAAAGGAACTCACTATGTGACTTAGAAAGTGATTGAACATCCAACTTTCTCAAGACTTTGACACCCAACTCTCCCGGCTTGTCAATATGTGACTTCATCTCTAAGATGTGATCACACATAGACCTTGCTTGCCATTAGGGCTTGAGTGACCTTGAACTTGTGGGTTAGGGAGAATAATTGGAGGAGGTGGAGGAAGAGAAGTATGACTTCCATGAGCCAAACTCGGGAAGTCATATTCATTAGGAAAGCTTGGTTTGGGAAAATCATTGTTGTCTAAACCAGACATCAATAATGGGAGAAATTCACGTAAAGTTGATTGAAGTCCTTAATATAACACCCAATATGATATATTAAGGCTAGGACCCAACAAACTATTTTATAATTTGGAAGAGGGATGCCGTAATCCAAGCTATAAAATATTTGAAGGTAGGTGAATGACGATTCACCAATTTCCACCAAGATAAACGAAATGTATTATTAGGTTTTAATTGGTTTTGAAACTCCTAGATTCTTTTGAGATTCATTGAACTTTTCAATGGCATGTTTCAGTCTCGAGTGTGCCCTTCAGGTTTTGTGACTGGGATGCCGAGGATCACAAAACAAGGTGTGAAGTAACCATGCAAATATACTTGGTACCCTTAATATTTACCCCTCAATCGATGTGCCGGTTAACCACACGAGCTCCACCGATACTATGATAAATATTAAGTTACCCTTTGGCTACTTTGTTAAATCCAGGTTAGTGTGCCGGTTAACCACACACGCTCCACTAACGGTTTAAACAAAGTGCAAAGTGTAATTTCATGGATTAGCACCTTATTCACATTTTCCTAAGTAACTAAGATTGGGAATTTATAAGTGTTTAGTTACTTAGTATTTATCATTAATACTTTTAATGAAGGGAGAATTATAGTCCTTGTCCTACCCGTTCAGCTAACGACCCTCCACCAGTCAAGTAAGCAGTGGGTGAGAGTGGACACCCATTAAACTGTCATTTTATAGGCAGTAACCTTATACCCCCCTTATAGACCGGCTTCGTGAATGAGGCCTACTAACGGTAAGACTGACTTGCTCTTATACATATATTTATTATTAACTTATAATACTATAAAGTATAAGGGTTGAATTTTAACTTTTAAAATTCTAAGGGCTAACTTGGAATTAAAGTATTCATGGGGAAAACTTTACAAATTCCAAAACTTGAGGGCAAGTTCTGAAAATATTCAAAACTAATTAATTCCATAACTTATGTGTTTAAAGTACTTTTAATTAAAAAAAAACTCTTCAAGTTCCATAACTTGAGGACAAGTTATGGAAGACTTTAAACTAATAAAAGAATGTAACTTTTCTTTATTTTTGTAACTTATGGAACTAATTAAGGTTACACATTTTATCATTTAATGAAGTGACTGTTGAACCTCCATAACTTGAGGACAAGTTATGGAGTCATAAAACCGTTTAATGAGGACAAGACTCTTCATTTTTGTAACCATTGCCAACTTTTTATGAGTTTTATGAAACTTAAATGTGACTTTTCATATAACTTGAGGACAAGTTACAAAAACACATTTTAGAATCAACTCTTAGATTAAAATGGATTGAAAACACATAATCAATTAACTTTTCTATTAATCTAATAAACTCATATGAACAAAGATAATTCACATCAAATTTTTTTCCAAGTAATTAGCATAACTTTTAAACTAATACAATTCGATTTTTCAGCTAATTTTGCAAGTATAACAAGAAAACAAGCCTTGGCTCTGATACCACTGATGGGTTTTGCGCATTCTAACACTCCTAAGTGTACATGCAACCCTAAATACCTTGGATCTATGTTTTCTCTATTATACATGCAATTATGAACTTTCCAAGGTATTACCCTATCTAGCATACAATACTTGATACTTGGGTAATCAAATGGATATAATACATACCTTTGTTTGATGTAGCTTGTCTCCATGAAGCTTGAGTGCCTAGTTCCCCAAGTGTGACACCTCAAATGGTTCACACAACACCAAATGCACATGGAATGACTTGAGAAAAATGCATGATGCCATGCAACCCAAATGGACCATGCAGGGTCGGGTCAAGTCTTACCAATTATAATTATGGACTTATACATTAATCCAACAGTATCTTAGTATGTTCTTTCTGTTATAGTACCTTCCTCCCTGATTCTCTTTATAGTATGTTCTCTATGTTATCATGCATTGTATTTACCTCCCTGTTTCTCTTTATAGTATGTTGTAGTATCTAGTATGATCTGACTCCTAAACTATACCTATTATAGTTTACTAGTATGTTTACTTGAACTGATACTGAAAAGACTCATTTATCTACTAAGTTATGATTGTACTTTAAAAACGGAGTTTTATAAACTATAAAGTAACATAACTTAAAATGAGTTTTTGAAATTTTTTGATCACTTGTAAAACATAAGCAACCCTTGAAAGGTGTTTATAACAAACATTTACACAATTAGCATTGTGTTCAACTTGTATTCCCCCCCCCCCCCCCCCGCTTAAAAGCATTTAAAACAGTTTAAAAGATTGATTATAGGGGTATGAACTCACCTTATGTGGGTGATTCAAACGAATATGCGCGTAAGGATGAGAAGTTCCACGAATGAAGTCTCGAGACACAGACGAGTCCTAAATGACATATATTGACATATATTGGCATGAATATAGTGTTTATAAGCAACTAACATGCAAGGAAACACCCTTAGAGACTAGGAAACACTTGGACCAAGTGTTAGAATCACATGTGATTCATCATAGGGGAGTGTACGACCACAATAGTGAGTGTGCGGCCTTAGTGTTTACGGCCAAGGGGGTTTACGGCCAAGGGGTTTACGGCCAAGGGAGTTTACGGCCGTAAACTCCTTTAGATCACCCTTAAGTCGTTTGTTCCAGGTGTTTAGGCTAATGATTCTACTAGGTAGCAAGTGTACGAAAGTAATACTCACGATTTTGAAGCCTTAAAAGGAGTTTTCGGCCACCAAGAACAAGTGTGTGTTCTTGGTGTTCTTGGTGAAAGATGAATATTTTGAAGATCTACACAAAAAGGCGATTTTCATGGATGGAATCAAAGGGTGATTCATGATAAAGAAGAATAACAACTACTAGATGGAAGAATCACTTACTTTTTTTAAGATCGGGGACAAAAAGCTTGATGATAGTTGAGAGAAAACTCGAGTTCTTCACTTGGAAACTGAAGAAATGACTTAGAAATGGAGGAATATCATGTACAAGGGAGGAGTTTACGGACAGCCAAGAGTGTACGGCCGTAATCTCTAGTTTACGGTCGTAAACTCCAAGTGATGGAGTTTCCGGCTCGATTGCAACTTGAAGAACTTAAGCTGACCCATCCATACACTTAATCCTAAAGTGTACTAGGCTTAAAACTCCTTAGAATGACCCTTAATGTCACACCCCGCTAAAGCGGAAACACGAGGCGTGGCAGTATAAAGGGTTTCATAGCAAAAGTTGAAAGACAACACCAACCATAGTATTAAAAATCATTACAATTTTACAATGGGTTTGAACGACTTTTAAAAGAAATTACAATGTAAATTGAAATACAACACATGCGAATGCTCCTAAAAGTGAAGTGTCCCTAAGTGCCACTTACTCGATGATTCCTGAAAAAGCATGTAAAACGAGCGTCAACTATAAAAATAGTTGGTGAGTACTCACAGATAAACAAAATAATACTGGTTCCATGAATTGAAATCAAAGTTTTGATAAAAGTTTCCAATAATAAAAGTATATTGTTAAAATGAGTAAATAAGTTTGTAAAAACAAAGTTCTTTGTCATCATGAGAGATAAGGTATGTTACCCAAATAAGATGCAACATTCATATTCTCATGGAAGATAAAGTTCGTTACTCAAACGAATAAACAAGTTTCATTGCTAAAATGAGCAATCAATTTCGTTGCTACAAGGAGCAAACAATTTCATTGCTAAAACATGTATATAAGTTTTCAGTAGTAAAAGTTCGTTGTTGTAATGAGAAACAAAGTTCATTGCTATAATTAATAACAAGTTTATTGCTATAACGAGAAACGAGTTTGTATGTGTATGAGCAAACAATGAGTCTCAACCAAACCTATGACTGAAGCCCTATCAAGATCTATGCTTATCGTTCCATAGATGAATATGGTATCATGCACTCCAGCAATAGGGCGAGTGAGGAGTTGTCAATTCCTAATAGCGCTATCCATAATGACCATTGGCTCAAAGAGTTAATGGTTAGAGATAAGGGAAGGGCCTTAGTACGATAAGTTCTCATGTTCCTTGTTGCATAGACATACATAGAGAGACATATCAATAAAATAGCAATCATGTTTGATACAAATCAATTTAAATACAACATTCAAATAATAGTTTTTCGGGACATGCTTTTCCACCCCAAAACATTTAAAAACCGAAAATAGGGGAGTGGTGAATACACACTATATGCAAAATATAGTAGTCAAGTTTATACGAGTCAATTAAATACAACGAACATAAATAGTTTAGGACATGCTTTTCCACCCCAAAACATTTAAAAACCGAAAAAAAGGGGAGTAGTGAATACTCACAATGTTTCGAGTAGGTACAAGTAGTGCCTCGGAATACACCAACGCCTTACTACCGGGATCCTACGACATCAAACACACACTAGTGAGTTTCCATGTCGAAATCTAATGCTAATATACTAAACTCTACATATAGAGAAATGCCAAATTTATGTTCTAATATCGGTTTTATATTAATTGGTTCCAATTTTTCTGAAATGGTGAAATTCTATAAGTCATGTGAATAAGACAATTTTGGATATCAATTTTCCAGATTTAGTAATACAATTTGAGGGTATTTCAACACATTTAAAGGTGTTTTAAATTCCTAAAAATGTAAAATATTATCAAACAGTTTCCAAAAATTGTCAAACCTTGTATTTTCATTCTAAATACAATAGAGGTTTTCAGAAAAATTTTCCTTGAATTTTTGATATGGTTAACTATTTTTCCAAGTTTTTAAGCCTTCATAACCACATAAATTCACGAAAAATAGCATTCAAAGGTTAAAAATTCTCAAACTTTTTATTTTACTGTTATTACACATTACTAAGCTAGTAAAAATATAAAAAATGGATTTCCAAGCTGCTTAACCTAATTTTATGATTTTTGAGCATTTATTCCAATAAAAATTGAAATAAATAGAGAACAGTTTACAAAATTACTCAAACTTTTTATTTTACTGTTATTATACATATAGGAGCTGGGAAAAATATAAAAGATATTTTTCAGTTGGTATTTCTATTTTTCTTTGTTTTATCCCCTTAAATAATCATTAATTGAAGAATAAATAATAAAGAGTTAAAATAAATTCCCAAAAAATTTTGTAACATCATTTACAATGTAAGTAATCTGGGAAAAATACCAAAGGTGGTTTTCATATTGTATAATCCGGTTTTGGGTATTTAAGTGTATTTAAGTGTATTTAACCTTAGAAAATAGGAGAAAAATAGTATACCGAATAGAAAAATCATCAAAATTTTTATGTAGGCTCCTAATGTACAACAAGAGGGTCTGGTAATTTTTCATGAATTTTGGATGACCAGAAATATTTTTTCTATTTTTAGGCCATTATAGTTACAAAAATTGGGGAAAAATAGAAATGTATTACAAAAAATCTTGAAATTATTGTTCTGAGTCTTCCACCTCTGGTAAGAGGTGCGAAAATTGCTAGATGGCATTTTCACACTCTCTAAAGTGGTTTTGTGATTTATTGGAACCACACAAAAAGAAAATCAAAAGACACATCAAACAGTAACAAAAATCGATGAAATTTTATGAGGGGTCATTATTCACCATAAGGGTCATCCACGAATTTTTCTAGGATTTATAGACCTCAGAAAGTATTTTATGTGATTTATGCCCTTGTTTTCTTATAACAAATTTAATAAATCAAAGAAATGGTAAAAACTCTTGGGATTTTCCAGATATTCATATTATCTTAATGGGAATCTAGGAAATGTTTTATTTCGAACAGAAAGAACTTTTAGATATTTTTTATAAATAAAATCATTTACATGCACTATTAACAATGTACTTTAATCATCAAGCTCTTTAGCTTGGTGTTCATCACATGCATCACGGTTTGAAGACCATGCATGGACATATGTTGGTCATAGTGATGTTTTCAAAGGAAATACTTGAATGCATAAGGTATATGAACCTTCAAAACTTGTAAAAATCCGTATTTTAGTGTTTGACATAGGTTTTGGTCCTTGGATTTCACCATTTACAACATGCATGTTGTTTTTGGTTGAAATCCTACCACCATCATCATCAAAACCATGAGTTTGTGTGTGTGTATGTTTATGTGTTCATGATCTTTCATTAGAATGGTGTAGAAGAACAAAGAAATGCAAGAAAATCCATGAAAACTTGAAGGAAAATGAAAGGAAATCGTGTTCTACCTTAATGAACACCATTAGATGATGAAGATTTTGAGTATCTTGAGTGTTCTTGGACATGTTGGCTGTAAAATTTCGTGGTTCATAGTGGGAGGAAGAGAGAAAATATGTGTGAGAGTGTGAGAGAGAAATGAGAGAAAATGAGGGAATATGGAGTGTGAGAGAGAAGAAGAATCATTTTGTGTTGGGAAGAGGAGAGGCATCTTGGGAGGAGGGAGTCCGACTTTGGAGTGGAGAGAGGGTCTCCCTCTCTTAAATTTTATAAAATTATAACTTTATTTTATAAAAATATAAAGTTTTTATAAAATATGCACCTTATTTTAATTTTCATTCACAAAACCTTGATTTTTTTTTTGCATAGAAAATAAGGTTAAATACTAATGACTTAAATTTTATTTTTTTTAAATGCATTCTCATAATTTTTATTATTATAAGATCATATTATAAGTTTCATAATTATTTTTATAGAAATTTTTAAGGTTAAAGTTTATAAATATGAGTTTTTATGGCTTTTAGGGTTTTGGAGTTTAATAAACTTTGAATATCAAAATAAATAGAATATTTGAGACTTTAAATTATCTTATGGTATTATAACTCTTTGATAGTTATAAATAATGTTTGTAATTTATTTTTATCGGTTTATTGGCATTCTATGTAGTGACTCCGAGATTCAAGCGAAATTGAGGAATCAAGTATACTAGTCCTAGTCTACAACTTTGACTTAAGTTTCTATGAGACTCCGACCTAATTTCTACAACTAGGTCAAGTGCATAATGTGTGTATATGATTCATGAAAAGCTGTTCGAGTCAAAGAGTGGCCCGAATAAGGATAGTCACTACCGTTCAGTAGATGCAGAATTCACATATCAATGTGAAATCTAAGCACATTATCCATTGTTTCTAATTGTTTCCAAGTTTCTAGTAGGTCATAACTTAGCTTCTAGTTACTAAGTCTAGTATGTGTCGTGCCTATATGTGCAACTAAGTTTATTCAAATCTAGAACTAACTCGAATTTTGACGGTTGTCACAGTCTCCCCCGGTTAAAAGAATTTCGTCCCGAAATTCAATTCGTGACGTATCCTATTAGAACTCAGCCGAACACAATTATATAGCTGGAGAGGTGGTGACTTGCAGTGTTCTTTGATTATTTCAGGTTTATTTCCTCAAAGGAAGAACCCAATTATTTAGCTATAATCAAAGTAATGTTTCCTTAATTCGAGTTCTACAGTCTAGATTGCGAGAAATTAGGATCACGGGAAATCATGATCTGACAATGGTGACCTAGTTGAAAAAGATCATCTAGTTAGATATTATCTGAATTAAGAGAGCGGTATAAGTTTTGCTGAAGCACCAACTGCACTGAGCGTAAATCCGCATTGATGCTTAAGTCGCATTCTAAATCGGCACTAAGTGTAAATTTATCGTCTGATAAAGAAAAGATTAGGAACAATTTGTTCACTTCCGGGTTGGCTACTAAATATGGAAAATATATATTTTGAAATAAGAAGGGGTAGCACGAATGAAAGAGAAGCGATTGAGGGTAAGTTCCTAAAGATACGCACTACGGGTAAGCAACGAAGTTTTGGTACCTCTCGAATGTAAAGGCTATTTAAGTGTCGTCTATAAAATAAGTTACGAAACGATCGAGGATTTCCGAAGCAATATTTACTACCATAGTTACTCTTACAATAATAAAACCTTATTCGAAAAATAAATATATTTAGAGAGTCATTTTTGCAAATGGAGGCGATGAAAGTTTATGAGAAATTAAATCACATTGTGTAGATATCATTTTAAGTGCTTAGAAGTGATAAAAATCTCACTGTTATCAAAATGTGTGTTCAGAAATGATAATTAATCTCACTATTATGAAAATGTGTAATAATTCCAAAATAGTGAAGATACATGTGTGGCGATCCAACAAAGTAGTAAAATAATATAGAGATTAATTAAGGTTAAAGGTTTAAGTCGTCATTAAAGGAATTTGTACAGAAATATTTGTATTAAACTTTTGAGAAATTGTCCAATTGTCTAAGTCGGGACAAATTCAAGTTTACGAGGAGTCAGAATACTTATGAAAACAAGTTTGAGAGTTTAGGAATTCACTGAAAATTGCAAATTAAATACTATTTTAAGAAATGTGTAAAAATGTTAATCTTTGAAAATAGTGCATTCATAGTTTAGTGTTTCTACAAAAACAATCATTTAGAGAATAGATAATCGTAAAATTCAAAACTTTTGATGTATTTAAAGAAAAGAAGAAACATAAGGAAATATATCCTTCACATATATGTTTCGTATATAGAAAAATTATAAGCATAAGAGTATTCATTTTGTGTATTACTTATAACGAAAAATACAATGAAATTCATTTTAAATCAAGTTTCCAAATTTAGAATGAAAGAGCAAATGTAAATAAGGATTACTTGTTTATTGTAGATTTCAAAATAAAAACAAGATGTATATGGAAAAAGACATAATTGAATATATCAAAGTTGACTAAATCGAAATTATGACTCACAACTATACACGTATTAATCGCTCAAAATGAAGGGGTAGACTTCTAGTCTATATGTGTACGAACATGGTACCAAGAGAAGCAAAATAGATAGAAACAAAGTTAGACAATGTATTATGTTAATATTATGGCGTGCGAGATCTAAAATCAGAAGGAGAGCGAGAAATAAAGTTTGGGGGAAAGAAAAAGGAAGGTAGCAGCGACAATGATTGTTATTGTTAAAATTATAAGAACAATACCTATAGGTAGATTAAAACCAGGTTGAGATATATTTCAAACTTTAATATTTGATGTATATTGATGATTAAATAGACATGTGAGAGTCTTAGAATGTTTGCTAATAATCACGAGTTACCTTATTAAGTTAAACTCCATTTGTGAAAAAGAAGAAGCACTACAAACGGTAGTTGAAAATCTGACAATTTGACTTTTTAGAATGGAGTTCAATAATAGTTACAACATATAAGGTAAAGACTCAATAGATTTAGAAGAGTAATTATACATTGTTGAAGGTGTCACTGGAAATTTAAAAGTGAACACTAAGTTTTGCAATGTTGTAAGTTTTATAAACACAGATTATAAAACTAATTTGAAATAAAATAAACAAATAAGGTGTGTTTTGAAATGTAGGCATCAGTGATGTCTTGTAAACACATTTGGATTAGAAAGTTGTAAAAATACCATGTTGGGTTTCAAGAAAACACATTTCAGTAAAGTACGATGCCTAAATGGGGAAGTAGTCAAAAGTCTTAAAACAAAAGTGGTTTGAAGATCCGATGAAGCTTTTACACATTATATGAACTTTAACGTCATATGTTTAAGTTTTATAGTAAAGAGTTTAAACACAATTATAAAAGAAAATGTTTCTAGTTTTTCGAAGACGTGTCAAAATGGTAAGCAATGTTTAAAATGGTTTATATGCCCTTAAAAGCACATCAATCCATTGAAATGAATTTGAAATGAAATTGAAATAGCAAGGTTAAAACCAATATTGGTTAAATTGAGCTTTGAAGAAAAGTGTTAAGTTAAAGCAAGTTGTCAAAAGATTTTTAGCGAGAATATGGCTTACATTGTTAGGAAATGTCTAGTAAGTTGTATGAAGTGGTTATAAAATATTTTATCGATGATAAATAAAACCGATGAAACGAAATAATTTTTCGATGGAAGATTAAGAACTAAGGAATAAGTATATTAGTGTAGCTGATCGTACCTAAATACTAAGACGAGTACAAGGCGAGTATAAGACGAGTACCGATGTCATTTTCCCTAAGATAAAGGGCAAGAAAAATTGTTTGAAAAACGTTTTATGGTGTCAATGCAGTTTCGTGGCCTTTTATAGAGGTCAAAGGGATATCCTATGTTAAGTTTTAAGCTGAAGGTGGAAACAACCTAAAGCTAAATCGTAGCGTAGTAATAAGGTCTCACGTATGGGTTAAACCTCCGTATCTCCTCGTGAGTTGAATCCGGAATGCCCGCCAATGGTATCCAAGTGATTATTTAGTGGAGACTCATCTACCTCCTTACGTGATGCTCCAATTCTCATCCGTGTCGATATCAAAACGCTTTTTCATAGTTGTAACTCTAGTACGAAGACGATGAAGAGGTATTGAGGAATAATTTGTATAGGTTTTGACTTATGATTATTACTAGTGTATATCTAGCTACTAACCTTACATCTAAAGTCAATAGCTACCAAGGAATACTCATTCTCAGTACTAAGTGCATTGCTCCTAGAGTGGCTAGTGATATAACTTAAGTGGTTAACCTAGCACTTGATAAGGGACAAGAATATTTTCCTAAATAAAGGCATTGTTATAAAAGTGTACTTAGTTTCTAAGTGTATCTAGATGAATGCCTATAATATGCAATGCTCGTATGCACACCGGAAAATTTTGTTTTTCAATAGTTTAAGTTGAAAATTGTTTTGAACATAATTCTACTATAACCGTTTCCAGCCTCACATTAACTTTCCTTAATTAAGCATAGTTGGCCAGGCTATACTTAATTAAAGTCCAATAATGCGTACTCGAATTAGTTATACCAGTAGTATGTTCTATATTTTAAAAACGTTTAGAAAATTTTTGGCTATAGTTGTGGTTTTCCAAAGGAAAACCGGTATTCTCTATAACCTTTGGCTCTGATACCATTTTCTGTCACACCCCGCTAAAGCGGAAACACGAGGCGTGGCAGTATAAAGGGTTTCATAGCAAAAGTTGAAAGACAACACCAACCATAGTATTAAAAATCATTACAATTTTACAATGGGTTTGAACGACTTTTAAAAGAAATTACAATGTAAATTGAAATACAACACATGCGAATGCTCCTAAAAGTGAAGTGTCCCTAAGTGCCACTTACTCGATGATTCCTGAAAAAGCATGTAAAACGAGCGTCAACTATAAAAATAGTTGGTGAGTACTCACAGATAAACAAAATAATACTGGTTCCATGAATTGAAATCAAAGTTTTGATAAAAGTTTCCAATAATAAAATTATATTGTTAAAATGAGTAAATAAGTTTGTAAAAACAAAGTTCTTTGTCATCATGAGAGATAAGGTATGTTGCCCAAATAAGATGCAACATTCATATTCTCATGGAAGATAAAGTTCGTTACTCAAACGAGTAAACAAGTTTCATTGCTAAAATGAGCAATCAATTTCGTTGCTACAAGGAGCAAACAATTTCATTGCTAAAACATGTATATAAGTTTTCAGTAGTAAAAGTTCGTTGTTGTAATGAGAAACAAAGTTCATTGCTATAATTAATAACAAGTTTATTGCTATAACGAGAAACGAGTTTGTATGTGTATGAGCAAACAATGAGTCTCAACCAAACCTATGACTGAAGCCCTATCAAGATCTATGCTTATCGTTCCATAGATGAATATGGTATCATGCACTCCAGCAATAGGGCGAGTGAGGAGTTGTCAATTCCTAATAGCGCTATCCATAATGACCATTGGCTCAAAGAGTTAATGGTTAGAGATAAGGGAAGGGCCTTAGTACGATAAGTTCTCATGTTCCGTGTTGCATAGACATACATAGAGAGACATAGCAATAAAATAGCAATCATGTTTGATACAAATCAATTTAAATACAACATTCAAATAATAGTTTTTCGGGACATGCTTTTCCACCCCAAAACATTTAAAAACCGAAAATAGGGGAGTGGTGAATACTCACTATATGCAAAATATAGTAGTCAAGTTTATACGAGTCAATTAAATATAACGAACATAAATAGTTTAGGACATGCTTTTCCACCCCAAAACATTTAAAAACCGAAAAAAAGGGGAGTGGTGAATACTCACAATGTTTCGAGTAGGTACAAGTAGTGCCTCGGAATACACCAACGCCTTACTACCGGGATCCTACGACATCAAACACACACTAGTGAGTTTCCATGTCGAAATCTAATGCTAATATACTAAACTCTACATATAGAGAAATGCCAAATTTATGTTCTAATATCGGTTTTATATTAATTGGTTCCAATTTTTCTGAAATGGTGAAATTCTATAAGTCATGTGAATAAGACAATTTTGGATATTAATTTTCCAGATTTAGTAATATAATTTGAGGGTATTTCAACACATTTAAAGGTGTTTTAAATTCCTAAAAATGTAAAATATTATCAAACAGTTTCCAAAAATTGTCAAACCTTGTATTTTCATTCTAAATACAATAGAGGTTTTCAGAAAAATTTTCCTTGAATTTTTGATATGGTTAACTATTTTTCCAAGTTTTTAAGCCTTCATAACCACATAAATTCACGAAAAATAGCATTCAAAGGTTAAAAATTCTCAAACTTTTTATTTTACTGTTATTACACATTACTAAGCTAGGAAAAATATAAAAAATGAATTTCCAAGCTGCTTAACCCAATTTTATGATTTTTGAGCATTTATTCCAATAAAAATTGAAATAAATAGAGAACAGTTTACAAAATTACTCAAACTTTTTATTTTACTGTTATTATACATATAGGAGCTGGGAAAAATATAAAAGATATTTTTCAGTTGGTATTTCTATTTTTCTTTGTTTTATCCCCTTAAATAATCATTAATTGAAGAATAAATAATAAAGAGTTAAAATAAATTCCCAAAAAATTTTGGAACTTCATTTACAGTGTAAGTAATCTGGGAAAAATACCAAAGGTGGTTTTCATATTGTATAATCCGGTTTTGGGTATTTAAGTGTATTTAAGTGTATTTAACCTTAGAAAATAGGAGAAAAATAGTATACAGAATAGAAAAATCATCAAAATTTTTATGTAGGCTCCTAATGTACAACAAGAGGTTCTGGTAATTTTTCATGAATTTTGGATGACCAGAAATATTTTTTCTATTTTTAGGCCATTATAGTTACAAAAATTGGGGAAAAATAGAAATGTATTATGAAAAATCTTGAAATTATTGTTCTGAGTCTTCCACCTCTGGTAAGAGGTGCGAAAATTGCTAGATGGCATTTTCACACTCTCTAAAGTGGTTTTGTGATTTATTGGAACCACACAAAAAGAAAATCAAAAGACACATCAAACAGTAACAAAAATCGATGAAATTTTATGAGGGGTCATTATTCACCATAAGGGTCATCCACGAATTTTTCTAGGATTTATAGACCTCAGAAAGTATTTTATGTGATTTATGCCCTTGTTTTCTTGTAACAAATTTAATAAATCAAAGAAATGGTAAAAACTCTTGGGATTTTCTAGATATTCATATTATCTTAATGGGAATCTGGGAAATTTTTTGTTTCGAACAGAAAGAACTTTTAGATATTTTTTATAAATAAAATCATTTACATGCACTATTAACAATGTACTTTAATCATCAAGCTCTTTAGCTTGGTGTTCATCACATGCATCACGGTTTGAAGACCATGCATGGACATATGTTGGTCATAGTGATGTTTTCAAAGGAAATACTTGAATGCATAAGGTATATGAACCTTCAAAACTTGTAAAAATCCGTATTTTAGTGTTTGACATAGGTTTTGGTCCTTGGATTTCACCATTTACAACATGCATGTTGTTTTTGGTTGAAATCCTACCACCATCATCATCAAAACCATGAGTTTGTGTGTGTGTATGTTTATGTGTTCATGATCTTTCATTAGAATGGTGTAGAAGAACAAAGAAATGCAAGAAAATCCATGAAAACTTGAAGGAAAATGAAAGGAAATCGTGTTCTACCTTAATGAACACCATTAGATGATGAAGATTTTGAGTATCTTGAGTGTTCTTGGACATGTTGGCTGTAAAATTTTGTGGTTCATAGTGGGAGGAAGAGAGAAAATGTGTGTGAGAGTGTGAGAGAGAAATGAGAGAAAATGAGGGAATATGGAGTGTGAGAGAGAAGAAGAATCATTTTGTGTTGGGAAGAGGAGAGGCATCTTGGGAGGAGGGAGTCCGACTTTGGAGTGGAGAGAGGGTCTCCCTCTCTTAAATTTTCTAAAATTATAACTTTATTTTATAAGAATATCAAGTTTTTATAAAATATGCACCTTATTTTAATTTTCATTCACAAAACCTTGATTTTTTTTTTGCATAGAAAATAAGGTTAAATACTAATGACTTAAATTTTATTTTTTTTTAAATGCATTCTCATAAATTTTATTATTATAAGATCATATTATAAGTTTCATAATTATTTTTATAGAAATTTTTAAGGTTAAAGTTTATAAATATGAGTTTTTATGGCTTTTAGGGTTTTGGAGTTTAATAAACTTTGAATATCAAAATAAATAGAATATTTGAGACTTTAAATTATCTTATGGTATTATAACTCTTTTATAGTTATAAATAATGTTTGTAATTTATTTTTATCGGTTTATTGGCATTCTATGTAGTGACTCCGAGATTCAAGCGAAATTGAGGAATCAAGTATACTAGTCCTAGTCTACAACTTTGACTTAAGTTTCTATGAGACTCCGACCTAATTTCGACTACTAGGTCAAGTGCATAATGTGTGTATATGATTCATGAAAAGCTGTTCGAGTCAAAGAGTGGCCCGAATAAGGATAGTCACTACCGTTCAGTAGATGCAGAATTCACATATCAATGTGAAATCTAAGCACATTATCCATTGTTTCTAATTGTTTCCAAGTTTCTAGTAGGTCATAACTTAGCTTCTAGTTACTAAGTCTAGTATGTGTCGTGCCTATATGTGCAACTAAGTTTATTCAAATCTAGAACTAACTCGAATTTTGACGGTTGTCACACTTAACAAGGCTAGAAGGCAATAAAAATGAGTTTGACTTTTGGTTGATTGGCTGGACTTTCAAGGCAAAAATTTTCGGGTTGTCACATCATCCCCCCGTTAGATGGAATTTCGTCCCGAAATTAGCTTTCTTAGCAGTACCACTGGGGTTGTGTTCCTCTGATTGGCAGAATACGCACTCGTAGACCTGGCAACTTTGCCCTATTGTTCATGATATGATTCGTACTTGGTCCATCTATCATTACCTCGTGTATACAAGTCGTGTATAATTAAGATTAGTAAGACGGTCGGATGGGCGACTCTGCCCCAGGTCCACAACCAAACAAGGAATAGGAGATAGGGCGGAAGCACTAAGCCCAATCGGTTGTGTATATAATTAAGATTAGTAAGGGGAGTGTACGACCACAATAGGGAGTGTACGGCCTTGGTATTTACGGCCAAGGGGGTTTACGACCAAGGGGTTTACGGCCAAGGGAGTTTACGGCCGTAAACTCCTGGAGATCACCCTTAAGTCGTTTGTTCCAGGTGTTTAGGCTAATGATTCTACTAGGTAGCAAGTGTACGAAAGTAATACTCACGATTTTGAAGCCTTAAAAGGAGTTTTCGGCCACCAAGAACAAGTGTGTGTTCTTGGTGTTCTTGGTGAAAGATGAATATTTTGAAGATCTACACAAAAAGGCGATTTTCATGGATGGAATCAAAGGGTGATTCATGATAAAGAAGAATAACAACAACTAGATGGAAGAATCACTTACTTTTTTTAATATCGGGGACGAAAAGCTTGATGATAGTTGAGAGAAAACTCGAGTTCTTGACTTGGAAACTGAAGAAATGACTTAGAAATGGAGGAATATCATGTACAAGGGAGGAGTTTACGGACAGCCAAGAGTGTACGGCCGTAATCTCTAGTTTACGGCCGTAAACTCCAAGTGATGGAGTTTCCGGCTCGATTGCAACTTGACGAACTTAAGCTGACCCATACATACACTTAATCCTAAAGTGTACTAGGCTTAAAACTCCTTATAATGACCCTTAACAAGGCTAGAAGGCAATAAAAATGAGTTTGACTTTTGGTTTATTGGCTGGACTTTCAAGGCAAAAGTTTTCGGGTTGTCACATCATCCCCCCGTTAGATGGAATTTCATCCCGAAATTAGCTTTCTTAGCAGTACCACCGGGGTTGTGTTCCTCTGATTGGCAGAATACGCACTCGTAGACCTGGCAACTTTGCCCTATTGTTCATGATATGATTCGTACTTGGTCCATCTATCATTACCTCGTGTATACAAGTCGTGTATAATTAAGATTAGTAAGACGGTCGGATGTGCGACTTTGCCCCAGGTCCACAACCAAACAAGGAACAGGAGATAGGGCGGAAGCACTAAGCCCAATCGGTTGTGTATATAATTAAGATTAGTAAGGGGAGTGTACGGCCACAATAGGGAGGGTGCGCCCTTGGTGTTTATGGCCAAGGGGGTTTACGGCTAAGGGGTTTACGGCCGTAAACTCCTGGAGATCACCCTCAAGTCGTTTGTTCCAGGTGTTTAGGCTAATGATTCTAATAGGTAGCAAGGGTATGAAAGGAATACTCATGATTTTGAAGCCTTAAAAGGAGTTTTCGGCCACCAAGAACAAATGTGTGTTCTTGGTGTTCTTGGTGAAAGATGAAGATTTTGAAGATCTACTCAAAAAGGCGATTTTCATGGATGGAATCAAAGGGTGATTCATGATAAAGAAGAATAACAACAACTGGATGGAAGAATCACTTACGTTTTTGAAGATCGGGGAAGAAAAGCTTGATGATAGTTGAGAGAAAACTCGAGTTCTTGACTTGGAAACTGAAGAAATGACTTAGAAATGGAGGAATATCATGTACAAGGGAGGAGTTTACGGACAACCAAGAGTTTACGGCCGTAATCTCTAGTTTACGGCCGTAAACTCCAAGTGATGGAGATTCCGGATCGATTGCAACTTGAAGAACTTAAGCTGACCCATCCATACACTTAATCCATTAAGTGTACTAGGCTTAAAACTCCTTAGAATGACCCTTAACAAGGCTAGAAGGCAATAAAAATGAGTTTGACTTTTGGTTGATTGGCTGGACTTTCAAGGCAAAAAATTTCAGGTTGTCACATCATCCCCCCGTTAGATGGAATTTCGTCCCGAAATTAGCTTTCTTAGCAGTACCACTGGGGTTGTCTTCCTTTGATTGGCAGAATACGCACTCGTAGACCTGGAAACTTTTCCCTATTGTTCATGATATGATTCTTACTTTGTCCATCTATCATTACCTCGTGTATACAAGTCGTGTATACTTAAGATTAGTAAGACGGTCGGATGTGCGACTCTGCCCCAGGTCCACAACCAAACAAGGAACAGGAGATAGGGCGGAAGCATTAAGCCCAATCGGTTGTGTATATAATTAAGATTAGTAAGGGGAGTGTACGGCCACAATAGGGAGTGTGCGGCCTTGGTGTTTACGGCCAAGGGGTTTACGGCCAAGGGAGTTTACGGCCGTAAACTCCTGGAGATCACCCTTAAGTCGTTTGTTCCAGGTGTTTAGGCTAATGATTCTACTAGGTAGCAAGGGTATGAAAGGAATACTCACGATTTTGAAGCCTTAAAAGGAGTTTTCGGCCACCAAGAACAAGTGTGTGTTCTTGGTGTTCTTGGTGAAAGATGAATATTTTGAAGATCTACACAAAAAGGCGATTTTCATGGATGGAATCAAAGGGTGATTCATGATAAAGAAGAATAACAACAACTAGATGGAAGAATCACTTACTTTTTTTAAGATCGGGGACGAAAAGCTTGATGATAGTTGAGAGAATACTCGAGTTCTTGACTTGGAAACTGAAGAAATGACTTAGAAATGGAGGAATATGATGTACAAGGGAGGAGTTTCCGGACAGCCAAGAGTGTACGACCGTAATCTCTAGTTTACGGCCGTAAACTCCAAGTGATGGAGTTTCCGGCTCGATTGCAACTTGAAGAACTTAAGCTGACCCATCCATACAGTTAATCCAAAATTGTACTAGGCTTAAAACTCCTTAGAATGACCCTTAACAAGGCTAGAAGGCAATAAAAATGAGTTTGACTTTTAGTTGATTGGCTGGACTTTCAAGGCAAAAAATTTCGGGTTGTCACATCATCCCCCTGTTAGATGGAATTTCGTCCCGAAATTAGCTTTCTTAGCAGTACCACTGGGGTTGTGTTCCTCTGATTGGCAGAATACGCACTCGTAGACCTGGCAACTTTGCCCTATTGTTCATGATATGATTCGTACTTGGTCCATCTATCATTACCTCGTGTATACAAGTCGTGTATAATTAAGATTAGTAAGACGGTCGGATGTGCGACTCTGCCCCAGGTCCACAACCAAACAAGGAACAGGAGATAGGGCGGAAGCATTAAGCCCAATCGGTTTTGTATATAATTAAGATTAGTAAGGGGAGTGTACGGCCACAATAGGGAGTGTGCGGCCTTGGTGTTTACGGCCAAGGGGGTTTACGGCCAAGGGGTTTACGGCCAAGGGAGTTTACGGCCGTAAACTCCTGGAGATCACCCTCAAGTCGTTTGTTCCAGGTGTTTAGGCTAATGATTCTACTAGGTAGCAAGGGTATGAAAGGAATACTCACGATTTTGAAGCCTTAAAAGGAGTTTTTGGCCACCAAGAACAAGTGTATGTTCTTGGTGTTCTTGGTGAAAGATGAATATTTTGAAGATCTACACAAAAAGGCGATTTTCATGGATGGAATCAAAGGGTGATTCATGATAAAGAAGAATAACAACAACTAGATGGAAGAATCACTTACTTTTTTTAAGATCGGGGATGAAAAGCTTGATGATAGTTGAGAGAAAACTCGAGTTCTTGACTTGGAAACTGAAGAAATGACTTAGAAATGGAGGAATATCTTGTACAAGGGAGGAGTTTACGGACAACCAAGAGTGTACGACCGTAATCTCTAGTTTACGGCCGTAAACTCCAAGTGATGGAGTTTCCGGCTCGATTGCAACTTGAAGAACTTAAGCTGACCCATCCATACACTTAATCCTAAAGTGTACTAGGCTTAAAACACCTTAGAATGACCCTTAACAAGGCTAGAAGGCAATAAAAATGAGTTTCACTTTTGGTTGATTGGCTGGACTTTCAAGGCAAAAAATTTCGGATTGTCACATCATCCCCCCGTTAGATGGAATTTCGTCCAGAAATTAGCTTTCTTAGCAGTACCACTGGGGTTGTGTTCCTCTGATTGGCAGAATACGCACTTGTTGACCTGGCAACTTTGCCTTATTGTTCATGATATGATTCGTACTTGGTCCATCTATCATTACCTCGTGTATACAACTCGTGTATAATTAAGATTAGTAAGACGGTCGGATGTGCGACTCTGCCCCAGGTCCACAACTAAACAAGGAACAGGAGATAGGGCGGAAGCATTAAACCCAATCGGTTGTGTATATAACGAAGATTAGTAAGGGGAGTGTACGGCCATAATAGGGAGTGTGCGGCCTTGGTGTTTATGGCCAAGGGGGTTTACGGCCAAGGGAGTTTACGGCCGTAAACTCCTGGAGATCACCCTCAAGTCATTTGTTCCAGGTGTTTAGGCTAATATTTCTACTAGGTAGCAAGGGTATGAAAGGAATACTCACGATTTTGAAGCCTTAAAAGGAGTTTTCGGCCACCAAGAACAAGTGTGTGTTCTTGGTGAAAGATGAAGATTTTGAAGATCTACTCAAAAAGGCGATTTTCATGGATGGAATCAAAGGGTGATTCATGATAAAGAAGAATAACAACAACTAGATGGAAGAATCACTTACGTTTTTGAAGATCGGGGACGAAAAGCTTGATGATAGTTGAGAGAAAAATCGAGTTCTTGACTTGCAAACTGAAGAAATGACTTAGAAATGGAGGAATACCATGTACAAGGGAGGAGTTTACGGCCAACCAAGAGTTTACGGCCGTAATCTCTAGTTTATGGCCGTAAACTCCAAGTGATGGAGATTCCGGATCGATTGCAACTTGAAGAACTTAAGCTGACCCATCCATACACTTAATCCATTAAGTGTACTAGGCTTAAAACTCCTTAGAATGACCCTTAACAAGGCTAGAAGGCAATAAAAATGAGTTTGACTTTTGGTTGATTGGCTGGACTTTCAAGGCAAAAAATTTCGGGTTGTCACATCATCCCCCTGTTAGATGGAATTTTGTCCCGAAATTAGCTTTCTTAGCAGTACCACTGGGGTTGTGTTCCTCTGATTGGCAGAATACGCACTCGTAGACCTGGCAACTTTGCCTATTGTTCATGATATGATTCGTACTTGGTCCATCTATCATTACCTCGTGTATACAAGTCGTGTATAATTAAGATTAGTAAGACGGTTGGATGTGCAACTCTGCACCAAGTCCACAACCAAACAAGGAACAGGAGATAGGGCGGCAGCACTAAGCCCAATCGGTTGTGTATATAATTAAGATTAGTAAGGGGAGTGTACGGCCACAATAGGAAGTGTGCGGCCTTGGTGTTTACGGACAAGGGGGTTTACGGCCAAGGGGTTTACGACTAAGGGAGTTTACGGCCGTAAACTCCTGGAGATCACCCTCAAGTCGTTTGTTCCAGGTGTTTAGGCTAATGATTCTACTAGGTAAGAAGGGTATGAAAGGAATACTCACGATTTTGAAGCCTTAAAAGGAGTTTTCGGCCACCAAGAACAAGTGTGTGTTCTTGGTGTTCTTGTTTGATTGGCTGGACTCCAAGTGATGGAGATTCCGGCTCGATTGCAACTTGAAGAACTTAAGCTGACCCATCCATACACTTAATCCTTAAGTGTACTAGGCTTAAAACTCCTTATAATTACCCTTAACAAGGCTAGAAGGCAATAACAATGAGTTTGACTTTTGGTTGATTGGCTGGACTTTCAAGGAAAAAATTTCGGGTTGTCACATCATCCCCCCGTTAGATGGAATTTCGTCCCGAAATTAGCTTTCTTAGCAGTACCACTAGGGTTGTGATCCTCTGATTGGCAGAATACCCACTCATAGACCTGGCAACTTTGCCCTATTGTTTATGATATGATTCGTACTTGGTCCATCTATCATTACCTCGTGTATACAAGTCGTATATAATTAATATTAGTAAGACGGTCGGATGTGCGACTCTGCCCCAGGTCCATAACCAAACAAGGAACAGGAGATAGGGCGGAAGCACACATACTAAATCTGCGTAATCATAATCATATACCACTCTCACGTATACATTGTATAGTGATAGGTGGGATGTATTCGTCCTTAGCCTCTGTGCTCGAACTTGGCCTGCTGGACGAGTGGTATTTTGTTAAGGTCTGCGGAACATACGGCGGCAAAGCTTCGGAGGGCAAAGTGTTGGATTAGTGTCTAAGTCCATAACTATAGTTGGTATGTACTTGACCCGACTCGGCATGTTCCATTTGGGTTGCATTGCATCGGAACATTTGGATAGACCGTCTGTGAGGAGAGGACATTTGTGACATATTAATATATTATAAGTTCTAATATATTAATATGAAATCCTGTTATTTAATTAGTATTGATCAAGAATTAATTTGGACTTAATTTAGTGATCAAAAAGAGACTAATTAAATATATGGGGATTGATTGTGTAAATGATTCATTCTTATATATGTGGGCTTGTGACCCATGATTCCTTATGTTGGGTTTAACCCATGTGGTGATCCATGGATACTCCATGGAGGTTAAACCCATGGAGCATAAGGAATGGGTAAATTCATGGCTTACATGGTGTAACCCTAATATGCACACTATATAAGGACCCCTTTAGCTCAAGAAATTGGGACTAGTGATACATATATGAGGGCTAGCCGATTTGAGCATGAGTGTCTTCTTCTCATTGGTTATTCCATGTGTTGGTGATGTTGTGTGAACCATTTGAGGTGTCACACTTGGGGCACTAGGTTCTCAAGCTTCATGGAGTCAAGCTACATCAACAAGGTATGTATTTCTATCTAGTTTATTACCCAAGTATCAATGTTTTGTATGCTAGTTAGGGTAATACCTTGGAATATTCATATTTGCATGTACAATAGAGAAAACATCCAAGGTATTTAGGGTTGCATGTACACTTAGGAGTGTTAGAATGCTCAAAACCCAACAGTGGTATCAGAGCCTAGGCTTGTTCTCTTGTTATACTTGCAAAATTGGCTAAAAAATCGAAGGTTGTTGCTGCTTGAACAGCAGACTCACCGAGTCCATGAAGGGACTCGACGAGTACAAGGCAAAACTCATCCAACTCGCCGAGTTGGTTCATGCACTCGACGAGTTTGACCCCCAGACAGCATATCTTCGATTGTGTTGGCTGGAATTGGACTAGGAACATTACCCTAAGCTGTTTTTCAACTTAGAAACCTGTTTTTGATGTGGTAATGTTCATTCTAATCCAATTTCAAAGATAATTGTCATTAGATTCATGTTTTGTATTAGTTTAATGGATATGCTAATTACATGAAAAAGTTTGATTGAAGTATCTTGTTCTTATGAGTTGCTAAGATTAATAGGGAAGTTATGTGAAATTGTTGTTTTCAATCCAAATTAATCTAAGGGTTGATTCTAAAATGTGTTTTTGTAACTTGTCCTCAAGTTATATGAAAAGTCACATTTAAGATTCATAAAACTCATAAAGTTTTCCATAAGTTATGTATAAGGAAGAGTCACATTCTTTTAATGGTTTAAAGTCTTCCATAACTTGTCCTCAAGTTATGGAACTTGAAGAGTTTTTTGAATTAAAACTACTTTAAACACATAAGTTATGGAATTGAAAAGTTTTTGAATAGTTCAAAACTTGCCCTCAAGTTTTGGAATAAGTTTTCTTTCCTGAATACTTTAATTCCAAATTAAGCCCTTAGAATTTTAAAAGTTAAAATTCAACCCTTATACTTTATAATATTATAAGTTAATAATATATATATATATATATATATATATATATATATATATATATATATATGTATAAGAGCAAGTCAGTCTTACTGTTAGTAGGCCTCATTCACGAAGCCGGTCTATAAGGGGGGTATAAGGTTACTGCCTATAAAATGGCAGTTTAATGGGTGTCCACTCTCACCCACCGCTTCCTTGACTGGTGGAGGGTCGTTAGCCGAACGGGTAGGACAGGGACTATAATTCTCCCTTCATTAAAAGTATTAACGATAAATACTAAGTAACTAAACTCTTATTAATACCCAATCTTAGTTACTTAGGAAAATGTGAATTTGGTGCTAACCCATTAAATTACACTTTGCACTTTGCTTAAGTCGGTTAGTGGAGCGCGTGTGGTTAACCGACACGCTAGCTTGATTTAACAAGGTAGGAAAAGGGTAACTTAATGTTTATCATAGTATCGATGGAGCGCGTGTGGTTAACCGACACATCGATTAAGGGGTAAATATTAAGGGTACCAAGTATATTTGCATGGTTATTCACACCTTGTTTTGTGATCCACGGCATCCCAGTCACAAAACCTGAGAGGGCACACTCGATATTGAAACATGTCATTGAACAGTTAAGTGAATCTCAAAAGATCTAGGAGTTTCAAATCCAGTTAAAACCTAATAAATTATTTCGTTTTTCATGTTGGAAATTGGTGAATCGTCATTCACCTACCTTCAAATATTATATAGCTTGGATTACGGCATCCCTCTTCCAAGTTATAAAATATTGTGTTGGGTCCTAGCCTTAATATTTCATATTGGGTGTTATATTAAGGACTTTAAATCAACTATCTTGAATATCTCCCAAAAGATGTCTAGCTCAGACATCTATGATCTTCCCAAATCTTTTGGAACTTTACTTCCCCCACCTCCTCCAATTATTCTCCCTAACCCATAAGTTCAAGGTCACTCAAGCCCTATTGGCAAGCAAGGTCTATGTGTGATCGCATCTTGGAGATGAAGTCACATATTGACAAGCCGAGAGAGTTGGGTGTCAATATCTTAAGGAAGTTGGATGTTCAATCACTTTCTAAGTCACATAGTAAGTTCTTTATGGACTACTATGTAAAAGACTATGACATGACCCTTAATAATCTTATCTATTTGCTTTGTGCTGCTGAATCAGCTATGATTTGGAGCACTGGTAGAGCAAATTTGATTAGAAGATCAACTTCCCAAACTTCCATGGACTTTGAAAATGGTAACATTGGATATCTAGAAAAGCTTTCTCTTCCCAATGGAAAGGGATTGACCATAGTCAACTCGGTTGACCAAATGGTAAAGAGAAAGGCAAGTCTGAGATAGTCCAGTGCACCATTTCCAAAGAGTCCATATGTTTCTCTTGCCAAAGGAAGGGGCATTGATTGCGAAGCTGCCTATTTACCTGAAAGATCATAAGGTTGATCAAGTCAAGAAGTTTGACTCTACTTCAGGTAAAAGTCCACTATCTAACTCTGTTAAGTTTCTATTCTGAGATTCTCATTACATGATGTGACTGGGTCACATGTTGATGTTTTAAGAATCAAAGAAAAATGAAGAAACTTAAAGGAAGTATATGTTGATTCTCATCGCGAAGATGGATTTCGATCGCATGGTTCGTTGATCAGAATTTTCAGCTGTTGCTTAGGAGTTATGATATATTGCTTAGGAATAGATAACAACAAAGTTTTTCATATGGTTTTGCACTATAAGGATAAGTTTTTCCGCAAAGTTTTTAAAAGTAAAAGGAAATTTTTGATTTCATTTATTCTAAGTATTCTTACAATGGCATTTGTGGAAAATTGTTGCTTATATGATTCCATTGATAGCAATATTGGAAAATGGATTTGTTTCTTTCATTTATGGTAATGTCTAATTTACCAAATAAGGAAAGATTCTCATCACCCAAGGTTTCAGTTGGATAGAAACTTGGAAATCATGCAAGTTGTATAGTATGATGAGTGAGAATTTTTCATCTTTGGAAAATTAAGATTAATTCCTTGTTCACATGTATATGTGAGTCAAGTGAAGGACTAAGGGATCGAGTACACATTCTGGTGCACTGGTCAAGTCCGCCACAAAAGATCAATAAGACTATTCGTCATGATTTACTAAAGTTTAGTAAATATGGTTATACTTACAAGTTTAAGTATAATTCTGAAACATTGGAAAAGTTTCGATGTATGGCAGAACAAATGAGAAGAATCAAATTAGGCAGAAAGATAAAAGTTTCTCAAATCTGAAAAGATGGGAGAGTACTCTAGTATCAAGTTTTGTGATCATCTTAATGATTTAGAAATCATATCACAATTAGTCCTCTAAGGAAATCTTAGTGCATTCCTATGGCTAATAAGAGGAATCAATAATTGCAGAAATGGTTAAATCAAGAAGATGAGTCATACTTCGTTCCAAAACAAGTCTTAGAGTCATACTCCAAGACTGTAAGTTGAGTGACATATCTTAAAGAAAGGTCAAAACACTTGTCAAATGTAAGAGTAAAAGCGTCCTACTCTTATACGTTTGAAATTGGTAAGTTGTGATCTTTTGGATAAAACAAAGACCAACTAAGGCAATTATGTGAAGTGTTTGTATTGATAAAGAATCCGCACTATCACTTGAATATTTGGCAAGATAGACTTATATGTCAAGAGGACAGTGGGAGTCTTAAAGATCCTGAAAAAATTTCAAGATCTAATAAAGAATAAAAAACCTGTAGTTTGACACTAGCACACGACGTGAGGTTTATAACCTATCATGTTGACATATTGACATTTCTGTGCCCATTCTAGTAAAGTTGGCTATACATTTGAGTTCTAAATGTTCTCAATTGTTTGCATAACTACTTGGAAACAATGGCAGGTCCTGTACTGCCAGGTGGTGAGAAGTTAAGATTGCCCAAGTTCAATCCATATGAGTTTGGATTTGTCACTAACCTAGTCTTGTGATTATGGTTTTGACAAATTCATGTGGATAAGAACACATACACCATAAAATCTAAGGGTCATAAAGTTTCTCTCCGATTCATGAAAATGATGGTGAGGAAACACTTTCACTAAGTAGATTTTAAGTAGATAACAATTGTGATCTTTGCATTCTCAAAGTCGTTAGTGGAGCGTGCGTGGTTAACCGGCACACTAACATGGACTTGTGAGAAATGGAAAAGGTCTAAACAATTGAGACTATGATTACGACATCCCTTTTCATAGTTCTGAGATTGTTTAGACACACCTGTGAGCTATCTAAGATAAGGTGTATGATTTTGATAGAGTCTTATCAAAGCAATCTCGTATCAGAAATCTGAACTTTGGTAAGAGAGTCAATAAAGTATTGATTTCTTGAAGTCCAGCTAATTTCTGGATACATATCAAAGCTAGTGGGAGCATAAGTATTATGCTAATAATCATCATGTTAGTTGGAGCATGATAATTATGACAAGTGTTGCAGGTTAGCGATGTTAATTATAGAAAACAAAAGTTTCAATTGGGAAAAAGTTGTTTTGCTATAATTAAGGGAGAGGAAATTATACTTCATTTCAATTCTAAAAGCTTAGATTGAGTTTTTAATCATCTTTAGTCAAGGATATATATATATATATATATATATATATATATATATATATATATATGAATTTTATGTTGGAGTGGCTCAACATAAGGAAATTCTATATATGGGTCCATTATTTGCGTTCTAAAAATGGATTATGATTACGGCATCCCTTTTCATAATCTGAATTATGAGAACTTGGCAAATAGACATAGAAATATTATAGCAAAAAGACTGGTCTAGTATCATGTATTTATGTGAGACATCATGAATCGTGTCCCATATGCTTCGGATATAGGATCGATTGCAAGTGATATAATATTCATCCTTTCTAAATTTTCCAAATGCTCTGGGCATTAAGAGGGGAAAAGTCTAGAATTGGATATGACTAAACTGATTAAGCAATTGTCGAGGACAATCTAAGGTTTACCAAAGATTGGTTGCTCAGGGACAGTTGGAAGTATAATGTTAATTTGGAAGGACCATATTGACATATTCTGGAAAGAGGCAACTCTTGTTCAGAAGTAATAGTCAAAATGGGAATATGGAAATGTTTCCATAGGTGGAAGTTATTCAATTTGTGTAAGATTAGGAAAACTTAATGCAAGAAGGATGTTTCCATGGAGTTGATCTCCATTGGAATACTCTGTAATATATGTTGACAAGTCTTTGTGACTTTGTGCATAATCATTACAAGAGGATCAATGCATATAAGTTTAGAATCTAACAGTTTTTGGTAAATGGCAGGAATTTGGAATTCTTGCATTTGAGGTAAGGATTTGGGATTGTGAAATGAGAATCATTGGAATTATGTTCAATGGATCTATTTCACAAAATAAAGATCATAGGAAAAACATAGTGTGCATACTTGGTGTATGGCTTAACTAATGTATGGAAAAACATAGTGTGCATACTTGGTGTATGGCATGACTAGTGTTTAGAAAACATAGTGTACATGCTCGGAGCATGGGACAACTATTGTTTTAATTCAAGTATAAAGTTGATAGTTTGAAACAGTATGCAATGAATGATGGGTAATCAATATGGTGATAAATAAAAGATGTGCTTATTTATATTCATAAGTTCTGAGACCATATTGGATTCGATTATTCTTGTGTTTCACTTTGCATGTTTTGACTTCCAGAATAACTAGGTCATTCTTCCTGAATGACTAAGTTATTCAAACCATCCACAGTCGGTCATATGTTGGAAGTAGATATGAATCAAGACTGTCATGGGTTGGCTTGTAGAGGTCTAAGATGTTGGACAAAGCGGTGCTACAACACTCATGAGTGCTCATAAGTTCTGAGTATTGGATTCAACCCATGCTCATTTGACTCACTTCATGGAGTTTATCATGAGTGATCATGAGACGATAATATCTTATATTCTTCAAACCTAGAGATATGAGTTGTTACTATGAGTTGGTTATACATTGATTGCACGAAACCGCATTGGTAACTCGATGTTATAAAACGTGCCTTTGTGTATGATTCAACAAGTAGTACAACAAGCCATATGAGTCGAAGTTTATCCACTCCTTTTACCTTCGGGATAAAAGCGATATATGTGGGCACCTCGATGATTTAGTGATGACAAATGTAAGTGCTCGGTCGGGCCTGGACTGATTTGATTTGTTCAATTAGTCAGTCTACATAAATCGGAAATCGAAAAACAACAAATGGATAGAGAGAATGATTTATAATCCATGTCTCAGTCCATATGATATCTAGAATGGAGGAATATATGATCCCTTATCTAATGGACAAGTCATTGACAAAGGTCAGAGTTCATCGACAAGGTCAGAGTTCGACAACGGCTTTTGAGAGCTACGATTTCCAGTTGGTTCTTGAAGTCATACGCAATAATAGTTTTGGACTTATCCAAGTGGGAGACTGTTGGATTAGTGTTTAAGTCCATAACTATAATTGGTATGTACTTGACCCGAATCGGCATGGTCCATTTGGGTTGCATGGCATCGGAACATTTGGATAGACCGTCTGTGAAGAGAGGACATTTGTGACATTTTAATATATTATAAGTTCTAATATATTAATATGAAATCATGTTATTTATATAGTATTGATCAAGAATTAATTTAGACTTAATTTAGTGATAAAAAGGAGACTAATTAAATATATGGGGATTGATTGTGTAAATCATTCATTCTTATATATGTGGGCTTACGATCCATGATTCCTTATGTTGGGTTTAACCCATGTGGTGATCCATGGATACTCCATGGAGGTTAAAACCCATGGAGCATAAGGAATGGGTAAAGTCATGGGTTACATGGTGTAACCCTAATGTGCACACTATATAAGGACCCCTTTAGCTCAAGAAATTGGGACTAGTGATACATATATGAGGGCTAGCCGATTTGAGCATGAGTGTCTTCTTCTCATAGGTTATTCCATGTGTTGGTGATGTTGCGTGAACCATTTGAGGTGCCACACTTGGGGCACTAGGCTCTCGAGCTTCATGGAGTCAAGCTACATCAACAAGGTATGTATTTCTATCTAGTTTATTACCTAAGTATCAATGTTTTGTATGCTAGTTAGGATAATACATTGGAATATTCATATTTGCATGTATAATAGAGAAAACATAGATCCAAGGTATTTAGGGTTGCATGTACACTTAGGAGTGTTAGAATGCTCAAAACCAACACAAACTACTCTTCGCATGAGTACTTCGGGGTTTAGAATACGAGGGACAAAACTGAGGTCTAGGTCGGACTGTCGTTACGAATGACGAAGGTTTCGTGAATTTGACGGTCGAGGCGATAGAAACATATGAACTTAGTATGGTGAGGATCACGCCAACTCATGGAGAATGATAGTAACGGACTCTTTACTGAACAAAAGTTTAGCCGATTTGAAAGAAATGTGTGTTATACGATGATGTACCCCTAGTGTGCTCGACAATGTACTCTTTGTAAACGTTCTAGTGCTTTCTATTTTCTCTTTGAAGTTAACACTTCTACGTATCGTACCGCGATGAGCGAGTACATACAATGAAAGTGCTTTGTTAACTAGTGTCGATACTTTATACTACGATCCTCCTTGGTACCACTACGATCGCCTGGAACATATACAAGTTATGAATAATTAAGATGAATTAGACAGTCGACTGAGCAACTCTGCCTCAAATCCACAACCAAACAAGGAACAAGAATTAAGGCGGAATCACTCACTCTAAGCCTGCAAAATCTTAGTTATGCACAACCCTGATGTACATACTAAGCCATCATAGCTTCTCTGAACGGATCTTTTAGCTCCCTTTAATACTGTGACTTATTCTGATAAGTGAGTTATTATAATTACTTTTAAGTGTTTGCCCCAAGTTTTAATCTTATATACATATAAATTAATTTTTAAAGTAATTATTATTTCGAAAACATACCGCTGTTCGCTGGCGACTCCAGGGTTGATTCTCCTGCGGTGATCATCAGAATTCGTCCATCCGGTCCCGAGTTCTTTGTTATCGGGCAGTCTCTCTGGTAGTGTCCAGTCTTACCACAACCATAGCAGGCTTGGTTTTCTTCAGCTCCGGGGACTTGGGAGATCGGTTGAGCCGGTGCCGTGCAGAAACGGACTGTGTGTCCCTTTCTGTTGCAGTTCAGGCACTGCATTTCCCGGCAGACTCCGGTTTGGTGATAGTTACAACCATCACACTTAGGGAGAGTTCCAGCATATCGGATGGCAGGTGCCGGAGTAGCAGGTGTTTTTGTGGCGTACATAGTACTCGTTTGTTGCTCTTGTGGGGGTTCCTGTGTTGTTTGCTTCTTCTTCCTCTTGTTCCCCGACTTCCGTTTATAGTCCTCTCCCTTTGATGGCTCGGGAACGGGGACTTCTACACCATGGCAGACTCCATGGTCGATGAGCCGCTGATCCAGGCGTTTGGCACTATCGAATGTGGCTGGGTTAGAAGACAGCACATCTCCTTGGGTCGGGGCAGTTAGACCCCAGATGTATCTTTCTATCTTCTTGCTCTCCGGGGTAACCATCCCGAGGCATAGTGCTGCTAGGTCGCTAAACCTGCCGGTGTAGGTCACTATGTCTGAGCCGACCATAGTGTGCTCCCACATTTCTTATTCCATCTTTTAAACTTCGCCCCTCGGGCAGTATTCTTCCAGCATCAACTCTTTTAGGTTTTCCCAACCTATTGAGTTAGCCACTGATAGGGTCAGTGACTTAACATGGCTGTTCCACCATGTAAGGGGTCTGTCGGAGAAGGTGCAGGCAGCAAACTTCACTTTGCTCCCTTCTGGGCACGAACAGATTTCGAAGACCGAATATGTTTTCTCGAAGCATCACATCAGAGCGATGACTCCACCATTTCCATTAAAGGAATTTGGTTTGCATCTCAGGAAATCCCTGTACGAACACTCTCTTGGGTGTTCGTGAGTAACTCTGGGGTTGGTTGAGTGGGTACCGCTACCAGATCCGAAGGTACCGCTTTCGCCGAAGTGAGCTAGAGCAGTTGCCACTGCGGCTGATATCGCTGCTTGGAGAGCAGCAGAATCGAACTGTGGCGTTAGAGTTGGAGTTATCGGAGTAGCGCGCCTGTTTGATCTGCGAGGAGGCATCTTTGCTAAAAGAATACAAAAATGAGATGGAATAAATCTATAGCAGTGGATATAAGCCAAAAGCTGAAAGACAAGGTTATCCTGGTTCTGAGTGTTTCGGGTCCTGACTTCCACAGGGTTCTGGAAACAATTCATAAAAGAGTCTATACCAAATAGACTTTATGCATCAGAAGTGGCTATCCTCAAATGAATATATGTGACCTGAATAACTGTTACCAGTTGCATGTAAAGAAAATAATCCTAACACATAATGTGAGCAGTGTTTCCACTAACTCATTAAGTTATACAAGATTATTATTTATTAATGTGACGCATAAGACGTTTTGGTTACTTCGGCTGATCCTTCTTTGAAAACTTCTCATGAACTTGCTCTTGTTCCACCTTGACTCTTCTGTTGACTGCTATGAGGAAGTGGTTACATCTATCTGGGTTTGTCGTGCGAGAATGGAAGTGACTAAAGAATCTATGAGATTTAAGTGAAACATTATAGGGTGATCCTTATAGAGTCCTCTTATAACTGCACAATGTATACAAGTTGTATATAATTTAAGATTAAATAGACCTTTGAATAAGTGATCCTACTCCAAAACCACAACCAAACAAGGAACATGTAGTGAAGCGTAGATCACAAATTCTAAGTCTATAAAATCTCAATTATATAAAACCTTGGGAGTATACATTGTAAGATTATAGACCTATCCATAAGGGTCTTTTAAGTTATCACATAAGTTGTTTATAGTGCCTAAAATACTCCTATAGTATTTTAATGTAATGTACTTGGTATGTTTTAAACTTGTTATCGTGTTATGGTATCATAAAATACTCCCATAGTATCTTAACTTTATGTTCTGATCTAGAATTTCCTTGAATAGAGTTAGGTAAGTTTTAAGACTGTTGCAACACTACATCGCTCCCAAACACATGTCGCTCACATCTCGAATTAATATAGTTGATCAGGCTATATTGATTCTATCAATGATTACATAACTGTCCAGGTTTGACCGCAATGTTCAAGCTTTAAATACTTATGTTCTGTTCTTCTTGTGATACTTGTTCTAGTATGTATATATGTATAAACACGTATGTATACTTTCATAGGGTATCGTTATATATTTAAATTATATTATTATCCAGAGAACTTCGACCCCATTGTATTTATAGTTGTATATTTTTTATCGGTTGATATACTTAGTTTACTATAAACAATGCTCTGATACCAATCTGTCACACCCCAAAACCGGAACGGCGGAAATGTTCCGGGGCGGAGGACGTCATGTTTAGTATCACAAAACATGTATCATAGTAATCAAAGTAATAAACAACCATTTCATTAGAAAGAAAGTGTTTACAAAGTATGTGGTTCACACAGCATAGACTACAAAAGTAAATAACAAAACATGACATGAAGCTATTATGCTCCATCTTCTGAATCCCAGTGCGCGTACCTGTCTACTAGTTACCTGAGAATACAAGTTATTTTGAAAGAGTAGATCAACATTTAAGCTGGTGAGTTCATAAGATTTTAGTGATGTAAGTTGTAAGAAAGTTGTAGTAAGTTGTAAGTCAATTGTAAGTTCTGTTTAGAAAAGTTCGCCTGTTCCTCCAGAAAATCCTATATTTCCTGCTTTGATGAAAGATAAGTACAAATGACTCTACAATCCTTTCTATGAGTACTAAATGGATACAAGTTATATAAACCCAGAGTAAACAAACAATCGGTTGTGTGTATCTGCCCTAAGCCCACAACCAAACAAGGAACAAGAAATGAGGCGGAAGGAACACATCCCATTGGTTGTTAGATCTTCGTTGTATATAACTCTGGTGTATTCCCTTGGTACTCATGGAGTTAACTGTAATAGTTCCTTTATATTTGATGAAAATATTCTTTAAGAAAACCCTTATTTATTTTAGTAAAAATGGTAACCACAGTGGTTCCTTCTATAATCACTTAGTTTATACTAGCTATATATAATCTAATATCGAACAGATAGTTAATTGTGCGAATCTGCCCTAAGCCCACAACCAAACAAGGAACAGGAAATGAGGCGGAAAGCACACATTCAACTACCTATCGGGTATTAATTATATATAACCCTGATTTATAAACCAAGATATTATAGAATTAACCACCTAAGTTCATTTAAGTTATATTGGTTTAATAAAATGGATTAAACCCTTTACTGGTAAGTTTCTAGTTTTGTATACCAAATGTTCTATTTGAAAAGTATGTTTTGTACTGGAAAACTGTGCATTGAATTAGTGTCCTATGACCTGACCCATACCTGGCACCCCTTATGATTACTTGGTGTATACGGAACATATATATATATATATATATATATATATATATATATATATATATATATATATATATATATATATATATATATATATATATATATATATAGCTAAGATCGGAGAGATAGTAGGCTGGGTGAATCTGCTCTAAGCCCACAACCAAACAAGGAACATGAAATGAACTGGAAAGCACACATCCTACTATTTTTCGGATCTGATTAATATATATTCCTGATATCTAAACTAAGGAATCATAAAGTTAGCATTATACCCCCCTTTCTACTGAATGTACTAGACTCGACTGTTCTGTTTGTCTTTTGAAAAGATGTAAGTTTTCCCTAGTTTATAACTATTTTAACTCGAAAATAGTTTGCATTAACTTTCAAGTGGAACTGTCACAATATAAAAGTAATAGGAAAATGTAAGTATATAGTTGTCTTTTGAAAGGACATCCTGAAGTACTGAATTACCTTAAAACAAGTTTGTTTTATTAAGGTCATAATGTGATGAATAGTACCCATACTATACGCTCTCCCTACAAGAGATTCTGGGGACCAAACGCGACTTCCGCAAACAAATTGCTAGGCCGTGTAAATTCACATTAAAGTTATATGATCATGTATTCCCAATTTACTATCACCTTTTGTTTAGAACAATGAGTTAGTGATTATTGGTATAATTAGATCCTGTATTGTTCTTCTGCTATAGCATTTAGTATGTTCTTTCTGTTATAGTATCTTAGTATGTTCTTTCTGTTATAGTATCTTAGTATGTTCTTTCTGTTATAGTATCTTCCTCCCTGATTCTCTTTATAGTATGTTCTCTATGTTATCGTGCATTGTATCTACCTCCCTGATTCTCTTTATAGTATGTTCTAGTATCTAGTATGATCTGACTCCTAAACTATACCTATTATAGTTTACTAGTATGTTTACTTGAACTGATACTAAAAAGACTCATTTATCTACTAAGTTATGACTGTACTTTAAAAACGGAGTTTTATAAACTATAAAGTAACATAACTTAAAAAGAGTTTTTGAAATGTTTTGATCACTTGTAAAACATAAGCAACCCTTGAAAGATGTTTATAACAAAAATTTACACAATTATCATTGTGTTCAACTTGTATTCCCCCCCTTAAAAGCATTTAAAATAGTTTAAAAGATTGATTATAGGGGTATGAACTCACCTTATGTGGGTGATTCAAACGAATATGCGCGTAAGGATGAGAAGTTCCACGAATGAAGTCTCGAGACACAGACGAGTCCTAAATGACATATATTGACATATATTGGCATGAATATAGTGTTTATAAGCAACTAACATGCAAGGAAACACCCTTAGGGACTAGGAAACACTTGGACCAAGTGTTAGAATCACATGTGATTCATCATAGGGGAGTGTACGGCCACAATAGGGAGTGTGTGGCCTTGGTGTTTACGGCCAAGGGGGTTTACGGCCAAGGGAGTTTACGGCCGTAAACTCCTGGAGATCACCCTCAAGTCGTTTGTTCTATGTGTTTAGGCTAATGACTCTACTAGGTAGCAAGTGTATGAAAGGAATACTCACGATTTTGAAGCCTTAAAAGGAGTTTTCGGCCACCAAGAACAAGTGTGTGTTCTTGGTGTTCTTGGTGAAAGATGAAGATTTTGAAGATCTACTCAAAAAGGCGATTTTCATGGATGGAATCAAAGGGTGATTCATGATAAAGAAGAATAACAACAACTAGATGGAAGAATCACTTACGTTTTTGAAGATTGGGGACGAAAAGATTGACGATAGTTGAGAGAAAACTCGAGTTATTGGCTTGGAAACTGAATAATTGACTTAGAAATGGAGGAATATCATGTATAAGGGAGGAGTTTACAGCCAGCCAAGAGTTTACGGCCGTAATCTCTAGTTTACGGCCGTAAACTCCGAGTGATGGAGTTTCCGGCTCGATTGCAACTTGAAGAATTTAATCTGACCCATCCATACACTTAATCATTAAGTGTACTAGGCTTAAAATTCCTTAGAATGACCCTTAAAAAGCTAGAAGGCAATAGAAATGAGTTTGACTTTTGGTTGATTGGCTGGACTTTCAAGGCAAAAAATTTCGGGTTGTCACAAGTTGTAGCATGGTCCTTTTGGGTTACCTTCATCGGAGCAACTTGACTGGAAGAATAATAGAGAAATAGGGTATTATGGTTTATTACTATATTATATGAATAATACATTAAAGGAGAAATCATATTTATTTAATTAACATTGGTCAAGAATTATTTTAGAATTAATTTTGTGGTCAAAAGCGGTTAATTGAATTAAGGGGACTGAACTTGTAATTATTGGATAATTGCAATATGGGCTGAGGAACCCTAAAGAAGGGTTGGATGAATTCTATGTGGGAGCCCACATAGAAATCATCCAAGGGGGCCTTCTGGAATGATCCTTTGGACTGCTTAAGGCCTAAGCAATCTAATTAGGGTTTTGACTAAAACCCTAGCAGCTCACCTATATAAGGAACCCCTTGGCTTGCAATTTTCGGCTACCACAACCCTAAGAAGAGTTCCAAGAGCCGAAAATCACCATCCCCCCTCTCTCTCTCTCTTGCATTCTCCAATTGCTTTGGTGTTTGTGATCTATTAGAGGCACAACATTTGAGGTGCTAAGGTTCTCAAAAGCTCAAGATCTTCAAGCAACAATCAAAGGTAACATTCTTACTAGTTTATTTATGTTGATTTCGATTTTTGTTGTGTTCTAGATTAGGGTTTGTAAGTCTTGGACAAATATTGCATGTACAAATAGAAAAACTAGATCCAAGTATTAGGGTTTGCATGAACACCATAGGAATGTTGTTTTGGTCAAAACCCAATAGTGGTATTAGAGCCTAGATCATTTCTCTTTTGTATTTGATGCATAACTAATTTGTTCAAGCTCAAAAATCGAAAATTTCAGCCTCTGAATGATGGAATCGTCGAGTCACCAGATGGACTCGACGAGTCAAGTTAACTCGACGAGTCCAGTTCTGGGACTCGGCGAGTCGGCTCGTCTGGTGGCTGATTTTTCAGGATTTTGACTAAAATTGAATTGGGATAATTACCAAAAATGTTATTGACTGATTAAACTTGATTTTTTCAATATGGTATTGATTATCCTAATTCAATTGAAGGATAATTTTCATAAATAAGATAATTACTTGTTTTATAAGATAACATTAGTTATTTGTATTTTTTATTTGAATTATCTTGTAAGGAATTAGATTAGATCAAATTATGTGAGAAATATTAATAATAAGATTAATTGATAATTTTTCAAGTTTGATCTAAAAGATGTTTTGAAAAGTTTCAAAACTTGCCCTCAAGTTTTGGAATTTAAATTTTTGATTAAAAGTTTAATTTTCAAATATTTAAATTCTAAACCCTAGAATATTACAAGTTTAAAATTCAACCCTTATACTATTATAACATTATAAGATTAATAATTATATATATGTATAAGATTAAGCTCGTCCTACCGTTAGTAGGCCTCATTCACGAAGCCGATCTATTAGGGGGTATAAGGTCGCTGCCTATAAAATGGCAGTTTAATGGGTGTCCACTCTCACCCACCGCTTCCTTGATTGGTGGAGAGTCGTTATCCGAACGGGTAGGATAGGGCAACTAATTCCTCATTAAAAGGATAATGTTTAATAAAGTAACTAAATGTTTTTTTATAAAATTCCTAATCTTAGTTACTTTAGGAAAAATGTGAAATGATGCTATTCCATGAAATTACACTTTGCACCCTGCCAAGTCGTTACTGGAGCGTGTGTGGATAGCCAGCACACTAATTTGGGACTAGAAAAGGTGGAAAAGGGTGACTCGATGTTTATCATAGATCAGTGGAGAGTGTGTGGTTAACCGACACATTGATTAGATGGTAAATGACATCGAAGGGCACCAAGTATATTTGAATGGTTATTCACACCTTGTTTGTGATCCTCGGTATCCCAGTCACAAACTTGAAGGGAATATCGAGACTTAAGCATGCTATTGAAAAGATCAATGAATCTCAAAAGATCTAGGAATTTCAATTCATTTAAAACTTAATTGCCTTTTCGTTTTTCATTGTGGAAATTGGTAAATCGTCATTTGCCTACCTTCAAGTTATTTGCAGTTTGGATTACGTCATCCCTCTTCTAAATTGTAAATAATTTTGTTGGATCCTACCCCTAATTCTCATTTGGGTGTTTAATTAAGGATTCTTATCTAATCTAAACCTTGTTCCTTTTCTATTTCAGATGTCTACTTCGAACAACAACAACGCTGCTGGTTTGACCCCTTCCGGCTCATTCTCACTCATAAACTTGTGTGGGAAGGTGATATTTGATGGGTCCAATTTCAACGAGTGGATCCACAACATCCGCATGGTAACCCATTACAAGGAAAAGGAGTATGTTCTCGACAACGAGATGAAAGAGCTTAACGTGAACACTGCCACTCCCAAACAAATCGTTGCTTACAAAACCCACGAGCGAGATGCTATGAAGGTTCATTGCATAATGCGCGCAACAATGATTGTTGAACTCCAAAAGTCCTACGAGGACTACTACCCCTACGAGATGCACCAAGATTTGATGGAAAGGTACCATCAAAGTGCTAAGCAGGAACGGTACGAGATCATCGTTGCGATGATCACTACTAAAATGAAGGATGGAGAGTCCATCACGACCCACTTGCAGAAAATCCAGAGATACGTGAACCGCTTACTGAAGCTAAATGTTAACTTCGATGAGGAGTTGGCCATAGATATCATTCTACACTCCTTGCCTCCTTGCTACGACCAGTTTCGTATGACCTACCACATGAACAAGGAGGAGGTCACTCTAAGCAACCTTCAAGGCCTGCTAAGGACTGCTGAGAGTAGTCTGAAAGGCAAATCTGTTGCATCTACTCCTACTACTGCTGCCTCTATTTTTGATATTAGGAAAGGAAAAGGAAAGAAGAGGAAGGCTCCTTCTAAGAGCCACAAGGTAAAGTCTCACGATAGTACCTCTTCAAGTGGAACCAAAGTTGGTCCTGCTGCTCCCTCTTCCAACCCGAAGGACACAGAGTGCTTCTACTGCCACGGCAAAGGGCATTGGAAATGAAGCTGCCCGAAGTATCTGCAAGATATCATGGATGGGAAGATAAAGTCGTCCTTTGTAGGTATTTATACTATTCAATCTAATAACTCATCACCTGCTATGTCTTAGGTCCTCGATATAGGATGTGGTTTTCACATTTGTTAGATTTGCAGGGTCTAAGAAGAAGTAGGGATGTGGAGCATGGGAAGATAAACTTGATCATGGGGAATAGAAAAGCATCACATGTCACCAAGATTGGAGTTTACTATTTAGTGCTTAGTAGTGGGTTAGGTCTAGATTTGAATAATTAATTCTATTCGTCAGAAATGACACGAAACATTATTTCTTTTCATGGTTTGTATAAACAAGGTTTTATATTTTTGTTTAATAATGAAAATGGTTATATTAATGCTTTATTTAATGGTACTTTCTATTTTGAAGCATTGCCTTGTAATTGTATATATGAAACTTTGATGGTTATAGATAACTTAGGAAATGATGTGTTGCATATCGATTCTTCCAATAGTGTGGATAAAGCATGCTTATGGCATTGTCGTCTTGGACATGTCAACAAGAAGCGCATAGACCAACTCCAAAAGGATGGAGTGTTGGAGTCATTCGACCTTAGGGACGATGACACGTGCGGGTCTTGTTTACTTAGAAAGATGACCAAGTCACCCTTCACTTGTACTTGTGAAAGGGGTGAGGGTTTATTGGATCCCATACATACCGATGTATGTGGGCCCTTTAGATCCACCACAAGGGATGCGACCCGCTTCTATGTAACTTTCACCGATGATTATAGCAGATATGGGTATATCTACTTAATCAAGCACAAGTCAGAAACCTTTGAAAAGTTCAAAGAGTTTAAACAGGAAGTGGAGAATCAGCTGGGCAGGAAAATTAAGATGCTCCGATCCGATCGAGGAGGTGAGTACCTTAGTATTGAATTCCACGATTACCTCAAGGAATGCGGAATTGTTTCGCAATTGACGTTGCCTAGGACACCGCAGTTGAATGGTGTGGCTGAGAGGCGCAATAAAACCCTATTGGACATGGTTCGTTCCATGATGAGTCGTGCTTCATTACCTATCTCATTTTGGGGGTATGCCTTAGAGACTGTCGCCCATATCCTTAATCTAGTCCCGACTAAGAAGGTTGCCAAAACACCTCACTAGATGTGGATGGGGAAAGCTCCCTCGTTGGCACATATCAAGGTTTGGGGTTGCGAGGCTTTCGTAAGACGAGAGACTCACGACAAGCTCGAGCCTCATAGTGAGTGGTGTATTTTCATCGGCTATCCGTAGAAGTCCTTTGGATATCTCTTCTATAGACCGAGTGACAATGTTGTCTTCGTTACAAGGAGAGGGGTTTTCCGAGAGCAAGAAATCATAATCCAAGAGGACAGTGGGAGGCAAATTGATCTTGAAGAGCTTCAAGAGTCAAACGATGAAGGAACCTCTGGCACTGGCGGTCAACCCGAGGAGGAAACTCCTGTTGAACCGATTGACGATTCCCTACCTCTTAGACGTTCCAGTAGAGTTAGTGTTCCACCCGTATTATATGGTTTCCATATAACTGCTAAGGATGATGCATTTATTAGTGATAGTACACTAGTAAATTTGGATGAACCTAACACCTATAAGGAAGCCACGGCAGGCCCGGAGTCTGCGAAATGGAAAGAGGCTATGGACAACGAGATTCGGTCCATATATGCCAATCAAGTTTGGAATTTGGTTGACAATGTGCCAGGTGGTAATACGGTCGAGTGCAAGTGGATCTTCAAGAAGAAGACCGATATGGATGGGAAAGTACACACGTATAAAGTGAGATTGGTTGCGAAGGGCTTTACTCAAACTCTCGGAGTTAACTATGATGAGACCTTCTCACCAGTTGCGAAGATAAAATCTATAATGGTTATGCTAGCCATAGCTGCATTTCATGATTATGAAATATGGAAAATGGATGTCAAAACCGCTTTCCTTAATGGGAAGTTGGCTGAAGATGTTTACATGAGTCATCCAGAGGGTTTTGTCAATGCAAAGCACCCTAATAGAGTGTGTAAGCTTGAGAAGTCCATTTATGGATTAAAACAAGCATCTCGCAGATGGAATATTTATTTCGATGAGAAAGTCAAAGAGTTTGGTTTTTCGAGAAGCGAGGATGAGTCCTGTGTATATGTCAAAGACAGTGGGAGTATAGTTATCTTTCTGGTATTGTATGTGGATGTCATACTGCTCATAGGAAACGACATCCAAACCCCACAGGAGATTAATTCCTGGCTTGGGAAGTGCTTCGCTATGAAGGACCTCGGAGAAGTTGCTTATATTCTTAGGATAAGGATTTTGAGAAATAGGAGTAACGGACTAATAGGACTTAGTCAAAGTACGTACTTGGATAAAGTGTTGAAACGCTTCAGCATGGAAAATTCCAAGAAAGGGGAGTTACCAATCCAAAGCAATACCAAGTTGAGTAAGACTCAAGGTCCGAGTACCGATGCCGAGATAGCAGAGATGAGCAGAGTACCTTATGCTTCCGCAGTTGGCTCAATCATGTATGCTATGACATGTACTCGCCCTGATGTGGCCTTCACTTTGAGCAAGGTCATCAGATATCAAGGGAACCCTGGTAGAGCACATTGGACAGCAGTAAAGAATATTCTTAAGTACCTTCGGAGGACTAAGGAATGGTTTCTTATCCTCAGTGGGAGTGATGACTTGAGAGTGATAGGGTATAGTGACGCTAGCTTTCAGACTGACCGGGATAATTTCCGCTCACAGTCGGGCTGGGTCTTCACCCTAAATGGAGGAACAGTGACATGGAAAAGTTCCAAGCAGGAGACCGTAGCTGATTCGACGTGCGAATCAGAGTACATAGCATCAAGCAAAGCGTCGAAGCAGGCCATATGGCTAAAGAACTTCATCGGAGACCTTGGAGTTGTACCGGCCATAAATGAGCCAATGGAGATTTTCTACGATAACAAAGGTGCGGTGCCTTAACCAAGGAACCAAGGGATCATGTCAGATCCAGGCATATCGACAGAAAATATCATTTCATTAGACATCGGGTAGAAGAGGGATTCCTCGTAGTAAAGAGGGTATCGTCAGAAGAGAACCCAGCAGATCCCCTTACGAAGGGACTGGGTAGGGTTAAGCACTTGTAGCACGCTAGGAGCATTGGGCTGAAGGACGATATTAGTTTTAGTGATTAGATAGCCTTAGAAACTTGTAATAGATAAATTGTAATTAACATTTGATGATTAAATAAAGGAGTTTTATTTATAAGTAAAGTTACTGTCTTGTGTTAATTATTTACTATTGTTTCACTTTGCTTGTTTTGACTTCCTAAATAATAAGATTATTTAAACAATCCACAGTCGATCATACGTTGGAAGTAGGTATGAAAGAAGACTGTCATGAATTGGTTTGTAGATTGTCTAAGTGTTTACACATAGCAATGGTTTGTTGCAATGTTCATGAGTGCTTATGAAATATGATTTGAGTATTGGATTAAACCCACACTCACATTAATCACTTCATGGAATTCAATCACGAGTGATTGTGAAATGATAATATCATATAGTCTTTAAACCTAGATGTATGAGTTGTTGTTTACGAGTCGGTTGTGCAATTGATAATGCGTAAACGCATCAGTAACTTGATGTTATAAAACGCATTGTTGTGTACGATTTGATGAGTAAATAGTACAAGCATATAAGTCGAAGTTTATCTGTTCCTTTTATCCTACGAGGCTAAAAGCAATATCTTGGGCCCCTCGGTGATTTTGTTTTGACTTATGTGTCGGGCCCGGTCAGGACTGAATTGATGTGTTCAATTGAGTTATATGTCAGACAAATCATAGATCGAGAAACAAACTGCTGGACAATAAGTATGACTATGTTCCATGTAATTGTCCACATGATATCTTGAGAACGGAGGACTATACAATCCCTTATCTAAAGGACGTGTTAGAGTTCAACAACGGCTTTTGAGAGCTACGATTGCTAATCGGATTTTGAAGTCGTACATGCATTTATAGTTATTAGTCTTATCCAAGTGGGAGACTGTTGGATTAGTGTCTAAGCCAATAACTATATTTGGTATGTACTTGACTCGGTTGTAGCATGGTCTTTTTGGGTTGCCTTCACCGGAGCAACTTGACTGGAAGAATAATAGAGAAAGAGGTTATTATGGTTTATTAATATATTATATGAATAATATATTAAAGGAGAAATCATGTTTATTTAATTAACATTTTTCAAGAATTAATTTTGTGGTCAAAAGAGGTTAATTGAATTAAGGAGACCGAACTTGTTATTATTGGATAAATGCAATATGGGCCTAGGCAATCTAATTAGGGTTTTGACTGAAACCCTAGCAGCTCACCTATATAAGCAACCCATTGGCTTGCAATTTTCGGCTACCACAACCCTAAGAAGAGTTCCAAGAGCCGAAAATCACCTTCCTCTCTCTCTCTCTCTCTCTCTCTCTCTTTCTCTCTCTCTCTTGCATTCTCCAATTGCTTTGGTGTTTGTGATCTATTAGAGGCACAACATTTGAGGTGCTAAGGTTCTCAAAAGCTCAAGATCTTCAAGCAACAATCAAAGGTAACATTCTTACTAGTTTATTTACGTTGATTTCGATTTTTGTTGTATGCTAGATTAGGGTTTGTAAGTCTTGGACAAATATTGCGTGTACAAATAGAAAAACTAGATCCAAGTATTAGGGTTTGCATGAACACCATAGGAATATTGTTTTGGTCAAAACCCAACACAAACAACCAACCTGATGATCATAATCGAAATTTCTGCGCACAAAATAATATTCCCAAGGCAACTGAAATCAACCCTAGCAGAACGAACCATAAACCCTTTGCAGAAAAACCACCTTTACCTTTCCTGATACCCGCAATCTCAAACTGATCTAACTTCCTGATAGCTCACCCCCTCTAAACCACTATCAAACTAATTCCATAACAAGACCCGACTAGACAAAATACTTCCAAGCCAGATTATCTTGATGCTTTTAAAGGGACAAAATCACTGATCATATACAGCTACAGAACACTTATACTCGATAGAAGGCTCAGATAATGCTTCGAGTAGGAGATTCATCCCTGCAATGGTTAGACTCAGACAAGAGTTGTGCAGCAGAGTCAAATCAACCACTCTGAGATTATTTAATCCCCTGCAAGTGGATTATTAGATACCCCGAAATACAAGCGATTCCACACACAAATCTCAAATCATTGAAACCACTTCGTCTCACCTTGCTGCCACTTAGCTGCTTTCCAAAAGCAACCGAGACCTACATGGTCCCAACTTATTTGCCAACTACTCAAAACACCGGATGCCTGCCCCATTACAGAGTCAAAAGGCACACACACGTAGAAGCCCCATGCGACTTCTGAAAGAGAATCCCGACTGACAAAACCTGCCCACAAACACATTGCCACCAAATTCTCTACTACAATAATGAATGATACAAGACCCATTGCAGTCTCATATCATACCCGGTCTCCAACGACCATTCTGAATACGCTGTGGATGCTCCACAGACAGGACCAACCCACGACATAACACAATGGCTCGATTTGCCATCAAAACTAAACCCATTCACTACCTGTGAACCCTGCAATTGATGCCCTTGGCATATAGATATCCCAAGTTCCTACTCCACTGGAACGAAAATCCGGCATAAGACACGCGCGATGTCCGACTCAAGATCCTAACCAAATCCAATTCGGTACTTCGCTCATAACCCGAGATTCACAAAGCGACACTTGCACTACACTCAAAACCTATTGATTCCTGACAACCCATCAACAGACCGAGATATAAATAATATTCCCAAACCATCCCTGAGACTACTAGTCTCGCACCTGGTCCAACCACCAAGTTCCCAAGAGACCAAAAGAAAACAAGGCTACCCAGCCTATAAACCCTCTGTGTCAAATATTGACCTCCCAATTGATCCTGGGATTCAGAATCCAACCGTGACCCAAAGGTCTTTACCAGGAATGTCATGGGCTCCTCCCATGGTCTGATATCCAAGTGTCATAAACACACGAGCACCGCCCATGGGCCCCGACCATCAAGGGCCACTAAGACCCGGCTCCACCTCGGACCCTAATGGCCCCAACCTAGAACAGAGAATAATTCATGGACAACCCTCGCGACATGCCCAAGGCACGAACTGATTCCTCTTCCATGCTTGTGACCATCCTTAATAATAATCTACCACGAACTGAATGCTACGATCCCATCGCAGTTTTACAACATTACCAACCAAGCATGGTTACCACCCTTAGCCTTACCACACTAAAACCATAACAATACCACACATCCTGAGCCGAATCCTGCAACCAATCAGAAATTCGGTTACACATTCAAATCCTACAGCCTACTATGATAACAATGGAGATGCCGACCCGCGGCTGGGAGTTTACTGAACTCCTAACAACATAATCCCTCAATCGGAACAACCAATTAAATCACCCCCACTTGGACTCAAAGAAGCTTTCTCACCTTTTAATCCTTATGGATCTCCGAACCATCTCTCTCAAATAACAGGAACCGCCCATTCCCTGAGTTGAACCATACCAACATTCCATTATTATCCAAACTCATTGATCACCTAATTTCTGAAACCTTGAAGAATACTCTTGAAACCTTAACTAGTCTGATAATCCAAATCACCTCCCATGATACCATACCACTTCTCTAAGTTCTTATGTTGGCAACTAAAAACCATAACCCTTGCCCTGAATCGACGAATCTTCATCCCAACTCCCATTCTCGAAGAATCCTTGAATCCTAATCAACTTTAACTTGAGCAAATATGAAACTCCCCTGCCATTCCGATGACCAAACAACTCATGCAACTGACACCTTCGTCTTCCTGCTACCGCTCCTCTCTTAGAAGCGGTAGTGTTTGAACCCAACAGTTATTCCATAGGCAATTGCTGCTCCTATCGGAACAAAATACTAAAACTGTTGAACCCTACCGATTACTGAAAAACCATCCCACAGAATCATGACCAAAGACCTTCCACATAATACCCCTGAATTGATCTCGACTATAACCAGAATAACAACCGAACGCATTGGGAACCGCTACACGAGATACCACCCCTCAATAACCCATGAATAACAGAGAACTAAACCAAAGATAGGGCTTACCCAAGACAATTCCAGGCATATAAACACAAATAACAACTGGAGAAAACGCAAAAGATAACATACCCACAAAATCACCTGTTGGAGCACGAGCCTACCCTAGGTGACAATGAAATGATCGGATCCTATCTGTTGGGGCTCCCAACCTATCCTTACGACTATCAAAGACCCGCAAAATAGTCGGAGCAGGTGCACCCACTGCTCCTCCCCTCCTCATCGGACAGACAGCCATCTTATGACCCACTTGGTTGTAGAGAAAACATAGTAGCCTTGCCCCCTGAGGACAATCCATATGGTCATGATCAATCATGCTGCACTTGCAGCAACCCATACCCCTGAATTCATCCCATAGCATATCATGATACCTTATATTCTTCATTTCCTCATCTGTTGCATACTGCGGCACTAATAGAACCGTCTCCTGGAACTTGGCAGTGATCTCTGCTACAGCCTCGGTAGTACGACAGAGATCCAGAACTCTTGCGCCAACTGTTGTACCTCAATCACCGGTGCAAACTCACCTCAGAACCTTGATTGAGAAGTCATCCCATTACATAGCATCAACAACGTCATCGCCCAACTCATTACCAATCTCTTCCCACCAATCTTGCGCCTTGTTCTTCAATATGCAGGAAACATATCTGACCTTCGCCTCCTCAGGGCAGAAACTCGTCCTGAACACGTTAGCCATATCCGCTAACCACCTCCTATTGACAATGGGGTCTCTCTCCCCATGAAACATAGGAGCTCCACAAGCACGGAACACCCGGAAAGAAAGAGTGAGAGTTCCAACGATAGCCATAACTTCAGCACGGACGCTCCCAAGTGCTCATCCAAGATCTCCAAAAACCCTTCCTTGACCAAACCAAAGATCACAGGAGTCTTCTCCAAAACACCACGGGTAATCTTCGACGAGATGAATTCCCGCATCTGCTCTCTAGTCGGCTCAATACCCTTACCAGTGCCGAAACCCGAACCTAAACCTCCTTCCTGGAAACTCATCACCAAACTGAAATTCAATTATGCAGATGATCATAACATACTCAATAATCCTCTTCCCCAAATTTCTTAGATTCTCCAAGACTCTCCACGATTCGAGTATGGATTCTGTGCTTTCAGTAGTACGGGCCCAATACTACCTTCCACACCTATCCTTACTTTCCTCAGGAATTATCCTGAATGCTCTAAGTCACTTACCCCACTGATGCACCAAATATTCACTAAACAACAACACAAAACCCACCGAAGCACCTCCTAGGATCCCCTAGGTTCCTGACCGCACCCTGCCATCAGCTGCTGAAGAACTCCTCATAATGCCAGTCATCCACCTCATGCATACCATCATATTCACTTAGTAGCTGACTCCCATCATTCAAGAGTTCCACAAAACACAAAGCAAGCAGCAATTGTGCAGTAACACTCCAATCCATAGAACTATCACAGAACATTCACCCCACACGCCACCGCTTATGATAGAAATCCCACCCTTACTACCGCTTTCCTTACGCATGTAAATTATACGTAGAACAGGATCAAATAGATTATCGAATAACAAACTATACCCTAGCACCACAACCAGACAAGGAACAGGAAATAAGGCCAAATCCATTATTCCAGGGCTACAAGATCCTAACTGAATACAATTTTTAAAGCATACACTTTGCAATTACTGATTCCAATAGATATCCCCATCTCCGCATAACATCCAATACACTCAACGCAAGAATATATCACATATCATATCAAACTACCACTAACTAATCAACATTAGCATGCAAGTCTACCAGCTCATACGATATACATACAAAGGCATCTCACCTAGCATTCTATCATAAAAAACTGAGCAGATCCTTAGTCCTAACTAGCATGTGATTCACAGATTCATAAATCAAGTCATATCAAATAACATATATGGGTATTTTGGGAAAACTTACTTGAGCTCGGCTGATTGCATGCACCACACTTTTTCTTATCTTAGAAAACTCCTTATCTTAAAATACTTTTCTTTTTGAAAACTTTACCAAATCCTCAGTTTGTGTTCAGACACACCCAAGAGTATGTCTGAATCCCTCAAACCAAGGTTCTGATACCAACTTGTAACAGCCCAAAAATCCAAGGTAACAATTTCATTTTTATTATAATCAAAACACTATTATAACTTCGTTCAATACGTTGAAAAGTATTTCAAATAAAACAATTATCAGAGTCCCATCCCAAAGATCACATATTGCAGAAAACACAGGTGTATGCACTTCAATCGCCCCGAGCTTCTTTATTTGAAAACTGGAGTACCTGAAGCATAAACTAAAAACCATAAGCACGATGCTTAGTGAGTTCCCCAAAATACCACACAACATACAACCACATAATATCATGCACTGTACATATAGTTGACATGGGCTCCCCCATGGTCTTTATTTGATATGTCATGGGCTCCCCCCCCCCCATGGTCTTTACCTGGAATGCCATGGGATCGCCCCATGGTCTGATTTCCACATACCATCGGCTCCCCCCCGGGGTATTCTATGCAAGTATCATAGAGACAACTAGCATACCACATTACACGTAATAGGCCGGCATTGGTGCCTTCGACCCATGTATATAGTGAGAAGACTCACCACGCACTGCAGAAGCTCACTGAAAGAATCCCTAGTTGTTTCCCTGACGGCTTCCCGAACTTTCAATACCAACAATACACCTAATTAGCAATTGGGCTCCAATCCATAAGCACAAATCCATACCTGTGGTAAAAGGACCATTTTACCCCCAACCTAGCTTTGTCCAAATCCATGACCCAAACTACAATTTGAAAGGCCCAAAGGCCCACTAATCAACTAATGGCCCAATTTTCCAAATTGGGCCCAAACTCCTTACATGGCCTTGCCTTAAGGCCCAACTATTCTTTCTAGTTGAAACAATTTGTATCCCAATGGCCCATTAATAACTCAAGCCCAAAATACCAGAAACTACTAGATCCATCAAAGCCCACTAATGGCCTACTTTTCCAAATTGGGCCCAACCCCATACGAGCCTTATACTAAGCCCATAATTCCCTTTATTATAAGTAAAAAGTCAAAGTCAACGGCCCAAGTTGACCCAACTCGCCGAGTTGCCCTTCAACTCGTCGAGTTTCCTTCATCAGAATGCAAAAATCGAGAAGAGTCGATCCAACTCGCCGAGTTAACCCAAAAACTCGCCGAGTTCATCTGGAACCAAACATCTTAATCTATTAAGCCGACATAATCGAAACTAACAGCTTCCCCACTCAGATCTTAACTGAAATAGCGTCTAGAAGGGTAAAGTTTCCAACTTTACCCCTAGGAACCAACCAAGAGGGCTCAAACCCAAAACCTAGGCTTAAAAGGTTCAAGGCTTAATCAATAATCACTTAACCACCAAGATAAAGCCCCAAAATACAGATATGGTCCTTGAAGGCTGCATGGTCACATAAAGCTTCCAACTTTACACTCATGCATGGCTAGGAGAGGCTCAAAAGCTCATAAGAGACTAAAGAAGAGCTTAATAGATGCATGAAGCCCTTAAGACCATAAAGTTGGCACCTTTATGCCAAAAGAACTCATGAAGATCATATATCTGAAAGAATAAACACTTGGGACTTCTACTTCCCCAACAATCATCCATCCATGGCTAAAAGCATTCAATTTAACCAAAGAAGATATCTAAGCAAATATTAAGCAAGGTTAGAACTTTATACCTGAGATGTGCTGGGAATGAAACAGAGAATCAAGATCTGAAAGCTCCTACTTGAACCACCACCTTGCAACAAGTTTTTATTCCCTTCAATGAGCTTCCAACACACCAAAACACACCTACAATGAGCTCTCAACACTCAAGGAGGCTCTAGGGTTTTGATATTTGGGTTAGGGGCTATGGAGGCTGGGAATGAGGCCACCAACTGGAACTTAAGGTGTTTAAATAGGGTGTAGAACCCAAAAATTAGGGTTTCTCAAACAACGTCCAACTCATCGAGTTCCCTTCACCAACTCGACAAGTTGGTCCTTAAAAACACGCACCCCAAAGGCTTCCAACACGTCGAGTTTATGCCATAAACTCGACGAGTTGGCCCCTAAAAAGGGAATTTATTTCCATAGTTAACCTTCTATATTACGGATGTTACAGACCTGAGGACTTACAATGGTCCAAAATATGTGCTACAACGTGATGAGGGAGCTTGATTGCTGGATCTATGCACCAAGGTCACCTCCTTCTTCTTCAAGACACCAAAAACACCACAAAAAGCTCATAAATGTCAACAATGGAGGCTAGGGTTGCTCGAGGTTTAAAACGAGGCGATTGAGGACAAGGGTGAGCAAACCCTAGCCATCACATCCCTTAAATATGGCTTAACATCTGGAAAATTAGGGTTTTACATGCTGGCCGACACCATGTCGTGGTCAATACCCTTCCACGCCATGGCATCCTAAATGAAGGCGTTTTCCAACAGGTGCCACAACGTCGTGGTGCTATCACCACCACATTGTGGCCACCAAAAACTTCATATTTATAGCCTTAATTGCTCAAAACCACAAAAGTAATTTATACCTGGAACTTGGTGTTACAAGCATACTTCATAGATGTTTATATGAAACAACCATTGAGATTCGTTTCTAACTCATTTTTGGATCATGTGTGTAAACTAGACTGTGCACTCTATTGTCTCACAAAGTTCGTGGGAATGGTTTCAATGTCTTCATAACTTTCTTTTACGCCTGGTCTTCTTTAATAGTCAAATATTATTCACCTCTCTCCATCAAATACACTAAATAGGTTGTTGTAATTCCTATGGTCAATGTTTAAAACATAATTATAATGATCTCCTTCAGTTGTGGTCACCATGATTGATGAAATACATGAGACTTTTGACAATCATCGTGGAGAGTTACACTACTTCTTTAGCATAAAGGCCATACATAATGTTGATACTTTACATATATGACATACTAGATATGCTCTATACCTTTTGGAAGGCTTCAACATGATTGGTTGCAATCCAGCCACCAATCTAAGTGCTCCTAATTTCTAACTCTTATTACATGAAGGTGATTTTATTTCAGATTCTACATAGTATCGTAGCATGGTGGTGGACTACAATATCTCACACTAACCTGATCAGACATCGCGTTTTCAGTTAATCAAGTATGTCAGTTAATGGGGTACAGGCTCCAGTCCACATAGCACCAGGCCAGCCAACAAACCTTGCCCGATTAAAATGCCACAAAAGGAAGAATGGTACCGAGCACAAGGCACAAGAATCTGTTGGATTTAGTGGCTAAGCCCATAACTATAATTGGTATGTACTTGACCCGAGAGTAGCATGGTCCATTTGGGCTGCATGGCACCGGAACAATTTCTAAGGATGGACTTTTGACAAAAGATAACAAAATTAATGTAACCGGGTTACCCGCTCCTGGAACCGGAACCGCCGATTCCGGGACTGGTTCCAAACATTTAAGAACTGCCTAGAGCGATTTCGGTTCCGGTTATAACTTTCTAAGAACCGCCGGTTCCGGTTCTCGCCAAATGAGGCGAGTACCCGCTTATGCTCATCCCTACTATATAAGAAACCCCTTGGCTACCAAAATCGGCACCTAAGTAAGCTTAGAAGAGTGCTAGCCGAATTTGTGAAGCAAGTGATCCTCTCTCAAGTCCTCCATTGTTGGTGGTGTTGTGTGAAGCGTTTGAGGCATCACATTTGGGGTGGTAGGCTCTTAAAAGGTCCAAGGAATCAAGCTACAAGAAAAGGTATGTCTTCTAACTAGATTTTTGTTATTCAAGTTCCTAAGTTTGTTTGCTAGTTAGGACAATGCTTTGGAAAATCCTTTTGCATGTATAATTAGAGAAAACATAGATCCAAAGCATTTAGGGTTGTATGTGCACCTTAAGGTTGTTAGGATGCTCAAAACCCTTCAGAATCACCCTACTCCCGTATACACCCTATGAAGCATCCTCTAGAAACATGGAAAAGACAAGACTATTTTTTTAATAAGGAGCTTTACCTCCACAACCTAAGGAAAAACGCATAACCCAAAAGAAATAATCATGAAGCGGTCTGAGCCCTGATTATAATGCAAGGCCCCGTCCAACCCAAAGGAGGTAAGCCACAACTCTTAGAAATTCTTGCAAGTTCAATATCTATGACCAAGATATGACTTCTAACTTAGGCATCGGTGAGCAACACTGGGGTCCAACCCTCGGTATGGCCTTCTAAACTAGATTTGTCAACTTCATGTAACGTGTTTCCAGGAGTGCTCATTGGAAGAAACTCGTATGCGGGCAACTACGTAGCAACATCGGTTCATGCATCAACCTCAAACCTCTCATCTACAAGCTACTAAACACATCCTAAAGTTTATTAAAGGCATAATACAATATGGGTTGCCTTGTTACCCTTTAAACACTTTTGACATACAAGCTTATTCTAATTTTGATTGTGTAGGGAACCCCAATAATTGTAGGCATATGGCATATGACTGTATATCTATGTATATATTGGTTCGAATCATGTCTCTTAGACAACCAAGAAACAATAAAACATTTCATCATTAAGCATGTAAAGTTGAATACCATACTCTTGCAACTACTATCGTGGAACTACGATCGTTTCCTTACTTGTTTCATGGGGTGAATATCTTTCTTGATCCCCCCTCTGTCTTATGTGACAATCTATATCTGTTACATATGGCGTATATTCCCATCTTCCATCGCACCTACTATATTGAGATAGATTATCATTTCATGCGGGAATTGGTTACTCGCATATTTTCGTCTCCACGCAACATTTCAACACCTTATTAAATAGCATATTTTTTCACAAAGAAACTGCCTAAATTTAGGTTCAACGTCGTATCTGTCAAGCTGTGTCATCCTTACATACGTTTTACTTAGAGGGGGGGGGGGGGAGGATTTAAACATAAATCTATTACGATAATGTTATATATGTTGAAAATAATTTTCATTGGATTGATTTGCTCTCATCAATAAATAATTTTGGCCCTATAAGTAAGGCATAAGTGTAGGCTTGTAACTATAAGCATTTCCTTTTGTCCTTGTATCATTTTTGTATAGGCTCTCATAATAAAAAGTAGATGAAGAAACACATGGTTTTTAACCATAATCGCCAATCTTTTATCTACTCCTTTCTACGCACGCCTATCTTCACCCTTCTTCATGAATGGTCTTTTAAGAAAGACACTTATATTGCACTATTAACCTTATCGATTATCTTCAACAAGAAAATAATCGTTGGATCTGGAAGATAGAAAGTGATGGCTCATTCACATTCAGTGGCAAATCTAGAACGAAAATCAACTAGGGGTCCATCATTAATAACAACGGTGGTCCCTCCGGTGTTGGTGGTTACTTACTACGTCGATGGCCCATATTCCTTCCGGAGACTACGACAGCCGGAAAACAATAGCATCTTAGTGGTGCTTTCTTAATACTTAAAACAAAAGATGGGTTTTTTTGGAGGGATTTTCCACAAAGATGTGAAATATAATGGGTTAAAAGTGAAATAAGGGTGAAAAATGAAAAAGGAGATAGGTTTTATGGGCATATTAAAGTTAAGGATAAGACAAATATGTGAAATCTTTGAAAGAGAGGGTGCCAACATATATTCAAGTGGGGCCTCATGTTCATACTTATGAATAAAACTGAATTTTATTTCCTAATTATAAGGTGAGATAAATTTGGAAGTTGGGGCCATGCACCCCATTACTGGTACACCACATCCACCATTGTTCATAGTTGCCTATCAAAACATAACCGTGACAATAAATATTTGGACTAGATGCGAACCAAAACCATTTGAAACGGATTAGACCATGGGAAAGTGAATTTGTTATCGTGGAGAACTAAATAAGGCTCCTTACTCGTAAGGATCTCCTTAAAAGAGGGGTAAATATTATTTCTTATCATTATCCCTTATGCAACCTATGTCTTGATTGTCCCAAGAGAAAGAATGTTATAGATTCTTTCGTAAGACAGTTGGAAGCTATGGTTTTGTCATCGCCCCCAATAACACGATTGGGAGCCTGTTCCAAATTTTGGCAAGTACTCGGCAAGGATTTTTTCACCCTAACCTATCATACATTTGGCGGGGCAGGGGCGGGGATGAGTCTTGGATTGGAGGTCGGGTACGGGGATGGAGATTGCAGTCTCCGCTAATATCCCCCCCCCCCTCCCCATTTGTAACTGACATAACTAATATCTTTTAGACGTAACATGTTATCGATAAATATAATTATTCTTTAATGTAATCACACTAGGTGATGATATGTAGAGACCAAAATTAATTATTAATTTATTTGTTTTAATTTTTTTTTCACGATGAAATGTTGTTGCTATAAGTGTTATGGACGAGTTTCTACTGCCAACAAATTTATTGTCACAAAAAACAACTTATACACTTTTGGAGATTATAACTTAATGTCTACATGCGATGTTTCTTGTAGTGGTTTGGCGCACTTAATCTTGAAATGAGTATGAATCAATTCCTTAGTCTTCAAATGATTGAGTTTTGATTGGGACATACATTATAATCATATAATTATTTTTTTTGTTTATCGGAGGTTTGAATAGTCAGATAATATCACTGTAAAAGAATGAAAAATGACTTTGCGCAAAGCAATGGACTATTATTTTTATGAGATTAGGTGTTTTCTTATTTTTTACACAATTTATCATTAAACTCATCTAAACTATTCAAACTTTATCATTCCGACTTATTAGATTAATATTTATTTTACAGGATATACCATTAAACTATTTTGAACAAATTACTGAAATCGTCTCTATGGTTTGATCAAAATTGTGTATTTGGTCCCTAACATTTGTTTTGCACTCGGACCGTCCCTAAGTTTTGATTTTGTTGCGTTTTTCATCCCTCGCAGACATGAAAAGACTTTATTACCCTTGGCCATTTCTTTTTTCTATGTTATTTGATATTTGTTTAATATTAACCTAATAAAGAATATTATTAAAAATAAAAATATGGGTCCTTCCATAATCTCTTCCCTAAAATCTGCTAAACACCCTCATACCAATACTCTCTCTCTCTCTCTCTCTCTCTCTCTCTCTCTCTCTCTCTCTCTCTCTCTCTCTCTCTCTCTCTCACCGGAGACCTGTAAACTTTGGTGTTTCTCTCTTCCAAATCCTTTCTTCTTCCCTAGACATCTATCAGCTCTGGTGAACACAACCCAACGAAAAATATAACTCCTATATAACCAAATTCCGAAATCCTGAAATTAAACATGAACTCGAGCTGAATGATAAAGAACATACCCTCTCCGATTCACATACCTATAAAAAATAGAAACCCTAAATCTAATTTCATCTCCCATAAACACAAAAAAAAAATCACCCGAAAAATTAAAATCAGTCCAAATGTAATTTTTTTGGTAAACCCAGTCAACATTGTTCTTCAATCTTGAACTTGTTTAACGCCATCCATTGTCCCAGATCTGCAGTTAATTCTAACAACAAAGATGAAGTCTTAAACATCAGAAACCGTCCAAGAATCGAAGAAACCCATGAAGCATTTACTTCATCGTCTTCGTTCAATCCAGAATCGGGAGAACCCCAAAATTAAAATCGAAGCGTCTGACTTCATCATCGTCGTTTCCACCCAAATCAAAACACCCAAAATCGATAAACACAAAATCAACATAATTATTATTGTGTGTATATATATGTGTATGTGAGAGAAAGAGTGAGAGAGAGAGAGAGAGATTAAAAGTGTACCAGTTATGTTTGTTCTACTCTTTGATTTCGACGTATGTTCTTTTACGTTGAAAAATCGATTCAAGTTCGAGAATTTTGTGATGAATTAATGGAGTTGTTTTGATTTTCGGATCTCTGAATCCCCAAATGTTGCGAACACCAAAGTTTCGAGGTCTCCGGTGAGAAGAGAGAAGACGAGAGAGAGAGAGAGAGAGAGAGAGAGAATACTAGTACGAGGGTGTTTAGCGGATTTTAGGGGAAGAAATTATGGAAGGACCCACTTTTTTATTTTTAATATTCTTTATTATGTTAATATTGAAAAACTATCAAATAAAATAGAAAAAAGAAATGGCCAAGGGTAATAAAGTCTTTTCATGTCTACGAGGGATGAAAAACGCAACAAAATTAAAACTTAGGGACGGTCCGAGTGCAAAACAAATGTTAAGGACCAAACACGCAATTTTGACAAAACCACAGGGACGATTTCAGTAATTTGTTCAACTATTTTATATACTATTAAGCTATGTCTCGATCATTTTCTACGGCCAACGATGTCACAACTGACATTTTTGCTAGGAAATTATGTTCTCATGAAAACATCATCTATTGTAAGGCTTGTACTCTAAGTGGATATCGTACCCTATGTTTAATCAACGTCATCCATTTGAATCCAAACTCTTGAATGAAGGTCAAAACCTAATACAATACATCTCATATGTTCAACTATGAGTTGAAAACCTTAGAAATCCCGGTTCAAGTTTATTATGAAATAGGATTCTCTTATTGGACCTAAAGGACCAATAAACCTTCAACTTGGCTATCTTGGGCCTAGGAACCCTAATTGGGCTCTAAATGGACCACATTTATAAAACTTTAGCATATTGGGCCATGTGGGCCTAGGATGATCCTTCTTATTTCTAATAGGCCATAAACCCATTCCTTTTTACCATTTTTGGGCCGTGAACCTTCTTAAGGGCCCAATGGGCCGAAAAATATTATTAAGCTTCATAAAAATCAAACAAAGCCAATATTGGGCCCAAATCACTTCAAATCCTTTCTCCTAGCCCAAATTCTCGGCCCAATGTATTATTAGACAAAAAAATGGAAGAAGGATGGATTAAGTACTTGACAACTCATGATTATCTAGCATGTATCTAGATAATCACATACTTCTAGATGTCTATTACCCTCCATGCAAAAATCTCTTCTCCTCCTCCCTTCTTATTACCTCTTGGCTGAAACTCCATCCCACCACCATCCTTAATTTTCTTTCAAACACTCTAAATAACTCACTCAATAACCTTCCTTTCCTCTCAAAATTTTAGTGAGTTTGGAGCAAGATTCCAAGGGCTTTTCATCAAGGTTTCAACCTTTTTGTAAGTTTTTGCTTAGATCTATGATTTAACTTCTTGATCTCTTCAAAAATCTCCTCTTACACCCATATTTTTGTGGATCATTTCTTAGAACCATCTAAGTTCAAGATCTACTCAAGAAAGCTTACTAGGATCAAAAATCTTCATCCACTTCTTCATCAAAACCGATCCATCACCCCAAGGTGAGTTCATACCCCCTATTTTCGAGTTTTACTTTGTTTTGGGGGAGAATACAAGTTGTGTTGTGTAGATCTATGTGTGTATGCATGAATATGTGCGTTTTCTTGATTTATTTGGTGGTTATGTATTATTTACTTCATAAATCTAAAAATATGTTAAGAATATTAAGTTTATCACTTGGATCAACATGAAAACCTTGAGAAAAGTATGTGTTATCACATATAATACATGTAAACTAGTAGATCTGGGATTTATACACTTAAAATAGTAAAAATGAGTGTTGTGTTCCAAGATCTATAAACTAAACTCAAAAATCAGCCCTTCACATAAACGTTTTGGTCCAATATCGAATTGTTTTGACCACCTAAATGATAATATTTTTCAAAACTGTTTTACATGAAAAAATTTCAGGTTTCTACCTTTAAAATGACTACTCTCACGTTTTCATACGATTTTTCTACAATTTTTGGCGAATTTTACAAAACTGCCTATCAGATTTGAAATAATTTCGGACCAGCCTGTGAAGGAGAGCAATTTCACACTTGTTAGAAGCCATTAAAAATTATGAGAAAAATTGTGAACAAAGTAAACAAAATTTACAAACTTCCAGAATTTACGGATCCAAATTTCGACTTACGATGATTTTTATACAAATTTTCCAACAACTAGGTCAGAAAAGCCCAAAACCAGAAAAATGTGTGTTTTCACAAAAATAAAGCCAAAAATGGGTTTAAAATGTTATTTTTACCACAAACTAGTCATCAACACAAGTTTTGAACAAAATTGAGACTAAAGTGTTATTCTTACAAATATTGGGCCTTAATTGTAAATTTTTGTCTTATTGGGCCAAGAATGTCATTTTTACAAAAAGTGGGATTTTTTGCTATTTTAGTGAATACTTGAACCAAAACCAACGATAAACTAACAAACGGATTAATTTGATCATTTTCTAGGTTATTGGGCCTTAATGGCCCATTTATATGTTTGATAGGTCTTGTATACTATTTATATGTTTATTTGGCCTCATTGACCCATTAACATGTGCGACGGACCTTGGATACTATTTGTGTGCTATTTGGGCCTGTAAATACCTTACATGTGAAATGGGCCTTAGTTGTCTTTTCATATATATTTCGGGCCCATGTTATATAATCTCATTCCAATTGGGCCTTGAAATGATTTACATGTTTAACGATGCATTAATGGTTCACTTTCATGGTTCATTGGGCCAGGAATGAGTTTATACTTTTCTTCGCGTAAATTCGATTAAGGATCTAATGAGTTTTATCGGTTGGCACCTATTAAGTGTACGATCGTAGCCTGTAGTTATAACCAAAGTCTCTTGGAGGGAGAGCGGGGATTTGTGTATAGATCTATACGGGGATGACACCCCACACCTGAGTTGTTCGCTACAGTTAGACTAACTCAGTCTAGGGTGACAAAAACCTTATAATCAAAACCGGCGTCCAACAACGCCAAGACAGGCAAAATTGTCATTATTTAGTATGGTTATGACGGCTCACTTAGAGGAATTAACGTTATGAAGTTTACGGAAGACCATTCTCTTTTCTTTTGGATTACTCGGAAACATACTCGTACTGGTACTCAACCTCGGGGGTTGGTATGGCAGTTTTCTCTTTTACAGACAACATCGGGTTGTCTGGGAACATTCTCTTTACATGCTCTTTACATTCTCTCTACATTCTCTTTACCCTTTTAGTCAAATAAACAATAACATACATGCATTAATACAAGATCTGACACAAACATACTAAACAGTTTACAGAAAATATAGGATTTTCTGGTGGTTTCAAAGTTATACAAATCATTTTCACAAACATGCTTATGAACTCACCAACATTTTTATGTTGACCTTTTTAAATTAACTTGTATTCTCAGGAAACCGTTGAAGCAGGATGAACAAGACAAACTAATGGATATTGTGTTATATTTTGTTTCATCATACTTTGACTATTTTGGCATGTAATATTCAAATACAATACTCGATGTAAACAATGAATGTTGTTATATTACATGTGTGATGATGATGATGTTATGTTTCAATTATATACTCTGTAATGATACTACAATGTGGAAAGTCACACCAAGCCCCCGGACGTTTCCGCCGTCTGGTTCGGGAGTGTGACAGATTGGTATCAGAGCATTGTTTATAGTGAACTAGCATATCTAATCATACAGGATATGCAACTATAAATACAATGGGACTAAACTACTCTGAACATAATAATTAAAATACATACTTATGTGTGCATTTTAGATTAAAAACACAACAAGAACAGTAAAAGTCTTTGGAGGATTTGAACATCGCTATTAAACCCGGATAGTTATATAGTCGTATTGGGGGTGAATGCAGCTTGATCAAATACATTCATTCAAAATACGACCAACATGTGTTCGATAGTAATTTTGATGGACAATGAATCAAAAACTTACCATCTAATTGTCCAAAGAGCTTATAGAACCAAACCTAAGTAAAAATTAAAAAAAAAACTATAGGAGTATTTGGTGTGCTGTTTGTTTCTAGTATTTATACAACTTCGTGCGGACGCTATGGCCGGGTATCATTAGCTAGGAGAACCCTATCTCCATAATTAGGGGAATGCAGGGTGGTTTGAACCAAAGGAAGACCCAGAAGAAGACTCAGAGAAAGAACTAGAGGAGGAACATGAAGTAGAACTTACAAATGAACCCGCTGAGCCAGTAGGGAACCTCGAAGACGAAGAGATCGAGGGCGATGATGATGATGACTCGGATGCGGAATCCAATGTCATCAATCCTCCATACAGAGCTAGAGTACCGGCTTATCGTATGGGCCCCGATGGCCCCACGCCCCATGGGCACACGGTAATTGGAGATGGAGTCACCAGCAGGGGATACGACCACACTACGGTAGGAACCGAGGTCTCTTCGATCTTAGTCATAGAGGACCAGCTGACCGGGCCCTCCAAGTCATGGTCCGGCGCACCCGAGACGTTGGCAACCAAACTAAGGACACCCACAATCAAATGGACCAAATACGGGCTGCTGTTGAGAGAACTGAGAGACAAACTGAGGAAGTGATTGGGACTCCCAAACGAGGTAGTTAGTTCAGGAGGCACGACTACGAGACACCGAGCGACAAGTAGCTCATCTTCAGGGTGCATCCAGTTCATCATAACCACCACCAGACACTTTCCGCCACGATTAGGATCAACTTTCCCCCCTCCCCACTACCATTTGTTATGATTCTCTTTCGCGTGCTAAGATGGTATTTACTAATGAAGCAATTGTAACATCCGGATTTCCAGGTACGCTATAAAGTTCATTTATCTTGAGTTTTATGGAGGGACTCGGCGAGTAGACGTTCAGACTCGCCGAGTAGGACCGCGAGTTCTTGTCTGGATTAATGACCGGACTCGACGATTCGATGAGTGGACTCGGCGAGTCCGCGCTGTTAAGTGAAACCCTAAATCCCCGGGCCTGTGCCCTATTTAAAGGCCTTTATGGCCTCCATTTGCGGCCAATGCACCCCTAAGAAACCCTAGAGAGTAGAGAGAAAGCTTGTAGTGCAAGAGGAAGGCTAATTAATTATTCTAAGTGTGATTTTGCAAGAAAGAAGGAAGGAGGACAAACAAGGAAGATTGAGGAGCTCAGATCTATCACCCATTTGATCAGAAGAGGCTGCTAGAGGTACTAATTTGTGCTCAATCTCGTGTATTTGGTGATCTACTTGAATCTAGGGTTTTCTTATGCCTTCTTTGGCTTGGATTAGAAGTATGTGAGGTCCGAAGGTGGAGTTCTTCTTAGATATGGACCTTAAGGTCCAGAGAGTCCTATCTACCTTGCTTTTTGCTATTCCATTAGAGATATGACCCTAGGTTGCCATTCTAGAGGTTATTTCACCCAAAGGAGCTTTATGGACATTGCATGAGTGTAAAGGTCGGACCTTTACGTGATTATAGTGGTTGGGAAGGCCAGATCAATAGGTTAGAGAAGTAGATTTGACCTCAGAAGGTCATTTCAGTGTTGCCATGGATGCAACTCGCCGAGTCCATAATGGGACTCGACGAGTCGAGTCGGGGTTGCCCCGCGATTCGTGACAGGTGTAACCCGTCGAGTGGGACGATGACTCGACGAGCCAAGAGTGGCTAGAAGGATTCAGAGAACCCGCATGGACTTGCCGAGTCGCCCATGTGCACTCGACGAGTCGGTCAAAGTTTGTCCATTGACTTTCGTTGACCTTAGGGTTCTGGTCAAGACTGATTCAAGAGAGTTTAAGGAAGGGTGGAATGGCCTTCTACCCAATCTGTATAGATGAGGCTATGAGAGAATATTGATCGGGAATGTTATTTGAATAATAGGAGGAGGCTAGGTCGGGACGTTGAGCACGAGAGTTTATCCGACTTCATTGAGGTGAGTCTTCTCACTATACTGTACCTGGAAGGGTACCTATGTGTGACCGGAAGGTCTTATATGTTATGAGATGTATGAGTTGTATGTTGTTATGTGATATGTATGTGTTATGTATGTTATGTACGATAAGGACCGAAAGGTCAAGAGGGTATGGACCGGAAGTTCAAGATGATATGGACCGGAAGGTCAAGAGGTTACGGACCGGAAGGTCGATACGGGTAGGAACGGAAAGTCTACCAGGATTCGGGACGGAAGTCCCCTGGGACACATGGATCGGAAGATCCTACAGAGTTATGGCCTGGAAAGGCGTATGTGTTGTACGTGGTATTTTGGGGAACTCACTAAGCATTTATGCTTACAGTTGTTATGTTATGTGTTTCAGGTACTAGCGAGGATCGCGGGAAGGCGCCGACATGATCCATACACACTTATGGAGTTTATGTTATTGAGATTCTGGGACATGTTTTGTTATGACACAGTGGATACATTATGTTTTTGTGATTATCGTGTGATTGAAAGTATGATTTAAAAATGAAAAATTGTTTTGAAAATTTACGTTGTTACAAGTTGGTATCAGCGCCTTGGTTTGAGGGATTCGGGTGCATCTTCGGATGAATCTGAACTCAAACTGAGGATTTGAGAAAGTTTTTCATAAGATAAACAATTTTTCTAAGAGAGTAAAAGATTTTGAGAAAGGCAGAAGGAAGCTGTGTGTACGATCAGCCAGCGCCTGAACGGTGATTTCCCAAAATACCTTTACATTATGTGTTATGAGATATGTTATGATATGATATACATGCTAGAGTTGGCTAGGTATTCATATTAGGACTAGAGTGGCTTGATTTTGTGATGCCTTAGCCTCGGAAGGATTTTGCTGCTATGTGATGCTTGAGAGAGAGTAGGTAGCAGTGAGGAGCTGATGAGAGGTCTACAGAAGGGTAGCCTATGCCAGTGAGATATAGAGTACTTGTGATATGGGATCCTAGGAGGAGGACTTGGGGTGAACATTGATGCGATGTGGACGGTAGTATAGGGCCCGTACTACTGAAGACACCGGATCAGTGCATAGTCTAAGTAAGAATCCTTAGGGTACTAAGGAACAAGTAGGGTTGAGTTATCGAGTGTGAGTATGCTCGAGCAAGTCTCTGATATTATTATGTTGTATTTCAGAGACATCATGGTTGGGACATGCCACAGACCTGAGACGAGCGGCGTGAGTGACGAGGAGCTTCGTCAGATGATCCACGATGAGGTGGCAGCGGCGATTCGAGCCGAGATTCCGGAGATGTTTGGGTCTATCAAGACCACATTGATTGAGACTTTTGATGAGCGGTATGCAACGGTGACTGAGGCTGCGACTGCTGCAGCTACTGCAGCTGTGGCTACTGCCAGGCCTCAGGGAGGTGACTCGTTGTTGTTTTGGGAGTTCAGCAACACGAAGCCACCAGAGTTTGATGGGACACAGGATCCGATCGCTGCGATGAGATGGATTTCTGATATCGAGGGATGCTTCTACACGTGTTCATGTCCGGAGCATCTGAGGGTACAGTTCGCGCTGAACCAGCTTCCCTTGGGAGCGAAGGACTGGTGGAAGTTCGTGACGGCGAGCTTCACTCTTGCAGAGATTTCAGAGGTGACCTGCGAGAGGTTCACCACCATGTTCAGAGACAAGTATGTTCCCCCGGTGGAGAGGGAACGGCTGGCACATGAGTTCTTGACCCTCAAGCAGGGTACTGATTCTGTTACTATGGTTACCAGGAAGTTCCATGAGAGGGCGATGTTCTGCCCTGAGCAGGTGTCTACCGAGCAGGCACGCATGAGCCGGTATTTGGGCGTTTTGAGGAGGGATATTCTGGAGTTCGTGTCGAACTCGACTTACCGGACATTTGCTGAGCTCCAGGCAAATGCCCGGAAGAGGGAGATTGAGTTGGAGAGTCAGGCCAGGGAGGAGGCCGAGTCTCAGAGGATGGATCGGCGGCCGGCACAGTCTCAGCCGGCAGCAAAGCGAGCAAAGTCCGCTGATACGAGATCTGGAGGCCAGAAGGGCTGCACTTGTGGGAAGTGCGGAAAGGGACATGATGGGGTCTGTCGATCAGGTGCTTGCTACAAATGTGGCAAGGAGGGGCATATCACCAAGGATTGCCCCAAGGGGTTTATGGTTTGCTTTCATTGCAACCAGAATGGCCATCGGAAGGCCGAGTGCCCGCAGTTACATCAGGGATCAGCACAGGGATCTGCACCTGCTGCTAGGGTTACCGAGGTTCGGCCAGCGAAGGCCGAGGCACCAAAGGTTCGCGAGAGAGCCTTCCAGTTGACAGCGGAGGAGGTCCGCGCAGCGCCCGATGTTGTGGCTGGTATGTATTCTTTATTTATTTATGCTGAGTTGAGATATTGTGCTTATATTATGATATGCGTAGGTACTTTTCTTGTGAGTTCTGTACCTGCCTTAGTGTTATTTGACTCGGGTGCGAGTCGATCATTTGTGTCGATAGCGTTTAGTCGGCACATCAGTAGCCGACGAGAGGCGTTGAGTCGACCTCTACGAGTTTCCATAGCTGACGAGTGAGCGGTGTATGCTACGGATGTGATTCGAGGATGTGTACTCAAGATCTTCGGTGTTGAGTTCCCGATAGATCTGGTCCCGATAGCGATGGGGGACGTGTGTGTCATAGTGGGCATGGATTGGTTGAGCCGATTTAGGGCTGTTATAGACTGCGAGCGACAGTTGGTGACGATTGGAGACCTTAGTGGGGGAGTACTTACGGTGTACGGCGAGGGTACCCGTTCTGGGTCAACATTTTGTTCAGCTGCTAGAGCGAGGCGGAGTCTACAACAGAGCTGTAGCGGGTTTGTGGCATATGTGATAGATTCACGAGTAGCCGCCGAGGGGCCAAGTTCGGTTGATGATGTGCCGATAGTGCGTGAGTTCCCGGATGTGTTTCCTGAGGAGTTGCCGGGTGTGCCTCCCGAGAGGCAGGTGGAGTTTCGCATCGATTTGATTCCTGGGGTAGCGCCTATCGCCAAGGCGCCTTATCGCCTTGTGCCGCCAGAGATGCAGGAGCTATCCTCGCTGCTTCAGGAGCTGCTGGGGAAGGGGTTTATTCGACCGAGTAGCTCGCCATGGAGAGCGCCGATCCTTTTTGTCAAGAAAAAGGATGGTTCACACCGGATGTGTATTGATTACCGGGAGTTGAACAAGTTGATGGTCAAGAACCGTTACCCATTACCGAGGATTGACGATTTGTTCGATCAGTTGCAGGGAGCGTCTTGGTTCTCCAAGATTGATCTGAGGTCTGGATATCATCAGATGAGAGTGCGTGATGAGGATATCCAGAAGACGGCGTTCAGGACTCGTTATGGGCATTACGAGTTTGTGGTGATGCCTTTTGGGCTCACCAATGCACCGGCAGCGTTCATGGATCTCATGAACAGGGTGTGCCAACCGATGTTGGACCGATCGATGATCGTGTTCATTGATGATATTCTGGTGTATTCGAGGTCTAGAGAGCAGCATGAGGAGCATTTGAGGGAGATCCTCGGGGTTTTGAGATCGGAGAGGCTGTACGCCAAATTCTCCAAGTGTGACTTCTGGTTGCGAGAGGTCCAGTTCTTGGGGCATCTCGTTAATCAGAAGGGGATATTGGTCGATCCGGCCATGATTGAGGCAGTGATGAGTTAGGAGGTGTCGAGATCTCCCACCGAGATCAGGAGTTTTCTGGGGTTGGCCGGCTACTATCGGAGGTTTATCAAGGATTTCTCCAAGATCGTCGTGCCTCTCACCAGGTTGACCCGGAAGGGCATTACTTTTTCATGGGGTCCGGAGCAGCAGACCTCGTTTGAGACACTTCGCCAGAGATTATGCGAAGCCCCGGTGATAGCCCTCCCGAAAGGGATGGAGGATTTTGTGGTGTATTGTGACGCATCGATATCGGGGATGGGTGCGGTGCTTATGCAGAGAGGGCATGTGATAGCGTATGCATCGAGGCAGATGAAGCCTCATGAGACGAGGTATCCCACCCACGATCTGGAGTTGGGGGCAATGGTGTTCGCCCTCAAGATCTGGCGTCACTATTTGTATGGGGTTCGGTGTACCATATACACGGACCACAAGAGCTTGAAGTATTTTATGGATCGGCCCAACCTGAATATGCGCCAGAGGAGATGGTTGGACTTGGTAAAAGATTATGATTGTGAGATCCTGTACCACCCGGGCAAAGCTAATGTTGTAGCTGATGCACTGAGCCGTAGGGCGGAGAGTGCCCCGATTCGAGACATTTGTATGCGGCTGACAGTGACGACTCCGGTGTTGGACACCATTCGGGAGGCCCAAGCAGAGGCCGTGATACCAGCGAACCACAAAAGGGATCGGGTGATCGGGCAGGTGTCCGAGTTCGTTACCGATGGCCGAGGGCTGATGACCTTTCAAGGTCGGATTTGGGTGCCGTATGCAGGCGGGGCACGTACCATTCTGATGGAGGAGGCGCACAGATCGAGGTTCTCGATCCATCCCGGGGCCACTAAGATGTATTTGGAGATGAAAAGAGAGTATTCGTGGCCCTGTATGAAGAGGGATGTTGCATGGTTTGTTGAGAGGTGCTTGACCTGTCGCAGGGTTAAGGTCGAGCACCAGCGTCCGCATGGCAAGCTGCAGCCACTTGAGGTTCCCCAGTGGAAGTGGGAACAGATTTCCATGGATTTTATCACCAAATTGCCAAGGACCACGAGGGGTGTCGATGCAATTTGGGTGATCGTTGACCGGTTGACGAAGAGCGCTCACTTCCTTGCTATCAGTGAGAGCTCTTCCGCTGAGAGGCTGGCTGAATTGTACGTGAGAGAGGTGGTATCGCGTCATGGAGTACCGATCTTGATTGTGTCAGATCGAGATGTACGTTTCACTTCCAGGTTCTGGAAGAATTTCCATGAGGAGTTAGGTACGAGGCTGCATTTCAGTACCTCATACCACCCACAGACGGACGGGCAGAGTGAGCGGACGATTCAGACGCTTGAGGACATGCTTCGAGCATGTGTGTTGGACTTCGGAGGAACTTGGGACACGTACTTGCTGTTGGCTGAGTTTTCGTATAACAACAGCCACCATTCGAGTATTGGTATGCCTCCCTTTGAGTTATTGTATGGTAGGAGATGTCGGACTCCCATTTGCTGGGGAGAGGTAGGGCAGCGTGTGATGGGCAGCACTGAGATAGTGCTTCAGACGACTGAGCAGATACATCAGGTTAGACAGAGGTTGTTGACGGCTCAGAGTCGCCAGAAGAGTTATGCGGATAGGCGACGATCCGAGCTTGAGTTCCAAGTGGGAGACTTTGTACTTCTAAAAGTGTCTCCTTGGAAAGGAGTGATCCGATTCAGGAAGAGGGGCAAGCTGGGGCCCCGATACATCGTTCCGTTCAGGGTGACCGCGAGGGTGGGCAGGGTAGCATATCGGTTGGAGCTACTTGCGGAGTTGAGCCGGATTCATGATACCTTCCACGTGTCGCATTTAAGGAAGTGTATAGCCGACGAGTCGGCGGTGGTGCCATTGGGAGATATTCAGGTGGATGCGAGCCTGAATTATGTTGAGAGGCCGGTGGCGATTATGGATCGGAAGATCAAGGTTCTGAGGAGAAAGGAGGTGCCCCTGGTGCAGGTCCAGTGGCAACATCGGAGAGGGTCCGAGCTGACTTGGGAGCCGGAGTTGGAGATGCGGGAGCAGCATCCAGGGTTGTTTGCGGAGCAAGACTTCGAGGGCGAAGTCTGATTCTAGTGGGGGAGAATTGTAACATCCAAATTTCTAGGTATGCTATAAAGTTCATTTATCTTGCGTTTTATGGAGGGACTCGGCGAGTAGACGTTCAGACTCGCTGAGGAGGACCGCGAGTTCTTGTCTGGATTAATAACCGGACTCGACGAGTCGATGAGTGGACTCGACGAGTCCGTGCTGTTAAGTGAAACCCTAAATCCCCGGGCCTGTGCCCTATTTAAAGGCCTTTATGGCCTCCATTTGCGGCCAATGCACCGCTGAGAAACCCTAGAGAGCAGAGAGAAATCTTGTAGTGCAAGTGGAGGGCTAATTCATCATTCTAAGTGTGATTTTGCAAGAAAGAAGGAAGGAGGACAAACAAGGAAGATTGAGGAGCTCAGATCTATCACCCATTTGATCAGAAGAGGCTGCTAGAGGTACTAATCTGTGCTCAATCTCGTGTATTTGGTGATCTACTTGAATCTAGGGTTTTCTTATGCCTTCTTTGGCTTGGATTCGAAGTATGTGACGTCCCAAGGTGGAGTTCTTCTTAGATCTGGACCTTAAGAGGTCCAGACAGTCCTATCTACCTTGCTTTTTGCTATTCCATTAGAGATATGACCCTAGGTTGCCATTCTAGAGGTTATTTCACCCAAAGGAGCTTTATGGACATTGCATGAGTGTAAAGGTCGGACCTTTACGTGATTATAGTGGTTGGGAAGGCCAGATCTATAGGTTAGAGAAGTAGATCTGACCTTAGAAGGTCATTTCAGTGTTGCCATGGATGCAACTCGCCGAGTCCATAATGGGACTCGATGAGTCGAGTCGGGGTTGCCCCGCGATTCGTGACAGGTGTAACCCGTCGAGTGGGACGATGACTCAACGAGCCAAGAGAGGCTAGAAGGATTCAGAGAACCCGCATGGACTCGCCGAGTCGCCCATGTGCACTCGACGAGTCGGTCAAAGTTTGTCCATTGACTTTCGTTGATCTTAGGGTTCTGGTCAAGACTGATTCAAGAGAGTTCAAGGAAGGGTGGAATGGCCTTCTACCCAATCTGTAGAGATGAGACTATGAGAGAATATTGATCGGGAATGTTATTTGAATAATAGGAGGAGGCTAGGTCGGGACGTTGAGCACGAGAGTTTATCCGACTTCATTGAGGTGAGTCTTCTCACTATACTGTACCTGGAAGGGTACCTATGTGTAACCGGAAGGTCTTATATGCTATGAGATGTATGAGCTGTATGTTGTTATGTGATATGTATGTGTTATGTATGTTATGTACGATAAGGACCGGAAGGTCAAGAGGGTATGGACCGGAAGGTCAAGATGATATGGACCGGAAGGTCAAGAGGTTACGGACCGGAAGGTCGATACGGGTAGGACCGGAAGGTCTACCGGGATTCGGGACGGAAGTCCTCTGGACACATGGATCGGAAGATCCTATAGAGTTATGGTCTGGAAAGGCGTATGTGTTGTATGTGGTATTTTGGGGAACTCACTAAGCATTTATGCTTACAGTTGTTATGTTATGTGTTTCAGGTACTAGCGAGGATCGCGGGAAGGCGCCGACATGATCCGTACACACTTATGGAGTTTATGTTATTGAGATTATGGGACATGTTTGTTATGACACAGTGGATACATTATGTTTTTGTGATTATCGTGTGATTGAAAGTATGATTTAAAAATGAAAAATTGTTTTGAAAATTTACGTTGTTACAGCAATAATGTGTTTTCCTTATTTCATGTTATTGCACGAATTCACTTATATGCACAACCGAAGCCCTTAAACCGCTAGATACTCAAGGATCTCAAAACCAAAATTATCTATAAACTCTAGGGATACACTTAATATTCATGCCAAATCCACGATTACCTACTACCATAAATACATCACAAGGATGTAGATTGAAACATTGTGAATCATGCGACAGGACGCGAAATTTATAGAGTACAACCAGGAATAACGATCACTACTTACCATCTGGCTTATCATCATGCAGCAGGAAAATATCATCCCACAGAAATAACAAGCACACCCACAAGACATCGCTCCTGCAGATGGACTCTGCTACATTCCAATCTGTTGTAACAGCAGCAGTAACCGCTGCCATGGCACAACTCAACGCAAACAACACCAATAGAGGTGGAAACAGTCTCGACAACTCCAGCCGAAGGAACGAGCACGGAAACCAACAAGTGACAGCTTATCAATGCACACTAAACCCCAAGCTTAAGAGCAGGAAGCGAAAGTCTGGAAGTAAGAGAAAGGGGCAGCCAACTCAAGGGTTCTCAAAGAAGCAACATGTTGTTGCTGTTCGTGCGACCATGACCCCTATTACACCAACATCATCGAGACAATATGCTGGAAGCCTTCCAAAATGCAACCAGTGCAATTTCCATCATAAGGGAGCCTGCCGGGAGCTGCATTGTAAGAAATGCAACCGAAAGAGTCACACCACCAAATACTGTAGAACTTATCCACGACGGAATCGTCAGCCAAACAAAAACAACAACAATCGCAACAACCTTAACAACAACACCAATGATGAGACCAATCACACCTGCTATGGATGTGGAGGAACCGGTCACTTCAGGCACAATTGCCCTAAGGCTAACAATCAAGGAGCAGAAGGATCAGGAAGGGTCCTGACCTTGGGTCAAGGAGAAGCAGTCCAAGACCCGACAGTTGTTACTGGTACGTTCCCACTTAACAACTCTTTTGCTTGCATCTTACTCGATAGTGGAGCTGAGCGAAGCTTCGTTAATAACAAATTCGAGCACTTACTAAAACAACAACCCCAGAAGCTAAACGAAGCCTTCACGCTGGAGATGGTGTAACATACACGTTTTGAAATCGTGTTTTAAGTAAATAATATTATGAAATATTATGTGATATTGAGTATTGAGTTCTAACAGATAGTTTTTACTAGAAATAAGGTGAAACTATGTTTAGAATCACTCGGAAAATATTGGAAGTCTTATGAGATTCCAATTAAAAGTTAAAATATCGAAATTTAACGAAAATATAAAATTTGAAGTAAGGAAAATTTTATTATTGAAAGTTGTAGATAATCTCGTTAGAAACATTTAGGCGAAAACCTCATCGAAATCCGAGTTATAACGAAGAAGTTATGACCAATCGAAGATCCGCGACAAAACCGGCACGGTGCCGAATGACGTAAAAAGTGAGTTTTTGATAAACTACTTTTTAGCCTTAGTGATCTAAATGAAAGTCGTAGTATTCATTAAACCGAGAATTTTATAAAAAGAACGCCAAAATCTGACTTCCTATGAGGAAGTTATGATTTTTCTAAGTTTCAGCTTAGCAGTAGACCGCTAAAAACTCGAATTTTAGATCGAGTGATTTTTAGCCGACACAACCTAAACGAGAATCGAAGGTCTCGTCATTAGCAGTACAACGGTAAAAAGACAGACGAAAACGGACGTCGGATGAAGAAGTTATGAATTCTTAACGGATTTCCTGTCCCGGTCTGTTAAAAATAATAATATTAAAAATAAATTCAAAACCAGCCGACGAGGTCTAAACGAAAGTCGTAGAGTATAATTTTACCTACGCGTGCATATAAAGAACGCCAAAAACGGAGCTCGTATACGAAAGTTATGATTCTCGCAAGTTTTTGGCACAAAAATCAAGAAAATCTTGAAAACCGAGCAATTTCGCATAGGTGGATTCGGACACGTCATCCTTCGCATCCATGCCTCCACGTGGCGTCTTCTAATTAGACCGCAGCTTCGCGTGGCACCCGCTGATTGGTCCGAAGTCGTCATGCTCCTTCCCCATTGGACCGAAGTTTGGCCCACTTAGAAGCATCCATCTGTCCGAGCCTCGCACGTGGCCTTCACAGGAGCTGCCGCGTGTCCTTCTGACTCACCTTCGCCTCGCCAGGTGTCCGAACTCTCGCCAGGTGGCTCCTGACTCACCTCCTCGGCCGAACCCTCGCACCCCTATATAAAGGGTGCGAGCCTTCTCGGATTTGAGAGGTTTTTCACCCCAAATTTCCCCATTTTGCACCTTTTCACCGCGTAAACTGACTCACCTTTTCACCCCGGAATTCTCGAGAAGTTAACCTCTCTCCAGTTGAAAATCTGCCCGATTTGAGCCGGTTTCTCGTCAAATAAACTCTTTTTCCGGGAAATGAAACGCTGCCCAAATTACTATTTTAACCCCCGGTTATTTCACGGTGAGTTTAATATATAGGAACAATTGTATGTTATGTGTTATATGTGCTATGTGCTTTTCCATGTTATCATCTCGTGTTATTATTTTTGCTATTTTATAGCAAGGCTATACCTCTGACCACGAAGTGTATGACATAGGCATCACTTGGGTATTGGTATGTACCGTTGACCCATGAAGTGTATGTCATAGGCATCACTTTGGCTTCGGCAGTATGCTAAGATAAGGCTGAAAGCCTGAATATTCTAGCAAAATGATATTCCTGCGTATTTTCTGTGCCACCTGTGCTGAAACTTTATTGATTGTATATCAAGTATGGAAATTGTTATATCTCATTGATTGATATGGAAAGCTTTTCACGTTATGCCTTTGTTGTTCCTTGTTCCTCTTTGCTTCTGCCATTATGAAGTATATATATGGCATAACGTTATATTGTATCTATGATTGAACTCACTAAGCGTCACCGCTTACACCTCTCAATGTTTAACTAATTTGCAGGAGATAAGCATCCAGTATAGTTATATACTGATAGAAGATTTTTGAATAGTTTGAAACTATTGTATTGATAGAAGATTTTCGAATAGTTTGAAACTATTGTATTTTGCACTCCCATATGCATAAAACTATAGAATCCTAGGAAGTTATGTAATATATATAACACTTTGAAATAGTTGGTTTGTATCCAGTAGTTTGTAATCACTTTATCAATATAAGATATTTTTTTATGAATATGCATGTAGCATGTTTCGGAGTAACAATTGTCAAGTATGAAAGTGTGGGTCTTTCAATCATGGTATCAGAGCAGTGGTTTAAGTGAACTAAATCCCATGGATTGGTATTTAGACTTAAACTATTGGAAGTTCAATATATGAACTTAATCATTGTAAGTATAGGAATACAAACCATAGGAAATATTTAAGTAAAAGTATTAGGTAAGGATAAACCCTAATATATTCTAAAATACAACGTTATTCCATATTGCAGAGCAATTGCTGAACAGGTTAGTAGCCATACCCCTGAGGTTGGTGGAGGTCCTCAACCTGAGGAAGTGAATACTCCAGTATCTCCTCGTGAGGAGCGACTCTTGGGTAAACTTACCGGTGTTATTCGACAGACTCTCGAAGAACACAAAAAGAATGGTGATAAAGGGGAGTTGAAGCATCCCTCGTTCAAAGATTTCAAGAGTGGTGGTGCTACAGAGTTTTCTGGTGTTCTTAATCCGATTGTTGTTCTTACTTGGATCCAGAACACAGAGAAAGTGTTTCGTATCTCTCATGTGGATAATGAAGACAAAGCTAACTATGCTTCTGCAATGCTCATCGGAGAAGCATTGGTCTGGTGGGAAGCAACATATGAAGCTCTCAACGAGTATGACCAGGAGAATATATCCTGGGAGAGGTTCAAAACTCGTTTGTTAGGGAAGTATTGTCCTCTAGATATGAGGAGGAGATTGGAGAAGGAATTCCTCGAGCTTAAACAAGGAGGAATGACTGTGAATGAGTATGAAACTCATTTCAATAAAAAAGCAAGGTTTGCTGTAAAGTATATTCCAACTGAAGATGAGAAAATTCAGTTATTCTTAGAGGGACTACGACACGAAATTCACGATTTCGTTGCCAAACGGGAAGTACTTTCATTTGATAAAGTCGTTGAGTATGCTCGAAGACGTGAGCATGACTTAGAACTACGTGGTGCCACTTACTGTTCCAAAGCATCCACGTACTGAAAGGACTGCTCCTACTTCCCCAATTCCACCAACTCAATCCGTTCTATCTGAACCTAGCAAGCAAGTACAATCTCAGAGTGCTTTTCGTGGCCGCGGCAGGTCACAATCTTTTTATCTTCAGTCGCCAGCTTGTCGAAAATGTGGAAAGAATCATCCGGGCGAATGCAGAATAGAGGAAGGATCTGTGGTCTGTTATGGATGTGGAGAAATAGACCACAAGAGGCCCGTATGTCCAATGAAAGGTGTTACATGCTTTGCATGTGGTGTTACTGGCCACAGGAAGCGTTTCTGCCCTACTCTTACTAGTCAAAGGGCGGGGAGTCAAGCTTCTGTTCAACAACCAGCGAGAAGTCAAGCCCCTGTTCAACAATCAAAGGGTACTCCAACTAAAAAGGAGGAGGTGCCAAAAGCTAAAGGCCGTGCATTCCAGATTACCTCATAGGAGGCACGCGAGGACTTGAATGTTGTGACGGCTACATTTCTTGTTAACTCTAGACCTGCTCACATCTTATTTGATTCTGGCGCCTCAGATTCTTTTGTGTCTTATGAATTTGCGCATTCCTTTCAAATTGCTTGCTATGTACTCGCGCAACCATTTCACGTAGATACTGCTGGAAATATATTATTACTTGCCGATAAAGTCTATAGGAATTGTGTTATAGAAATTGAAGACTACAACTTTCTTGCTAATTTAATTCCTATCTCCTTGCCCAACTTTGACATTATTCTCGGCATGAATTGGTTGTCAAAGAACCACGCGGAACTCTTATGAAAAGATAGTACGTATTCCCATTGAAGGGGAGAATCCTATCTTTGTCTATGGTGAACAAGGAACCTTAAGAATAATATCTTTCCTCAAAGCTCGTAAATTCATATCGAAAGGGTGTTCTATCTATCTGGCCTACACAGTCGATGTCTCAAAAGAGGAGAAGAAAACGGTGAATGATGTTCCCATTGCTAAAGAATATCCAGATGTTTTTCCCGAAGAATTGCCTAGACTCCCTCCGGACAGGCAAGTAGAATTCTGAATTGACCTTGTGCCTGGTGCTGCTCCGATTGCAAAGTCTCCTTATCGTCTTGCGGCAGCTGAGATGAAAGAAATGATGATCCAACTGCAGGAACTACTTGAAAAAGGTTTCATTCGACCGAGTACCTCTCCCTGGGGTGCTCCGGTACTGTTTGTCAAGAAGAAAGATGGATCGATGCGGATGTGCATTGATTATCGTGAGCTGAATAAGGTGACTATCAAGAACAAGTACCCACTACCTCGCATCGACGATTTGTTCGATCAACTTCAGGGTGTTAGCTATTTCTCAAAGATTGATCTAAGATCTGGCTATCATCAGTTGAAAGTTCACGAGCAGGATGTACCGAAGACTGCTTTTCGTACTCGATATGGGCATTATGAATTCATTGTCATGCCGTTTGGTTTAACAAATGCTCCTGCTGTATTCATGGATATGATGAATTGGGTATGCCGCCCAATTCTCGATAAATCTGTCATCGTATTCATTGACGATATTCTAATCTATTCTAAGTCTGAAGCTGATCATGCCATTCATATTCGTGTGGTATTAGAACTTCTTCGAAAGGAGAAACTATATGCTAAATTCTCGAAATGTGAATTTGGGCTTCGTCAAGTTCAATTTCTCGGCCATGTGATTTCTAGTGACGGTGTATCCGTAGATTCTACCAAAATCGAAGCCATTCAAAATTGGGAAGTGCCCTGTAATGCTTCCGAAATTCGTAGTTTCTTGGGTCTCGCAGGATATTACCGGAGATTCATTAAAGACTTTTCTCGTATAGCCGTACCTCTCACGAGTCCTACACGAAAGGAAGTGAAGTTCGAATGGGGTGAAGCTCAAGAAAAAGCTTTCTCAACCCTAAAAGATCTTTTGACTCATGCTCCAATCTTATCACTCCCAGAAGGTGATGATGATTTCTCCGTATATAGCGATGCTTCAAGATTGGGACTCGGTTTTGTGTTGATGCAATGTGGTAAAGTTATAGCCTATGCCTCAAGACAACTGAAAGATTATGAGAAGAATTATCCCACCCATGATCTCGAACTCGCTGCGGTGGTATTTGCCCTAAAACTTTGGAGACATTACCTTTTGGTACAAAGTGTCAATTTTATACCGACCATAAGAGTCTCAAGTACATATTCAGTCAGAAAACTTTGAATATGAGACAACAACGAGCCATGGAGCTGATCAAAGACTATGACTGTGAAATCTTGTATCATCCTGGAAAGGCTAATGTAGTTGCCGATGCACTTAGCAGAAAGGTTTATCGTAATAGTATATGTTATGCTATTACTCACACTACAGTAAAGTTCACTATTCTAGATGAACTAGAGAAATGGCAAGTAGAGGCCCTAAAGCCAGAAAATGCGAAGAAATAAGGGATGGTACATTATACTGATGTTTTGCTTGATGATCCAAGAGGATTGAAGGTATTCAAGAATCGGCTATGGATTCCAAATATTGGTGGATTAAGAAAGAAGATTTTAGATGAAGCCCATAAATCTAAACTGTCAATACATCCTGGTACAAGTAAAATGTACTATGATGTAAGAGCTGATTATTGGTGGCCTGGATTAAAGAGAGACATTGGAATATATGTACATGAATGCTTAGTATGCTTACAAGTCAAAACAGAGCACCAAAAGCCTTACGGAACCCCAGAAAGTCTTAGTGTTCCTGTATGGAAATGGGAAGAACTGTCCATGGATTTTATTACCAAATTGCCAAAGACTGCTAGACAACATGATAGCATTTGGGTAATCGTCAACCGCCTGACTAAAAGCGCTCAATTTCTTGCCATGCGTGAAACGGCTCCAATGGAGAAATACGCACAAGTATACTTGGATGAAAATTGTTGCAAGACATGGTGTGCCACTAAAGATCATTTACGATCGTGATACTCGCTTCACTTCTCACTTTTGGGCGAGTATGCAACGTGAATTGGGATCTCGAGTTGCTCTCAGCACAGCTTATCATCCCCAGACAGATGGTCAGACGGAGAGAACAATCCAAACAGTAGAAGATATGCTTCGTGCATGTGTCTTGGAGTTCGGTGGTAACTGGGATAAATACTTACCTCTTGTCAAATTCTCGTATAATAACAGTTACCACGCTTCAATCAAAATGCCACCATATGAAGCATTATATGGTCGTAAATGCCGTACGCCATTATGTTGGCGAGACATAGGACAGAAGATCCTTGGAGGCCCTGAAATGATTCAAGACACCACCGACAAGATTCAAATTGTACGAGAAAGAATGAAAGCCGCCCAGGATCGACAAAAGTCCTATACGGAAAAGAGGAGGCGACCAATAGAATTCCAGGTGGGTGATTTCGTAATGTTGAAGGTATCCCCATGGAAAGGTCTTATGCGATTTGGAAAGAAAGGAAAACTAAGTCCTAGATTTGTTGGTCCTTTCAAAATCCTCCAGAGGATCGGTAAACAAGCATACCGCTTGGAATTGCCTGAAGATTTGGCAGGCATTCATGATGTCTTTCATGTGAGTTATCTGCGCAAATGCTTAAGCATGTATGATGAAGCAGTTCCATTATCCGAGGTGAAACTGGATAATAAGTTAACTTATGTAGAAGAGCCCGAAAAAATCGTAAATGAAAGAACGACTAAGCTACGTAATAAAGAAGTAGAGTTGGTGCTTATCAAGTGGAAACACCATCGAGGCCCGAACTATACTTGGGAGAATAAGAATGAGATAAGAGCGAAATATCCCCATTTATTTTAATCGATGTAATTTCGACTACGGAATTCTCAAAAGGAGGAGGTATTTGTAACATACACATTTTGAAATCGTGTTTTAAGTAAATAATATTATGAAATAATATGTGATATTGAGTATTGAGCTCTAACAGATAGTTTTTACTAGAAATAAGGTAAAACTATGTTTAGAATCACTCGGAAAATATTGGAAGTCTTATGAGATTCCAATTAAAAGTTAAAATATCGAAATTTAACGAAAATATAAAATTTGAAGTAAGGAAAATTTTATTATTGAAAGTTGTAGATAATCTCGTTAGAAACATTTAGGCGAAAACCTCATCGAAATCCGAATTATAACGAAGAAGTTATGACCAATCGAAGATCCGCGACAAAACCGGCACGGTGCCGAATGACGTAAAAAGTGAGTTTTTGATAAACTACTTTTTAGCCTTAGTGATCTAAATGAAAGTCGTAGTATTCATTAAACCGAGAATTTTGATAAAAAGAACGCCAAAATCTGACTTCGTATGAGGAAGTTATGATTTTTCTAAGTTTCAACTTAGAAGTAGACAGCTAAAAACTAAAATTTTAGATCGAGTGATTTTTAGCCGACACAACCTAAACTAGAATCGAAGGTCTCGTCATTAGCAGTACAACGGTAAAAAGACAGACGAAAACGGACGTCGGATGAAGAAGTTATGAATTTTTAACGGATTTCCTGTCCCGGTCTGTTAAAAATAATAATATTAAAAATAAATTCAAAACCAGCCGACAAAGTCTAAATGAAAGTCGTAGAGTATAATTTTACCTACGCGTGCATATAAAGAACGCCAAAAACGAAGCTCGTATGCGAAAGTTATGATTTTCGCAAGTTTTTGGCACAAAAATCAAGAAAATCTTGAAAACCGGGCAATTTCGCATAGGTGGATTCGGACACGTCATCCTTCGCATGCATGCCTCCACGTGGCGTCTTCTAATTGGACCGCAGCCTCGCGTGGCACCCGCTGATTGGTCCGAAGTCGTCATGCTCCTTCCCCATTGGACCGAAGTTCGGCCCACTTAGAAGCCTCCATCTGTCCGAGCCTCGCACGTGGCCTTCGTAGGAGCTGCCGCGTGTCCTGCTGACTCACCTTCGCCTCGCCAGGTGTCCAAACTCTCGCCAGGTGGCTGCTGACTCACCTCCTCGGCCGAACCCTCGCACCCCTATATAAAGGGTGCGAGCCTTCTCGGATTTGAGAGGTTTTTCACCCCAAATTTCCCCATTTTGCACCTTTTCACCCCGTAAACTTTCTCACGACCCCTCCCCCAAGGCCCCGGTATGGTGTCTAAAGCCCGAAGCAAGCCCCGGAGCCCAGGAATTCTCGAGAAGTTAACCTCTCTCCAGTCGAAACTCTGCCCGATTTGAGCCGGTTTCTCGTCAAATAAACTCCTTTCCAGGAAACAAAACGCTGCCCAAATTACTATTTTAACCCCCGATTGTATCACGGTGAGTTTAATATATAGGAATAATTATATGTTATGTGTTATATGTGCTATGTGCTTTTCCATGTTATCATCTCGTGTTATTATTTCTGCTATTTTTATAGCAAGGCTATACCTCTGACCACGAAGTGTATGACATAGGCATCACTTGGGTATTGGTATGTACCGTTGACCATGAAGTGTATGACATAGGCCTCACTTTGGCTTCGGCAGTATGCTAAGATAAGGCTGAAAGCCTGAATATTCTAGCAAAATGATATTCCTGAGTATTTTCTGTGCCACCTGTGCTGAAACTTTATTGATTGTATATCAAGTATGGAAATTGCTATATCTCATTGATTGATATGGAAAGCTTTTCGCGTTATGCTTTTGTTGTTCCTTGTTCCTCTTTGCTTCTGCCATATTGAAGTATATAAATGGCATAACGTTATATTGTATCTATGATTGAACTCACTAAGCGTCACCGCTTACCCCTCTCAATGTTTAACTAATTTGCAGGAGATAAGCATCCAGTATAGTTATATACTGATAGAAGATTTTTGAATAGTTTGAAACTATTGTATTGATAGAAGATTTTCGAATAGTTTGAAACTATTGTATTTTGCACTCCCATATGTATAAAACTATAGAATCCTGGGAAGTTATGTAATATATATAACACTTTGAAATAGTTGGTTTGTATCCAGTAGTTTGTAATCACTTTATCAATATAAGATATTTTTTTTATGAATATGCGTGTAGCATGTTTCGGAGTAACAATTGTCGAGTATGAAAGTGTGGGTCTTTCAGATGGCTAATGGGAAAAACCGAATCAACCAAAGAAACTTATGTAGGGTACACCTTAACACTAAACAACCATTCATTTGAAATAAATTTAATGCCAGTAAATATTAGGAGTATTGATGTGATAATCGGCATGGTTGTGTTAAGCCCCCACCATGCTGATACTATGGGTCGCGAGAAGGCCGTTTGCCTTCACCTCCCCAATCACGAAACTCTAATAATCTATAGTGATAAACCTGGCGCTAATCCTCGTCCTATCTCGTTCATCAAGGCACATAAGTGCCTGCACTAGAAGAACTGTGTTTACCTCACTCATGTTGTGGACAATACCAATCAAGAAGTAAGCATACAAGGTATTTCAGTAGCATGCGATTTTCCGGATGTATTTCCCGAAGAACTTCCGGGAATACCCCAGAGAGACAGGTCGAATTTCGAATCGACCTCATACCGGGAACCACATCAATTGCCAATTCACCCTATAGGTTGACTCCCGCCGAAATTCAGAAGTTATGCAGTCAATTAAGAAAAATTTTGAGCAAACGATCCATCGGACCAAGCTTCTCACCCTAGGAAGCTCCAGTCTTGTTCGTCAAGAAGACGGATCTTTCAGAATGTGCAGCGATTTTAGGGAATTGAATAAGCTCACTATCAAAAACCGATACCCACTTCCTCGGATTGACGTCCTATTTGACCAGCCCCAAGGAGCTAGTTGCTTCACCAAAATAAATCTAAGAACCGGTTATCATCAACTCCGAGTCCGAGAAGAGGACATTCCAATAACTGTTTTCCGAATTCGTCACGACCATTTCAAATTTGTCGTGATACCCTTCGGTCTAACGAATGCTCCCACGGTATTCATAAACCCTATGAACCGAGTTTTCCCCAACCATTCCTAGTCATCCTTTTTAATTATTTTCGTCGATAACATACTCATCTGCTCACGGAGCAAAAACAAAACACTGTCAACATCTACGACCAACCTTGAAAGCATCAAAGCCGGAGAGTATCGCGAAGAAAGCACTACATGGATGGATAAAACTCTCGAAGTCGAAGGACGAAGCTTATTATTGTAAGAGCTGAGTTGGGCGTTATCTGGGTGATCGTCGATAGGTTAACCCAATCTGCCCATTTCCTGCTAATACGGAAATCAAACAAGACAGAAAGATTAGCTGGGATCTATATGAAGGAGATCATGAGACTCTGTGAAATATCGGTATCTACTATCTCGGATCGAGATAACGGGATTACTTCAAGACTTTGACAGTCACTTCAGAAGGATATGGGAAAATAGCTAGATATGAGCGTTGTTTACCACCCTTAAACCAATAGCCAAAGCGAACGGACTATTCAACCACTCGTAGTCATGCTCCGAGCCTGGGTGTTTGAATTCAGCAAGTCATGGGATACCCAGTTGCCCTTGATTGAATTCTCATACAATAATAGCTATCGCACGAGCATCAAGGTTGCTCCTTTCGAGGCTCTTTATGGTCGTAAATGCAGATCACTCGCCAGTACTCTCACGGGACCAGAAAACCATTCGCAAAATGACAGAGAAGATAATCCAAATCAGAACTCGACTTCAAGCATCACGAGACAGACGGAAGAGCTATGCTGACAAACGGCAAGGACCCCTGAAATTCCAAGTCGGGGATCGAGTACTATTGAAAGTCTCTCACTGGAAAGGAATGATTCACTTTCGGAAACGGGTAAAATTGAACCCGCGATACATCGGACTGTTCGAGATTCTTGCCCGAATTGGTCCAGTAGCTTATAAACTGCAGCTACCTTCTAAACTCAGCAACGTACACCCCGTATTCCACGTTTCAAATTTGAAAAAGTGCCTATCCGATGAAACTCTCGTCATTCCTTTAGAAGAGATCGAAGTAAACGAGAATCTCCTGTTCGTCGAAGAACTAGTCAATGTATTGGATAGGGAAGTAAAGCGTACAAAACAAAGCCGCATTCCGATTGTGAAGGTTCGATGGAACGCCAAGCATAGACCGGAATTCACATGGGAACGCGAAGACCAGATGAAGCAGAAGTACCCTCACCTATTCTCTCATTCATGATCCTAGCTTTCGAAAGAATTTCGGGACGAAATTCCCTCTAACGGGGGGATGATGTGAAACTGGCATTTTTGCTAGGAAATTCTATTCTCATGAAAACATCATCTATTGCAAGGCTTGTACTCTAAGTGAATATCGTACCCTATGTTCAATCAACGTTATCCATTTGAATCCAAACTCTTGAATGAAGGTCAAAACCTAATACAATACATCTCATATGTTCAACTATGAGTTAAAAACCTTAGAAATTTCGGTTCAAGTTTATTATGAACTAGGATTCTCTTATTGGACCTAAAGGACCAATAAACCTTCAACTTGACTATTTTGGGCCTAGGAACCCTAATTGGGCTCTAAATGGACCACATTTATAAAACTTTAGCATATTGGGCCATGTGGGCCTAGGATGATCCTTCTTATTTCTAATGGGCCATAAACCCATTCCTTTTTACCATTTTTGGGCCGTGAACCTTCTTAAGGGCCCAATGGGCCGAAAAATATTATTAAGCTTCATAAAAATCAAACAAAGCCAAGATTGGGCCCAAATCACTTCAAATCCTTTCTCCTAGCCCAAATTCTCGGCCCAAGGTATTATTAGACAAAAAAAATGGAAGAAGGATGGATAAAGTACTTGACAACTCATGATTATGTAGCATGTATCTAGATAATCACATACTTCTAGATGTCTATTACCCTCCATGCAAAATCTCTTCTCCTCCTCCCTTCTTATTACCGCTTGGCCGAAACTCCATCCCACCACCATCCTTAATTTTCTTTCAAACACTCTAAATAACTCACTCAATAACCTTCCTTTCCTCTCAAAAAATTTGTGAGTTTGGAGCAAGATTCCAAGGGCTTTTCATCAAGGTTTCAACCTTTTGGTAAGTTTTTGCTTAGATCTATGATTTAACTTCTTGATCTCTTCAAAAATATCCTCTTACACCCATATTTTTGTGGATCATGTTCTGAGAATCATCTAAGTTCAAGATCTACTCAAGAAAGCTTGCTAGGATCAAAAATCTTCTTCCACTTCTTCATCAAAACCGATCCATCACCCCAAGGTGAGTTCATACCCCCTATTTTCGAGTTTTACTTTGTTTTGGGGGAGAATACAAGTTGTGTTGTGTAGATCTATGTGTGTATGCATGAATATGTGTGTTTTTATGATTTATTTGGTGGTTATGTGTTATTTACCTCATAAATCTAAAAATATGTTAAGAATATTAAGTTTATCACTTGGATCTACATGAAAACCTTGAGAAACGTATGTGTTATCACATATAATACATGTAAGCTAGTATATCTGGGATTTATACACTTAAAATAGTAAAAATGAGTGTTGTGTTCCAAGATCTATAAACTAAACTCAAAAATCAGCCCTTCACAGAAACGTTTTGGTCCAATATCGAACTGTTTTGACCACCTAAATGATAATATTTTTCAAAACTGTTTTACATGCAAAAAGTTCAGGTTTCTACCTTTAAAATGATTACTCTCACGTTTTCATACGATTTTTCTACAATTTTGGGCGAATTTTACAAAACGGCCTATCAGATTTGAAATAATTTCGGACCATCCTGTGAAGGAGAGAAATTTCACACTTGTTAGAAGCCATTAAAAATTATGAGAAAAATTTTGAACAAAGTAAACAAAATTTCCAAACTTTTAGAATTTACGGATCCAAATTGCGACTTACGATGATTTTTCTTCGAATTTTCCAACAACTAGGTCAGAAAAGGCCAAAACCAGAAAAATGTGTGTTTTCACAAAAATCAAGCCAAAAATGATAATTTTGACAAAAATGGGTTTAAAATGTTATTTTTACCACAAACTAGTCATCAGCACAAGTTTTGAACAAAATTGAGACTAAAGTGTTATTCTTACAAATATTGGGCCTTAATTGTAAATTTTTGGCTTATTGGGCCAAGAATGTCATTTTTACAAAAAGTGGGCTTTTATGCTATTTTAGTGAATACTTAAACCAAAACCAACGATAAACTAACAAACGGATTAATTTGATCATTTTCAAGGTTATTGGGCCTTAGTGGCCCATTTATATGTTTGATAGGTCATGTATATTATTTATATGTTTATTGGGCATCATTGACCCATTAACATGTGCGACGGACCTTGGATACTATTTGTGTGCTATTTGGGCCTGTAAATACCTTACATGTGAAATGGGCCTTAGTTGTCGTTTGATATATATTTCGGGCCCATGTTATATAATCTCATTCCAATTGGGCCTTGAAATGATTTACTTGTTTAGCGATGCCTTAATGGTTCACTTACATGGTTCATTGGGCCTGGAATGAGTTTATACTTTTCTTCGTGTAAATTCGATTAAGGATCTAGTGAGTTTTGTCGGTTGGCACCTATTAAGTGTACGATCGTAGCCTGTAGTTATAACCAGAGTCTCTTTGAGGGAGAGCGGAGATTTGTGTATAGATCTATAGGGGGATGACACCCCACACCTGAGTTGTTCGCTACAGTTAGACTAACTCAGTCTAGCGTGACGAAAACCTTATAATCAAAACTGGCGTCCAACAACGCCAAGACAGGTGAAATTGTCATTATTTAGTATGGTTATGACGGATCACTTAGAGGAATTAACGTTATGAAGTTTACGGAAGACCATTCTCTTTTCTTTTGGATTACTCGGAAACATACTCGTACTTGTACTCAACCTCGGGGGTTGGTATGGCAGCTTTCTCTTTTACAGACAACATCGGGTTGTCTGGGAACATTCTCTTTACATGCTCTTTACATTCTCTCTACATTCTCTTTACCCTTTTAGTCAAATAAACAATAACATAGATGCATTAATACAAGATCTGACACAAACATACTAAACAGTTTCCAGAAAATATAGGATTTTCTGGTGGTTTCAAAGTTATACAAATCATTTTCACAAACATGCTTATGAATCACCAACATTTTTATGTTGATATAAACAAACCCCAAATATGATAACATGTACGTTCAGAAACAAAATGAAGAACAACGTACATTTTCATTTAACATGTTAAAATTAAAGTTATTTGCTTTGGGAAATCATTTACAATATAATTACATAAAGATTGTGTTTTTACCATCCAAGTTTCCTGTAACATTCGCTGACAGGTTTGCAATGCAGCAAATAGTTTTCCCATTAAAGAATCAAGAAATGGAAGAATCAAGAAATGCAATGCAGAAAATATTTTATTATTAACTAGATTTTATATACCCGATTGTTTCTTAAGTATCTTGTAAAACTATGACTACTACTAACTACGACAAAAATGACCCTATACACAAAACATACAACCTTAAATATTTACAATATTATCTACTAAAAATTGTTTTTGAAGCGTTTAACACCAAAAACCAAATCAATTATTAAATCAATTCTTCATATATTTCAAAATTTTACTCTGCGGGATGATGTTAGTTTTAGGATGCCAATGATATAACACACATGGGCTCCCATAAAATGTCTTACCTAAGAGGACCTCCAGCTAGATGAATCGTAGTTGAGACGACAAGATTATTGACTTTAGGGATTATTGTTGCCAAGTCAATGTTGGCGAAACACTTAGGATCCATAACACACCCAAGAAAATATGAGCAGGTAGCAACATCATAACATACATTGTGTATCAAGCATTAAGGAAACCAATATATCATTATACAATATAAATAAATTCACAACCAACAAATCAAGAATCAGATACATACTATAAACATACCTAAATCTAAATAGTATGTTGTTTCTTTTTCCTGCCCCTATTTTATCTCATTTTGTCATTAAATACTTCTTTTTCCAATTTACTTTCTTTTTCAATTTGCTTACACTAAAAACATATGCAAACAAAAATGAAATAAGGATCAAAATTCTAAATCTCTTTTACGGTGAAAGCACAAGTCGGTCGGTTAATTTGACTGTTGAAAGCAAATATGTAATTAAAACCGCACTCATCTACTGTTCTACAATTAACAAGAAATAATAGGCAATCAAGATTCAAGAATTTAGAAAAAAACTATTAACCATACACAATGATCTTTTAAAGGAAATAACTTTATTAGAAACCAAGATTCAAGAATTTGGAAAAAAAACTTACTCAGATCTGTAAGGAGGGTCAACGGAAATCAAATTCATGAATCAAGAAGTTGGATTCCAGAAATACCAAATCTCAATTGGAGATCAGGCATTCGAGTTGCAACGAGTTTTAGACTTTCAGTCAATCACACATTTGAGTAATCGATTTTTAGCAAATTCCAGGATTTCAGCGGTTGAGCCAGTTGGTTTTCGTGATGGACTGATGGCGACTAGAATTAAGAAATCTCAACCTAAAATCAAAATTAGATGGAAGAAATCAGAAATTATAACATCAGATGGGAAGAAATCTGTGAAAAGAGTTGAAGTCGTTTGAGATACCGATGTTAATCGTTAGAAATATCAATCGAGAAGAGAACAGAGAGCCGCTTCCTTTTTTGGTGTTGAATTTTTGGTAGGGCAATCTGATGAGAAGTGATTGTTTGAGATATCGATGTTAACCTTCGCTTCGTTTTTCCATCCTTCTACACATTATGCAGGGCAATATGGTCATTCTCGCCCTATAAGCACAAAACCATTTGATTATGAGGAGAAGCGAAGAAATGGTGAGGGAGAAAGGTCTGAATCATTTCACCACCAGTCGATCACCACCAAAAACCCTCGCACATACTGGGTTGAGAGAAAACGAGAGAAGAGGAAGCTTAGAATAAAATAAAACACTAGCACGTCCTAGAGAGAAGGGAGGTGGCGATGCCTTAGGGTTTGTAGAGAGAAGGGAGAAGAATGTCATTTTTACAAAAAGTGGGCAGCTTTCTCTTTTACAGACAACATCGGGTTGTCTGGGAACATTCTCTTTACATGCTCTTTACATTCTCTCTAGTCTCTACATTCTATTTACCCTTTTAGTCAAATAAACATGCATTAATACAAGATCTGACACAAACATACTAAACAGTTTGCAGAAAATATAGGATTTTCTGGTGGTTTCAGAGTTATACAAATCATTTTCACAAACATGCTTATGAACTCACCAACATTTTTATGTTGACCTTTTTAAATTAACTTGTATTCTCAGGAAACCGTTGAAGCAGGATGAAGGAAACAAACTAATGGATATTGTGTTATATTTTGTTTCATCATACTCTGACTATTTTGGCATGTAATATTCAAATACAATACTCGATGTAAACAATGAATGTTGTTATATTACATGTGTGATGATGATGATGTTATGTTTCAATTATATACTCTGTAATTATACTACAATGTTGAAAGTCACACCAAGCCCCCGGACGTTTCCGCCGTCTGGTTCGGGGGTGTGACAATTACGATTTGACATAATCCATAACCACCACCACCGTCTAATCCAACCCACACCATCTACCTCCAAAAACAAACACCGTCTTCTATTTATTGGAGTTATCAGTTTGTGGGAGTTATCCATTTGTAAATAAAGAAATTGAAGAATAAAGTTGACTGGTCAAGTAAACCCACATGTTTTACCTAATCTTTAGCTTTTTCCTTTATATCTTAGCTTTTTGGTTTTATCTTAGCTTTTTCGATTTCCTTGTTACTTTGTTATTTTCCTTCGTGTATTTAATAGCCTCCTTGGCTCTCTGAATAAAGCAATTGATTTCGGAGAGAACACCATACCGTTTTGAATAGTCTTTCAAATTGGTACCAAAGTAAACCTACGATCACTAACAAAGAGCGATAAGATGAATAACGATAAAATGAAAGTTCTGGTCTTTGATGGTCACTATAAGCATTGGAGCTAGATGATGGAGAATTTGTTGTGGGAAAAACAAGTGTGGAACCTGATTGATCCAGGAAACAAAGAATCGGTAGTTAGAATCGCTTAGAGTGAGGATGAGAAGGAGAAATTAGAAGAATTACGGATGAAAGACTTACAAGTCAAACATTACTTGTATCAAGCTATTGATCGAGTAACGATTGAACAAATTATGGATAGAAAAATGTCCAAGGCGGTCTGGGATTCCATGAAACAAAGGTTCACATGCAACGAATGGGTAAATAGATCTATGTTGCAAAAGCTTCGAAGGGACTTTGAAGTCTTGGAGATGAAGACAAATGAAATGATTCTTGAATATTTTGGGAGAGTGCTGGAAATTTCAAATCATATAAGGAGTAATGGAGAGCAAATATGCGATGTCAAAATTGTTGAGAAAATTCTCAGGACTCTAACCGAAAAATACATGCATATAGTGGTATCGATTGAAGAATCAAGGAACATGGAGGAGATGTGCATAGAAGAACTACATAGTACATTGGTGGTTCATGAACAAAAGTTCAAGAAAGTGGAGAAAGATGAAGATCAAGAATTAAGGGTGGAATCTAGCATTATTCCAAGTAGTCGTGGAAGAGCAAGATGGCGTAGTAACAACAAAGGTAGAGGACGAGGCAAGGGAAGACTATCCTTCATCAAGGAAACGATAAAAAGCTACAACTGCTACAAACTGGGACATTACTCTTATGAATGTCCTCTCTCTAAAGAAGCAAACTATGTTGTCTTTGAAGAGAATTAGGAGGTTATTCTTATGGATGAGACAAACATGGAGGATAATGGTTTCATGGAAGATACACCCAGAGAGAGCAAAGGTATGATATGATTTCTAAATTCTAGTTGTTCTAACCACATGTGTGGAAATGGAGATAGGTTCATTCACCTTGATCTAGAATTCACAATCTCTATTAAGTTGGGAAAAAATTATCGAATGAAGGTGGTTGGAAAGTCTAATCTGAAACTATTTCTGAATGGAGCAACCTACGTTATCAATGTTGTGTATCATGTTCCGAATCCTAACAAAAATATTCTTAGCATAGGAAACTGTCAAAAAAACATTTGTCCTTTTTATTCCAGGTGGATGTTTGCAAGGTATTTCATAAAGAAAAAGGTCTAATATTTCAAAGATGCATGAGCACAAATCGAATGGTCCCAATTTGTGAAGAAACAGAAGTTGTCACCGATCAGAAAATAGATAGATTCGTGTATATTAGTGATGAGGACAATCCTAAATTATGGCATGAACGAATGGGTCGTCTTTGCAGTATAATTATGGAGACACTCTAAAAGAAGGGTATGGTTTGTGATTTACCTCATTTTCCTATCAGCAAATATGTATGTGAAGATTGTATGATAGCAAAACAGACTAAACTAGCCATTCCAAAGACTAGCAATTGGCGAGCAAAGGAGATTTTAGAGTTGGTTCACTCTAAAATTTATGGGCCAATAACACCGGCATCACACATCGGTAACAAGTATTTTTTTGAGCCTTATTGAAGATTATAGTCGGAAAATTTGGGTATATTTGTTAGCAGAGAAATCTCAAGCCCTTGAAAGCTTCAACCAATTTAAAAATAAGGTAGAGACTGAGACAGGAAAGAAAGTTCAGGCTCTCCGCACAGATCATGGTGGTGAATATTTGTCTAATGACTTCAAGAAGTTTTGTGTGGAGCATGGGATTAGAAGACATCTCACAACTAGCTTCTCCTCAGCAAAACAAAGTTGTTGAGCGAAAAAATCGAATGGTTATCAACATGGTGGTTTCAGTGACATCCTCAAATAAAATGCCTAAGAAATTCTAGGGAGAAGAAATGATATGGAACTTTTATGTATTGAATAGATGCCCTACAAAGGCTCTCTAAGACATAACACCTCAAAAAGCTTGGAGCAAAATTAAATTAATGGTTCATCATCTTCGTATTTAGGGATGTATAGCCCACGTTCACATACCTAAGGAGAAATGAACCAAACTTGATGATAAAATTCTTACTTGTATTTTGACAGGTATAAGCGAAGAATCGAAGTCGTATCGATTGATTAACCCAAAAACATTAAAAATAGTCTTAAGAAAAGTTGTGATGTTTGAAGAACATAAAGCCTGGGATTGGAGTCAAAATAAAGAAGATAAAGAAAATGAAGTTGATATCTGTGACATCCCCTAATTTCTCGGCCAGAAAAAACCGATTTAATTTATGTTTTTTAAAATAAAATTAGAGAAATATTTTTAAAAGATGTTGCAGAATTGGTCCCCAAAACAAAACATGATAAAATTTTATCAAAACCTTTCTTTAAGAAATGTATAGTTTCATTTCATATCAAAACCTCGGGATGTCATGTTCCAATACAGATCAAAAGCATAAACAAGACATTATAAGCCTTACAACAGTTATTTACAACTACTGGCCTATAATCCAAAATTCTCTCATCGTCCTCCGACTATGCTCGGGGTCCACTACCTGTAACATAAAAAGCTGAGTGGGTCAGGCTTGGGAGCCTGGTGAGCATATAGGGTTTTCAACCCACAATAATAATAAACTTATTAAGTTCACCAATCAACAATAACCCTGATTACCCATTCCCGTTGTCCTCACTTTACGTCCCTAAACACCTATCACAAGGGACCTAGCCTAAGGAATATCATCGGGATGGACACTACTGCTAAGGGGACTCCTCAGCCATACATGTCCTAAAGGCAACCATGAGGGGGATGGAGTACGCCAATGAACATTTAGTTCATCAACACCTACAAGTTGCGAACCTGCTAGTGTGCCACTGGACTGTCTAGAAAGGTCTGTGGTCATCATCTATACTCCGCTAGACGACTACAACAACGAAAACAACAACAACATCGAGGCCTCTCACCATTTTAACACACGTCGACTATTTCGTCTACCCATGTTCTACCCAACATATTTGTAGATAAAATACATATACAGTTTAAAACTTGTATAAAACATCAGTTCAACAGTCACCTCAAATAAACACTTAATATATTTACACATAGCACGTATTTTATAGAAAATACTTCATATCTAGGTGTAAGATGAAAGTGACTACACACTCACTTGATTTGATGATAATCGGGCAGCAATTCGTTTCCTAAAACGTTCGTTTCTAATAAAACCGGGAGTTTTATTGAGAAACCGGGCTCTGCAAGGGTCGGGCTTTGAAACCGAAAAGATAAATTTTCCGGGTCTTCGGGCACTTCGGGACGTGTTTCGGGTGTTATAATTGATACCGGGGTTTTGGGGAATGTTAGAACGAAAGAAATATTGAAAGAGGGGTGAAAGATAGTAATTTCTTAAAATTACCCGGGAAGGCTCGCAGCCTTCTATTTATAGGGAGAGGCTGCTGATCGTACGGTTAGAAAGAAGCCACGCGGCATGTCACACCCCCAAACCAAGGATGGCGGAAATGTCCGGGGGTGGAGGACTTCATGTATAGTATCATAACAACAATTGTAATAGTAATTCAAGCAAACACAACCAACATATATATATAATTGAAAAAGTTACATCATTGTATGAATTACATGTTTACGAATCAATTACAATATGTTGACAAAATATGAAATAATAGACGCCTTAGCGTCCCACCCTCAAAAGCACTTGGTTACCTGTTTAATGATTTCCTGAGAATACAAGTTGTTTGAAAAAGTGTCAACACAAAGGTTGGTGAGTTCATAAGCTTTTGTTTGGTATTATTAAAAGTCTTTCGTTTGTAAAAGTAGTATTTGTTTTAGAAAAATCCAATATTTTCCTTAAAGTGTATATGTAGTCTTAAATCCAAAGACCGAAATGTATAAGTAACTTTTCTTACTTATAATAAATAATGTAAGTTTAAATTGACATAAACTCGTTTAATTTTAATGAAGTTACCGTAAATTCCAATATTCATTAATACTTTATGTGAGTTTATTGAAGCCTTTTCTTGTAAAAGTAGTGTTCGTTCTAGAAAATCCAATATTTTCCTTAATGTGTAAATGTAGTCTTAAAACCCAAAGACCGAAATGTACAAGTAGTGTTCGTTCCTTATAGTAAAACAATGCAAGTTTAAATCGATATAAACTCGTTTGATTTTAGTGAAATCCCCGTAAATTCTATGTTTGTTTATATTTAATGTGAGTTTATGAAAGCCTTTTCTTGTAAAAGTAGTGTTCGTTCCAGAAAATCCAATATTTTCCTTAATGTGTAAATGTAGTCTTAAAACCCAAAGACCGAAATGTACAAGTAATTTGTCATATTTATAGTAAAACAATGCAAGTTTAAATCGACATAAACTCGTTTGATTTTAGTGAAATCCCCGTAAATTCTATGTTTGTTAATACCACATGTGAGTTATTATAACCATGCTATGACCTAGTTGGCCTGAAACGACGTTCTTCAGGCGTCGGAAATGTTATGACATTTGTCACCCCAGACCTGTCGGTCTAGCTGTTGCATGCAGCTAAGGTGTGGGTTTGTCAGACCCAATATAGATCTATACACAAGTATCACGCTCTCCCTCGAGGAGACTCTGGTTATAATACAGGACTTATTTGTAAATTGAATCGAATGTCTCACAGAAGTCATTAACGAATTTACGTGTAGTGTAATGAAAACTTGGTACCGTATGGCCGTACCTTGCTTAATGAAAATATCCTTTGTATAAATGTACCCTTTTTAAATGTATGTGTTATGTAATGTTTCATAAAGTCATTAACGGAATTACGTGTTATGAAAACTTGGTACCGTATGGCCGTACCTTGCTTAATGAAAATATCCTTTGTATAAATGTACCCTTTTTAAATGTATGTATTATGTAATGTATCATAAACTATACCTATTATAGTTTATCAACCAAGGGTAGTACGTAGTAATGTATGCAAACTATATTCAAAATAGTTTATTAAATGTTTGAATGTATCGGTTGTACTTTGATTATAATCACTTGTTATTCTTTATATTTTATATGTCCAAATCCATTTGTAAACTGATGTGTGTCTATATATTAAGACAAAATGACATATATTGCAATAACATATAATCACATAAAGATATACACCTTGCTCAACATGTTACAAGGTGAAATGAAATTGACAGCAGCTTTTTGTTGAATACAGTTTCAGTTGCTGTTCTTAGAAAATTTATAGAAAAATCATCAAAGCTCCAAATCCAAATCCGCAAATTCTGAGAGTTTGGAATATGAGTCTAGTTTGTTCGTAAATTTTATCATGATTTTTAGTGATCTCTAATAGAGGTGAAAATGTTCATAATCACAGACTGGTCCGGGTTTGCCTCTGAAATGATAGGCATTTTTGTAAAAATCACCATAAATTGTAGAAAAATCATATGGAGATGTGCAAGTAGTCATTTTAAATCTACGAGTTTGAACTACTTGCACCTGGAACAGGTTTGAAAACTAAAATATTTAAGTTGACCAAAACAGTCCGTGATCGAAGTTCATCTTTTCTGATGTAATCTGTTAGAAAAAGTTTAATTGTGTTCTTGATGATTTTACTTGTATTCCCCCCCTTAAAACTTAAGAAAAACATGTAAATGTAGGGGTATGAACTCACCTTATGTGATTTCAGTAGATGAAAGTGAGATAGAGGAAGTGTTCAACCCAAAAACACTAAGAAGGTGTCTTGATGATTCGAGAATCTAACACCGAATAAGATGGAATTTGTGTAAGATATCAATGATTTGAGTAGAATGGAGTTTAATAATTATGTGAATGATGAAGATACTTACTAATTGAAGAAAGAAATCCCTGGAGAAAGCCTTGAAGTTCTTGAAGTTGAGAGAAAAGATGAGAGAATTTTGGAGAGTGTTCTTGGTTGCTAAGTGTAGAATGAAAGGGCTTTTAAGGAGAATGAGGAGAGAGGACCAATCCTACAGCTCTTAGAACGTGGGAAAAGCTGGAGATAGGGTGTAAAGGTCCCCCAAGGAGACAAGGGGTGGTTGGAAAGAATGGCTGATCATAGAGTGAGGTGGTGGTGGCTTGCTTTTGTCATAAAATAAGGAAAAGCAAATATTCCCTCGATAATTAGTCCAACCACCAATTCTTTTAATACATTTTTATAAAAACCATGGAGATTTATATATTTTGGGGCCTTAGTTTATAAAATAAAGTTTTGGGTGAAAATCCCACGTCAAAATAATGAAAAACGGAGTTAAAACGAAGTCGTAGTCGAAAAACCGGTAAAAAGGGGCCGTCTGCGAGACATCTCGCATGGGCTGTCTGAGAGGCTTCTCATGCGAGGCTTCTGTCCTGAGAGGCTTCTAATGAGAGGCTTCGGTCCTGAGAGGCTTCTCATGAGAGGCTTCGGTCCTGAGAGGCTTCGGTCCTGAGAGGCTTCTCATGAGAGTTTTCGCTTCTAATAGGAGGGTTTTGGTTCCTTAAGGTTATTTTACCCGTTTTTACCCCGTTTCAAGTGGTTTTTGACCCGGTTAAGGGTCGGGATGGCCCGAATGATTACAAAAAGTTAAAGTAACTTTTGAGAGAGATTTGGGAGAGATTTCAAATAGAAAGAGATAGAGTGAAAACGATTTAGAGAGGTTTCGTTTGTGATTAATTCGAGTGTCCGGCTTCACAATGCAAGGTTCGTAAACCCCGTTAAACCGTGTTTTAGTGTCGTACACACTCCCGATGAGTGTGCAATAATTTTTTATCGTTTTGGTTCAATGTTTACTGCATTTGAAACTTAGGAAATTCAACACACGAACTTTCCAAATAATGTTTCTCTCATTAAAATATTGCATTGTGCAGTAATTACATAGTGTAAACCCTAATATACAAGGGTTAATTGAGTCGATTGGTTTTGACTTGTTGACTTTGTTTGACTTTGACTTGACTCAATTTTGACGGTTGTCACACGGCAGCAAATCCGAAGGCGCACAGATGGCTCGCATGTGGGTTGCGCATGCGAGGGCCTCGCTGTCGGCCTCTGATTGGACCGAGGTCTAGGTCCGAGGGGGGGCGCGTGGCGCCTAGTGCGAAGGTCGGACACGCGAACAAGGACACGCGTCGGATTCTTAGTGGACCACTTCGGATGGCTCTCCGGTTCGGACACGCTTCTGATGACACAACAATTTCGGACATGTGGCACATTTTGAGCGAGGGTGACGTGGCCAAAGTACACCTATGCGAAATTTCTCGATTTTTGTGTAAAAACTTCTAAAATCCATAACTTACGCATACGAGCTCCGTTTTTACATTCTTTATATGCACGCGTAGGTAAAATTATGCTCTACAAATTTCGTTTAGACTTCGTCGGCTAATTTTCATTTAATTTTTATATTATTATTTTTAACAGAGCGGGACAGGAAATCCGTTAAAAATTCATAACTTCTTCATCCGACGTCCGTTTTCGTCTGTCTTTTAACCGTTGTGCTACTATTGACGAGACCTTCGATTCTCGTTTAGGTCGTGTCGGCTAAAAATCACTCGATCTAAAATTCGAGTTTTTAGCTGTCTACTGATAAGCTGAAACTTCGAAAAATCATAACTTCCTCATACGAAGTCAGATTTGGGCGTTCTTTTTATACATACTCTCGGTTTAACGAACACTACGACTTTCATTTAGATCACTAAGGCTAAAAGGTAGTTTATCAAAAACTCACTTTTTACGACATTCGGCACCGTGCCGGTTTTGTCGTGAAACTTCGACAGGTCATAACTTCTTCGTGATAACTCGGATTTTGGTATTCTTTATATATATGTAATCCTTGTCACGACCACTATAACTTTCTTAATAGATATCGGCTTTATCTAATATTTATTTTCGACGCTCATTTTTTATTCTTAATTAATTAACTCTTAGTAATTAAGCATAAAACACATAATATTCACATAATTCCTTTTCATTTCTTCAAAATGAGTTACAAAGGTTAACCTAGACTATCACATCAATATTAATGCCTAGCCTAGAAACACGGGCATTACAATTCTCTCCCCCTTAGGATGATTCCGTCCCCGGAATCACACATCAACAAACAACTGCGGGTAACGACTCATCATGTCACTCTCCGTTTTCCAGGTGAGATTTGGGCCATTCGTATGTTTCCAACGCACAAGCACTAAATCGACCATCTTGCGTCGCAACTTCTTTGTCTTACGGTCAACGATTGTCTCAGGTTCTTCAATCAACCTCTTGTTTTCATCCAACCTTAATTCAGAAATGGGAATTATGCCGGGCACATTTCCCATGAACTTTCTCAAATAACACACATGAAATGTTTTATGAATACCCTCCAGTTCTTCCGGTAATTCTAGCTTGTAAGCTTGATTCCCGATCCTCTGAAGAACTTTAAATGGTCCAATAAACCTTGGACTCAATTTTCCCCTTTTACCAAATCTTATAAGTCCCTTCCACGGCGAGACTTTAATTAAAACCGAATCTCCAACTTTGAAGGATATCGGTTGTCTTTTCTTGTCAGCATAACTCTTTTGTCGATCTTGAGCTGCAAACATCCTTTCTCTAATCACTTTCAACTTTTCAGCAGTCTGATGGACTATTTCAGGTCCCATAAACTGCTTTTCCCCAGCTTCCAGCTAACATGACAGCGTTCGACACTTTTCTCCATACAAATCATGATAAGGTGCCATCTTGATGCTCGAGTGGAAACTATTATTATAGGAAACTTCTACTAGAGGTAAATGCTCATCCCAACTACCTTGGAATTCCAGGGTACATGCTCTCAGCATATCCTCCAACGTTTGAATTGTTCGTTCGCTCTGACTATCAGTTTGCGGATGGTAAGCTGTACTCAAACACAACTTGGTACCCAATTCCTCTTGTAGACTCCTCCAAAACCTTGAGGTAAAACGGCTGTCACAATCAGATACAATCGTTAACGGAACACCGTGAAGCCTCACAATTTCCTTCACGTAAGAATTCGCAAGTTTATCTATAGACCATTTCTCGTTGGCTGCTATGAAATGCGCACTCTTAGTGAAGCGATCAACGACCACCCAAATCATGTTGTGACCGTTCCTTGTTCTGGGTAGTTGAGTCACAAAATCCATAGTAATGTCTTCCCATTTACCCATGGGTACAGGTAAAGGTTCTAAACTCCTATACGGTTTCTGATGTTGTGCCTTAACCCTAGCACAAGTTACACACTCGGCCACATACTTAGCAACATCGAGTTTCATCGTCGGCCACCAATAATAGGGTTTTAGATCCCTATACATTTTTGTACTGCCGGGATGAATCGAGTACATGGTCTTGTGAGCTTCTTCCATCAGAAGATCTCTTACTCCTCCCGTCTTAGGTACCCAAATCCTATCTTGGAATACCTTCAACCCTTGGTTGTTTGTACCGAATACTAACGTTTTGCCCAAACGTTCTTCCTTTCGGTCACTTTTCTCTAAAGCTTCTTCTTGAGCTTTCTTTATACTTTCCATAATTGTCGAGACAACTTCAATTTTCAACGCTCTTGGCCTTTTCTTTTCAAGGTTTACCTTCCGACTAAGAGCATCAGCAACAACATTTGCTTTACCAGGGTGGTAAAGTATCCCACAGTCATAGTCCTTGAGTAATTCTAGCCAGCGTCGTTGCCTCATGTTCAATTCCTTCTCATTAAAGAGATATTGAAGCTCTTATGATCAGTGAAAAGTTTGCATTTAGTACCATAAAGATAGTGCCTCCATATCTTTTCATGCTCTTTCAATTGCCTCGATGCATATGCTATCACTTTATCCCTTTGGGTCAGAACACAACCTAACCCAACTCCAGAGGCATCACTATAAACTGCGAAGTCATCAACTCCTTCAGGTAACGAAAGAATCGGTGCTTCACACAATCTCTCCTTCAACTTCTCAAAGGCTTCCTTATGCTTCTCATTCCAAGTATAAGTAGCTCCTTTGTGGATCAAAGATGTTAATGGAGTAGCAATCGAAGAAAAGCCTTCGATAAATCGGCGATAATATCCGGCTAATCCTAAAAAGCTTCGAATCTCCGTAGGACTTTTTGGTTGTTCCCACTTCATCACAACTTCAATCTTTGCTGGGTCAACCATTATTCCTTCTTGGTTAACCACATGACCTAAAATTGGACTTCTTGAATCCAAAATTCACATTTGGAGAACTTTGCATATAGCTTCTCCTTTTTCAAAACTTCTAGCACTTCACGCAGATGCTTATCATGCTCCTGCTTGCTTTTCGATTAAATCAAGATATCATCTATGAATACTATCAAGGATTTATCAAGGTATGGTTTACAAACCCTGTTCATCAAATCCATGAAAGCTGCTGGGGCATTGGTTAGTCCGAACGACATAACCAAAAATTCATAGTGTCCATATCTTGTTCTGAACGCAGTCTTTTCGATATCCTGCTCTCTCACCTTTAGTTGATGGTATCATGACCTAAGATCGATCTTCGAGAAATAGCTCGAACCTTGCAACTGATCGAACAGGTCATCGATCCTCGGCAACGGGTACTTGTTCTTTATTGTTGCTTTATTCAGCTCTCTGTAATCGATGCACATTCTCATGCTCCCGTCTTTCTTTTTTAAAAATAACACAGGGGCTCCCCAGGGTGATGAACTAGGTCGAATGAAACCTTTGTCCAATAACTCCTAAAGTTGTGTCATAAGTTCTTTCATCTCTGTTGGTGCTAATTGATATGGTGCTTTTGCTATCGGTGTCGTTCCTGGTAACAAGTCGATACGGAATTCTACTTGTCGATCAGGGGGCAATCCGGGAAGATCTTCGGGAAAGACTTCCGGATAATCACACACCACCAGAATATTCTGCACCTCCTTCTTCTCCTTCTTAGCATCGATCACGAACGCTAGATATGATGTACATCCCTTGGCCAAACACTTTTTGGCTTTCATTAAGGAAATGATTCCAGAGTTTACTCTGCGTTTGTCTCCATACACCATAAACGACTCTTTCCCTGGTGGGTTTACTTTTACTATCTTCTTCCTACACAATATTTTGGCATCATTGGCGCTAAGCCAATCCATTCCTAAAACTATGTCGAATCCATCTAACTCGATAGGCAATAATTCCTCGTGAAACTTATTCCCATCCAAGTCAATGAGGATGTTTTTCATACGATGGCTAACAGGTACAAACTTGCCACTAGCAATCTCGACTATTATAGCATTAACTAGTCTATCTACAGGCAAAGCTAGTTTTCTACCAAATTCATGCGAAATAAAGGAGTAATTGGCTTCATAATCAAACAAAATTTGGGAAGGCAATTCGTTTATGATAAAGGTACCTGAAACGACATCGGCTTCTTCTTTCGCAGCTTCAAGTGTCATCTGAAAGGCTCTCGCCTTCGGCTTTGGTGGAAGATTGTGCTTTGCTGCATCCTTCTTCTTCGGGCAATCCTTCAAAATATGCCCTTCTTCATGGCACCCAAAACAAACGTTCTTATCGAAGGTGCATTCATTGGCATAATGCCCTGGCTTTCCACACTTGTAACAAGTGACTTCCACGTTGCACTTCCCAGCATGTTTCTTCTTGCACTTGTCACACCACTTGGCTTCGGCTCCTCCTCCGAATTTTCTCGAACCAGTCTTCGAGAACTTGTTCTTTTTATTGGAACCTGAAGTTCCTTCAAACTTTCTCTTTTCGCCAACTTCAACCTTGCTGGCGGCTCTCCCCTTTATCATATCTTCGACAGACTTGGCAGCCCAGATAGCTGCCTCCAAAGTAAGTGCCTGACGTACTGGCACCGCATACTCCCATGGAAGTCCCTTTGCGTACCTGTCAATTTTTGCCAGCTCATCTGGGACAATACGCAAAGCAAACTCCATTTTGTCTGTGAAGTTATTCGTATATTCCTCAACGGTCATACTCCCCTTCTTCAATGTTAGAAATTGGTTTTCTAACTCAAGCAAGTTTTGGGCCGAGCAGTACTTGCGCTTAAAGTGCACCAAGAACTCTGCCCAAGTCAGTTGTAGTGGCTCATTAGGGCTGAGGGGTTTCCCCAGAGTGTTCCACCAACGAGCAGCACTACCCCTGAACTGACGCACTGCAAATGTGGTTTGTAACTTGCCTTGGCAACCATAAGTCATGAAAGCCAATTCCATTTCCGAGATCCAATCCATTACTCCGACAGGATCTTCTTTTCCAGTGAAGGTCGATGGCTTGCAAGTCATAAAGTCCTTATACTTGCATCCATTTCTCTCCACTCTATCCTCGTGGTTATTTCTCCCAACCACAAGCGGCTCACTATGACCAACCGATCTACTGTTGTTTCCTTCTTCAAATCGATCGTCATTCAATTCACGTTGTTCAATAGGAACTGAAGGTTCATCCCTGTTGTTCAGCAACATTTGCCTCAATTCCTCCCACTGTTCAGCCATCATGGTCTGAATCATAGTTCGTACTCCAGCCATGGTGATGGGTTCGGGTGCAGCTCCTACTATAGGCACCTGTTCCACCACTTGAGGTTGAGGTTGTTGGTTTGTGTTTGCATTTCCCGCTCCACTTCGAGTTCTTGCCATTATAATCTATATACCGAATAAGGCAAATTTAGGTCTTTATCCTTGATAGATATTTCAATTCCCTTATCACTCCGAAACGTTTACATGTTAGTTCTAATCTCGTAATCATACGCTTAGGATCCTACACACATAAGGTTTCCAGATCCGGTCGGCAACAGACCATAGATCCGAACATATAATGGCATATATGGCAAACATATATAGCATTTAGCACATAAAAGCATTTTAGGCATCTTTCCTAAAATAAACTAGTGCTCGTGTCTAAAATATGGTAGACACTCATCTCACAATCATCACTCACTACTAGAAAAACAGCCTTTTACGACGCGCAATGCGTGTCGTAAAACGCTCAGACGATGCGCAAATGCGTGTCAAGGAAGGCCCTTTCATATCGAGAGACGATACGCTTTTGCGCGTCGTCTATTTACGACGCGCATTTATGACGAGAAATTACAACACACATTTACGACGCGCATTTACGACACGCATTGCGTATCAAGGAAGGCCCTGTCATAAAGGAAGATGACACGCATTTTGCATGTCGTAACCTTACGACGCGTATTTACGACTCGCATTGCGTATCATTAAGGTCATGTCATAAATGAAGACGACACACATATTTGCGTATCATAATTTTAAATGTTTAAAAAAAACATTATTTATAGATTTACTAATTTTCAAATTAAATTTGTATTTAATATCTCATAATAGAAAATAAAATATCATACACAAAAAATACAATCCATTGCATAAAATTTAATGTCATACAAATAATCGTTTCATGGAAAGATAAAATAAATCAATAGAAGTTGTAACAAAAATTTACAAACTAATTAGATACAAGAAATATAAACAAATATACCCTCAAATGCTTTTCAAAGTCTAATCTCCATGTCAGCTCTTCAATTCACTTCTCCAGTTTGTCCTTAGCTTCTCTAAGGGCTCCAGAATCTCTTGCAGCCTGTGACAACATATTATAATTTTTTAATTACTATTTATTCTTATAATTCAAAGCATTTAGATAAAATGGTATTATATAATACTTATATTTTTTTACAGAAAATCCACTCACCAGCTTCAACATTCTTAATTCTTTCCTTGCTACCTTTGATCTCCATAGACATTGGAGTGTAAGATTTGCTTTCTGCTTATTCACCCTTGTTTCTAATCCTTTTCTTAAATACTTTACAAACATAATTCATCCATAATACCTGAACTATAGTTGCAGCCTTGTTTCTTCTTCTTCTTTTGAACTCATCTCTTGCAGCCAAAATTAAATACCATTCGAGATCATGCCATATGGCAACAAATGTTAAGACAACCCACACATTTAAAAGCTTCCTTCCAGATCCCCAAGAGGAATGTACATGTACCTATAAATATAATCATTTCATAAAATAAATTAAGCATGTTGTTGTCAATGTCATTCTTTATTTTAAAAGACAAGACAAGACACACACACACACACACACACACATATATATATATATATATATATATATATATATATATATATATATATATATATATATATATATATATATATATATATATATATTGGTAGCTCTCCAAGGTCAGATAATAACTGAAATAACATACATAATAAGCTTTACCTGACAAGCCATTTATTAAAGGAAGCATGCCAATTTTTCCAAAAGCTTTCGAAGTTATAGTAAAAAGTAAGAATGTAATCAAATTCCTTCCCTTAGGAATGATGTGAAATCCATCAAACATGGAATTCCGTCCATTTAGCAATCAGACATGCCATGGAATGGAATCTTGAATTGCACCAAAATTTTACAATTTTGCCCGAAATCAAACGTTAAAAAAGAATGTAGAATATTGATGTTTTTTTACCTTTGTTCCCACATAAAATGTTACAAGCAAGCCAAAAAGAGTGGGTAGTCCTGGAAAAAGAAAACAAAATTTGATTTTATCAACTCGAGAGCAGATATGTGCAATAATTTGGGGAAAACAGAAAAAGAAATAGAAACCTTCTGTCTGAAGAAATACAGATTTTAGCCAACTTATGCCCGATGGTCCGATGACAAAGCCCACAAGTTTAGCCACCTGCCAAATAGATATAAGGGCAAAATGGTCATTTTCAAATTCTTTTAAATTGAACCACCATATACGTGGAAATCAAGAAAGCATTGGGACCTAGATTTGTTTATATTATAATAAGTAAATACAATGTATAGTTCTGACTCTGCTGTGTATACTAACACTAGTTAATTATATTTAATAAAAAATTTAATTATAAAAATTAAAAGTTAAACACAGTAGATACTATTAAAACCCAAATAAAAAAAAGTTAACTTTAGACATATTAAATTTAATTTAAATTAAACTCATGAAATATTTGGAAACCCTTAAAATTGGGTTAAATAGTAATTTCTTATTGATGATGGTTACAGATAAATAAACAGTTTATTTTAATACAGTGTCAATGGAATGAAGCATTCTATTCCTTCCATGATTCCAACGTACCAAACACTACCTGATCAATGAATTGAAAATATATATATGCATGAGGTCAAACAGAACTACTTTACTTTCTAGATTCAAAACTGATAGTGATCGTTTCGTTGTTAGAGATCTACCGAGAACAATTTTACTTTCTTCGATTTTGGTTATATATATTATTTAAATTAATTAACTTTGGAATTGGAAATTGGTCCCTTTGGAAGTGTTGTTATTTTAGGAACATAGATTAGGGTAGTTTTATGCAACACAAACCATGATACACGCGTTTGTGATAGCACCAGCAACTGCACTAAGCTCACGCAAAACAAACTCCTTAAATACGTTATCAGCCTGCAAAACCACAACTCGAATTTCAGGGAATTCCAATCTCAAACTATTTATTTTTGTCATATGTATGTATAATGAGGGTATTTTGGTCTTTTCACAAAAACAAAAAAACAAATTCCTTCTAGGAATTATGATATCCATCCAACCAACAAACATAGAAGTTGAAGGAATCAGACAGAATTAAATTCCACAACACAACTAACCAGTCAAACATATCTTGTAATGTTTCCATAGGATCACCAACAACCTTCAAATGATTATCACAAGATTCAGATGTCTGGAGCAAAAGGTATATCTGCACAACAGTCGAAGTCTTAAGTTGAACTCTGATAAAAAATCGTTTACAATATACAATTCCACCACCAAGCATACCTTTCCCAAATTCAGTGCTAAATAAAGATCTACCAACTATTTGACGGCTGCAATTACAGAGGGAAACTAACAACTTTATATAAATTTTAATAAGTACAAATTGTGAAGAAATAATATAGAAATTGTGTTACACATTTATTGAAGCTGCCTCCCTTAGAACAACATCAAGATCTTGAATGATCTCTTGGGGGTTATCATGTTGTCTACCACTTAAAAAGTGTCTCAAATGGTGCAGATCTTTTCTAGACACAAACTTGATGTTCACCTTAAATTCCTGTTCACGCCTACAATATGCATACTAACATTAACATAGGACAATGGTCAATGGTTTTTGAAAAAGCAAGAATTAAGAAACAGATATTGGAAAATAAAATTTATACTCATTACTCTCAGTCAATTTCACCACAAACTCTTTAGACTCAAATGGAAGAGGTTTAGCAGCAAACGCAGTCTTCATGCCATCATAAGCCAACAACATGTTTCCCAAATGTGATTGCTTGTGTAAATCACTGACAAGTTTCAAGATCTCACAGCTTCTAGGTTTTGATATTACCTATGGAGTAATTGTCACCTAAAACATTGCAATAACAGAACACAAAATCAATTATAACCCATATATCTCATGTTTAAAATACACATTTCATTTTAAACCAGCAAATAAGTACGAAGAAAAGGATATAGAGAAAAATGGCATACACTAAGTAACAGATAATACAATTGGATTATCCTTACATTGCAACATCAAAAAAAGGGTACTCTGTCTGGAATATTAATATAAACAAACCCCAAATGTGGTAACATGTACGTTCAGAAACAAAATGAAGAACAACGTACATTTTCATTTAACATGTTAAAATTAAAGTTGATTTGCTTTGGGAAATCATTTACAATATAATTACATAAAGATTGTGTTTTTACCATCCAAGTTTCCTGTAACATTCGCTGACAGGTTTGCAATGCAGCAAATAGTTTTCCCATTAAAGAATCAAGAAATGGAAGAATCAAGAAATGCAATGCAGCAAATATTTTATTATTAACTAGATTTTATACCCGATTGTTTCTTAAGTATCTTGTAAAACTATGACTACTACTAACTAAGACAAAAATGCCCCTATACACAAAACATACAACCTTAAATATTTACAATATTATCTACTAAAAATTGTTTTTGAAGCGTTTAACACCAAAAACCAAATCAATTATTAAATCAATTCTTCATATATTTCAAAATTTTACTCTGCGGGATGATGTTAGTTTTAGGATGCCAATGATATAACACACATGGGCTCCCATAAAATGTCTTACCTAAGAGGACCTCCAGCTAGATGAATCGTAGTTGAGACGACAAGATTATTGACTTTAGGGATTATTGTTGCCAAGTCAATGTTGGCGAAACACTTAGGATCCATAACACACCCAAGAAAATATGAGCAGGTAGCAACATCATAACATACATTGTGTATCAAGCATTAAGGAAACCAATATATCATTATACAATATAAATATATTCACAACCAACAAATCAAGAATCAGATACATACTATAAACATACCTAAATCTGAATAGTATGTTGTTTCTTTTTCCTGCCCCTATTTTATCTCATTTTGTCATTAAATACTTCTTTTTCCAATTTACTTTCTTTTTCAATTTGCTTACACTAAAAACATATGCAAACAAAAATGAAATAAGCATCAAAATTCTAAATCTCTTTTAGGGTGAAAGCACAAGTCGGTCGGTTAATTTGACTGTTGAAAGCATATAAGTAATTAAAACCCCACTCATCTACTGTTCTACAATTAACAAGAAATAATAGGCAATCAAGATTCGAGAATTTAGAAAAAGAAAACTATTAACCATAGACAATGATCTTTTAAAGGAAATAACTTTATTAGAAACCAAGATTCAAGAATTTGGAAAAAAAAACTTACTCAGATCTGTAAGGAGGGTCAACGGAAATCAAATTCAGGAATCAAGAAGTTGGATTCCAGAAATACGAAATCTCAATTGGAGATCAGGCATTCGAGTTTCAACGAGTTTTAGACTTTCAGTCAATCACACATTTGAGTAATCGATTTTTAGCAAATTCCAGGATTTCAGCGGTTGAGCCAGTTTGCTTTCCGTGATGGACTGATGGCGACTAGAATTAAGAAATCTCAACCTAAAATCAAAATTAGATGGAAGAAATCAGAAATTATAACATCAGATGGGAAGAAATCTGTGAAAAGAGTTGAAGTCGTTTGAGATACCGATGTTAATCGTTAGAAATATCAATCGAGAAGAGAACAGAGAGTCGCTTCCTTTTTTGGTGTTGAATTTTTGGTAGGGCAATCTGATGAGAAGCGATTGTTTGAGATATCGATGTTAACCTTCGCTTCGTTTTTCCATCCTTCTACACATTATGCAGGGCAATATGGTCATTCTCTCCCTATAAGCACAAAACCATTTGATCATGAGGAGAAGCGAAGAAATGGTGAGGGAGAAAGGTCTGAATCATTTCACCACCAGTCGATCACCACCAAACACCCTCGCACATACTGGGTTGAGAGAAAACGAGAGAAGAGGAAGCTTAGAATAAAATAAAACCCTAGCACGTCCTAGAGAGAAGGGAGGTGGCGATGCCTTAGGGTTTGTAGAGAGAAGGGAGAAGAATGTCATTTTTACAAAAAGTGGGCAGCTTTCTCTTTTACAGACAACATCGGGTTGTCTGGGAACATTCTCTTTACATGCTCTTTACATTCTCTCTAGTCTCTACATTCTCTTTACCCTTTTAGTCAAATAAACAATAACATACATGCATTAATACAAGATCTGACACAAACATACTAAACAGTTTGCAGAAAATATAGGATTTTCTGGTGGTTTCAAAGTTATACAAATCATTTTCACAAACATGCTTATGAACTCACCAACATTTTTATGTTGACCTTTTTAAATTAACTTGTATTCTCAGGAAACCGTTGAAGCAGGATGAACGAAACAAACTAATGGATATTGTGTTATATTTTGTTTCATCATACTCTGACTATTTTGGCATGTAATATTCAAATACAATACTCGATGTAAACAATGAATGTTGTTATATTACATGTGTGATGATGATGATGTTATGTTTCAATTATATACTCTGTAATTATACTACAATGTTGAAAGTCACACCAAGCCCCCGGACGTTTCCGCCGTCTGGTTCGGGGGTGTGACAATTACGATTTGACATAATCCATAACCACCACCACCGTCTAATCCAACCCACACCATCTACCTCCAACAACAAACACCGTCTTCTATTTATTGGAGTTATCAGTTTGTGGGAGTTATCCATTTGTAAATAAAGAAATTGAAGAATAAAGTTGACTGGTCAAGTAAACCCACATGTTTTACCTAATCTTTAGCTTTTTCGTTTATATCTTAGCTTTTTGGTTTTATCTTAGCTTTTTCGATTTCCTTGTTACTTTGTTTTTTTCTTTCATGTATTTAATAGCCTCCTTGGCTCTCTGAATAAAGCAATTGATTTCGGAGAGAACACCATACCGTTTGAATAGTCTTTCAAATTGGAAACAAAGTAAACCTACGATCACTAACAAAGAGCGATAAGATGAATAACGACAAAATGAAAGTTCTGGTCTTTGATGGTCACTATAAGCATTGGAGCTAGATGATGGAGAATTTGTTGTGGGAAAAACAAGTGTGGAACCTGATGATCCAGGAAATAAAGAATCGGTAGTTAGAATCGCTTAGAGTGAGGATGAGAAGGAGAAATTAGAAGAATTACGGATGAAAGACTTACAAGTCAAACATTACTTGTATCAAGCTATTAATCTAGTAACAATTGAACAAATTATGGATAGAAAAATGTCCAAGGCGGTATGAGATTCCATGAAACAAAGGTTCACATGCAACGAATGGGTAAATAGATCTATGTTGCAAAAGCTTTGAAGGGACTTTGAAGTCCTGGAGATGAAGACAAATGAAATGATTCTTGAATATTTTGGGAGAGTGCTGGAAATTTCAAATCATATAAGGAGTAATGGAGAGCAAATAGGCGATGTCAAAATTGTTGAGAAAATTCTCAGGACTCTAACCGAAAAATACATGCATATGGTGGTATCGATTGAAGAATCAAGGAACATGGAGGAGATGTGCATAGAAGAACTACATAGTACATTGGTGGTTCATGAACCAAAGTTCAAGAAAGTGGAGAAAGATGAAGATCAAGCATTAAGGGTGGAATCTAGCATTATTCCAAGTAGTCGTGGAAGAGCAAGATGGCGTAGTAACAACAAAGGTAGAGGACGAGGCAAGGGAAGACTATCCTTCATCAAGGAAACGATAGAAAGCTACAACTGCTACAAACTGGGACATTACTCTTATGAATGTCCTCTCTCCAAAGAAGCAAACTATGTTGTCTTTGAAGAGAATTAGGAGGTTATTCTTATGGATGAGACAAACATAGAGGATAATGGTTTCATGGAAGATACACCCAGAGAGAGCAAAGGTATGATATGATTTCTAAATTCTAGCTGTTCTAACCACATGTGTGGAAATGGAGATAGGTTCATTCACCTTGATCTAGAATTCACAATCTCTATTAAGTTGGGAAAAAATTATCGAATGAAGGTGGTTGGAAAGTCTAATCTGAAACTATTTCTGAATGGAGCAACCTACGTTATCAATGTTGTGTATCATGTTCCGAATCCTAACAAAAATATTCTTAGCATAGGAAATTGTCAAAAAAACGTTTGTCCTTTTTATTCCAGGTGGATGTTTGCAAGGTATTTCATAAAGAAAAAGGTCTAATATTTCAAAGATGCATGAGCACAAATCGAATGGTCCCAATTTGTGAAGAAACAGAAGTTGTCACCGATCAGAAAATAGATAGATTCGTGTATATTAGTGATGAGGACAATCCTAAATTATGGCATGAACGAATGGGTCGTCTTTGCAATATAATTATGGAGACACTCTAAAAGAAGGGTAGGGTTTGTGATTTACCCCCATTTTCCTATCAGCAAATATGTATGAGAAGATTGTATGATAGCAAAACAGACTAAACTAGCCATTCCAAAGACTAGCAATTGGCGAGCAAAGGAGATTTTGGAGCTGGTTCACTCTAAAATTTATGGGCCAATAACACCGGCATCACACATCGGTAACAAGTATTTTTTTGAGCCTTATTGAAGATTATAGTCGGAAAATTTGGGTATATTTGTTAGCAGAGAAATCTCAAGCCCTTGAAAGCTTCAACCAATTTAAAAATAAGGTAGAGACTGAGACAGGAAAAAAGTTAAGGCTCTCCGCACAGATCATGGTGGTGAATATTTGTCTAATGACTTCAAGAAGTTTTGTGTGGAGCATGGGATTAGAAGAAATCTTACAACTAGCTTCTCCTCAGCAAAACAAAGTTGTTGAGCGAAAAAATCGAATGGTTATCAACATGGTGGTTTCAGTGACATCCTCAAATAAAATGCCTAAGAAATTCTAGGGAGAAGAAACGATATGGAACTTTTATGTATTGAATAGATGCCCTACAAAGGCTCTCTAAGACATAACACCTCAAAAAGCTTGGAGCAAAATTAAATTAATGGTTCATCATCTTCGTATTTAGGGATGTATAGCCCACGTTCACATACCCAAGGAGAAATGAACCAAACTTGATGATAAAATTCTTACTTGTATTTTGACAGGTATAAGCGAAGAATCGAAGTCGTATCGATTGATTAACCCAAAAACATTAAAAATAGTCTTAAGAAAAGTTGTGATGTTTGAAGAACATAAAGCCTGGGATTGGAGTCAAAATAAAGAAGATAAAGAAAATGAAGTTGATATCTGTGACATCCCCTAATTTCTCGGCCAGAAAAAACCGATTTAATTTATGTTTTTTAAAATAAAATCAGAGAAATCTTTTTAAAAGATGTTGCAGAATTGGTCCCCAAAACAAAACATGATAAAATTTTATCAAAACCTTTCTTTAAGAAATGTATAGTTTCATTTCATATCAAAACCTCGGGATGTCATGTTCCGATACAGATCGAAAGCATAAACAAGACATTATAAGCCTTACAACAGTTATTTACAACTACTGGCCTATAATCCAAAATTCTCTCATCGTCCTCCGACTATGCTCGGGGTCCACTACCTGTAACATAAAAAGCTGAGTGGGTCAGGCTTGGGAGCCTGGTGAGCATATAGGGTTTTCAACCTACAATAATAATAAACTTATTAAGTTCACCAATCAACAATAACCCTGATTACCCATTCCCGTTGTCCTCACTTTACGTCCCTAAGCACCTATCACAAGGAACCTAGCCTAAGGAATATCATCGGGATGAACACTACTGCTAAGGGGACTCCTCAGCCATACATGTCCTAAAGGCAACCATGAGGGGGATGGAGTAAGCCAATGAACATTTAGTTCATCAACACCTACAAGTTGCGAACCTGCTAGTGTGCCACTAGACTGTCTAGAAAGATCTGTGGTCATCATCTATACTCCGCTAGACGACTACAACAACAACAACATCGAGGTCTCTCACCATTTTAACACACATCGACTATTTCGTCTACCCATGTTCTACCCAACATATTTGTAGATAAAATACATATACAGTTTAAAACTTGTATAAAACATCAGTTCAACAGTCACCTCAAATAAACACTTAATATATTTACACATAGCACGTATTTTATAGAAAATACTTCATATCTAGGTGTAAGATGAAAGTGACTACACACTCACTTGATTTGATGATAATCGGGCAGCAATTCGTTTCCTAAAACGTTCGTTTCTAATAAAACCGGGAGTTTTATTGAGAAACCGGGCTCTGCAAGGGTCGGGCTTTGAAACCGAAAAGATAAATTTTCCGGGTCTTCGGGCACTTCGGGACGTGTTTCGGGTGTTATAATTGATACCGGGGTTTTGGGGAATGTTAGAACGAAAGAAATATTGAAAGAGGGGTGAAAGATAGTAATTTCTTAAAATTACCCGGGAAGGCTCGCAGCCTTCTATTTATAGGGGGAGGCTGCTGATCGGACGGTTGGAAAGAAGCCACGCAGCAGCAGATCCGAAGGCGCGCAGATGGCTCGCACGTGGGTTGCGCATGCGAGGGCCTCGTTGTCGGCCTCTGATTGGACCGAGATCTAGGTCCGAGGGGGGGCTCGTGGCGCCTGGTGCGAAGGTCGGACACGCGAACAAGGACACGCGTCGGATTCTTAGTGGACCACTTCGGATGGCTCTCCGGTTCGGACACGCTTCTGATGACACAACAATTTCGGACACGTGGCACATTTTTAGCGAGGGTGACGTGGCCGAAGTACTCTTATGCGAGATTTCTCGATTTTTGTGCAAAAACTTCTAAAATCCATAACTTTCCCATACGAGCTCCGTTTTTTACGTTCTTTATATGCACGCGTAGATAAAATTACGCTCTACAAATTTCGTTTAGACTTCATCGGCTAATTTTGATTTAATTTTTATATTATTATTTTTAACAGAGCGGGACAGGAAATCCGTTAAAAATTCATAACTACTTCATCCAACATCCGTTTCGTCTGTCTTTTTACCGTTGTGCTACTATTGACGAGACATTCGATTCTCGTTTAGGTCGTGTCGGCTAAAAATCACTCGATCTAAAATTCGAGTTTTTAGCTGTCTACTAATAAGCTGAAACTTTGAAAAATCATAACTTCCTCATACGAAGTCAGATTTGGGCGTTCTTTTTATACATACTCTCGGTTTAACGAACACTACGACTTTCGTTTAGATCACTAAGGCTAAAAAGTAGTTTATCAAAAACTCACTTTTTACGACATTCGGCACCGTGCCGGTTTTGTCGTGAAACTTCGACAGATCATAACTTCTTCGTTATAACTCGGATTTTGGTATTCTTTATATATCTGTAATCCTTGTCACGACCACTATAACTTTCTTAATAGATATCGGCTTTATCTAATATTTATTTTCGACGCTCATTTTTTATTATTATTATATATATATATATATATTAAAGTTATGAAATATTTTAACAGTAAAGTGGCACCTTTTTTTGTCAATTTTGGTCCTCCAACTTACAACATTGAACCTTCATCTTTATGTTTTTGTTCACAAACAACCCTTTCACTTTGGTTTGAATTTTTCATAACCCTCGCCTTTTATTACATATTATTAGTATTTAGTCTTTTGGCAGAAATGGTCCCTCATCATTATTATTATTATTGTTAGACAAAATTACACGATTGGTCCCTGTGGTTTACCAAATTTAACATTCTCTTTTTGGTTTTAAATTAATGTTTTATTTATTAGAAAATACTCACCCAATACCATAAACCCACCCATCATTTGCCATCACCACCACCACCACCACCGCCAAAATTACATAAATGGTTCATATGGTTTACCCATGGTGACAAATTCAGTCCCTACTACCTGAAAAGACCAAATTACCCTCACATTAACGGACAAAAAGCAACCAACATGCTACTTTACTTTACAAAGCAATACCTTCCGACCCCGGCAACGCCGGGGAATCTTTTATATATATATATATATATATATATATATATATATATATATATATATATATATATATATATATATATATATATATATATATATATATATATTAAAGTTATAAAAAATTTAACAGTAAAGTGGCACCTTTTTTGTCAATTTTGGTCCTCCAACTTACAACATTGACCCTTCATCTTTATGCTTTTGTTCACAAACAACCCTTTCATTTTGGTTTGAATTTTTCATAACCCTCGCCTTTTACTACATATTATTAGTAATTCGTCTTTTGGCAGAAATGGTCCCTCATCATTACTATTATTATTGTTAGACAAAATTACACGATTGGTCCCTGTGGTTTACCAGATTGAACATTCTCTTTTTGGTTTTAAATTAATGTTTTATTTATTAGAAAATACCCACCCAATACCATAAACCCACCGACCATCTGCCATCACGACCACCACCACCACCGCCAAAACTACATAAATGGTCCATATGGTTTACTCATGGTGACAAATTCAGTCCCTACTACCTGAAAAGACCAAATTACCCTCACATTAACGAACAAAAATCAACCAACATGCTACTTTACTTTACAAAACAATACCTTCCGATCCCGGCAACGCCGGGGAATCTTTTCTAGTTCTTAATTAATTAACTCCTAGTAATTAAGAATAAAACACATAAAACACATAATATTCACATAATCCCTTTTCATTTCTTCAAAATGAGTTAAAAAGGTTAACCTAGACTATCACATCAATATTAATGCCTAGCCTAGAAACACGGGCATTACAATATCACATAGGGAGACTTTGATTTTGTTGATGATGATTATGAATTTGTTAATAGTCATATCAATGATCAAGAAAATGAGGTTACATACGATGAACAGACTAACAATGTAGATGTTGAAAGCCAAATTTTGGCCCCAGCTGTCCAACATCCAGGGAAGGAAGACCACAAAGAATAAGAAGACCCTAACTTCTCTAAGTGATTATTTTACAGGTGATGAACAAATCCCAGATTAAGATGATGGGTGTTAAACATCGTTGATCACAATCACCAAGATCTAATCCATTATGAAGAAGCTGTCAAGGATGATAAGTGAAAGAAAGCGATGGATCTGGAAATTCATGCCATTGAAAAAAACCAGAAATGGGAATTGGTAGACTTGCCTAATGTAGAGAAATACATTAGAGTCCAGTGTATTTTTAAAACCAAAAATAATGAGAATGGGGAAGTCAAAAAAACACAAAGCAATACTTATTGCTAGGGGGTATGGTTAAGAATTTGGAGTTGACTATGTAGAAGTCTATTCTCTAGTTGCTCTAATGGTCACCATTCATTTGATGATTGCCCTAGCCGCACAAAAGGGATGGAACATCTATCAAATGGATGTTAAGTCTGCATTTCTTCATGGAAAGCTAGAGGAAGACGTATATGTACAGCAACCACAAAGATATTGAAAGGTCTAGTATGCTCAAGAGTCATATTAAAGTGATATTGCTAATTAACATATGATACTAATGGGTCACACTAATAACTTGATATAATTGATTATTTATTAGAAATTGATTTTAATAAATATTCAATAAACTCTTATAATTAAATTGGAAATTATTTATTTCTTGTAAATAATAATTTTCATTAGCAAGTAACAATATATATAATTCATATGGTATGAATTAATAAGTCATGCACAATATTTTGGACTAGATAAATTCTTTTGTCTTTTACCAAAAAGTTAAAGTTTATATTTTATAAACTTGGTTTGTAAAAGATAAAGTTTTTGTCTTCTTCCTTTTATTATTTTTATAAAATAAGAGTCAAAAGACAAGTGTATGGCTTTCATATTTGTTTAATCAAAAGTAATAAGAAGCATGGGAGACATGTAAGCTTGAGGTACATGCTTGTCTAAAGTGGAAGGACCTAATGGTTAAAGACTTCACTTTAAGACAATATAAATATGAGGCTTCCACTCTTGAAATGGGTGCTTTATTCTTGCTTCCCAAAACTGTAACCTCCTTAGAGGAGGTTACTTTATCTCTCTCTCTCTCTCTCTCTCTCTCTCTCTCTCTCTCTCTCTCTCTCTCTTCTTTATCTCTTCTTGAAGAATACTTGCATTTTCATGCCATTTTAAGTTCATATTGGTTATGAACTTAAAGCTTAAGGGATTAAGAGTTTACGGACTAGCATCTACATCAAGTTGAGTCATTGTTGGTGTCTCAAAGGTTCCACGTTCTTCATCAACTTTCAAGCCTCCCAAGAGGACCCAAAGAACTACAAAGGTTTTCATTTCTTCACCTCTTCCAAGCATCCCAAGAGGACCCAAAGAACTACAAAGGTTGTTGGACTTTTAGCGACAGTTGCTGAATTTTAGTCTTCAAGAAGTTTTTCCAATCTTTTGCAAGCAATGAATGTTTACTCAAGTGGGAGCTTCTTCAACAACATTACAAGAAGTTTTTTTTGTCCCAAATGTCCCTTTAGTAATGGACTTGGCATCTTTTGTGTTGGCTCACAAAAATGTCATTAGTTGGTTATGTTTATGCACATATCTTTTTATACATGTTTGTGTTGTTTATTTTATGCAATTATTATGTGTGGTTGATAAATTAGTTTTTCACATGCTAATATAATTTTGGAAAAAATAAACATCACATGGAGTTTGGGTTTTCAAAATTGGACATAAGATGTAACAAGTTATTATTTTAAAATAAAACTTGATTTTATAAAATCGTTAATAACGGAAAATTTTGAAATACTCCATTATAAGTTTTTAAATGGTGATTTTTGTAACTTATACAAACTCCAAATATATAAGTAATAAAAATATATAAAAATGCACTCAAACTTAATACCGTTTATTAAAATTGAATTGCGTCAAATTATATAAAAACTAGCTTTTTATATAGAACCTTTAAAAGTGATTTTCTTTTGAAAATTGATACCATGGTTTATTATATGCATTAATAACCATGATATCAAATGTTTTTAAACTAGAATTATAAAACATATAAAGAACCTTTTTATAAACCTCAAATCTATGCAATCCTTTTGAAGAACACTCGCACATCTCTTGTATGCATTAGTGGGATAAAGTATACCTAACCACTTAGTGTTATCTTTTGATGGCCCGGGTGTCTTCGCGATCTCTATAACCAAGTTATAGGCCGATTACACAAGTTTTTCAAATTGGACGATTTGATCGAAAGTCTTTTGTGATAAAGGATACTTAAGCAAGAGAGTTCCGAGGCATAAATGGGATCAAACATGTCTAATTAAATTTGTTATTAGCGATCCCATAAATCTAGGAATTATATAGTGAGATATAATTGATAATCGATATCTATCGGGTTGAATTTAAGTGGATGGGATAAATGATACCTAACCATTTATTTGTTTTGCAACTTGGTTCCTATACTTTGATAATTAATGTTTTTGGAAACTAAAAAGGTATTAATTATTGAAGACTAAATATTGAAAATACTAAATGAATTTTGTTAAAATTTTGTACTTAAATAATCCATTCTCATTATCATGAATTGTCATTTTTTTAATGACTTAATGAAATAATAATATTCAACAGATACAACTTCAATGAATGAGTTCATGTCTTAAGAGACAATCTCATGAGAGATATGAAATTGTATACACTTAAAGGTCCTAGTCCTAAACTATTTGCTTTGAGAGATAAACCTGAGAATGATACCTAGTAAAGGCATCACTGTGATGCTAAAGATGCTTCTAACATCAAACTAGGAATAATTATTCATGACTTCTAGGAAGTCTTGGATAATTTAAACATATATCTGATGATATAACAGGTCAAAAAATATTCCAATAAATATAGTGATATTTTATTTAAAGCTAGTTTAAACATTAGATTAATGCAAGGCTAAAAGAGTCACCTAATGCGATCTAAGAGGCCCATGTTTTATGGACTTGACACCTTTAAGCCCAAGAAATCTACTAAAGTCCACATAGATGGATCTTGTTTCTTTTGTGAAGAAAGTGGACACTAGAAGAGGATTTACTGTTATTTGGAAAGAAAGTCTGGAAGAGACTATTACTTCTAGTATCTACTAGATAGAACTCATACTTTTCATATAACACTTAGGTACTTGGTACTTAAATGTTAATTTAATATTTGTAAATGGCTTGCAGATATTTATTGAAGAGTAACCAGTTGAGCACAGTCAAGTAGGAACTACATTCTCAGAGTTTAGTTTATTATTTATGCTTAGAACATAAATTACTTGTAATGTAAAACAATATTTTTTTTGGAACAATGTATGTTTCAATTTAGCATGTCTAAATTTATGTCTCAGTTATTTTATTCAAATTTTTGATCATTTACTTAATCTTTTATCATAACGATAATATTCATATTCTTAAATGATTAACTTCTATTTATGAGACTAGATCTCTTAATACAAATGTGAAGTAAATATCAACATTTCATAAATAAAATTAAGTTCTATATGAAAACACTTTTGACTTAAACTTGTTTTAAATCAAACTCATCTTTGACATGGTTATCTTTATTATATAAATGACATTCACATATTCTAACTTCAAGAGAGGGATCTTTGAAGGCAAATAATGTAGTTTATTTGACATATGTGAACCTTATTTATATGAAAAAGGATTCCTAATGATATTTTCACTAAAGTGTAGAGAAAATAATTAAGGAACTATACACTTTGGTGTATGCCATCCTTTCTAATGAATGTCTGAGATTAAGCACATGATACCAAATCAACTTTATTAACAACTATATTAGTTTTAATTATATTTTGCATGGTAAAGCATAATTGTGAAATCTTTATTGTAGGTTTCAAAAGTTGAGATACAAACCGGTGAGAACCATCTAAGGCCTTAATGATAATAAAGGATGAATGAAATCTTACTTGGTATGATTAACTTTCTAATCGATAGAAGTATCCTCCTTTAATCTCTTTGGGATAATACTTCAATCACTATTAATTGTATCTTGAATACAAATACCAACTAATAAGTAGATTAAACACTTTATAAGATTTAGTATGGAAGGGCTCCATTCTCATCTTACTTAATGTTTTATAGATTTGAAGCCGATATTGGACTAAAGCTTCTAACCCTAAAAGCTACTAAATACATATTTGTGTAATACTCTAAATGTGGATTAGATTATCATATGTAAACCCACCAAGAATAAGTTCTTTTATTCTTGTGAAAGCTAAGTTAGTAGAAAGCAAGCTTCTAATGACAAAGCAAGTGGGAGGTACATGGAACTTGAAGCAGCTCAAGAACCATAACCTTATGTAGTAATAGTTGGCATTAGTTTTAACAAGGATTGTTAAAATTGAATAATAGCTATTCACAAACACAAATTGTTCGCATTAATGGTAGAATTAATCTACGACTTGAGAAATGTGGAATCTCTAATTGATGATATTTTATTGATGATTTCTGGAAAATCCGTCAAATACCAAGATGCTATGTCAGATCTCGAATCTAATAAATGACTTAGAGTCATGAACATGAGATGCAATCCATGTATGATAATCAAGAATGGGCTTGATTAAAATTTATCCCTATAGTAAGGCTAGAAGGAGTAAATGATTCTTCTAGAAAGAATAAACTACATGGATAACCGTACACATTTAAAGCAAGACCTGTAGTAAAAGAATTTTCTCATACTCGTGTCAGTGACTATGGTCCTCATCATACTCATGACATTGACTGTGATCAAACCTTATTCACAGGTAACTATGATTAGATCAACAAGGATATTATTTGCTATAAATTCATATTCTTAATATGAGATATAGTAAATAGATTTCAAGAAAGACCAGTTTTCTTAATAGACATCTACTGGAAGATATCTATATAGATTAGCCTGGAGGTTTTCTTAATCCAAGTTATCCTAACAAAATGTGTAGAGCTTGAGATCCACTTATGGATATATAGCAAACATCTAAAGGTTATAATCATCATTTTATGAAAAACCACAAGGTGTATTTTATATCAAAATGAATAGAACATGAGTGTTTACTAAGAACTAGTGGGAGTATAGTGAAATTTCTAATATTGTATGAATGAGGCATACTTAATCATTAGAAATCACATTCGGACTAAGCAAGGTCGTTTTCACCTTGACTTGGAAAGTGTTTCTAGAATGAAAGACTTAGGAAGGAAAGGATACATTCTTGGAATGTAAAATCTATAAAGGATAGATAAAATGAATGTTAAAAGTTTCATGTCCTTATATATATATATATATATATATATATATATATATATATATATATATATATATATTGGCAATATCTTGAAAGGGATCAAGATAAAATATTCTGTTGGAGAATTCTTGGCATTGTCATATGGCACCATTTTGAGCTAGCCTAAAAAGTATATAGCTCATAGGCTTGAACTAAATGAAATGATTTATATTCTATTTGCTCGGAAAATGAATTCATCATTTACGCCATATTATGCATAGCACATGGTATTCGATCATGTTGTAAGCATGTCATAGGATACTAATTGAGTACATGGTTAAGTCGTTGGATGACTAAGAGAGCATTCTAAGAGTACTTTAGAAAAACTAAGAGAATGTATATAAGACAATCAGTTTAGAAAGGATCTTTATGGAAAGAGCTACACAAGATGTTAATTACAAAACATATATAAGTAATTATGAATTGTAATTGGACTTTGACTTCATTATGGAATGAAGAGTAAGTCTTGTTGGAATGAGGTCTAAGCAAAACATAATGACACAATATACTACAAAATAAGAATACACTACTTTAGAAGTTGAATTCAAATATGATTGGATGAATGAGATCATTGAAAAACTATGTTGATTTCTGCCATTCAAGGATCACATGGAAATCTTTGTGACTTCGAGAGTATACTTAATCAAGCTAAGAGACTCTATATCATGAAAGAACACCAATCCTATTCTCCAAGATATTTATCTATACTTAGAGTAAAGTTAAGTATGGAGATGATAGTATTCACAGAATTCACACAAATTAAATTTTTTCAGATCTATTGATAAAGTCATTCTTTTGAGCTAAGTATAAATGGTCACACTTCAGCTATAAGACTTTATTATTCTAGAAATGGGTTTTTGATTTGGATTTAGTATTTGGATATTGAAACATTATAACAACAACTATTAGATAATGTTATGATATATTGGGATATAGTCATCACATTAATACTTGTTGTGTTCTATATTAACATGTTTAATCCATGAATAATGTTATTATTCGAAAGGTTCATAGTCAGTTATAATTTTGGGATCAATTATAAGTTAAGACTAATATGAATGGGATTGGTTGACTCTCACTAGATGAAAGTAGGTAAGCGGTTGTAACCAAGTTTCATAGGTACTTGCCAGAGAACTAGTATTGAACTGACCTGCATCAAGATCATCTCATGGATCGCTATCATGAATGATACTTGATTAAAAAGGTACTATCTTTGTATCCTTAACACCTGAGATACATAGTGGGACTTAAGTGTAGGGAGTACTATGCTTTGATATGGTCAAATGTTGTTCCTTAACCGGGCAGTTATAAAAGTCATTTTCAGGTATGGTGTGAACTATGCAAGAGACTTTTGTAGTCAAGATGAGATTTGTTCCTCTTATGTGTTGAGAGTTAGACATCTAAGTCGCCTTACCAAAAGTTGAACACCTAATGAGATTGATCACGATCCAAATCTCATGTTCAACATGATGTCTGTAGCAAAGGGATAACTGATAAACTTACCTTATATACCAATTGTTGCTTTGAGCTTTTTGGGAATTGGGCGTTGACAGAATGGCACAAAGTCGTATGTTGTTGGGGGCAGTGAAATGTTGCTAGACGTTCACCACTGTCTATATCAGTCTAATATGAGTCTTGCGCAAGTGGGAGATTGAAAGGTCTAGTATGCTCAAGAGTCATATTAAAGTGATATTGCTAATTAACATATGATACTAATGGGTCACACTAACAACAACTTGATATAATTGATTATTTATTAGAAATTGATTTTAATAAATATTCAACAAACTCTTATAATTAAATTGATAATCATTTATTTCTAGGAAATAATAATTTCCATTAGCAAGTAACATTATATAAAATTCATATGGTATGAATTAATAAATCATGCACAACATTTTGGACTAGATAAATTCTTTTGTCTATTACCAAAAAGTTAAAGTTTATAATTTATAAATTTGGTTTGTAAAATATAAAGCTTTTGTCTTCTTCCTTTTATTATTTTTATAAAATAAGAGTCAAAAGACAAGAGTATGGCTTTCATGTTTGTTTAATCAAAAGTAATAAGAAGCATGGGAGACATGTAAGCTTTAGGGACATGCTTGTCTAAAGTGGAAGGACCTAAAGGATAAAGACTTCACTTTAAGACAATATAAATATGAGGCTTCCACTCTTGAATTGGGTGCTTCATTCTTGCTTCCCAAAACTGTAACCTCCTTAGAAAAGGTTACTCTCTCTCTCTCTCTCTCTCTCTCTCTCTCTCTCTTTATTCATCTCTTCTTGAAGATTACTTACATCTTCATGCCCTATTTAAGTTCATATTGGTTATGAACTTAAAGCTTAAGGGATTAAGAGTTTATGGACTAGCATCTACATTAAGTTGAGTCATTGTTAGTGTCTCAAAGGTTCCATATTCTTCATCAACTTCCAAGCCTCCCAAGAGGACCCAAAGAACTACAAAGGTTGTCATTTCTTCACATCTTCTTTGGTTGGTGTTTAAATCTTTCTACAACTTGCAAGAAGATCCTTTGTGGGTATTAATTGTTTATGTTATTTCAAAAATTAAAGTCTTTCGTTTTCCATATTTTTCTAGTTTATGAAACTAAGTTTGAACTAAAACCCAACATATATGTAATGAAAAACAAAGAGCACAAGGTTTACAAACTCCGTAAGGCTTTGTATGAACTTAAACAAGTCCCTCGGGCTTGGTTTAGCCGTATTGGAGCTTACTTCATTAAGGAGGGTTTCACGAGAAGTAGCTCTGATCACACCTTGTTCGTCAAAACAACTTCTGATTCTAAATTGCTGATGGTAAATGAATATGTTAATGATCTTCTGTATATAGGTACGATGAAGGAATGTTGGATGAGTTTTAATGCTCGATGATGGGTGAGTTTAAAATGAAATATCTGATGGGTTTTATGTACTCTAACATTCCTATGGTGCACAAACAACCCTAATTCTTTGGATCTAAGTTTTCTCTAATTATACATGCAACATTGTTTTTCCAAAGCATAAAGCCTAAACTAGCATGCAAGGTAACATTTGAATCATAAAAACAATTAGACGATTACCTTGTGTAGTAGCTTGCTTGTCTTTGACCTTTAGGAGCCTAGCACCTCAAGTGTGATGCCTCAAATGTCTTATAACAAACCAAGAACAAGAGAATAGACTTGAGAGAGAGGTTAGGGAGATCAAAATTGGCTAGCCACACTATAGTGTGCATGGGTGCCGATCTTAGGTGTTAGGGACTTCTTTTATAGCTTAGGATTACAACCATGCAAACCCTAATAACTCTTCATATTTCTTAGCCTTTTGGGCTAAACCTTCTTGGACTTTCACATAGGTTTAGTCCAACTCTAATCAACATGAGTCATGAGTCCAACTAGAAGTATTACTGATTTACTTTATCAGTCCCTATATCTTTAATTAGTTTCTTTTGATCACTAAATTAATATCAAATTAATTCTTGATCAGTACTAATTAAATCATGTGATTTCTCAATTAATATATTATACTTATAATATATTAATAAACCACAATAACCACTTCCTCAAGTATCCATCCTATCAAATTGTTCCAGAGTGTTACAACCAAAATGGACCATGCTATTTACGGGTCAAGTACATACCAATTATAGTTATGGGGTTAGACACCTAATCCAACAGTCTCCCACTTGGATAAGTCTAATAACTATAATTGCTAATGTCCTTCAAAACCCGAGTAGGAATCGTAGCTCTCTAAAAGCCAAGGTTGTAAAAATCGTTCGATGTTAGCTAGTCGGTGGATTGGGGTTGAGGGATTAATCGGCTAGGCGGGGATTAATCGGGGACCATTAATTGCTAATTCGTTGAATTTTCAAAAATTAAATATGACTAATATCATAACAAAGTTGGTAAACACCACTAATATCATATTAAAATAGGTTAATATGATTAATACAACACTACTCATTCCTCAAATGGTTTCTATTGAGTTAGAATTTCTTCAAAGTATTAAAATTTCATCATTTTCTAATGCTTCACTCATTTTGTAGGCATTGATTAATCGCTCGACGCTCTCTAATCGGTCGGGTAGCGCCTAGGGATTAATCTGAGATTAATCGGGGACTAGTCGGGATTTTTACAACACTGCTTAAAGCCAATGTCGAATCCTGACGCGCCATTTAGATAAGGGATCATATAATCCTCTGTTCTTCAACATATCATGCGGACAAATACATGGAACATAGTCATATTTATTGTCCATCAGTTTGTTTCCCGATTTCTGATTTGTTTGACATAGAACTTAATTGAACACATCAATTTAGTCCTGACCTGGCCCGACACATAAGTAAAAACAAAATCATCGAGGGGCCTAAGATATCGCTTTTAATCCTCTTAGGATAAAAGGAACAGATAAACTTCGACTTATATGCTTGTACTAACTATTAGTTAAATCATACAAAACAGCACGTTTCATAACATCGAGTTACTGATGCGTTTTCGCACTGTCAATGTACAATCAACTAATAATTGCCAACTCATATATCTTGGTTTGAAGATTATATGATATTATCATCTCACAATCACTCATGATAAATTCCATGAAGTGATTCATGTGAGTGTGGGTTGATCCAATACTCAAATCTTATTTCAAGAGTACTCATGAATGTTGTAGCAAACGTTTGCAATGTCTAACTCCTTAGACAATCTTACAAAACCCATTCATGACAGTCTACTTACATAACCTACTTCCAAAGTATGATCGACTGTGGATAGTTTGAATAATCTTATTATTCTGGAAGTCAAAACATGCAAAATGAAACAATAGTAAATAATTGACACAAGACAGTAACTTTACTTATAAATAAAACTTCTTTTATTCAATCATCAAATGTCAATTACATTTTAGCTATTACAAGTTTCTAAATATCTATCTAATCATTAAAACTAATATCGTCCTTCAGCCCAATACTCCTTGCATGCAGCAAGTGCTTATCCCTGTCGGGTCCCTTTGTAAGGGGATTTGTTGGGTTATTCTCTGACGATATCCTCTTCACTATGAGTAGTCCTTCTTCTACTTGATGTCTTATAAAGTGATATTTTCTGTCGATATGCCTGGATCTGCCATGATCCCTTGGTTCCTTGGCTAAGGCAACTGCACTTTCATTGTCACAGAAAATATCCATAGGCTCCTTTATAGCTGGTACAACTCCAAGGTCTCCAATGAAGTTCTTCAGCCATATTGCCTCCTTTGTTGCTTCGCTTGATGCTATGTACTCTAATTCGCACATTAAATCAGCCACAATTTCCTGTTTGGAGCTTTTCCATGTTATTGCTCCTCCATTGAGGGTAAATACCCAGCCCGACTGAGAGCAGAAATTATCTCTGTCGATCTGAAAGCTGGCGTCACTGTACCCAGTCACTTTCAAGTCATCACTCCCACCGAGAGTAAGGACCCAGTCCTTAGTCCTCCGCAGGTACTTAAGAATATTCTTTACCGCAGTCCAGTTAACTTTACCAGGGTTCCCTTGATATCTGCCGACCATGCTCAAAGCAAAGGCTACATCAGGGTGAGTACATGTCATAACATACATGATCGAGCCAACTGCTAAAGCATATGGTACTCGACTCATCTCTGCTATCTCAGCCTCTGTACTCGGACTCTGAGTCTTACTCTGTTTGGTATTGCTCTGGATTGGTAAGTCTCCTCTCTTGGAATTCTCCATGCTGAAACGCTTCAACACCTTGGCCAAGTAGGTACTTTGACTAAGTCATATTAGTCTTTTACTCCTGTTTCTCAATATCCTTATCCCTAGAACGTATGCAGCTTCTCTGAGGCCCTTCATAGAGAAACACTTCCCAAGCCAGGACTTAACCTCCTCCAAGGTTGGAATGTCGTTTCCTATGAGCAGTATGTCATCCACATACAACACGAGAAAGTTAACTATACTCCCACTAGCTTTGACATATATGCAGGACTCATCCTCGCTTCTCGAAAATCCAAACTCTTTGACTTTCTCATCGAAACAAAGATTCCATCTGTGAGATGCTTGTTTCAATCCATAAACGGATTTCTCAAGCTTACACACTCTATTAGGGTACTTTGCATTTACAAAACCATCTGGATGATTCATGTAAACATCTTCAGCTAACTTCCCATTAAGGAAAGTGGTTTTGACATCTATTTGCCATATTTCATAATCATGAAATGCAGCTATGGCTAGCATAACCCTTATAGATTTATTCTTAGCCACTGGTGAGAAGGTCTCATCATAGTCAACTCCAGGAGTTTGATTAAAGCCCTTCGCAACCAATCATTCCTTATAAGTGTGTACTTTCTCATCCATGTCGGTCTTCTTCTTGAAGATCCATTTGGACCCGACTGTCTTACGGCCCGGTACATTGTCAACCAAGTTCCAGACTTGATTGTCATACATGGACTGAATCTTGCTGTCCATAGCCTCTTTCCATTTCGCAGACTCGGGGCCTGCCATGGCTTCCTTGTAGTTGTTAGGTTCATCCAAGTTTACCAGTTTACTATCACTAATAAATGTGTCACCTTCAGTAGTAATATGGAAACCATAAAACTCAGGTGTCTGCCTTACTCTACTGGAACGCCTTAGAGGCGAGGACTCGTCAATCAGTTCAACATGAGTTACCTCCTCAGGTTGAGCGCTAGCGTTTGAGGTTCCTTCATCGTTTATCTCTTGAAGCTCTTCAAGGTCAATTTACCTCCCACTGTCCTCTTGGCATATGAGTTCTCTCTCACGAAAGATTCCCCTCCTCGCAACGAAGACAACATTGTCACTTGGTCTATAGAAGAGATATCCAAAGGATTTATGTGGGTAGCCGATGGAAATACATCGCTCACTTCGAGGTTCGAGCTTGTCGTGAGTTTCTTTTCTCATAAAAGCCTCGCAACCCCAAACCTTGATGTGTGCTAACGAGGGAACCTTCCTTTTCCATATCTCGTGAGGTGTTTTGGAAACCTTTTTAGTTGGGACTAGATTAAGGATATGGGTGGCAGTCTCTAAGTCATACCCCCAGAATGAGATAGGTAACGAACCTCGACTCATCATAGAACTAACCATGTCTAGCAAGGTTCGATTGCGCCTCTCAGCCACAGCATTAAGCAGTGGTGTCCTAGGTGGCCTCAATTATGAAACAATTCCACATTCCTTAAGATAGTCTTGGAACTCGATACTAAGATACTCTCCTCCTCGATCGGATCGGAGCATCTTTATCTTCCTGCCCAGCTGATTCTCCACTTCTTGCTTAAACTCTTTGAACTTTTCAAAGGTTTCTGACTTATGCTTGATTAAGTAAATATACTCATATCTACTATAATCATCAGTAAAAGTCACATAGAAGCGGTTAGAATCCCTTGTGGCGGATCTGAAGGGTCCACACACATCGGTGTGTATGAGATCCAACAAACCCTCACTCCTTTCACAAGTACCAGTAAAGGGTGACTTGGTCATCTTTCCAAGCAAACAAGATTCACAAGTGTCATCCGACTTTAAGTCAAATGACTCCAAGACTCCATCTTTTTGGAGTTGGGCTATGCGCTTCTTGTTAACATGTCCAAGACGACAATGTCATAAGAATGCGTTATCCAAACTATTGGACGAATCGTGCAATACATTATTTCCTAAGTTATATACAACCATCACAGTTTCATATATACCATTACAAGGTAATGCTTCAAAATAAAATACACCATTATAATAAGCATTAATACTACCAATTTGATTGTTAAAAGAAAAGGTAAAACCTTGTTTATACAAACTATGAAAGGAAATAAAATTTCTCGCCATATCTGATGAGTAGCAACAATTATTCAAATCTAAATTTAACCCACTACTAAGCAATAAAGTATGAACTCCAATCTTGGTGATAGGCAACTTTTTCCTATTCCCCATGAATAAGTTCATCTTCCCGTTCTCTACATCGCTACTTCTTTTTAGTCCCTGCAAATCAGAACAAATGTGAAAACCACATCCTGTATCAAGGACCCAAGAATTATCATGTGATGAGTTATTAGACAGAATAGTATAAATACCTAAGAAGGAGGGTTTGATCTTCCCATACTTTATGTCCTGCAAGTATTTGGGGCAGCTTCGCTTCCAGTGCCCTTTTTCATGAAAATGGAAGCACTTTGCTTCCTTAGGGTTTGAGGAGGGTGTAGCAGGACCACATTTGGACCCACTAGAAGAGGATCCAACATGGGACTTTCCCTTGTGGCTCTTTGATGAAGATTTCCTCTTCTTTCCTTTCCCATGTCCAATTGCCAAGAAAGGGGCAGTAGCAGTAGGAGTAGATACAACAGATTTTCCTTTAAGACTACTTTCAGCAGTCCTTAAAAGTCCTTGAAGCTTGCTTAGAGTCACCTCCTCCTTGTTCATATGATAGGTCATATGAAACTTATCATAACAAGGAGGTAAAGAGTGAGGATAATGTCAATTGCCAATTCTTCATCTAAATTGACATTCAGCTTTAGCAAGCGGTCCACAAACATTTGCATCCTTTGCAAGTGGGCCGTGATAGACTCTCTATCCTTCATTTTGGTAGTAATCATGGAGGCTATGATTTCATACCTTTCCTGCCTTGCACTTTGATGGTACCTTTCCATCAAGTCTTGGTGCATTTCATAAGGCCAAAAGTCCTCATAGGACTTCTGAAGCTCAACAATCATGGTAGCAATCATAATACACGACACTTGGGTCGCGTCCCTCTCATGGGCCTTGTATTCAGCAATCTGTTCGGGAGTAGCGGTAGATTCATTAATTTCCTTAAGCTCTTTATCTAGGACATATTCTTTGTCCTCATAGCGAATGGCCATTCGGATGTTTCGAATCCAATCATTGAAGTTCGATCCATCAAATATGACCCTCCTACATAGGTTCATGAGGGAGAAAGACCCTGAAGGGTTTGGGTTCAAAGCAGTGTTGGAAGACATATGAAAAGAAAGACAAAGTTTAGATTAGATAGTGATTGTTAATATAGCACCCAAATGAAATATTAAGGCTAGGACCCAACACAATATTTTACAATTCGGAAGAGGGATGCCGTAATCCAATTGCAAAATATTTGAAGGTAGGTAAATGACGATTTACCAATTTCCACCATGAAAAATGAAATTGATTATTAAGTTTTAAATGAATTTAAATTCCTAGATTCTTTTGAGATTCATTGAACTTTTCAATGGCATGTTTAAATCTCGATTATGCGCTTCAAGTTTGTAACTGGGATGTCGAGGATCACAAACAAGGTGTGAATAACCATGAAAATTAACTTGGTACACTTAATCTTACAAATCATCCAATCAATGTGTCGGTTAACCACACACGCTCCATTGATCCATGATTAACATTAAGCTATCCTTTGCCACACATTGTTAGTCCCAAATTAGTGTGCCGGTTAACCACACATACTCCACTAACGACTTAACAAGGTGCAAAGTGCAATTTCATGGAATAGCACCATTTTCACATTTTTTCTAAAGTAACTAAGATTGGGAGTTTATAAAAGTTTAGTTACTTTAATAATTATCATTATACTTATTAATGGGAATTAATGTCCTATCCTACCCGTTCGGCTAACGACCCTCCACCAGTCAAGGAAGCGGTGGGTGAGAGTGGACACCCATTAAACCACCATTTTATAGGCAGTAACCTTATACCCCCTTATAGATCGGCTTCGTGAATAAGGCCTGCTTACGGTAAGACTGACTTGTCATATATATATATATATATATATATATATATATATATATATATATATATATATATATATATATATATATATATATATAAGTATTAAACTGTAATATTATACCAGTATAAGGGTTCAATTTTAAACTTTTAAAATTCTAGGGTTTGGAATTAAAGTTTCATAAATGAGGCTCTTCAAGTTCCAAAACTTGAGGGCAAGTTTTGTAACTTTTCAAGACTTTTGATTTCCATAACTTATGGATTTTAAAGTTCCATGAATGAAACCTTTCAAATTCCAAACTTGAGGACAAGTTATGAAACCTTTCAAGATCTCTTGAATTCTATAACTTACAATAGTTAATGGTTTCATAAATAAAGACTTTTCATATTTCATAACTTGAGGACAAGTTATGGAACTTTTGAAGAACACATAGATCAAACTAAACTAATCCAATTATCATATAATTCATCATTTACCAATTTGACGTAGTTCATATTCAAGATAGTTTCAAATTTTACTAATAATTAGTTTTTTCATAAAATTAAGTAATTATCTTAAAATTTGATAACCTTTTTGGTTTTGGATGGGGATAAACATTACCATACTAGTAAAATCAAATTTTATGAACCAAAACAGTTTGTGGTAATGATCCTAATCCAAAACAGGCCAAAAACTCGAAAAATCTGCTACCAGATGAGCCAACTCGTCGAGCCAGGCTTTGGGCTCGTCGAGTTCAAGGCAAAACTCATCCAAATCGTCGAGTTCATATATGGACTCGTCGAGTTCACCAGACAGTGGACAGAAAAGTCATTGTTCCAACTTTGAAAATCACACATTTGCATCAATATAATAGAAAAACACCCTAAGCTCTGATACCACTGATGAGTTTTATGTACTCTAACATTCCTATGGTGCACAAACAACCCTAATTCTTTGGATCTAAGTTTTCTCTAATTATACATGCAACATTGTTTTTCCAAAGCATAAAGCCTAAACTAGCATGCAAGGTAACATTTGAATCATAAAAACAATTAGAAGATTACCTTATGTAGTAGCTTGCTTGTCTTTGACCTTTAGGAGCCTAGCACCTCAAGTGTGATGCCTCAAATGTCTTATAACAAACCAAGAACAAGAGAATAGACTTGAGAGAGAGGTTAGGGAGATCAAAATTGGCTAGCCACACTATAGTGTGCATGGGTGCCGATCTTAGGTGTTAGGGACTTCTTTTATAGCTTAGGATTACAACCATGCAAACCCTAATAACTCTTCATATTTCTTAGCCTTTTGGGCTAAACCTTCTTGGACTTTCACATAGGTTTAGTCCAACTCTAATCAACATGAGTCATGAGTCCAACTAGAAGTATTACTGATTTACTTTATCAGTCCCTATATCTTTAATTAGTTTCTTTTGATCACTAAATTAATATCAAATTAATTCTTGATCAGTACTAATTAAATCATGTGATTTCTCAATTAATATATTATACTTATAATATATTAATAAACCACAATAACCACTTCCTCAAGTATCCATCCTATCAAATTGTTCCAGAGTGTTACAACCCAAATGGACCATGCTATTATCGGGTCAAGTACATACCAATTATAGTTATGAGCTTAGACACCTAATCCAACAAGATCTGGGAAATATGAGATATTTTCTAGGAATTGAAGTTTTTCAGTCACCAACTAGAATTCATGTGTCTCAATAAAAATACACAATTGAGATGTTGACTCGTTTCAACATGTTGGATTGCAATGCGGTTGTAAATCCAATTGTTCCCGGTTATCGATTGAAGATAGAAGATGGAGAGCCTACGAATGAGACTCTATTTAAAAGTTTAGTGGGAAGCCTAATGTATATCACCACCACAAGACCAGACGTCCAGTTTGTATTAAGCTATATCATTCGTTTCATGTCCAAGCCAACTGAAACTCACTTTGCGGCTGCAAAAAGAATTCTTCGATATCTCCAAGGGACTTTCGGTTATGTCATTTGGTACAAAAGAGGTGGAAGTAGTAAAATGGAAGTATTTACTGACAGTGATTTCGCAGGTGATCAAAATGATCAAAAAATCACATTTGGTCACTTGATTCTATGGGATGGAGCTGCAGTTACTTGGTCCTTAAATAAACGAAGCATAATTGCTCTATCCTCTATAGAAGCAGAGCACGTGGCAGAAGCTGCCTGTGCATGTCTGTGGATTCGCGAAATCCTTGAAGAACTAGGACTGAAACAGGAAGAAAAGACAATGATCAAGTGTGTCAACACTTCCTCAATTAAGTTATCCGAAAATCCGATCTTCCATGGCATGTGCAAACACATACGGGTAAAATTTCACTTCTTTCGTGATTGGGTTGGAAAAGCAATCATCGAATTGCAACATGTTGGAACGAATGAACATGTTCCAGATATATTCACTAAGCTAATGCATCGAGAAGTATTCCTGAAGGTAAAAGAAAGACTTGGAGTCTGTTTGCTTCAAGACAAACAAAACATTGACAACAATGTTTAGTTTAAGGGAAGGTTTGTTGGAGTTATCAGTTTCTAGGAGTTATCCATTTGCAAATAAATAAATTGAAGAATAAAGTTGTTTGGCCAAGAAAGCACACACGTTTTACCTAGTGTTTAGCTTTTTCGTTTTTATCTTAGCTTTTTGGTTTTATCTTAGCTTTTCCGATTTCCTTGTTACTTTCTTATTTTCCTTCGTGTATTTAATAGCCTCTTTGACTCTCTGAATAAAGCACTTGATTTGAGTTAGAACACCATACCGTTTGAATAGTCTTTCACTATTACGATCATTCGTCACCACAACAATTCAAATCCACCATTTACCATCACATTCAAGAAAAATTATATTTAAATCCTTGAACAGATGTAGTTACTGATGTCACATGGTTTTAGAAGAAATGGGCAAAAGAGGGACGTGTGGATATGGTGGTTTTCGCAAAGTATTAGGAGCGGAAAAAAGTGTGTGTGTGGGTCATGAGTAAAGAGGAGAATGAGGAGATTGTGAGTTTTGCGGTGTTTTTCTTTTAAATGAACATGTACAATGATAATATCTTTCTTCTTTGGAATTGTGTTGGACAATGAAGATGACCGAAAAACTAATGATGACCGGAAAAGATGAAAGTGACTAAATGTTTACAAGTTAGTTTGATGGTATATACAAAAATATTAGTTTAATGATGTTTTTTAAACAACAAATATGAATTTAATGATGTTTTTTGAACAACCTGTTAGACTAACAAGTTAAAATGATATTTTTTGAACAACATAAATTATATATAAAAAAATCATTTAGATCAAAACATTGTCCGGTGCCACTCATTGTCTTGGATTGCTATCTTCATTGCACCCGTTGTTGTGGATTGCTATCTTCATAATCGTCCTCGACCACTCTTGTAGGTCATATATTTTATGATATAAAGTGACATTTAATTATTGTACATGTTGTTGTTTGGTTTATTACACAAAGTCAAAAACTGATTACAACTTGTAATCATTAAAAATCTTCACATAAAACTGAAGAGAAACCGATTATTAGAAAGCTAAATACAACAATCTATTATTATATTTTTTTGTTTTTGTTGCCACATTCAAATAAAAATTCGGACTCGTTTTATTTTATTTTATTTTATTTTTTAACGACAAATCTAATCTATTCCTAAAATACTCCTTAATTCAACTTATGTTTTTAACGTGACTTGAACATTCAACCTTAAGCAGGGAGGGACTAAAAATTTGGACTCGTTACTCTAAAATTAAATGGATTCCCCTTATTTTCATTTATCATCGGCTCATCGTGCATAATGTTTTTTTTTCCAATAATTTTGCCACAAATAAAACAAATTGAATAAGACAAAAGTCGATTAAACGTTATTTAGTTATTTAGAACTTGTCTCTTAAACCGTTTTTATTCAATAATTTATATTATTATTCAATAATTTATAGTATTTTTCTCTCTTTCAAAAGACCCGTTTTAAGCCTCCACCAGCCGATGCCACCTCCCTTCCATCGTTTTGGCCATCTATGAAAACGAGCTCTCTTTCCCCCTCTTCCTTGTCACCAACGAACAAACACTTCACCACTTCTCCCACCCTCTCCATCAATCTTTTGCAGACCTAAAGCACCATCATCTTTAATCTGTCGTCGAAATCTATGAAAACATACCTCTCTTTCCCCGTTTTCTATGTTGCCAACGAACAAACACCTCACCACTTCTCCCACCCTCTTCATCGTTTTTTGCAGACCTAGAGCACCATCATCTTTAATCCGTCGTCGGAACTAGGGTTTTCAGATTTTTCGTAGCTGGAGAAGATGAAGCTTCAAACCTACACCACCACCTATTTTAGTCGGAAACACCATCACCACCGAAACAACCCTCTAAAAAAGCTTATGGCCTTTTAAGAATAATCGATATTTGAAAATAGATTTCATATGCATGTGTTCATATCATTTTTGGATTTAGGGTTAATAGAATCAAAGAAGCATACAGTGACATTGAATCAAATCGGAGCTAAAATCATCCCATAAATGGAATCTAAAATCGTGCGTGCCATGTATTCTTGGAGAAAATCACTAATCATGACCACAACTACTGGATCTCCTTGTGCCTATAGATGGAGGAGACGAATTGAAATAAACGTGCTCCGATTTTCCTACGTTGGTCTTGATTGATGGTGGTGGGTGAAGAAGTAGCGGTGACGACTAAAGCTCCAGGGATGTTTCTGGTGGCCAGACGTAACATCGATGACAGGTGAGATTTTCCTTTTAGGAGAGATACACAATTAGGGGGGGGGGGAAGAAGGGTAGGTGGGTGGGATTTTATTTTTGATTTTTTTAATTAAAATGTCTTAAATGAATAATAAAAGAAATTAAAAAACTAGTTACCAAAGGGACATATTAGTCATTTTAGGTTGGGTGTGGACAAAAACCTTTAAAAAATCCTAATCATAAGAACCAAAACTATAGAAGGTATCCAAAATCAATCCATAACGCATCACCAAACGTTTTTTAATCAAAACCATTTATTTTTGACAAATATATAGATCACTTTTGCTATTTTGTCTCAGATGAAATATAGGGTTGTCAATGTAAATTAGGGGTGAGCATTTGGACCTGTGGACCGGACCGGACCGGAACCGGACCGTTTTTTTGGACCCCCGGGCCGGTTCTCGGTTCTAGGATTTAGAGCCGGTCTGGTACGGCCGGTTCCACGTAAAAACCGATTATGGACCGACTTATTTTTTAAAAAAATTGTATTTTGCGAAAAAATTTTAAACAAGCATACCTCATTCGTTTTAAGTCGGATTGACATGTGGTTTTTTTCAACGTATAATTTAGAGTTTGTAGATGATTTTTTACTATAATTTTGATGTTTTTGGTGTTATATTCGATGAGTTATAATCCTTCAAAGATGGGATATCAAAGCTGAAATATTTTAGTTTTTCAGCAAGAAATTTAAACTTTTGTATTCTGTGAAATTCTTTAAACAATCATATCTCATTCGTTTTAAGTCGGATTGACATGCGGTTTTTCCAACGTGTAATTTAGAGTTCATAGATTATTTTAGACTATAATTTTATTGTTTTTGGTGTTATATTTGATGAGTTACAATTCTTCAAAGATGAAATATCAAAGCTGGAATATTTAAGCCTTTCAGCAAGAAAATTTAAACTTTTGTATTTTGTCAAATTCTTAAAATAAGCATATCTCATTCGTTTTAAGTCGGATCGGACATGTGGTTTTTTCCAACGTGTAATTTAGAGTTTGTAGATGATTTTAAACTATACTTTTATTGTTTTTGGTGTTATATAAGATGAGTTACAGTCTTTCAAATATGAGATATCAAAGCTGGAATATTTCAGCTTTTCAGTAACAAATTTAAAATTTTGTATCATGTTAAATTCATTAAACAAGCATATCTCATTTGTTTTAAGTCGGATTGACACGCGGTTTCTCCCAACATGTAATTTAGAGTTTGTAGATGATTTTAGACTATATTTTTGTTGCTTTTGGTGTTATATTCAATGAGTTACAATCAATCAAAGTTAGGATATCAAAGCTGAAATATTTCAGCTTTTCAACAATTATTTTAGACTGTAATTCTGAATTTTATGTATCTTTTGACAGATAAATCATATGAAAGGGATCTTGATAGAGTACTAGAAAATTCTGACTGCGAAATTGTAATGGATATGGTGAACTTCTTTGAAAAATTCAAGACAAAAACAGAGTTTGGTTCGCCTACATCAAAACCTTTGGTAAATCTTTTTATGCGGGAAGTCTTAGATGTGGACATACATCTAAGAAAGTGGTTAACCAAACCAATGTTTCTCGAAATGGTAAAGGACATGAAGACGAAATACGACAAGTATCGTGGTGCCTACAACAAGACGAACAATTTTATGTACTTTGCGGTTTTACTTTATCGTACCACCAAATCACCTTTTTTGTTACATGCATTTTAAAAAAATGATCGGGTACATGGAACCATCATTGACCTCCGTATGCATTTGTTGGTAAACTTGATATATATCTTAGTTGGTAAATATGTTAGATTCAGATGACAATATATATATATATATATATATATATATATATATATATATATATGTTTGTGCTAATTGTTGCCGGTCCAAATGGGTCCAAGAACATGAAACCTGGACCTAGACCCGGACCCGGACACAGACACGGACACGGCTCATCCGGTCTGGTCCACGGTTTACAATATTCTTCATAACCGGTCCGGTCCAAAAGTCGATCCGGTCCAAATGCTCATTCCTATAAATGATTGGAACCGCGATGGTGGCACGGTGAGGTCACCACACTAGTACAAAATGACTAAAAGAACCCGGTTAAAAGCTTAAAAGAACCTGGTTTTCAACCGGGTTTTATGTGGGGCGAGTCCTATTTGAAAAAAGCAATAAAACCCGGTTTAACAACCGGGACTTATTAATATAATATATTCCGGTTCCTATTAACAAAATTGGGTCCTTTCTTACTAAAAACAAGCGCTTGTGTGTGGTCATGTAGCTCGGTTCTATAGCATACAATCGGGTCCTTTTAAACTTGTAATCCCAGTACATTATGGTTACAATTCATTTGGTATTCCGCAAATCTCTGCCATCTCATAATTTTCATTTGTGTTTCTATTAAGCTTGAAAAAGTTGCAAAAACATCAACAACCTACAAAACAACATAATATTAATAAATCAAGAAATTTAGATATATAATAAACAAGGGAAGAAAGAAGAGCAAAAGTTTATTAAAACCTCTTGATAGATGCAAATTACTTAACCTCCTTTCACCCACAAACTGAAAACCACAACCAATAATTCTCTTGTCCCACTTCAAAAGATACCTATCAGTACCAGCACAGAAAGATAAATAAATAAATCACAGAATACTAACTAACTATAAACATGTAATCACATACCTGTTATCATAGAGGATGCATCTAATCTTGAGCTTGATACCATGAAAAAAAAAGCTAAAGCTTTCACTAACCCTTATTGCCTGTATATAGTGGAAAGTGACTCAAAGTGTATCCTTAAAGGAATCATTTGTATACACTACAATAATAAATACAATATACTTATTATTTCCTACTTTAAGGAATCATCTACAAGAAACCTCCCCATGGCATGTTTAGAATGAACTAGCATCCAATAGCAAATGTAACTAGATGGATTTTACACCTGTCGGGGCTTTATCAATATCCTCAAAAGCAACCCAAAATTCATTAATGATATCCTATAAGTAGAAAAAACACATCCACGTTAGATTTACAGCTAACTAATTAAGAAAAAAATAACAAAAAAGGAACTAACTAACCTGAGTAAGGGAACTAGGCTGGCACCTAAACTCACCCAATTGTTCACAACTCCTGATTAGTGTTTTTCCATCAATCTGCACATCCATGAGAATGGAAATAACTAAAAAAGGGAGATGTTCCAGTAATAACGATAGTGGTGGTGTTGGTGGTGTTTTCTTGCCATCTTTTGAATCATTTGGAACAAATTCAGATGATTTCTCAACAAACTTCATGGCTTTTTAGATATTTTGGTTGTCAAATCTGCCACTTTAGCTTGATATTTCTTTCCTACATAAGATGTTCCAGTAAACCACGCTCAAATGTGCACTAATCTTCTTGATCAAACTCCTCTTCTCTTCATTGCCATCATCTCTCTTCCCATCATTATTTCCCTCCGCTTATGCTTCCTAAATGTAAAATTGCTCCACTTTCTCTACTATTATGTTCACGCTGAATCACTTTTCGCATATCCACCGGTCCTCCTTGAAAATTCATACAAATCCCGGTTTAAATAAAAGAAAAACAACACAAAACATGATTATTTGAACTATACTCGATGAAATCGAAAAAAAAACACCAAATCGAATAATGCTCTTTAATTGAATAGTTAATGTGATCAATGATTGCGTACCTTCCATTGCCTTTTTAGAAAAAAAAAATAGTATAGTGGGAAGAAGCTGATGCAGAAGGTGTAAGATAGACTAGATTGCGTTTCATTTTAACATTGAATCCTGGCACCCAAAAATCTACCGCTACAAGGATGGGGATAATTAGGGTTTTGCACTAGGGAGAAAATTAGCCGAAGTAAAAGAGATGACAATGAAGTCTTAGGAGTAAATTCTCATTTATGAAGAAGAAGCCAAAAATTTAGTGGTTTCATAAGATGCGATAGAGATAACCAGTAACGTGTAGGAATATGAATGGTTGATGAAGCCAAATACCTATGAGGGGCCGGTTCGATTTCAGTCTCAGAATTTTCCACTGGGAGGGAAACCTACGTTGGCGGGAGATTAGAATTTTTTGAAAGCGAGGCAATTAGGTTTGGGGGGAGATTAGAATTTTTTGACCGCCATAGGAGGGAAATCCGCTGAAATTGGTGTTATATACTTAGGACTCGATCGTAACAAAGGGAGTGGGTCATTTATTCGAGCATAAAGCCCGGTTTCTTATTTTAAACCGGGTCGTTTAAGATTTATGTCATAGAATCCGGTTTCTTTATAATATAACCCGTTGTTTTAAAAAAACGGGTCTCATATAGCGTGTCCTATGTCCCTTTTTGTAGTAGTGCCATATCTAAACAAATATTATAGGGTTGTCAATATAAATGATTTGAACGGATGGTGGAACGGTGAGGCCACCATATCTAAACGCCTTCTAAAAATATCACAATTTCTGAAAATAAAGAAATGAAAAATTAAAAATTAAAAATTAAAAATAAAAATAAATAAATAAGACTCCTCATATATATCTAACCGAGAATACCAACTCCTTTTGACAATTTAGAAGAGAAGGTTAACGAAATGTCTCTCACCGTCCAGTTCTTTCTCATCTCCTGTCTTCCTTTGCTTATCTTCTTAATCCTTTTGAAAACACTTTTTTCGTCTTCAAAACCACACGAAAACCTACCACCATCTCCACCAAGGTTACCGTTGATAGGAAACCTTCACCAACTTGGTTCCAGCCCACACCGCACCCTCCAAGCCATGGCTCAAACCTACGGTCCATTGATGATGATTCGCCTTGGCACCGTGCCAGTGCTTGTCGCATCCTCTGTTGATACAGCTCGAGAGATTTTGAAAACTCATGATTTAGTTTTTTCAAGCAGACCGAAATCAAAAATCCCTGATAAAATTTTCTATGGCTCCAAAGACATAGCTTTTTCGCAGTATGGAGAGTATTGGAGGCGGGTAAAGAGCATTGCGGTGATCCATCTCTTAACGAACAAAAGGGTTCAGTCGTATAGGCATGTCAGAGAAGATGAGATGTCTCTTATGATTAAAAGGATTGGTGAAGCTCATGAATCGGTGGTTAATTTGAGCGAGTTGCTTATTTCACTTACAAATAATGTTGTTTGTAGGGTGGCTTTGGGGAGGACATACGATGGGAAGAAATTTAAGGGATTATTAGAAAGGTTTTTGGTATTGTTGGGAAGTTTTACTGTTGGGAGTTATATTCCATGGTTAAGGTGGGTAGATCGGTTGAGTGGATTAGAGGGAAGAGCTAACGAGGTTGCTAAACAATTTGATGAATTTCTTGACGGTGTTATTGAAGAACATGTAAACAAAAATGGAGTTGGCGTTGAAGCCCAAGATCTAGTTGATATCTTATTAGAAATTCAAAGAGATAGTATGACCGGATTTCGTCTTGAACTAAATGAGATTAAAGCTATCATCTTGGTAAGGTTTCATTAGATCTTTGACCTTTTTTTCTTGTAACGATCATCGGTTGAAGAATGCATAAAACTTGTTATGTAATGATAATACACAACCATTTATGTTGATCTTGTGCAGGACGTATTTGCTGCTGGAACTGATACTACGTTTACAAACTTAGAGTGGGCAATCAGCGAGCTGTTAAGACACCCGCAAACAATGAAAAAACTGCAACAGGAGGCACGAGAAATAGGTCAAGGAAGATCAATGATCACCGAAGACAACTTAGATAACATGCCGTACCTAAAAGCCGTTCTCAAAGAAACCCTACGGCTACACACTCCGATCCCACTACTTGTTCCTCATGAGTCGACACAAGATGTCAAACTACTTGGCTACGACATCACAGCAGGAACACAAGTGATCATCAATGCATGGGCGATAGCAAGGGATGGTTGCATATGGGAAGAACCAGATAAGTTTAGGCCAGAGAGGTTTTTGGACACTCCTATTGATTACAAAGGGTTTCATTTTGAGTTGATACCATTTGGTGCTGGGCGCCGAGGGTGTCCTGGTATTCAGTTTGCCATGGTTGTTAACGAGCTTGTTTTGGCTAATTTGGTGTATAAGTTTGATTTTACATTAACTGGTGGAGAGGATTTGGACATGAGTGAGACCATTGGTCTTACTGTTCATAAGAAGTGTCCTATTCTTGCTGTAGTAACTCCTTGTGTTAATTAGTAGTTGATGGCTGTTTTGGTTTGTTTGAGAGGACTTTGAGAGGTTATGAAACTATATACTAATTAAACGTCTTTAGTATATGCGAAACCTATATGTATGGAAAAATGATAAGTTTGTATTTATTATACAAGTGAAACAATATCTTTCTTACATCTTGCTTCTATAATTTTACACAATTCTTGCGCTAAGTTCTATTTGACTGTAACCAATGTTTTAAAAACTAGTTTTTTAGTTGAACGGTATAGTGACCGGTTTCCTGTTTAACCGGTTTAACCGATTCGACCGCGGGGTTAACCATTTTCTATATTTTTTATGTTTTTTTTTCAATATTCCTACATATAGATACATATATAAATCATGAATTTGATGTGTACAAGTTCAAACATTAAAAATACACATAAAAATAAGTTGTAGATGAATCAAAATACATTAAAATAACACATAACCATAAGTTTTAGTGTTTAGATCAATCCATATACTTCAAAAAGAAAATAAAGTATAATACCGAAACAAGATATAGTTTTAGATGAGTACAAACACATCAAAAAACTTTATAACATTTACCAGATTTTTTATTTAGAGAAAACTAAATAGATTTGAAAAAAAATCACCAAAGTTTATTATGTAAATGATTCTTTTTCATATATTTTTATTTCGGTTTAACCGGTTCTACCGATTTATTTTGACCGGTTCAACCAGGTTTTTCTAAAAACCGATCGGTTCAATCCGGTTCAGAAATCGACACAAAGCCAGTGATAATTAAACCGCTCCCTCCCCCGGGTCCCGGTCCAACCGGTTAGACTAACCGGTTCAAACCAGTTTTTAAAACATTGACTGTAACACCTCTTTCAAAATTTAAAATGCTATGGTTTTTAAAAAATTCAGGTATTAACCCACATATAGCAAAATCCGGTCCCACAAAAAAACATTAATAGATTAAAACATTGTGTGTTACCATTAAGAAATTAATACAACCATAACAAGCAAATAATAATTACATCAATACAATAAATAAGGAACTTAACAAGTTCCACTCCATTCTCTGTCTCATAACTTCTACTTCCATCTATTATCTTTCTCCTTGAATACAACCTGGGATACATGACATTAAAAAGGGATATGTAAGATAATAATGTCTCGTAAGTTATGTGAGTTCGTGACCCAAAATGTTATAAAGTAATTACATGAAAAAGCATTTCATTCATAACATAACATTATTTTAGACCATAAAACTTTTTCAAGCATTTTTAAGAAAAACTCTTTTCATACACATCACAACTATCATTTCATATCTTATCATTTCACATCTTGTCATTTCATATCTTATCATATCATTTCATTTAATCCTTTTCCATTTCCAATGCCAATATGGAAAAAACAAATCAATCCACCAAAGCATCATAAATGGTTAAGGTGAACTGAACCAAATCAGTCCACAAAGATATCGTAGTTGGTCAATGTGAACATAACCAAATTAGTCCATCAATGTATCATAATAGGACATCTACTTCGTGAAGGGAAAGGTACCGCCCCAGTAGATTCCTCTAGTGCCTCTTATGAGGTATCATGAACTGCGCAATTTTCAATATGTCTTTACTTTCTTTCCTTTTTACTTTCATTTTCCACATTATCAATACCCATATCATCATTTATAATAGTATAAGTTACTAGTAAGATATACTTTGAAAAGTCATTTCCCATATCAAACATTAGTTTTTCCAAAAAAATCTTTGCTTTAAAAAACATTATTTCTTTCAAGGAATTCTTTCAAAACATCCTTTCTAAAAACATTTGACACTTTCATTTCAAAACATTTCATATATCTAAGCATTAGTGTTTCATTATCATAAAATCATTTTGTCATGTACCCCAAAATGGGAAAAATGCCAACACGTACTCACATCAGTCATAAGAAGGGTAGCTAGTCCTCTTCTACTTCATTTCCTTAGAGCAAAACTATCCAAACACCACCTATATAACATATATACATAAGTCATTAAAATGACCAAAATACCCCTCGATAATTTTTAACATTTAGATAATCCTCAGAAGCTTATTTACTTCCTATTAGCTTATGTATAAAGTTTGAGGACAATCAAAGGTCATTTAATAGGTTTTCCATGAAAAATAGAACACTTAACAAACCATTTGGCACACCCCATGTCAAAATAACATGCCCTCGTGTTAAAAGTGTAGGACACCATTTTGTGCATAATTTTGCTAAAAGTTTTGTAACTTGTTCCCTAGACCTCCAATGGCCACCAAACTTTACCAAGTGGTTATTAAGGACTAAATAAAGGTTATCAACTTCTCAAATATTCAATTATCCCCTATCCTCATGATGACTTAATCATTAATACCTTTATCAAAATGCTAAGTTAATAATGCTTACAAACACTCGAATGAAAGGGTTAAGAGCTCAAGTTGATCAAGAACACTCTGTAATAAATATGACTTATTCCCAACTCATCTAATATATCATTTGGTCTTGTCAAGTGCTTAATTTTACACAATTCTCATGTTAATTCGATAATGGAGTTATGAAGTGTCCAATTCCATTCCAACTTTCCTATTTTTCCCTTTGGGCCAAGGCAATCACTAGAGCTAGAACCTTACTAGCATCACTTAATGTTTGTGTTTCAATATCATCTCTAGAGTGTTAATATATGTTCATGAATGTCATTTACTTTTTATATGTCAATCTTCGTGTAGTTATCCATAGATTTCCAAAAATTCCCTTATGGTTAATTATTCCATAAATTCAACTATAGATCACTCAAGCCTTCATTTTGTTGCATTCAAATCATATTATTAGTATGAACTTATGTTTATGAGTATCATATGCTCATAAAATGCTCAGATACAAAGGGTGATGTGTTTTTTTTATATTCACTAAAAAGCTTTAAAGTTACAATCCTAATTATTCAACTCTGCTAAAACACAAAAAGCCAGTGTACCTAGTCGCATAGTAGTAAAGTAGAGAGTAAATATTCGTTCATAGGGAACTGTATTCTAATTAAGAAAATAAAAGAAAAAAAGTTAAACTAAGAAAAATAACTAAAAATTATGGGTATTATCTGATTTTTCAAGTTTAGATTAACTTAAATCAATCACTAAAAACTTTAAAACTAAAGCTAAGAAAAAAAAGTTAAACTAAGAAAAATAACTATAAAGTTCTGGAACCTCTTTGTTGGCTGGTCCAACGGTTTGTATAGTTTACTATTTCCAGCGGTAAAATAGACATTTATACACATTCATAAATGTATATTTTGTTGGTTAGAACCTCTTTTTTAGGTTGTTACTCAAATCAATCAAGCTATTGGTGCTCATGGATTAATGAGCCAAGAATGCAAGACTTTGGTCGAGCAATATGGAAAGTCTATAATTGATATGCTCTTATTTGAGGTACATTTTTTTAATTTTGATTTTTTATAAACAAAATTACATAAAAAAATTACTTGTTTAATTTCAATATATTGTAGGCAAAATCGAAGAAAATATGCTCCCAATTGAAGTTATGCATGTTTGGAGACTATCATCACACTAGGTCCATTTCACACTTCTTTTACAATTATAATTAAATCATGATCACCCTAAACTATCATTCATTTTTTACGGTTCGTTCCATATTAATTATAAAACTTACCGTAACATCAAAATAACGTTCTTATGTATTTAAAATGGCTTATGCATATAGTTATTCATATGCCAATGCATATAGTTATTCATATGGATATGCATATATTTATTATTATGCATATGCATATACTTGTTCTTATCCATATGCATATATCATATACTTGTTTTTATACATATGCATATACATAAGCATAATCATATGCATATACATATACATATACATATACATATACATATGCATATATATATATATATATATATATATATATATATATATATATATATATATATATATATATAAACATAAAAAATGCTTTTTAAAATACGCATGTCCATATGCACATGTTTTTTTTAAATATACATATACACAAAAATATATGAATATGCATTAAAAATGCATTTTTTTGAAAAATTCTTTTTTTTAATATTAATTTTAAAATGTACGGAATACCACTGTTAGTTTTTTTAAAAAAAATAAAGAAAATAATTAATTCATTTTTCAAATAAGTGAAAATATACTTTATATTTCAAAATTAAGATTTAAAAAAAAATCAAAAAATTATATGTTTTTTTAATGCATATTCTTATTTTTTTTGTGCAAATATACATTTTCATGAAAATTAACTTTTAAAATTTTTTTTGTAATGCTCTTAAATATATGTATTAACATGCAACTATGAAATTTGGTAACTAAATTCATTGTAGAATCCAGTTCTAGGTGGATGTTGATTCATATATCATTGATGTAAGGTAACACCGTAAATTTTCAAACAAATTTTTCATTTTTAAAATCACATAACTCTCATAATACATTTCACAAAAATCTCATTTATTTAATTTACAAAAAGCAACTCCATAATTGTTTGATTAATAATCCAGGATCCTCGAAACATAACTCTTTCTCTAGTATGTACAATCAAGCCGGCGCCTTCCTGCGTTCCTGAGAAGAACCTGAAACACATATCACATAACACGGTAAACACGAAGCTTAGTGAGTTCCCCAAAATACCACACACATCACATTAGCCACTCGAGGCTAACTCAATACGACCCTCCGATCAATGTGTCTCAATGGAGACCCTCCGGTCCCACAACTCGGGTGGACCCTCCGGTCCTAACTCAATAAGCTCATAACAATAATACTCAGCATAAATCACAAAGACATAATGCAGAATATCACAATACACAGGTAAGCACATAAGACATCACGGTCAGACAAAGATACAACTCATGGTAACTATAGTGAGAAGACTCACCTCAAATGATGAACAACTCCTAAAAATGTTGTTGCTACGCACCGACCTCTATCTCTGAGCCAAACCCACAATTAACCCAATTACGATCTAACCCGTTAAGAGCTTAGCTCATATCACAGATCTGGACTTCCTAGAGGCTCTTACTCCATAAAGTCTGTGACTTTAAGCCTTTGCATGGCTGGTAAAGTCACAAACACCCAAAACTCTCATTTTCTCATCTCAAATGCACATATCTCCTGCATGGGTTGATACAAACGTCCAAGTCTTGATTTTTATAACTCGACACCACTAAAGACACTCAAAGAAGCTGATAATAACCTCTGGAGCTCAATATCTCATAAAGTCTCCAACTTTGGGACTAAAAACCTAAAATACACTAAAATGATGCACAAATCAAAAGAGTGAGAAAGCTTTGAGCTTTATACCTCAACATGAAGCTTCCAACTCAGATAAGCTCAGATCCAAAGCATGGAATCCCACTCCTTCTCCTTCTTCTTCAAGGCTCCTTCTTCACTCCAAAGAACCACAAGATCACTCAACATCTCACAAATGGTGACACAAGCTCAATGGACGAGTATTTAGGGTTTGAGAGGGTTTATTGTCTGAGCATGGTGGCCAGGAATGAGGCCATATTATTCTTTATATATGGACACCCCCTCATTTAGGGTTTTCATTTTGTGCCTAGTACGCCCAACGTACCCTCTGGTATGCCCAACGTAGTAGGTGGCTCCGCTTAAAAGTCACGCACATGAGTACGCTAAGCGTACACACACGTACGCCCAAAGTACTCAACTGTCACCTTTCTCAAATAAGGGGCTTATCCTGCCAAAGCTTCAAACTTCCATAGTTTCCTTGATATAACTTCGTTTCCAATGAACCTCATATCCACGGAAAGGTAAAGAGAAGCCCTATGCTTCTAGCAACTCGTCGCAGCCCCGAGGCTTCCTCATGCCCGGGTTGCAGCCCTCGAACCCTAATCACGGACGGTCCGAAACAGGATGTTACAATTCTCCCCCACTTGAATTAGATTTCGCCCTCGAAATGGCTCCTTATCAACACATAGATCGAACCCAATAACCCTAGAAGCACCATCGAAAGGACCTCATATCATACAACAATCTCTTCCAAAGACACCTGGACCCAACAGGAAATCACGACCCCGAAGAAGGACTGATATTGCCATATTTATACATATTTTTAGGCAATATTTATTTACATTTTTATTAATATTTTGGTTAATTGCATATGATAATAGTACTTATAAGAATAAATTGTTATTTGCAGCCAAAATAGAGGCATTTTCGAAGTAAGGGACCAGAATTGACAATATTTGGAACTTTGGAGGCTTGAAGGGAAGAAGGATGAAAAACTCAGCAAAAAAAAGCGTTCTCACGATGTAAATTGTTCATGATTCACGACGTGAGAAGAGTATTCCAAAAGATTTACATCCGGGTGAAAGAGTCCTTGTCGAATACGAAAAGATCGCATTCACGACGTGAATCCGTATGGTTCACGACGTGAACTAGGGAAATCAGAAAACTATAAATTCCCTTGCCCATTACGATTTGAGAACTTCTTGGCTGAGAGAAAAGGTGGCCTGAAGACGATTTGGAGCAGAAGAAGAGTCCTGGAAAAGGCTTTAAACACCAAAAGGGGGTAAAGGTTCATAATTAGTTAATTAGTTTGATAGTTATGAACATGTTTGATAATTTGATTTGTGTTTGCTTACTTGTTACTATGAGTAGCTGAATCTAGCAGCTCTTGTCTAGCTAGATGAAGCTTCTGAATTATGTTTTAGCTTAATGACTATTGAATATGTTTAGTTGGTAAATTGCTTGTGTTTGATTATCATTACCTAGCATGTTATTTTAGTTTCTTAGTTGCTTAAATTCATGTTCTGTGTAGCTTAGTGACCATTAAATTACATGAACTTGAAACCCAGTAATTTAGTGAACATTGAATTGCTAGAGCTAGGATCGACCAAAATCTTAGATAAGTGATAAAAGTAACTAATTTAGCTGTGCTAGAGGACATAATTTATGACCATAAATGTGTTTGCTTAGATAAATCTTACATAGCTCACTTATAACTAATAACTAATTCTGTGTTTTGCTTATGTGTGACCATACAAGGTAATTCATGAATTGGTAAAAAGATTAGTAAATTTGGACTTAAATTAATAATTACATAATAATCGGTGACCAACTTTGATAATACATAATTATTAGCTAAACATAAATAAAGAAGTGGATTCAAACTAGACAGGAGTAATTTTAATTAATTGATTGAATTTTGTGACTTAAGTTTATCTGGTCTTGCAAAATCAGATAAAACCCCATCTTTATTCTAAAAATACGTTAATTTAGTAAATTAATTAGTTGACACCGTTCCCTGTGATCGACACCCGACTTACCCAACTATTCTATAATTCGACTAGGTACACTGCCTAGGTGCATTTTAGTTAGTTAAGTTAGTAGGGTTATAAATTATAAAATTAGTGGGTACTTTTGTGCACATCAAGTTTTTGGCGCCGTTGCCGGGGAACGGCTTAGTAATTGTTGATTTATTTACTTTAAATTAATCGATCCTTTTTGTGGGATAAAACCTGCAAAGAGTTATTTTTCAGTTTCAACTTTTTTTTTGGCATTACATAACTCACGACGTGGGTATTACAATATTCAAGTCGTGAATACTGTGATCCTAGTTTTCTTTGTTTTTAGTTTGTTTTTCTATTTTAGTTCAGTTTTACGTTGTTATTTTGTTTGTTTTGCAGAAGTTGATGACCAGAGGATCCAACACACCTTTGGTGCCACCACTTGAAGATCCAGAGTCTACGCTGCACAAAAAGAATAATAAGAAGTCGCCTTTACAAGAACTGAAATTAGCCTTTTCAAGGAAGTCAGGAAAGACAACGGGAGAATCGAGTTCAGCCTCAAAGAGCAAGTTTGAAGTCTTCGATCAATTTCCTAATCCACACGAGACCGAGTACGAATCAGAAACAAAATTTGGACTTTATACGAGTGAACCCGAGAACGAGCCAGAGAACGAAATGGCGAACATTGATGAGATGGCTATGGGGGATTACAAGAAGCGCATTCGAGATGATGTGGGGCCGGGTTTAGTACATCCTACGATTCCTGCCAATGCCACATTCGAGTTAAAGGGACATATCCTTACTGCACTCAAGGATATCCCATTCTATGGGAAGGATCATGAGGATGCTTTTAAGAATTTAGACGAGGTCAATGATATTGCGGATTATTTTAATACTCCTAATATCCCAAGGGAGACAGCTTTGTTAAGGATGTTACCAGTCACTTTCAAAGGAGCTGCAAAAGACTGGTTGAAGGCTCTACCATCTGGTACAATCACCACATGGGCCCAATTGCGTGAGAAATTTCTAGATCAGTTTTGCCCATCCTCCAAAATCTCTAAACTCAAGAAGGCGATTGCCAACTTTGAGCAAAATCCGAGGGAGTCATTATACGAGGCATGGGAGCGCTACAAGGGGTTGTTAAGGAATTGTCCTCAACATGACCTAAATATTCAGCAAGAAATGTCGATATTCTATGGTGGGGTTAATGTCATGACTAGACAACTCCTTGATTCACAAGGACCACTAACAAAGAAGAACCCAAATCAGGCCAAGGAGCTGATTGAAGAATTTTCAAAGCACTCTTATGAGTATCACAACCCAGGGCGCGATGGGATAAAAGGCAGTGGAGGTGCATAAACTGAAGAGATGGCTACTGTGATGGCAATGCTTAGCACTATGGATAGGAGATTGACCCAAATGGACCAATCAATTCATGCAATTCGAGTTGGTTGCGAGAGATGTAGCGGCCCACATTTGACAAGGGGTTGCAATATGGATGAATATGGAAACAAGAAAGCTCAAGTTTGCTATTCGAGTGGGGACAAATACGATGAAGATTGGAGGAAACCAAAGAAGGAGTGGCTGCCTTACGATGAATACAAGAAGCAAAAAGAAGAGAAATTTAGGTAAACTGGTCGGGGTTTTTACCAAAGAGAGCAACCACCAGTTGAGAAGAAAGTTGATCTAGAGACCATGTTAATAAAGTTTATGGAAGCTTCAAAAAAAAGGCATGATGCTACTGATGCTATGATGATTGACCAACAATCATTATTAAAAAATCAACAAGCTTCCATCAATAACCTTGAAGTTCAACTTGGTCAACTCACTACTTTGGTAAATAAAAGACTGTCTCCACCAGTTCCTGAATTGAAGACACAATCTCACGTCATGGCCATTGATACTTGAAGAAGAAGCGATTTCTGAATTCCTTGAAGCTTTAGAAGTGGAGCCAAAGCCAGATGAACTGAAGCCTAAGAAGACAAAACTCGAAAACGAAGAATTTGCTGGAATACCAAGTTCACGTCGTGAGCACGATATGCTCACATCGTGGGCTCGGTCTGAACAGAATAATTCCGTATATGTTCCAGTTTATCACCCGCCTTTACCATTTCCGTCTCGAGCACGTCTTAGTCCACTGTAAAGGGAGCATCTGGAGTTTATTCACAAATGAAGGGTATTTCTATTAATACTCCTTTTATTGATTCACTTGCAAAAGTTCCAGAATACGCGAAGTTCCTCTGAGATCTAATAGACACTGGCCAAGAATTGAAGAAGAATTCTAAAGTGATCCTTAGTGAGGAAAGCTCAAGGGCTGTATTGGGAGAGATACCTAAGAAGATGGGAGATCCTGGACGCCTCACTCTTCCATGTGAGTTTGGTAATAATTTGAAGACATATGCTTTAGACGATTCTGGGGCTAGCATTAACTTTATGCCTTTTTCATTTTACCAAATGTTAAATATTCAGAAGATGAAGGCTACAAAAATGACAATCCACATGGCAAATCGTTCAGTGACTCACCCAAAAGGGATAGTAGAAGACATCCTAGTTAAAATTGGGAAATTCGTTTTCCCAGTTGACTTTGTAGTGATGGATATGAAAGAGGATGTGAATGTCCCCATCATTCTTGGTCGCCCTTTACTGAATACTGCTAGGGCTCTTGTCGATATTCGAGAGTCCAAGCTCACGTTGAGGGTTGGTGATGAAGAAGAAACTTTTGGACTACAAGATGGTTTCCAAGGATTTGATGTTCAAAGTGAAGTGTTCAATATTGAAGATGATAATGAGCTTGAAGAATTGGAGAAGCTTATGGAAGAAGAAATTAAATCAATTCAACAAGTCAAACGCACTAAACCAAGAGCATCCGTTCTGTTTTTCGTTGAAGTTATTGCCTTTACGAAACCAACATCTCTGATAAGTGAGGAAAGTGATGAAATATCAAGTGATGGAGAGGAGGTGACATCAAAAGTGACTAGCCCAGTGATGAAGGAGGAGGAGGTTATTATGAAGCTTAAAAATGATGAAAAATTGAAGACTCAAGGGATCAAACGCAAGCTCGATGGAGACGAAGTTAAGGTTAAAAAGGAGAATTCTAAAAAGGCGTATATTCGTTGAGTTCAAGCTTACAAGAGGCGTTTCAAAGAGCAGAAGATCCTGATGGTGGACTCTTCTGACGAATCAACGTAGGGGGCACGGAGTCCAGCTCAAGACTCCTAAAAAAGAAGCGCTTCTCGGGAGGCAACCCGAGTTTGGTTTGCGTTTTTCTTTCTCTTTTTAATTTTTGCATTTTTGTTTTAGGGAAGTCGATCTTATCATCCAAATCACTTTATACATGATACAACACTGAGTGTGGGGTCCCTAAAAATTAAAGAATAATAATTAAAAAATTTAGTTAATAGACAAATTGGGAGTCAGACGGTATTCACGACGTGAATTATTATGATTCACGACGTGAGTCCAGATTGAAATGGACAATATTCCATTAATCCATAATTAGCCCATTAAATGGCCCATTATTTTTAGTCCAGTCCAATTCTGGTATAGATTGAATAAGCCCAGTTTTAAGCCCAGACTGAATTCACGACGTGAATTTCTCTACATTCACGACGTGAATCCTGAAACACACGGGACCACAGAATAAAGAACACAGAACCCTCTTTGACCAAACATTTCTTTATTCCCACGAAGTGAAAGAGGCGACTGGTCCCCCCCTTGTTCGATTTCGGCCGCCACACGTCCTTTAATCCTCTTGTGCTTACGTAATTCTCCATCCTAGGTATTTTAATCTTTTTCCCATTGTTTATTATTGCTGTAAATGCTAGATTTAGGGGTTAGGGTATGCATTTAACTTGAATCTTAAAATCGATACCCTAAATCTATGAATTTCTTGCTGAATGTGTTTGAAATAAGTTTGAAATCGCCCTAGGAGTAAACCCCTTTGACATGGTTGGCCCGATTTGATTTCTGCCTTGATCGATTCCGGGTTCTGCTTACGAACTCACGACGTGAATTCCTCGAAATTCACGACGTGAATCCTGGATATTTACAGTTTTAAATTCTGTTTAATGCTAATCTTTTGGGATGTCTTTGTTGGTTTGTTTTTGTTTATTTTTACAGTAATGGCTCCCAGAAAAGAAGTTCCAACCGGGGTTGCTAATCTCCACCCGTTTTACTTCTTTCCAACGAATAAGTCACGGGATATTTCTACGCGTTGGAACAATCGGTTGGGGTGGCTTTACAACCGGGAGATTGCAGTCGCACCCACCATCAATTGGACACGGTTGAGGGAAGTTGGACTCATGGATAGGCTGTCCCCGTTTCTAACCAAAATCTTTATTAGAGATGGTTATTCGTTCCCTTGCTCGGGATGGCTCAATCTTTTTCGCATCCAAGAGCGGTTATATAAGGAGTTTTGTGTTGAATTTTTCTCAATAGTTACATTCCACGAGAATGTTCAAGACCCCCATTATCCACAAGCTTTGGTATTCCGTCTCGGGGGTGAGTATCGAGAGTGCAGCCTCATGGAATTTTCTTGGAGGGTGGGGATATATAATCCCCAGGAGGCTATGACTCCCGAGTTTAGCATGTTTTTGAGGGATTCAGCTAGAGGGTATGCGAATGATGTCACTGGGTTTGATTTCTGGCATAATATTGCCTCCGGAATATTCAATTCCGGAGTGTCCCCCGAGAGCAGCATTCGATCTCCTATCCACCGAGTACTACACCGATTTATCACTTTCTCCATCAATCACAGAAGGCATGGGGACAAGGTGACAAAGCAGAATTTATTCTTTTTATGGTGCATTTTGCAGCCGGGAGTGTGTTGCAACATCCCCTATTTTTTGGCACGCTTTCTGGCTGACTCTGCTGCCAGTTCTCGCCCCGGGAGCCCTATTTGTGGAGGGCATTTCATTACCCGTTTGGCCCGATCGTATGGGTTGCTTGTTCCCGGTATCACTCGTTCCATGACTTGCATGGATGAACATGAGTTTAGTATGGGTTATTTGGAGACTATGCGGGTGGTAAAAAATTATGGGACTCACTGGGGTATTTTGGGGTCGGATGATGAGGATGGTGATGAGCAGCAGGGTGATCAACCTGCACCACAACCAAGGCCGAGGAGAAGGAATGTGAGAGGACGAGGGGAAAGAGGAAAACCGGTTCGCCAATCAGCATCTATGGTAGCATCACAATTTGGGGATGATATGACAGGGTATTTTGACCAGCTTTCCTTGAGCATGAACTGGATTGGGGGGACAATGGAGAATTTGGTGCAACATTTCCATGTGGAGCAGCCTCCTCATTTAGGGTATCATTACCCACTTTGCCCTAGGATGAGCGAGTATCGAGGCCAAGGAGGAGATGGAGCCGGTGCAAGTGGAGCACGTGGTGAAGAAGATGACGATTGAGTTCCTATTTAGTTTTTGTTTTAATTTTATTTGGTTTAGATTTTTGTGGTTGTGAACTTGTTTTGGTTTGTAAGACTTTTAAACTATTATGTTACTTTTAGTTGTATTTTGGTGTTTTCATTACAACTTGCTAAGGAGTCTTGGGAAGGGAGTAAAGTCGAGTCAAGAGTCGTGATCGTCTAGTCAAGGGTCGTTACAAGTCTAGAGTTAAGAGTCGAGACCCACAATTAAAAATAAGTGTGGGGTGAGTCGAGAGAGAGGATGAGATTAGCAAGGAGTCATAGAAATTCTGCATTCAGCAGTGTTTTTAACAATTTAGAAATTTGAATGGGATGCCAAAAGTAATAAGAACAATGGCAGTCTCATTTTTCAGTCGCCCAGTTTTCACGACGTGAGAATACACTATTCACGTCGTGAGTTGAGTTATAATAGATTACAGAATCCGCATTCCTGCGACCTCACGTCGTGAGCCTATATAATTCACGTTGTGAGTTTTTCCATTTTCATTATATTTGGTGTTTTTTATGACGCGCATGCTGGCTGTTTCCTCTACTATACAAAGTGGTGTATGCTTTCCCACATTATTCTATACATTTTGAAGACTTAAACCATCCTTGTGGGAGTTTGAAGTTTCGATTCATTGCTTTTTCGCTTGTTGGCTCACTTACATCTTTCGTGAGTTCAAGTCCAAGTTCCTATTTAGATGAAGTTCCATATTCAAGATGCACATGTCAACTACACATTTGGAGTTCGCTCTTGCCACTTCTATCCCAGGGGAGTCTGTTCCTTTTTCTCCCTTTATTGCTTTTTATTTATTTTATGCATGCAATGAGGGCATTGTATGTAATAAGTGTGGGGTAGGGGGTAGAAAAAGTAAATTAGTAAATTGCTAGAAATCTTAGGGAATTTAAAATTTTTCATGGGTTTGAAAATAATATTAGTTCTAGTAATAATAATTTGAACTTAAGTTGCTAGTGTTGCATTGGGATGATCTGATAAGGGCTCAAATGTTTAGTTGAGCCAATACACGTTATAGTGCATTTGTGGCCTCCCTTTTTCTAGTGAAATCATGGGACAAAAACACAACCTCGCTTAGTTTGAGGGATGCGATATGTTTAGCAGCCTAAACCTGAAATGTATCCAGGAAAATTAATATCCTTAACCAATAAAGGTTGAAGTAAAGCGCCCCTGCTTAAGCATGTAGGTTTTTGAGTGATATAAAAAGTGAGTACATGTAAAAAAAAGTGAGAAATTACCAACAAAGTGAAAATTTGAAGAATTTTTGGAGCATAAAAGTATCAAAGTATGAAGATCAAAAATCGAAAATTCTGAAGTTTTCAGAAGTTGAAGAGATCAAAAACATAAAAGTTTGTGAATTTAAAGAAATCAAAGATCAAATTATCAAAGAAGTGAAAAATTCCAAAGAGCTCCATATTGGTATCGAAAAATTGTAATTTTCTAGATTATGTATGCTTGGGTGGCTTTACAAAAATACCTTGAGGTTAGAAAGTTTTATGCGGATGGATTCGGAGGGTTGCATAAAATGAGCATTGTTCGAAAGAAGTGGGCGAGTGTTTATGAGGATTGTGAGTATTTAGAATTGAGGGGGGTTACTTAGGAAAAATTTTAGACACAAATGCATGCGTTGAGGTCTTGGCATAATGGCTGAGTTTGAGTTGGATTGTTCTATGTGATGTTGGTGATGAATGTTTAAGTTTAAAAATAATTAAATTTGCTTGAGGGCAATCAATGAACAAGTGTGGGGTATTTTGATATTGCCATATTTATACATATTTTTAGGCAATATTTATTTACATTTTTATTAATATTTTGGTTAATTGCATAGGATAATGGTACTTATAAGAATAAATTGTTATTTGCAGCCAAAATAGAGGCATTTTCGAAGTAAGGGACCAGAATTGACAATATTTGGAACTTTGGAGGCTTGAAGGGAAGAAGGATGAAAAACTCAGCAAAAAAAGCGTTCTCACGACGTAAATTGTTCATGATTCACGACGTGAGAAGAGTATTCCAGAAGATTTACATCCGGGTGAAAGAGTCCTTGTCGAATACGAAAAGATCGCATTCACGATGTGAATCCGTATGGTTCACGACGTGAACTAGGGAAATCAGAAAACTATAAATTCCCTTGCCCATTACGATTTGAGAACTTCTTGGCTGAGAGAAAAGGTGGCCTGAAGACGATTTAGAGCAGAAGAAGAGTCCTGGAAAAGGCTTTAAACACCAAAAGGGGGTAAAGGTTCATAATTAGTTAATTAGTTTGATAGTTATGAACATGTTTGATAATTTGATTTGTGTTTGCTTACTTGTTACTATGAGTAGCTGAATCTAGCAGCTCTTGTCTAGCTAGATGAAGCTTCTGAATTATGTTTTAGCTTAATGACTATTGAATATGTTTAGTTGGTAAATTGCTTGTGTTTGATTAGCATTACCTAGCATGTTATTTTAGTTTCTTAGTTGCTTAAATTCATGTTAAGTGTAGCTTAGTGACCATTAAATTACATGAACTTGAAACCTAGTAATTTAGTGAACATTGAATTGCTAGAGCTAGGATCGACCAAAATCTTAGATAAGTGATAAAAGTAACTAATTTAGTTGTGCTAGAGGACATAATTTATGACCATAATTGTGTTTGCTTAGATAAATCTTACATAGCTCACTTATAACTAATAACTAATTCTGTGTTTTGCTTATGTGTGACCATACAAGGTAATTCATGAATCGGTAAAAAGCTTAGTAAATTTGGACTTAAATTGCTAGTTACATAATAATCGGTGACCAACTTTGATAATACATAATTATTAGCTAAACATAAATAAAGAAGTGGATTCAAACTAGACAGGAGTAATTTTAATTAATTGATTGAATTTTGTGACTTAAGTTCATATGGTCTTGCAAAATCAGATAAAACCCCATCTTTATTCTAAAAATAGGTTAATTTAGTAAATTAATTAGTTGACACCGTTCCCTGTGATCGACACCCGACTTACCCAACTATTCTATAATTCGACTAGGTACACTGCCTAGGTGCATTTTAGTTAGTTAAGTTAGTAGGGTTATAAATTATAAAATTAGTGGGTACTTTTGTGCACATCAAGGACAGACCCTTCTGCCGCTGCGGTACTCGATCTGTCTCTCCAGAACTTGAAAACTCTAGTGGTCTGTCTCCCTGCCAGACCACCCTCGCAAAATATCATCATGTTAATCGCTCATCGAATAATAGACTTTAACAACACTCTACCAATTCCGATTCCCTAATCGATCCCGGTCGAAACTCAAAAGGAACGAAAAGGTCATATCCCGCTAAGGACCCACCGCCTGAACAGCTAGCAGAACTCTTCTGAAGAAAAGATCCTCAAACTCTGTCCTCAGACACAAGAAAGCGATCAAGCCAGCTCGGAACGATCCTCTGACACCCTTAATCATAAGCCCCAGTTTTGTTGGGTTTTTGAGCATTCTAACACTCCTAAGGTGTGCATGCAACCCTAAATACCTTGGATCTATGTTTTCTCTATTATACATGCAAATATGAACTTTCCAAGGTATTGTTCAAGCTAGCATAATATAAAGTACATGTAATATAAAATCTAGTAGAATTACATACCTCTTTCTTGTAGCTTGATTCCATGAAGCTTAAGAGCCTAGTGCCCCAAATGTGACACCTCAAATGGTTCACACAACATCATGAACATTTGGAATAACCATGAGAAGAGATACTTCACTCTAGAAATCGGCTTGCCCTCTCGTGTATGCACTAGTGCCAATTTCACCAACTAATGGGGTCTTTATATAGTGTGCACATTAGGGTGACACCATGTAACCCATGTCTTTACCCATTCCTAATGCTCCATGGCTTTTAACCTCCATGTAGTATCCATGGGTCACCACATGGGTTAAACCCAACATAAGGAATCATGGATCATAAGCCCACATATATACGAATGAATGATTTACACAATCAATCCCCATATATTTAATTAGTCTCCTTTTGATCACAAATTTAATTCCATATTAAATCTTGATCAATACTAATTAAATAAGATGATTTCATATTAATATATTAGAACTTATAATATATTAATATGTCACAAATATCCTCTTCTCACAAAAGGTCTATCCAAATTGTTCCGATGCCATGCAACCCAAATGGATCATGTTGGGTCGGGTCAAGTATATACCAATTATAGTTATGGACTTAGACACTAATCCAACAGTCTTGACTCCAACCTGACCAGCAATCGTAGCTCTTAAAAGCCGCTGTCGAACTCTGAACAAATCAATGATGCGTCCATTAGATAAGTGATCATATATTCCTCCATTCTAGATATCATATGGACTGAGACATGGATTATAATCAATCTCTCTGTCCATTTATTTTTTCCCGATTTCTGATTTATGACGACCGACTAATTGAACAAATCAAATCAATCCAGGCTTGGCCAAGCACTTAGGGTGTCATCACTAAATCATCGAGGGGCCCACAGATATCGCTTTTATCCCTTTAAGGGTAAAAGGAATGGATAAACTTTGACTCATATGCTTGTACTAACTACTTGTTGAATCATACACAAAGGAACGTTTTATAACATCGAGTTACCAATGCGTTTTCGTGCAATCAATGTATAACCAACTCATAGTCAACAACTCATATCTCTAGGTTTGAAGAATATAAGATATTATCGTCTCATGATTCACTCGTGATAAAATCCATGAAGTGATTCAAATGAGCGTGGGTTTAATCCAATACTCGAATCTTATTCCAGGAGCACTCATGAATATTGCAGCTAAGTCTAGCCACCTAGACAGACTACAGACCCATTCATGACAGTCTTGCCTCAATACCTACTTCCAAAGTATGATTGACTGTGGACGGTTTGAATAACTTAGTTATTCGGGAAGTCAAAACATGCAAAGTGAAACACAAGAATAATACTAATCCTATATGGCCCCAACACTTTGAGAGTAAATAAAAACACCTTTTATCTACACACCATATTGATTACTCATTATTCATGTAATGTTTCGAATTATCAACTTAATACTTGAATTAAAACAATAGTCATGCCATGCTCCAAGCATGCACACTATGTTTACCTATGATCCTTTCTTTTGTGAAATAGATCAATTGAACATGACTCCAATGATGCTCATTTCATAATCTCAATCCCTTTTGTAAATGTAAGAATACCAAACTCTTGCCATTTACTGTAATCTGTTAGATTCTAAACTTATATGCAATGATTCTCTTGTAATGACTATGCACAAAAGTCACAAAGACTTGGCAACAGACATTACAAAATATTCCAATGGAGATCAATTCCATGGAAACGAAGTCTCATATTCAAAGTACATTCCTTTGAACATCCTTCTTTTCATGAAGTTTTCTAATATTACACAGATTCAGAGAATAACTTCCACCTAAGGAAACAATTCCATATTTCCATTTTGACCATCACTTCTGAACAAGAGTTGCCTCTTTTCAGAATATGTCAATATGGTCCTAACTATGTACTTCCAATTGTCCATGAGCAACCAATCTTTGGTAAACCTCAGATTGTCCTCGACAATTGCTTGATCATTTTAGTCATATCCAGTTCTATTCCTTTTTTCCTCTTAATGCCCTAGTCATTTGGAAAATTTAGAATGGATAAATATTATAGCACATGTAATCAATCCTATACCCGAAGCATATGGGACACGATTCATGCTATAAAATTTTTATTTTCCATGTTCTCAAAATTTGACTATGAGGAGGGATGCCATAATCATAATCGAATTTTGAGAACGCAATATATAGAATTTTCTTGTGTTGAACCATTCCAACATAAAATTCATATATATATATATATATATATATATATATATATATATATATATATATATATATATATATATATCCTTGACTAAAGGTGATTAAAATCTCAATCTAAGCTTTTAGAATTGAAATGAAGTATATCTTGTCCCTTAATTATAGCAAAACAACCTTTTCAAAGCGAATTGAAACTCTTGTTTTCTATAATTAACATTGCTAACTTGCAACACTTAATCATAACAATCATGTTCCCACTAGCATAATGATTATTATCTTACTAGCATAACACTTATGCTCCCACTAGCTTTAACATGTACCCAGAAATCAACTGGACTTCTAGAAATCAATACTTTATTGACTTTCTTACCGAAGTTCAGATTTCTTATACGAGATGCTTTGATAAGACTTTATCAAAACCATACACTTTTCCTTAGATAGCTCACATGTGTGTCTAAACAATTATGAAGAGGGATGCCGTAATCATAATGTTTAGACCTTTTGTCATTCTCACTAGTTAGTGTGTCGGTTAACCATACACGCTCCACTAACGACATGAGAATGCAAATATCACAATTGCTATCACTTAAAATCTACTTAGTGAAAGCGTTTCCTCACCATCATATTCATGAATCGAAGAGAAACCTTGTGACACTTAGATTTTTATGGTGTAAGTGTTCCTATCCATGTGAATTTGTCATAACCATAATCACAAGACAAGGTTAGTGACAAACCCAAACTCATATGGACTGAACTTGCCCATTCTCATTTTCTTGCCACCCGACAACACAAGGGCCTACCATTGCTTCCAGGTTGTTATGCAAACAATTGAGAACTCATAGAACTCACAAGCATAGTCAACTTTTAACTGGAATAGACACAGAAATAAGAATATGTCAACACGATAGGTTTACAACCTCAAGTTGTGTGCTAGTGATTAAACAATAGGTTTCATTCTTGATTAGTTCTTGAAACTTTCTCAAAATCTTTTAAGACTCCCACTAACCTCTTGACATATGATATTCTCTTTGTCAAGAACCATTCCTTGACAAAACAAATATTCAAAAGTTAGTGCGGATTCTTAACAAGTTAAACACTTCTCACAATTGGTCTTAGTTGGTCTTTGTTTTATCCAAAACATCACAACTAACCAACTTCAAATGTACAAGAATAGGAAACATATTACTCTACATTTGACAAGTGTTATAAACTTTCTACAGATTATGTCACTCAAGTTACAATCTTGGAGTATGACTCTAAGACTTGTTTTTGGAACGAAGTATGATTTATCTTTTGATTTGACCATTTCCACAATTCACGATTCCTCTCCTTAGCCAAACAAATGCACTAAGGTGTCCTTAGAGGACAAATTGTGATATTGTTTTATAATCACTAAGATAATCATAAAACAAGATACTCAAGTACTCTCCCATCTCTTCAGATTGGAGAAGCTTTTATCTTTCTGCCTAATTTGATTCTTCTTATTCATTCTGCCAATCATTGAAACCTTTCCAATGTTTCAGAATTACATTTAAACTTGTAAGCATAACCATATTTACTGAACTTTAGTAAATCATAATGAATAATCTTAGTAGCCTTTGTGGTGGACTTGACCAGTTCACAACCTAATGTACCCGATCCTTTAGTCCTTCACTTGACTCACGCATACATGTGGACAAGGACTTAGTCTTAATTTTCCAAAGATGAAAATTCTCATTCATCACACTATACAACTTGCATGATTCCAAGTTTCGGTCCAATTGAAACTTGGGTAATGAGAATCTTTCCTTATTTGGTAAATTATGACACGACCACAAATGAAAGAATCAAATCCATTTTCCAATATTGCTATCAATGGTAACATATAAACAACAATTTTTCACAAATGCCATTGTAAGGATACTTAAAATAAATAAATCAAAACTTTTTTTTTAAAGACTTGCAGAAAAATCTTATCCTTACAATGCAAATACATATGAAAACTATGTTGATATCTATTCCTAAGCAATCTATCGTAACTCTTAAGCAGTTGCTCAAAATTCTGATCACCGAACCATTTTCGTGATCAGAATCAGCATACTCTTTCTTTAAGCTTCCTTTGATTTTTCTAAAACATCAAAATGTAATTACATTACATCATGTATTAAGAATCTCCAAATAGGAACTTAATAGAGTTAGATAATGGACTTTTACCTGAAGCAAAGTCAATCTTTTTGACTTTTACCATCCTTATGAACTTTCAGGTAAATTCGACAGCTTCGCAACCAATGCCCCTTCTTTTGGCAAAAGAAACATATGGACTCTTTGGAAATGGTACACTTGATTGTCTCAGACTTAGCCTTTCTCTTTACCATTGGTCAAATGACTTGACCATGGCCAATCCCTTTCCATTGGGAAGAGAAAGCTTTTTTTGGACTTCCAATGTCACGATTGTCAATGTCCAAATAGGGTTGGGAAGTAGATCTTCTAGTATAGTTTGCTTTACCAATGCTCCAAATCATTGCTGATTTAGCAGCATCAAGCAAATAGGTAAGATCACTAAAGGGTCATGTCGCGATCTATCATCAGGGAGTAACTGAAGAACCAAGTCAACAGCCAGCTACCTCGAGACTTCGACACCCGACTCTCCCGACTTGCCAATATGTGACTTAACCTCCAAGATGTATGCACATATAGTCTTTGCTTGCCAATAGGGATTGAGTGACTTGGAACTTTTCAAGTCTTGAAACTTGTAGGATAGGGTGAATTATTGGAGGAGGTGGAGGAAGTGAAGTATGATTTCCAGTCCCATTAATGCACAACAAAGAGATTAATCTTTCACCTTGATTGCCATTTGGGATATCATCTTTATTAGGAAGCTTGTTCCTAAAGATTTGGGAAGACCACAGTTGTCTAAACTAGACATTTATAATGGGAGAAATTGAAGTCAGTTGATTTAAAGTCCTTAATATAACACCCAATATGAAATATTAAGGCTAGGACCCAACAAACTATTTATAACCGGAAGAGGGATGCCGTAATCCAAGTTATAAAATATTTGAAGGTACGTAAATGACGATTTACCAATTTCCACCATGAAAACGAAATATAATTAAGTTTTAATTGGATTTGAAACTCCTAGATCTTTTGAGATACATTGAACTTTCAATGGCATGTTTGAATCTCGATTGTGCCCTCTCAAGTTTGTGACTGGGATGTCGAGGATCACAAAGAAGGTGTGAATAACCATGCAAATTGACTTGGTACCCTCAACTTTATCACCTAATTGATGTGTCGGTTAACCACACGCGCTCCACCGATCTATGATAAAACTTAAGTCACCCTTTGCCACACATTGTCAGTCCCATGTTAGTGTGCCGGTTAACCACACACGCTCCACTAACGACTTCACAAAGGTGCAAAGTGTAATTTCATGGGTTAGCACCATTTCACATTTTCCTAAGTAACTAAGATTGGGAATTTATAAGTGTTTAGTTACTTAGTATTTATCATTATACTCTTAATGAAGGGAGAATTATAGTCTTTATCCTACCCGTTCGGCTAACGACCCTCCACCAGTCAAGGAAACGGTGGGTGAGAGTGGACACCCATTAAACTGCCATTTTATAGGCAGTAACCTTATACCCCCTTAGAGACTGTCTTCGTGAATGAGGCCTACTAACGGTAAGATTGACTTTATCTTATACATATCTATATAATTAAAATTATAATAATAGTATAAGGGTTGAATTTTAAACTTTTAAACTTCTAAGGTTTAATTTGGAATTAAAGCATTCATAAGCAAAACTTTACAAATTCCAAAACCTGAGGGCAAGTATTGAAACTTTTCAAAACTCTTGGATTTTCATAACTTATGAGTTTAATTAAAGTCTTAAAGACTTTAATGAAGAGACTCTTGAACATCCATAACTTGAGGACAAGTTATGAAGTCCATAAAAACTATTTATGAGGAAAAGACTCTTCATTTTGTAACCTATGGCAATTTTATGAGTTTTAAGATTCATAAATGTGACTTTTCATATAACTTGAGGACAAGTTACAAAAACACATTTTATGAACTACCTCTAGATCAATTTGGATTAAAACCAACTATCACATAATTTTTCATTAATCTAGATCAACTCATAAAACAAGGTAACACAAAAAAAACTTTTGGTTTTTCCATAACTTGAGGACAAGTTATGGAATCCATTCAATGTCATTGAGATCAAAAATTACACTAATAAACAATTTGCACATAATTCCTATGATCTACCAAAACTCATAAGCATGAACAATCCATATCAATAATTTTTTTTTTCAAGAATCATATAAACATATATAAAACTTGAAACTTTGATAATAACTTTGAAATTGGTTTACCATAATCATTACCACATTTAAAAAACAGGTTTTATAAGTCCAAAACAGTTAAAGGTAATGATTCTAAACAAATTCCAGCACCAAAACTCGAAAATCTGCACTCAGGAGCACCAACTCGTCGAGTGCATGAACTGACTCGGCGAGTTGGTTGAAGATACACAAGAACTCGTCGAGTTCCTTCATGGACTCGGCGAGTCCACTGTCCAATGAGCAGTTTTTCGACATTTTCAGCAAACAGCATCAAGTATTATTGAAAACAAGCCTAGGCTCTGATACCACTGTTGGGTTTTTGAGCATTCTAACACTCCTAAGGTGTGCATGCAACCCTAAATACCTTGGATCTATGTTTTCTCTATTATACATGCAAATATGAACTTTCCAAGGTATTGTTCTAACTAGCATAATATAAAGTACATGTAATATAAACTCTAGTAGAATTACAGACCTCTTTCTTGTAGCGTGATTCCATGAAGCTTAAGAGCCTAGTGCCCCAAATGTGACACCTCAAATGGTTCACACAACATCATGAACATTTGGAATAACCATGAGAAGAGATACTTCACTCTAGAAATCAGCTTGCCCTCTTGTGTATGCACTAGTGCCAATTTCACCAACTAATGGGTCTTTATATAGTGTGCACATTAAGGTTACACCATGTAACCCATGTCTTTACCCATTCCTTATGCTCCATGGGTTTTAACCTCCATGGAGTATCCATGGGTCACCACATGGGTTAAACCCAACATAAGGAATCATGGATCATAAGCCCACATATATAAGAATGAATGATTTACACAATCAATCCTCATATATTTAATTAGTCTCCTTTTGATCACAAATTTAATTCCATATTAAATTTTGATCAATAATAATTAAATAATATGATTTCATATTAATATATTAGAACTTATAATATATTAATATGTCACAAATATCCTCTTCTCACAAAAGGTCTATCCAAATTGTTCTGATGCCATGCAACCCAAATGGACCATGCTGGGTCGGGTCAAGTATATACCAATTATAGTTATGGACTTAGAAACTAATCCAACATGTTCCTCTCAAAAGTCCCTTCCACCACTAAGCACCAGGTCAACTCCCGACCTAGTAGTTGATCCTCCAAAGGTTACCCACTGCACACCTAATAAAACGACTTACCGACTTCCTTCTCACAATAACTATCTCGGCCCATCGTGACACACAATTCACGAAGTTCGCTTTACCCCAAGCGAATACTACAACCCCATCTGAAGTCGTCTCACCTCCGACCTCTATCGTCTACCACCTACTGGTTCCATGCGTCTCGCGGTTCGTCCCATACCAACGAAACTGACCCACCTCGGTCTAAGACATCAGATGGAGATCAATACCCCTCAAAATGAAACCCATATACGAATCCGGAACCTCATTTCGCCTACTCAATACACGAATTGTCCCAAACTCAACTTGAGAGTCTGATTCAAAAGGAAAGAACTGGAACCACTCATTTCCAATCTGATAGTCAACCATACCCGCGATTCGCGAATTTATGCACACACCATCTCTCCAATTTCTTCCGATGACGATAATCCGTCCTCAACCCGGGATATAACAATTCCCGACCATCAGGGAGACCCCAGTCTCGCCCTTGGTCGGGCAACCAGGTTCCCGAAGACTCAAGTGGTAAGGCTACCCAAGCCTAAGAACTCCTCTGAGTCATACTCTGACTAGTGAATACTACAGCTCCCCGTAGAATATTATTCACTCTTATCGACTACTGAGTGATACGGTTCCCCCCGTAGTATTAAGACGCTCCTTTATTGACTCATGAATGCTACGGCTCCCCGCAGACTTACGACACCCTCTCACTAACTTGTGAATGCTACGACTCCCCGCAGTATCACAACACTCTGTCGCTAACCATTGAATACTACGGCTCCCCGCAGTACCACAACACTATCTCGCTGACTAGTGAATACTACGGCTCCCCGCAGTATCACATCACTCTCCCGCTATCCAGTGAATACTACGGCTCCCCACAATATCAAGACACTCTCTCGCTGACTAGCGAATACTACGGCTCGTCGCAGTACCACGATACTCTCTCCCTCCGACTCATGGATGCTACGGCTCCCCGTAGTCTTACAACACTCTCTCGCTCACTGACTCACCATGGGCTCACTACATGGTTTTCCTTATAATCCCAAGCGATTACTCCCACTCGGATCCACTTGCTCTCTCATCACCCCATAATCTCATCATCAAGACATCACTACACTGAGTTCACTAACTCATACTCTGCAGCTCAACATAGATAGGTGCTTACACCCACCTAGCTTATGCATCACCACTCCTTATGTAAGTTCTCGTAGGCAAGGCACTTTTCTCAGCATAGATACACCCTTAGATAGTCCCACTCCGGCGACAATTAACTGATGGGTTCCCACTGGAACAAAAGTCACTCGGTACTCCACTCGCCATCTCACAATTCGAGTCTCAACATGACCAAAAAGTTTGTACATCATACTCGGGTACCTCGATACACTATCACAGCATCTCACGATGTCTTGCTTCAACCACTGATTTTCCACTCACGCAAATCGAAACATCGAAATGCTCCCATCTTAGAAATTGAAACACGGAGGAATCGTCGATCACTGAAAATACGTTGAAGAAAATCCGAAGCTCCATCCTCTACTGATCACCACCCATACAAAACTACTCATACCGACTCTGAAACTGGTTGACAAATCAATTGCTGCCCCTCCTGGAGTATAGATCACAATCTATACCTATACCCGCAAATCTCAGCTATTGCACCCTGAACTCAGCGACCCAACCACTTCGAACTCAACATTTGCAAACCCGAAAAATCCCTTGTCACAATAAATTATCTGACCAACGGCCACCTGCTGTGGATTCACTCATCCTTTCTTAAGAACATACACATACATCATCTCGCCTTGCACCTCGCCTCATCCACCAATAACTCAGGTCTCATGTGTCTGCACCGCAGATCTCCATAACCAGTTCTCTAACCGCATTTGAACGGATCGCTGATCCTCTCAATAGAATACCCAGTTCTCCCCCACGCAGGGTTCGAACCATCACCAATTGGCATACCGAAAATCTACTCCATAGACTGTTTCACCAGGTACATCACACTTGACTCTTGGAACATACCACGTAATCACTCAACGATCTTCCTGGTGGAAACCAAGCAACTCCAAATATCCTGTAACTTAGACAAAAACCTCAGAATCCTCCCAACGTGACTGCCTCTAGTCATCTCGAAACCTCAAACCGACACACCGCCGGATACCCCAACTGTTCCGAAATAGTCCTGACTATCAATCTGGAAATAATGCACTATCACGCATCTTGTCTCTGATTCCTCGACCAACCTCCCATCGCGGGAATCATCATAAAAACAAGAGACGTCACTCTCACAGTCGATACACAACGTAGATAACGAGGGCCACCGCCCCGATATACCCCTCTTAATCACCTGGAACTACTGCCAAAAGTATGCCTCCCTCAGTAAGGCACCTCGTTGTTTTCTTCCATCTTAGTCCCACTAATGACGCTCTCATGGTATAAGAAATACCTCGCAGCAAACATACTGCCCAAATACTCTGGTGAAAAGGTTGCAACCCTATGCTACCGCACGGGGTTTACCTCCAAACTCTGAAACCGGAAGCTCGTTATCTCTTTTGCTCCTCCCAGGAAATGGGGACAGCGTAACTCTTGTCACAGAAGGTGACGTCTCATCTATCGGTCGATTGCTCACTCAGACCGCGATCCTCCAATAAGCATCAGCTCTACTCATCCCTGAGTCTTGCGACTCCAACTGGCATATCACCAATAAAATCTCTCGGAAACTAACTCGATTTCCCTCTCAAGGTAAGCTCCATTGAAACTCGCTCGACATGGCTCTCTGGCCCCACACTCTATCATATCTGATCTCAGTCTAATCAATCACAACTGGATAACTGGTAATACCAGAAGCACTAACCACCACGAATCATGGTACTCGAACCATGCGATCACCTCTCAATCTGCTACGAATCATGACACTCGAACCATGTTATCACCTCTCAATCTGCTACGAATCATGGTACTCGAACCATGTTATCACCTCTTAATCTGCTACTTAGAACCTCTGGAATTCTCCCTGTTTCGAGTATGGGTCCTCTGCTTTCAGTAGTATAGGCGCATACTACCTGCCACATCTGCCCATACTTTCCACATGGATCGTCCAAGATTTCCTAAGTAGCTGCTCAACCTTCTCAATCACCAATCCCGATATACCTGGTCGCTACCAAGCGAATACTCCCTCTATCAGCGTACTCTTCTGACTAAAGTCACTCCAAAGAACCAAAGCCTGGAATCCCACTCCAAATCAGATAAGCTCAGATCCAAAGCTTGGAATCCCACTCCTTCTTTTTCAAGGCTCCTTCTTCACTCCAAAGAACCACAAGATCACTCAATAGCTCATAAATGGTCACACAAGCTCAATAGACGGGTATTTAGGGTTTGAGAGGGTTTAATGTCTGAGCATGGTGGCCAGGAATAAGGCCATCTTATTCTTTATATATGGACACCCCCTCATTTAGGGTTTTCATTATATGCCTAGTACGCCCAGCATACCCTCTGGTACGCCCATCGTACTAGGTGGCTCCGCTTAAAAGTCACGCAAATGAGTACGCTAAGCGCACACACGTACGCACAATGTACTCAGCTGTCACCTTTCTCAAATAAGGGACTTATCCTGCCAAAGCTTCAAACTTCCATAGTTTACTCGATATAACGATGTTTCCAATGAACCTCATATCCACAGAAAGGTGATGAGAAGCCCTACGCTTCTAGCAACTCGTCGCAGCCCCGAGGCTTCCTCATGTCCGGGTTGCAGCCCTCGAACCCTAATCACGGACGATCTGAAACATGATGTTACATGTAATATATGAGGAAAAGATGAATTGTTGGATACGAATTTGTTTTAACTTGATTTCTTGTGATTGAAAGTGTCGTAAATATGATTAAAAGTTGCTATTGAATCTATTTTAGTTTTTTTTAGTATGGAGTTGTAATCTAACAATTACCACCTCCTGTCTAACATAAAGCTCAAAAACAGTGCCTTCACTTTCACTCGATGAATTGAAAGAAAAAACTAAGAATTTTGGATCTAAGGCATGGATTGGTGAAGGTTAATATAGAAGGGTTTATTTTGCAAACTTAAATAATGGAAAAAGTGTTACTGTGAAAAAAACTTGATGGTTTCTCCAGAGGCTGAATAAAATTCAGAGTTTTTGACTTAGGTAAAGTCAACAATATCCTTTTCTATTTTCATTTCATACTATAACAACATTGTACATTGAAAAATCTACCTAATCACTATTAGATGAAAGTATATTTCATTATTTCTTGCATTCATCTTTATGAATAATGTTTTTCTTTCGATTCAAGGTTTCAATGGTTTCAACACTCTAGCATGACAACTTTGTTGATTTGTGTGGTTAGTATGTTAAGGGAAATACACATATCTTCGCTTATGAATTTGCGACTATGTGATATTCATATGACATATGCATATGAGTATACATATAGATGCATTAAAAATATTTTTTTTAATGTGTATGTGCATATGCATATGTTTTTTAAAAACATGCATATACACAAAAAAATGAATACCCATTAAAAATGCATTTTTATGAAAAAAAATCTTTTTTTAAATATTAATTTCGAAATTTAAAGAATATTTTCGTAAATTTAAAAAAAAATAAAAAAATTTACAGCGTAGAATATTTTCAAATATTAGAATATTTTATATATCTGACAAATCTAGTAGAATAATAGAATATATTCTAACATTCTAAAAATCACATTATAATATTTACAGTGTAATATTCTATTAGAATATTTTATGTATTTTTCAAAAAAAAAACGGTAATTTTTATTTATTATTTATTTATTTAGGTAAATAAAATGACGAAAATAATAATTAAAAAGAGAATTTTTGGATTTTTCCTTTTATTTTTCATATAAAGTTATTTTTAAATTGCGTCACACGGTTTCACAAAATTAGCATGGTTTTAAATGAATCTGAATATATATATATATATATATATATATATATATATATATATATATATATATATATATATATATATATATAGAGAGAGAGAGAGAGAGAGAGAGAGAGAGAGAGAGAGAGAGAGAAAGAGAGAGGATAGTTCAATTGAGAAAAAAAAATATTGAGAATGGTGGAATCATTTTCAGCCACACATTTATTTTGTCGGGAAACACTTAGGCGTACCGTCGGAAACGGATAACGGATAAACATGTATTTTCCAACCAAACATGTTTTCTTAAACTATGCTAATCATTACCTTAATATACACAAATACATTCTTTTTTGTTTTTTTTAGAAAGCCATTTTTATCGAAAAATTATTTTAAATATATCAAAATTCATAATTTTTTATTCTCTATAAATAGACATCCATATTGATATAGTTTTAAGATAAAATAAAAAATTTATTTTTTTTAGAGTTTCAGCTTTTGTTATTCATAAGTGAATAAAAATCTATCAGATTTTTATTATAGTACATTCATTATTCACTTATGAATAAAACGTATGCTTAACAGATTTTTATTATAGTACATTCGTTATTCACTTATGAATAAAACGTATGCTTAACAGATTTTTATTATAGTACATTCGTTATTCACTTATGAATAAAACGTATGCTTAACTTTTTTTTTATAGTTTAAGTCTCGTTCATATATGAATATGACACGTAATAAAGTTTTCTTACTTAAAATATATTTTTTACATCATCTTTCGTCATATATTATATTTATATATGAATAAAATGTGTATTAGTTGTCGTCATATTTTATATTCATATATGAATAAAACATTTATCAGATTTTTGTTACAGTTAATTTGTTATTCATATATGAATAAGTAGTATAAATGATACTTAAACTGTAAAAAAAAAATTATATATTTTTATTCATAAGTGAATAACGAATGTACTGTTGCAAAAATCTGATGCATTTTTATTCACTTATGAATAACGATAGCTAAAAATATAAAGAAAAATAAATTTTTTATTTTATCTTAAAAGAATATCAATATGGATGTCTATTTGTAGATAATAAAAAATCATGAATTTTGGTATATTTAAAAATCATTTTTCGATAAAAATAGCTTATTAAAAATTAAAAAAAGGAAAAAACACTATGTTTTTGTATATATGTTAAGGTAATGATTAGCATAGTCTAAGGAAACATGTTTTGTTGGAAACACATGTGTATTCCTTATCCATTTCCGCTGGTATAACAGAGTCTTTTGCAGCAAAAATAAATGAGTGGCTGAGAATGATTCTCTCATTCTCAACACTTTTTTTTATTTTCTCAATTGAACTTAGCTATATATATATATATATATATATATATATATATATATATATATATATATTTTGTATTTTTAACATTCAAAAAATATTAAATAAAACAAATCACGGTTATGCATGAATATTCTAACAAATATAATACTTATAATGAATACTACTTATAGTATTTTTATTAGAGTATTTTTAAAATTCTATATACGATAATAATCTGATAATAATATTTATGAATTTATAATTTTATTGAAAAAAATTATATTAAAATAATCTGATAAAGATATTATATAAATTTTATATTGACAAAATTGCAAAAATGGTCCTTATGGTATGCAATTTTTTGGGGTTTTAGTCCAAATCACGACTTTTTTGGATTGGTGGTCCTTTTGAGCTAGTTTCATTGCGTTTTTGGTCCCTCTGAATAGTGAAATGACTGTAATACGCTTGGGTTATTTATTTTTCATTTATTTTTCATTTCTTTCATTTTTCTTAAAATCTAAATACTTATTTATTTATTTAACTAATTAAAAAAATAAAAGTCTCTCTCTTTCTCTCTCTCTCTATCTTTCCCTCTCTTCCATCCCACCGTCTTTCCTTCCAAAGATTCGGTGATATCTTCGGCCAACCACCACTGTTCATCATCTCCGACCAGCCACCAACCCACAATATTCAGCACCCTCTGTTACCTGCACATCGTAGCCACCACCACCATCATAAATGAAGTCTGCCTTTCACCTATGACGCCCTCTGGTGAAACCCTTCAACCATAGACATGATCAGCTTCCGATTACCCCTCCAGAAAAGAAAAAACAATTCTAAAAGCTTCTGAAAAATTGAAATCGTTTGAAACTCTCACCCAAACCAAAAAAAACCAAATCCCATCTGATAATTTAAATCATGTTTGAACATCGGTATACCTAAATAAGATGGAATCCTAATTGGTTTGTTGGGGAGAATGGAAATCTGGGAGATAACATCGGGAACTGTGATCTTGGAGAATGTAGGCATTCTCCAAGATTTATCAATTGAACCTCACTTTTGTCGGATAAACTCACCTCGAAGTTTAATTTCACCATACCAATCGTAACCCTAATAAGAAGATCGTGTGTGTATACGATCCGGTTTCTGTTTTGCTCAATTTGAAAGACGTCGATGTCGGTTACAAATTGATTTTGGCTTTCACGATGGGGAAGAAGAAAAAGATCTGAAGAACAAAAAGAGTTTACTATTGAAGATCCAGGTCGATACTAAAGTGAAGGAGAAGATCGAAAGCTTCAAAACTATTGAACAATAGTGGTTGGCCAAAGATATCACCGGATCTTTGGGAAGGAAAGACGGTGGGATGGAAGAGAGAGAGAGAGGGAGAGAGAGAGAGAGAGATTTTTATTTTTTTTAATTAGTTAAATAAATAAATAAGTATTTAGATTTTAAGAAAAATGAAAAAAATGAAAAATAAATAACCCAAGGGTATTACAGTCATTTCACTATTCAGATGGACCAAAATCGCAATGAAACTAGCTCAAAAGGACCACCAATCTAAAAAAGTCGTGGTTTGGACTAAAACCCCAAAAAATTGCATACCACATAGACAATTTTTGCAATTTTGTCTATTTTTTGAATACTATGCTTGTTGTAATATATTATAAAAATTGCAATTTTTTAATTTTAATTTTAAAAAGAGTGAAAACTAATTAAATAATCTTTTTTATTTTCTTATTTTGACCGCTAAAATATATGGCCAAAACTAGATCCCAATATATGCCCAAAAATGATATGCTGTCATTTTAACTTCTGCCTATATGACTATTGCCTATAAGACTGTATATCTAACCAAAATCCCAACTTCATTGAAAATTAATTTAGAATAGAGCGCTAACGAAATGTATCTCATCTTTCGGTTCTTTCTTATCGCTTGTCTTCTCTTCCTTCTCTTCGTAGTACTTATCAAAACACTTTTTTCTACTTCAAAACCACACAAAAATCTACCACCATCTCCACGAAGGTTACCATTGATAGGAAACCTTCACCAACTTGGTTACAACCCACACCGCACCCTCCGAGCCATGGCTCAAATCTACGGTCCGATGATGTTGATTCGCCTTGGCACCGTGCCAGTGCTTGTAGCATCCTCTGTTGATGCAGCTCGAGAGATTATGAAAACCCATGATTTGATCTTTTCAAACAGGCCGAAATTAAACATTCCCGGTAGACTTTGTTATGGTTCAAAGGACATAGCTTTTTCACAATACGGAGAGTATTGGAGGCAGGTGAAGAGTATTGCAGTGCTCCATCTTCTATCAAACAAAAGGGTTCAGTCGTATAGGCAAGTCAGAGAAGACGAGGTGTCTCTTATGATTAAAAGTATTCGTGAAGCCCATGAATCGGTGGTTAATTTGAGCGAGTTGCTTATTTCACTTACAAATAATGTTGTTTGTAGGGTGGCTTTGGGGAGGACATACGATGGGAAGAAATTTAAGGGTTTGTTAGAAAGGTTTTTGGAGTTGTTGGGAAGCTTTACTGTTGGGAGTTATATTCCATGGCTAACGTGGGTAGATCGGTTGAGTGGACTAGAGCGAAGAGCTGATGAGGTTGCAAAAGAATTCGATGAGTTTCTTGAGGGTGTTATTGAACAACGTTTAAATAAAAAAGGAGTTGGTGTTGTAACCCAATATCTCGTTGATATCTTATTAGAAATTCAAAAAGATAACACGACGGGGTTTCGCCTTGAACGAGATGCGATTAAAGCTATCATCATGGTAAGCTTTTCTTTATCTTTAGGATTCCTACTCCTTCGTATACGTTTCATTTTGTGTTTTATAGGTACCTTGCTATGATTTTTGACGCCATAAAAGTATAAAACTCGTCATATGCAACGAACTTGAGCGTTGCAAAAAACTTCTTTTTCTTTTTCTCTTTTTCTTGTACTATTGCAGGATGAACCCACATTGAAGAACGCATTTAACCGTGAATCATTGTTAAAATATTGAGACTTGTGCTGAATCTTTGTAATGATTTATTGATGATCTTGATCGTGTAGGATGTATTTTCTGCTGGAACTGATACTACGTTTACAAACTTAGAGTGGGCAATCTGCGAGCTATTAAGACACCCACAAACAATGAGAAGACTGCAACAGGAGGCACGCGAAGTGGGCCAAGGAAAATCAATGATCACTGAAGACAACTTAGACAACATGCCCTACCTAAAAGCCGTTCTCAAAGAAACCCTGCGGCTACACGCTCCAGTCCCGCTACTCCTTCTTCGTGAATCAACACAAGATGTCAAACTACTTGGCTACGACATCACAGCAGGAACACAAGTGATCATAAATGCATGGGCGATAGCAAGAGATGGTTCCACATGGGAAGAACCTGATAAGTTTAGGCCAGAGAGGTTTTTGGACAGTCCTATCGATTACAAGGGGCTTCATTTCGAGTTGATACCATTTGGCGCTGGGCGACGAGGATGTCCTGGCATTCAGTTTGCCATGGTTGTTAACGAACTTGTTTTCGCTAATTTGGTGTATAAGTTTGATTTTTCATCAACTGATGGAGAGGATTTGGACATGAGTGAGAGCATTGGTCTTACTGTTCGTAAGAAGTGTCCTATTCTTGTTGTAGCAACTCCTCGCTGTTAGTAGTTGATGGCTGTATTAATTTGTTTAAGTGGACTTTCAGAGGGTATGCAACTATATACGAATTAAAGGTCTTTAGTATATGCGAAACCTATATATGGAAAAATGCTCAATTTTATATTTATTATATACAAGTGAAACAATATATACATTACATCTTGTTTCTATGATTTTACACAATTCTTGCTCCGCTCAATTCGACTGCAATTGATCAGGGATGGTCAGTCTATCGTAATTTTTAAGCGACAGAAAAATGCTCACTTTGTGCTTAGTATACAAGTGAAACAGTAGCTCTCTTATATCTTGCTTCAATGATTTTCTTATGTCTTGCTTCTATGATTTTGCACAATTCTTGTACAACGCTCAATTCGATCGTGATAGAATTCGATCACCATAGATGAGCGACGGACAGTTTTTCGTAACTTTTTCGAACGTCGCACTCAGGGCATCCACAATGCATTGAACTCTATAAAGTTCAATGGAGTGCCATATCATTATTCACTATTTCATACAACTCTATTCATTTTTATCCCACAATGCATTAAACTCTACAGGTTGAATGGAACATATTAAAAAAAGTATTTATTTACTTAATAGCTAAAAAACATTCATTTATTTAATAGATAAACATACATTAATAAAAATAAAAAAAAATGAAAAATGCATTCATTAAAAGAAAAAAGAAATAAGATAATTAAAAGACATTAACTAAAATTAAAATACCTAAAAATACAATAACTACAAAATATTGTATTTTATTTTGATCTCCTCACAACGGTTCCTTTAAATATCTCGTCCCTCCTCTGACATGGTACTCGGGTCCAAAAAGAAGATTGACATCTCGTCATGTTTGGTTTTTTCTTGTTTAACTTTAATCTTTTCTTGTTTTAAAGCGTTTTTTAAATCCAATGATTTCTGATAGCGTTCATAGTTTTTTTTGTTATCATGCACATGTTTTTCAAGTATTTCATCAAGTCGACTACTTGATGACGAGGTAGACTTGGACGCTTTGCATTTTATAGCTTTTTTGGCTGCCTTCGTACCAATTGGACGAGATGTATCTTCGTTATCATCCAAGTTGATAAGAGATTGTGCATTAGATGAAGATCTAGATGCCTCAGATGTAGTACCCGCGGCTTTCCATTTGGGTTCATTTTTGACCAAATTCCAAATGTGATCGTGCCTGAAATCTGTAGCATATATTGCACTATAATGCTCAAAAGCTCCCTTTTTTAAATCTTCATCGGACCATCCGCTTAGGTGTTGACTTTTCAACACTAAATAAATTTGATTGAATGCAACAACTAGTGGGTTCATGTAATGCCAATGTGTTTTAAGATTTGTTTGAGCTCTTATAGTGCCTGTTGTGTTGGAACTTTGGTAGTACGTGTTGATACGTTGCCAAAACTCCTTGTCGCGTTGTGCTGTGCCCTTGATGCTATCTTCTGATATATGTAACCAAGCTTTTGCAAGCAATATTTCTTCTTCCCTACTCCAATAGGTTTTCTTAGACTTGGATCGTTTGTTGGTGGGACTAACTTCTGGAGTAGGTTCCATATTTTGAGGGGGGTTTGGATATTGATTTTGAGAAGGATTTGGGCATGGATAATTTGGGTTTGGAGAAATTGGAGATGAAGAATGTGGGTATGGAGGATTGTTTGGATTTTCGAGATCAATAGAATTCAACGGGTTTGTGTAATAATAAGAATTCATGATTTAAGTATGGAGGGTATGAGTGAGGAGATCATGTAATGAAAATGATCACAATAGAGGTTTTTATAGGAAAAATGTTATCGGCACATCCAAATATGAACACTTTGCATAAAGTGATGATATTTTTCATAAGATGTTCAATATTCTCCAAATATTCTGTATGAAATTTCAAGGATTTTGCATAAAAGTTTCAAGTAATTTGGATGACAATTAATAATAAATTCAATTACCATTATTAATTTAAATTTTATTAATGTAATAATTTGGATTACTCCTTGCTAACATAGACTTCAGATATAGAATAGAATCAACAATAGTTACTTTGAGTCAAATATTTCGATGTATCATATTTCATCCAAATGGTATTCATTCAAATATATACTTTTATATTTTGAAATCAAATCATAATGTATTTTTAAGTTTAAGAATATTTTCATGCAAATACTATCTTGTTACCATATATATATATATATATATATATATATATATATATATATATATATATATATATATATATATATATATAATAATAATAATAATAATAATACTTTCAACCAAATATTATATTTTGTATTCTAAAATCAAATCATATAACATTTTCAAATCTTATAATATTTTCATCCATATATTATGTTTTGTATGAATCAAATCTTATAATATTTTCAACGAAATATATTATATTTTGAATCAAATTTTAGTGGATAATTAAATTACTTATTTTTACATATATAATGATTTGTATACATAAATAAAATATATCATGAATATCATCCATATATTTTCATATATTTTCTATTTGTTAAATATCACCAAAATATTTTCTATTAAATAAAATATTATCCCACCTACTTCCATTTGAATCAATTATGATCCTCATATTGTATATAAGAATATAAATCAACCACACACCTTCAAAATTATATCTTTGTTGATATATTTTGCATAAAATGCCATCATCTTCATCCGATTGTAGTTATGATTTCATAATGAAACAATTGGCAGATAATTCAACAATTCAATTGTATCATGAGCTTAAATGCATAGAAGCAGAACAAGATGATGCAGAAAGTCCAAGACGTCCTAAAAGAAGTCGAACATATATTAAAAGAGATCGTGAATTAGCACATGATCGTCTTTGGAACGACTATTTCGATGAGCATCCTATTTATCCGCCTAATATTTTTCGACGAAGATTCCGGATGAGGAAGGAGTTATTTCTTCGAATAGTTGATGGTATCTCTAATCATTCTGTTTTTTTTTCAACAAAAATTTGATGCTTTAGGTAAAAAAAAGGTCTTTCCCCTTTACAAAAATGCACAGCTGCCATACGCCAGTTAGCATATGGCACAGCGGCTGATCTTTTTGATGAATACATACGAATTGGTGAAACAACATCAATCAAATGTCTAAAAATTTTTTGTAGATGTTTAATTGAGGTTTATTCAAACCATTGCATGAGAAAGCCTAATGCTAATGATATCCAAAATTTATTGCAAAATTTATCTCGCAGATGGTATATATCCCGAATGGGCTACTATAGTTAAAAGCTTTCCACATCCGGTTGACCCAAAGAGGACAAAATTCAAAGAAGTCCAAGAGGGTGCAAGAAAGGATGTCGAAAGAGCTTTTGGTGTTCTTCAATCTCGTTGGGCAATTGTACGAGGACCAGCAAGATCTTGGCAACTCAAGAATATAAAAGATATAATGTATGCATGCATTATATTACATAATAAGATCGTAGAGGACGAAGGAAACACGATTAGTAATTGGTCGGATGATGTTGATCCTCCAATACGTGTACATCGAGGACCAGCCCAAGAAATTCAGTATCAAATTTTAAGAAACGTTGAACTACGTGATAGTGAAGTGCATCACGCACTTCGACATGATTTAATGGAACATATTTGGGAACGATTTTTACAAAACAACGATCAAACTTAATATGTAATTTCATCAAATTTGAGTCGTAAAATATATTAGTATTATATTTCTAGAATGAGTTAAATTGGAAACATTAATCTATTTTTTTATCTTTTTATAATATTATATGATTGTTTTTTTTTTCTTTTTTATTGTTTGTTTGTAGGTTTTTAAATTAAAAAAAATCATGTGGCCCATTTTGTTAATGTGATTAATTATCATTTTTTTGCTTACTTCTCTTTTTTTTCTAAGACTTGGAATTTTAAAATCATATTACGTGTGTGTATATATATATATATATATATATATATATATATATATATATATATATATATATATATATTAATAAAAGTCTACAAAAACTAATTTGTTATATTTATTTAAAGATTTAAAGACTTTCCTTTTTCCCATTGAATAGTTCAATGACCATTGAAATCTAAATCCATTGAATGCCAAGGTGTCATTTCACAATGATGGAGTTGTATGCATTGAATTACAAGTAAGCATGTCACCTCATTCAACTCTTCCATTAAACTTCTATTGTGGATGCTCTAATTAGCGATATCAATTAATGGTTTTGCCAAGTCTGCGGAAATTAGGAAGGAGAAATACAACGTGAAATTATTAACATCCGTTTCTACCCTATTTTTCATTTATCGAGAACTCTAAGGCCATCCATTATACATCTTACGGGCCATGAACCACTTCCACATCCACCTAGCCATCACGAACCACGAACAAACTCCGGTATACCTATCACGACTACGGAGAAAGAGAGAGAGAGAGAGAGAGAGAGAGAGAGAGAGAGAGAGAGAGAGACTCTCTCATTGGTCATTGTCTTGCATCTTTCCCACAACGAAAACACCCAACCACAATAGGCTGGGGTGGTGTGCACAGACAACCCTCGTGGCAATGTAGACTACGAGCCTCTTCGTCATTGGTATACCGGAAGGTCTAACGGGTACAACTTGTCCTACATGGTATAGAGTCAGCATCTAGCACTTCGATACATGCGATGGAATGGTCTGTCACTAATATATGATTTCTGGTAGTGACACCCTGAAATTAAATATAAAATATGTTTTAAATTCCTTTTCTATTGTATGGTGTGACACAATTTTAATTATAGGTGGCTATATATGTTGAGTCTATGTTCTCTCCATAAGGTTTTTTTAGAGACAATGTTGGAATTCATGCATATCCTACATGGAATCAAAGTTGGCGTCTAGCACTCCTGTGGCTTGACACATTCTTTTTTTATCCTCATCGAAGCTACCATCTCTAAAGGGAAGTGTTAATGTATTTTACATTGATGTGATGCGGTTTTATAAGTGCTTATATATGTTTTTATCTCTTCATAAAGACTCTTCTAAAGAGACAATCTTAGCATCCGTGCATATCTTATATACTTAGGTAGTTAGGTACACATAGGGAAAAAAAACACTTTTGAACATCTCAAAAATTTTTGGAGACGAAATTATTGTCAGTAAATACATGTAAAACATATGACATAGCGTATGATCAATTTGAAAATTTTACATTCTTGTGATATTTGATTACTTGATAACCAGTATAAACAAGGATCTTGCTTTTATTTTTCACGTTATATCGAGAGTTTGTTATTCTCCATGTATATTATGAGATATTACTTGGTATCCCTTTATTAAAAAATATATTTTTGTTGATTTTGAAGACGTGTGAATGTGAATTCCGTGATCCATTTGTGTAATATTTAATGTGGTTGCATTCTCCTAGAAGAGTTCTTCAAAATTATTATTGCATACCAAGATCAAAGATTTTTTTTGAAACGGTGAATATATATAAAAAGATCTCAAGACTAGTGAAAAACTAGCGGGGCGAAAGTGAGGTACAATTACATGTTACAACAAATAAAATGAGAGCAACACCAATCAGCTTTATCTTTATATACTTATAAAGGAAGCATTTTTCCTTTCACTACATTCATTTGAAACTCTCATGATGCATTTTACTTAAACCATATTTATTTGAAACCTCTTATTTTAATGAATACCACTCAAAAGTCTCTTAATAATGATTAACCATTCAAAGGTTTTATAACTTATATAATATGTTTAATAATCAATTAATGGATACTCTACTATAAAAGGTCAATCTCTTTGATTAGACACACAAATATAAATCACATACAAAATTCACAAAGAAAACAAGTCTAAAGGTTTTTGTATTGGTTTGAGGGCTTTGAACCATTTTTCGAGCCATGTTATTATGTTAAAGTTTTTAATTTGTAAGTTTGTTATATATTAATTCCTTTTTCTATTTTATTTTTCTTGGTTTAAGTATTCTTTTAAGACAATCATTGTATGTTGTGGTTGAAATTTTAATATAAATTAAATTATATTCATGTTATCGATCATATGTTATGAAATGTGATATAGATAATATTTAATATAATATTGTATATATGTTTGTATGTTTGTGTTGCTTCAAAGCAATAATTAATTAAAAATTCATGGATATGCCATATTATCTATATTATCCATGTAAGTCTGTTTTAAAATGCAAATTGTCTATCTTATCACTTTATATTTTAGTATATGTTTAACATTTTAAATATAATAATAAGTGTTTTTTAAATGTTTTTTTCACTTATTAATAATAATAAGTGGTTTTAAAATTAACGAACAATAGTTATAAACAATAAAGTCAAATTATAAAAATAATGCATATCTCATATTATCCATGCAACTCTCTTTTGAAATGCAAATTGTCAATCTTATCACTTTATTATTTATTATATGTTTCATATTTGAATAATAATATTAAGTGTTTCTTAAAAGTCTTCTTTAACCTATTAATAATAATAAGTGGTTTAAAATTAATAAACAATAATTTTAAATGATAATAACATCAAATTATAAATTACATAACGTTAACTACAAATAAATTGTATTTTAAATGAACATCATTAATGAAATTAGAAAGTAATTGCATAAGTAAAAATTTAAATTAATCAATCGTAACAATTGTTAAAAATAATACTAAATAGATAATTATATTTAATTCTATTAATGAGGAAGGTCGGTTAATGTCAATGAATATTATTGTTCAAAATAGTTAAGATTATATATATATATATATATATATATATATATATATATATTATGTCAAAGTTAATGTCAATAACATAATCATTATAAACATGTATTTTTCAATATTCTAACAATATATTTTTAACCTGCGTCGCGCAACACGCGAGAATTCGTCTAGTTTTATTTATAATGAGAGCAGCCAAAAGTACGTCACTGAAGTTACATCGCCCTATGGTAGGAAATTGAAACAGATTGTTGTATAATATATTGTTTCTTGCCTTCTAAATTCGTCAAATGAGACCATATACTATAGTGGATATCATCTTTCGCCTCTTACGACAATTGACCCATCTTGCTCCAAAGCCTAAGAGTTCGGCTACTCCTAAGAGTTGCTTTTGAGGAATTTCACACCATTTAAAAATCCATTCTAGAATGAACATAATATGAACATGATATCGCCCTCTTAAAGTGAGTTGTTTGGTATGAAAATTAGGTAATGGTTAGGTTTCATATATGTTTGATACTTTTTGTAATTTTTATACGGGAGAATAGATGATATTTCAATGCAAAAATAAAAAAAGGATGATATAAAATCAAAGTCCAACCAAAATAAGTTAAGTAAGGTCCAAAGAAAGACAAGTAAGACGAGCATCTAGTAATAGGTAATTCAAAGTCCAGCCAAAATACATTAAATGTGATCACATGGAGTATATGGAAAAGTTCAATAGAGAACCAAAATTATTGGTTCTACAAGGAACCAAATATTTTTTTCAAGTTCTAGAGCTTATTCTTTATCGAAAAAAAAACTAAAAATATCTAAATTCATAACTTAACATTGTGAATGTTAAATATATTTTTCGGATTCATTGTGTAAATTTTGATTCACATTGTAAATTTTCAAAGATTCACGTTGTGAATTTGACGAAAAAAAAAACTTTTTTATCGAATTTGATATTATTGGAAAAAGGATAAAAAGTTATGAATTTCTGTCTTTTTAGTTTTTTTTTTGATAAAAAATAAGTTCTAAAAGTTGAAAAAAAGATTGGTTCATTGGTTAATTATGGTTCTCAATTGAACATCACCCTATATATATATATATATATATATATATATATATATATATATATATATATATATATATATATATATATATATATATATATATATATATATATATATATATATATATATAGGGTCCGATTCCTGTGACGACTCATTTTAAAGTGAGGACTCGTGAGGACACCTTAAAAAAATTGAAAACAAATCTAAAAAAAATACAAATCATAAAATCGAGCATAGATCTATGTCCGGGAGAAAAAAAAATTGGAATTTTTTTTTGCATCATTAAAATTGATCCATTATTCAAATTTAATTTTTTATTTTGCATCATTATGATCCATGATTAAATTTTAATGATGCAAAATTTTTTTCTCCCGGACACAGATATATGCTCGATTTTATTATTTGTATTTTTTTTAGATTTTTTTTTCAAAATTTTAAGGTGTCCTTACTTTAAATTGAATCCTCACCCGATCGTGTTTCTTTCTTTTTTTTTTCTCTCTCTCTCTCTCTCTCTATATATATATATATATATATATATATATATATATATATATATATATATATATATATATGTTCAATTGAGAAAATAAAAAATGTTGAGAATGAGAGAATCATTCTCAGCCAATCATTTATTTTCGCCGCAAAAGTCTCCAACGTACGGACGGAAATGGGAAAGGAATACACATATGTTTTCCAACAAAACATGTTCTTAAACTATGGTAATTTTTACCTTAATATATATATATATATATATATATATATATATATATATATATATATATATTAATTTTTAAGGAGCTATTGTTATCGAAAAATAATTTTAAATAGATCAAAATTTATAGTTTTTTGTTCTCTATAAATAGACATCTATATTGATATAGTTTTAAGATAAAATAAAAAGATTTAATTTTTTATTGTTTCAGCTCTTGTTATTCATAAGTGAATAAAAATACATCAGATTTTTACTACAGTACATTCGTTATTCACTTATGAATAAAAAGTTTGATTAGTTTTTTTAGAGTTTAAATATCATTCATATATAAATATAACATATATAAACTATTTACAGTTTACATCAACTCTCATCACATGTTATAATCACATATGAATAAAATGTGTATTAGTCTTCCTCACAAGTTATATTAATATATAAAAAACACATTTATCAAAATGTTGTTACAGTTCATTTTGTTATTCATATATGACTAAGTGGTTCAAAATTTTAAAACACGTCGTCTTTTATTAACATACTACTTATTCATATTCGAATAATAAATGAACTATAACAAAAATCTGATAAATTTATTTTTATATATGAATATAACATATGACGACCATTAATACACATTTTATTCATATATAAATATAACGTGTGACGAAAGATGATGTAAAAAAATATATTTTAGGTAAATAAGTTTTATTACTTATTATATTTATATATGAATGATACTTAAACTTTAAAAAGCTTAAACATACGTTTTATTCATAAATGAATAACGATGTACTGTAATAAAAATCTGATCGATATTTATTCACTTATGAATAACGAGAGTTGAAACTCTAAAAAAAATTATTTTATCTTAAAACTATATCAACATGGATGTCTATTTATAGAGAATAAAAAATTATGAATTTTGATATATTGAAAATAATTTTTTTTTATAAAAATAGCTTTCTAAAAATCAAAAAAACAAAAAAAATATATGTTTTTTGTGTATATTAAGGTAATGATTAGCATAGTTTAAGGAAACATGTTTGGTTGGAAAACACATGTCTATCCGTTATCCATTTCCATCGGTACGCCTAAATGTTTTGTGGCTGATATTGTTTCCCTCATTCTCAACCTTTTTTTTTTCTCAATTGAACCCTCATCTCTTTCTTTCTTTCTCTCTCTCTCTCTATATATATATATATATATATATATATATATATATATATATATATATATATATATATATATACACACACATATTAAACGTGGATGGAGTTATGAACAGTTAACTTTTACCATTTCAGACTTTGGCCACGCTATTTTGAGGGGTTGGCAAATTTAGCCCCTCGACCGCCTATTCGCACTCAAATACTTCTCGAACCTTTTGCATGTTCCTCCACCGCCTCATCTATCGCTCATTTATTCCATTTAGAGGCTGATCGACTAGATTCCTTGATAGAACTCCCAAAAGCATATTTAACGCCACACTTAGTCCCTTGTTACATGTCTTTTTGTTGATTGCCTCCGCTTCTTCGAGAAAACCACCGCTGCCTCTGCGTAAATATTCTCCCATAAGTCGTTCCTAAGACCGATTGCAATACAAATCAGTTTTCTTCCTAAATCTCACTTCGACGTCGATTTTTTCTTTGAGGTTCATAAATTCGTCTGACGAAGCCTCCGAGACTAGTGTTTTTGAGAATCCGAACAAATACAAAACACAGACAGGAAGAAATCGAAGGTGAATTCATGCTTGGCTTCGATTTTGAAGTTATGTACGCAACTAATCCCTAACTTTTCCTCCAATCAGGCCATCATCCTTCTTTCATCTTTGTATCTCGAAGGTTTTTATACAGGTAATCCCTAATTTTTCGTTTTCATGCTTCTATTCTTAAGGCTTAATAGTGTTTGTGAAAAAAAAACATCACTACAATCATAAACAACAAGATGACATTTTTCTATCAGAAAATTAAAAATCAGATGAACAAAACTTAGTTTCTGGCCACTCTGCCAATGTTGGATCCTCCCAAGCTTGACCAACTGCTTTTACGAGGTATGGTTCTTTTTTGACCTCTGCTTTATGCTCTACTTCATTGCTTGCATGTGCAGCCTTTTACACATTCTAGAGCTTCAGGTGTAATTGTTTGTGCATCCCTTTGAAATTGTTGTTGTGCCTATTTTAAGAAAAAAACAACTCTTTCAGTTCCTATATATATATATATATATATATATATATATATATATATATATATATATATATATATATATATATATATATATATATATATATATCACATTTTCAGATCAAATTTCGTATGCTCATGTTGTATTACTTTATATTCGATTATACATATGTCTCAATGATTCATCTTTCTTAGAAGCACTTCAAATAATTACTTCTGTGACTTTCTAAAGAACTTGTGAAGTTTTTGTAGATCCTTCCATGCCTTTCAAGCTTCTAAGGCTTCGTTACTATGATTGCTTTGTTAGAGTAAGTCATTTATTACTTCATTTAAACTTCTTTTTTTATGTATTTTTCGGTACTATATATCCAGTTGTTTATGATGCAGTTTGTTGATAAATTAACGAGTGATAAAACTTTTACATTTACAGATCCTTATCCAATTTCCAATTTATGTTGATCTTTTATACTCATCTACTACACTTCTACCATTTTATTGTGTTATAGGGGATCCGTTGGAGTGATGGCCTCCACCATGAGTTGGAAGACAAAGGAAGAGAATAAGTACATCATTAAAGTGAAGGTACTATGTATAAATTCCAAAAAAATGTCTTTGATTTCCCTGATTTTTGATTCACTAAAAGGAAGGGGATGTTTGCACTAGCCACTAAGCTTCATACTATGGCTATTTTTAAGGTCATAACACAATTATCTCCCTTTTTTCTAATAATTGATTGGATTGTGTCATTGCAGATCTTCCCTACTTTAACGGAGGTAGAATTGCATTCCAGGTGATCCGGTTACAGCAAATGCAAATGATTTATTCTTTACAACATTGGGAGTTGGGTTGAACATTGCAAAGGCAACATATGAGAAATGGCCAAGTTTGTTTACATTCTACCATTATTTTTTATTCATCTTTAGTAAAATATTATTTTAGATATTTGATAGATAGTTTAAGGACTAAGGAGTAATGATAACAGTTTGGGGGAGTCAATAAGTTGCAACATGGATTATTGAAAGTTGTTTCATTTGGGATTAGCTAATCTATTGCTTTCACTTTCTATTTATTCCCATTGATTGAGACTTAAAGATAACAGTTTGGGTGAAAATGTTACTGACATTTTCAAAAAGTTCAACAAATTCAGTTTTCAGACTCTCCTAAGGTCTATATGCTTCTAATTGCTTCTTGATATTTACAAAGGATGGCCGACTTTTTTGCATCTTAGAATGGTAACAATGAAATATGTGTCATCGCTTGTGACAACCGTCAAAATTCGAGTCGATTCTTGATTTGACTAAACTTAGTTGCACTTATAGGCACGACACATACTACAATTTGTAATTAGAAGCTAAGTTATAACCTACTAGAAACTTGGAAACAAGTAAGATCGAAGGATAGTGTACTTAGATTTCACATTGGTATGTGAATTCTACAACTACTTATCTGTAGAGACTATCCATATTCGGGTCACTCTTTGACTCGAACACCTTTTCATGAATCATATACACACATCATGCACTTGACCTAGAAGTAGAAATTAGGTCAAAGTCTCATAGAAACTTAAGTCAAAGTTGAAGACTAGGACTAGTATACTTGATTCTTCAATTTCGCTTGAATCTCGGAATCACTACATAGAATGCCAATAAACTGCTAAAAATAAATTACAGACATTATTTATAACTATAAAAGAGTTATAATACCATAAGATAATTTGAAGTCTCAAAGATTCAATTTATTTTGATATTCAAAGTTTATTAAACTCCAAAACCCTTAAATGCCCTAAAACCTAAATTTATAAAATTTAACCTTAAAAAGTCTATAAAAATAGTTATGAACCTTATAATATGTTCTTATAATAATTAAAATTATGAAAATGCATTCAAGAAAATAATAAAATTTAACTCATTAACATTTACCCATAATTTATGAATCAAAAGTCAAGGTTTATGAATAAAAACTTGATTTTAGTGCACATTTTATAAAAGAGTTTGATATTTTTATAAAAGATTTGAATTTTATAAAAATAGAAGAGAGGGAAACCCTTTCTTATCCCCCAAAACCGGCCACCCTCTTCCCAACACACTCCCCTCTTCCCAAAACACATAATCACTTCTTTCTCTCTCACACTCCACTTTCTCTCTCATTTTCTCTCATTTCTCTCTACCTTCACCACTCTATTTTCTCTCTTCCTCTCTCTATACCCACAAAATTTTCCAGAAAATAAGTCCAAGAACACACCTCAAACTCAAAATCTTCATCATCTAGTGGTGTTCATTAAGGTAGAACACGATTTCCTTTCATTTTCTTTCAAGTTTTCAAGGTTTTTCTTGCATTTCCTTCTTCTTCTACTCCTTTCTCTTAGAAAACTTGTGTGCATGTTCATTCACTTCAGTTTTGATGATGATGTTGGCAGGATTTCACCCAAAAACAACATGCATGTTGTCAATGGTGAAATCCAAGGACCAAAACCTAAGTCAAAATCAACAAAATGCAATTTTCTACACGTTTTTATGGAAAATCACCACATGCACCCTAAGTTTTCTTTCAAAAACGATTTTTGACCATTTCAAACTCATGAATGGGTTTCAAACCAACATGCATGTGAAGATCTTCAAGCTTAGATGCTAGATGATCAAAGTTTGTTGTTAAAAGCTTTCAAATATGTTCATAAAGGATTTATTCCCAAATAAATATCTAAAACTTCTTTTCTGATCAAATCCGATTTTTCCCTGTATTCTACCAACAAAATGAGATGTTCTACAAATTTTCAGAAAATAATTCATTTTTCTCGAATTATTATAATTATTGCAATAAAATAAGGCAATAAATCATATAAAATATTTATGAGGTCTATAAATCCTAGGTAAATTCTTGGATGGCCCCTCTGCTAAATAATGACTTCCCATTAAGTTTCATCAATTTTGGGTACTGTTTAGCATGGTTTTGAATTTTTTTTTGTTTAGCCCCAATAAATCATAAAACCACTTTAGACAATTTGAAAGGCGTATCTAATAATTTTCACAGCTTATAACTTATGTGGAAGACTTAGAAAAATATTTTCAGAATATTTCATAATGCATTCCTATTTTTCACCGATTGTTGTATTTATAATGGACTAAAAACAGGAAAAATAGTTTTACTCATCCAAAATTCATGAAAATTTACCAGAACACCTTATAATATATTAGGATGCTACATAAAATTTTTGATGATTTTTCTCTTCTGTATGCTATTTTGCTTATATGTTCCCAAGATTAAGTACACTTAAATCCATTTTTATTAGAATAAATACACAAAAATTATAAAATTGGTTTAAACAATTTAGAAATCCATTTTTATATTTTTCCCAGCTTAAGAATGTCTAATAACAGTATTATTAAAAGTTTGGGTAATTTTGGAAACTGTTTTCTATTTATCTCCATTTTTATTAGAATAAAAACACAAAAATCATAAAATTTGGTTAAACAGTTTAGAAATCCATTTTTATATTTTTCCCAGCTTAAGTATGTCTAGTGTCAGTATCATAAAAAGTTTGGGAATTTTTATCATTTGGATGCTATTTTTCACGAATTTATATTGATATGAAGGCTTAAAATTTTGGAAAATTAGTTAATCATATCAAAAATTCAAAGGAAAATTTCTGGAAGACCTCTACTATATTTAGAATGAAAATGAAAAGTATGACAAGTTTTGGAAACTGTTTGATAATATTTTGGATTTTTAGGAGTTTAAAACACCTTTAAATGCATTGAAATACCCTCAATTAATATTACAAAAATATGGAAAATGATATCCAAAATTATCTTAATCACATGAGTTATAACATTTTCACAGAAAAATGTTTTTAACTTATCAATATTAAATTTTGACACAATATTGGCATAATTCTCTTGTAGTAGTAAGTATATCAGTGTTAGATTTCGATTAGAGAATCACTAGTGAATACCATTATTGTAGAAAAACGATAGTGGTACGAGTGGAGCGTAGTTCAAGGCACCATTTGCATCATCTTAATACATGTTGTGAGTATTCACGCATTCCCCTATTTTCGTTTTTTATGTTTTGGGGTGGAAAATCATGTCCGAAAAACTATTTATTGTTTGTTGTATTTAAATTGATTTGTATCAAAATTGATTGCTATATTTTGCTATGTATGTTTATGCAACTTGAAACATGAGGCCTTATCGTCTTAAGTCCCTTCCCTTATACTTTAATCCAACCATTAACTCTTTGAGCCAATGGTCATTATGGATAGTGCTATTAGGAATTGACAACTCCTCACTCGCCCGATTGCTTGAGTGCATGATACCATATTAATCTATGGAACGATAAGCATAGATCTTGATAGGGCATCAGTCATAGGCTTGGTTGTGAACTCGTTGTTTACTCATACACATACAAAATTGTTATTAATTATGGCAATAAACTTGTTTATTAATTATAGCAATGAACTTTGTTTCTCATTATAGCAATGAACTTTGTTTCTCATTACAACATCGAAATTTTATTATTGGAAACTTATATACATGTTTTAGCAATGAAATTGTTTGCTCCTTGCAGCAATGAACTTGATTACTCATTTTAACAATATATTTTCATTTATGGAAACTTTTATCAAAACTTGATTTCGATTCATGAAACCAATATTTTTTTTTATCTGTGAGTACTCACCAACTATTTTTATAGTTGATGCTCGTTTTACATGCTTTTTCAGGAATCATCGAGTAAGTGGCACTTAGGGACACATCACTTTTAGGAGCATTCGCATGTGTTGAATTTCAATTTTCATTGTAATTTCTTTTAAAAGTTGTTCAAACCCATTGTAAATTTGTAATGATTTTTAATACTATGGTTGGTGTTGTCTTTTAACTTTTGCTATGAAACCCTTTATAATGCCACGCCTCGTGTTTCCACTTTAGCGGGGTGTGACATCGCTGTTGGATAAGGTGTCTAAGTCCATAACTTATTTGGTATATACTTGACCCGACCCGGCATGGTCCATTTGGGTTGCACTTCACCTAAACTGTTTATGGATAATTTTATGAGAATTGTATACTTACGATTTATTAATATATTATAAGTTATAATATATTAATATAAAGTCATGTTATTTAATTAGTTTTAATCTTGAATTAATTATGAATTGATTTAGTGATTAAAAGGAAGACTAATTAAATCATGGGCTATTGTATTTATATGGTGTGGGCTAATGCTCATTTGTTAATGGGCTAAGCTTATATGGAAGTCCATGGATGATCCATGGAGCTTTTAACCCATGGATCCTTGGAAGAGGAAAAGACATGGGTTATTAGGGTTTCACCCTAACCATGCACACTATATAAACAAGCTTATGTTGCATGAAAAAGACCCTAGTGTGTGTGTAATAGTGGTGGCCGATTTCTAAGTGTTAGTATACTCTCTCATACATTTTCCAAGTTTGTGGTGATTTGTGATTTCCATTTGAGGCATTCACATTATTGGTGCTTGGCTCTCAAACTCCAAGAAATCAACAATCAACAAAAGGTATGTAATTCATCTAGTCCTTTTATGTTTAAAAGTACCCCATGCCATGCTAGATAGGTTATAAACCTTGGAAATTAATATTTTGCATGTACCTTAGACAAACATAGATCCAAGGTTTATTAGGGTTGCATGTACACTTAGGAAGTGTTAGAATGCTCAAAACCCAACAGTGGTATCAGAGCCTGGTTTTGTTTGTTTGATACTTGATGCAAAATAGTGGAAAAAGTCGATTTTCTTGCTGTCTGCATGATGAACTCGCCGAGTCCATGGGGGGACTCGCCGAGTTCATGTGTAAACTCATCCTACTCGCCGAGTAGGTTCGTGCACTCGGCGAGTAGGAGCCTCAGAATGCAGATTTTCGACTTTTGCTGCTGGAAATGGACTAGAAACATTACCCTAAACTGTTTTGGTGTTTTAAAACTTGTTTTAGTTGGTGTAATGGTTGTTCTAATCCATTTACAATAGCTTATATCAAAATTTCATGCTTTGTATGTGTTCATATAATTCTTGAAACTTTGATGATCATGTTCATGTTCTTATGAATTTAGAAGATGATAGGAATTATTTGCTGAACTGTTTAGGATTAATTCTTGATCATTTATGTGTTTTAATGGAGTCCATAATTTGTCCTCAAGTTATGGATATCCAAAGGTCACTTCTTTTAAACACACACTTAAAACACATAAGTTACATAAAATGAAGAGTCTTCATTTTTATGAACCTTTAATTCATAAGTTATGAAATGAAAAGTTATGGAGAGTTACAAAACTTGCCCTCAAGTTTTGGAATTTGTAAAGTTTCACACACTTTAATAAACTTTAATTCCAACCCTTAGAGTTTTAAAAGTTAAAATTCAACCATTATACTATTTATAACATTAATGGTTAATTATTATATATATATATAAGATCAAGTCGTTTTACCGTTAGTAGGCCTCATTCACGAAGCCGGTCTATAAGGGGGGTATAAGGTTGTTGCCTATAAAATGGCAACTTAATGGGTGTCCATTCTCACCCACCGCTTCCTTGATCGGTGGAGGGTCGTTAGCCGAACGGGTAGGACAATGACTTTAAATTCTCATTAAAAGTATAATGAATATTATAAAGTAACTAAACCTTTTATAAATTCCCAATCTTAGTTACTTTAGGAAAATGTGAATATGGTTCTAACCCATGAAATTCACACTTTGTACCTTACCAAGTCGTTGGTGGAGCGTGTGTGGTTAACCGGCACACTAACTTGGACTAGTAAGGATCACGAAGGGTGACTTAATGTTTATCATAGATCGGTGGAGCGTGTGTGGTTAACCGGCACATCGATTAGGTGATAATATTAAGGGTACCTAGTGAGTTTGCATGGTTATTCACACCTTGTTTTGTGATCCTCGGCATCCCAGTCACAAAACTTGAGAGGGCACAATCGAGATTGAAACATGCCATTGAAAAGTTCAATGAATCTCAAAAGATCTAGGAGTTTCAAATCCAATTAAAACCTAATAAATTATTTCTTTTTTCATGGTGGAAATTGGTGAATCGTCATTCGCCTACCTTCAAATATTTTATAGCTTGGATTACGGCATCCCTCTTCCAAGTTATAAAATATTGTGTTGGGTCCTAGCCTTAATATTTCATATTGGGTGTTATATTAAGGACTTGAATCAACTAACTTGATTTTCTCCCATTGTAGATGTTTGGTTCAGACAACTATGATCTTCCCAAATCGCTTGGAACAAGCTTTCCTCTTGAAGATGATGTCCCTCAACATCATGCTTCACTCCCTCCACCTCCTCCATTTATTCTCCCTGACCCACAAGCCCGAAGACTTGAAAGGTTCAAGGTCACTCAAGCTCTACTAGAAATGAAACATAAAGATGGAAGACCTGTGTGCACTCATGTCTTAGGAATGAAGTCACTCATTGACAGGTTGAGAATGTTGGGTGCTGTTATTTCAAGGAAGTTCGTTGTTGACTGGGTTCTTCAGTCACTTCCTGAGTCGTATGGTGAGTTTATTAAAGACTACCATATGACAGATCCTGACATAACCCTAATAGATCTTTCTTATTTGCTTGTTGCTGCTGAATCAGCAATGATTTGGCGCAATGGTCAAGCAAATATTGATGGAAGGTCTAATTCTCAAACTTCCATGGACATGGACAATGGTAACATTGGAAGTCCAGAAAAGCTTTCTCTTCCCAATGAAAAGGGATCGGCCTTGGTCAACCTGGTTGACCAAAAGGTAAAGGGAAAGGCTAAGTCTGTGATTGTCTCATGTACCATTCCCAAAAAGTCTATATGTTTTTATTGTCATGAGAAGGGACATTGGAAGCGAAGCTGCCCTGGATACCTGAAATGTTTGAAAGCAAGTAGAGACAAAATGTTTGACTCGGCTTTAGGTAAGTCCACTATCTAACTTTGTTAAAATTCCTAATTGTTGATTCTTATTACATGATGTGACTAGGTTGCATCTTGATGTTTAGCAGGATCGAGCAAAAGGAAGGTTAAAAGAAGAGTGTGTTGAATCTGATCACGAAGATGGATTTCTATCGCATGGTTCGAGGATCGGATTTTTGAGCCACTACTTAAAAGTTATGATAGATTGCTAAGAAATATGTAATAGCATAGTTTTCATTTAAAGTTGCATTGTAAGGAATATTTTTCCGCATTTTAATAAAGAAATAAAAGTTTTGTTTAGTTTATTTTATATTATATCCCCTTACAATGGCATTTATGGAAAATTGATGTTTGTATGTTTCTAGCAATATTGGAAATATGAGTTTGATTCTCTCATATGTGGTAGTGTCTGAATTTACCAAATGAGGAAAGGTTCTCATCACCCATGCTTCAGTTAGACAGAAACTTGGAATCATACAAGTTGTATTGTATGATGAATGAGAATTTTCATCTTTGTAAAATTGAGACTAATTCATTGATCACATGCATATGTGAGTCAATTGAAGGACTAAGGAATTAGGTACACTGGGTGTGTGCTGGTCAAGGTCCACCACAAAGATCAATTCGTCATGATTTACTAAAGATTAGTAAATATGGTTATACTTCTAAGGTTAAGTATAATTCTGTAACATTGGAAAAGTTTCAATGTATGGCAGAACGGATGAGAAGAATCAAATTTGGCAGAAAGATAAAAGTTTCTCAAATTTGAAAAGATGGGAGAGTACTTTAGTATCATGTTTTTATGATCATCTTAATGATTATGAAACCATATCACAAATTCATACTCTAAGGACATCTTAGTGCATTGTTATGACTAAGATGAGGGGTCATGAATTGTTGGAATGGTTAAAATCAAGAAGATGGATCATACATGTTTTTATGATCATCTTAATGATTATGAAACCATATCACAAATTCATACTCTAAGGACATCTTAGTGCATTGTTATGACTAAGATGAGGGGTCATGAATTGTTGGAATGGTTAAAATCAAGAAGATGGATCATACTTCGTTCCAAAACAACTCTTAGAGTCATAATCCAAGATTATAACATTGAGTGACATAAAGTAAGGTTTAAAACACTTATCAAATGTAGTGTAAAATGTTTTCTACTCCTGTACATTTGAAATTGGTAAGTTGTGATGTCTTGGATAAGACAAAGACCAACTAGGACCAATTGTGTGAAGTGTTTATCTTGATAAGAATCCGCACTATCCCTTAAATATTTGTTTTGTCAAGGAATGGTTCTTGACTAGGGAAACTTATATGTCAAGAGGACAGTGGGAGTCTTTAAGATCCTGAAAGGATTTCAAGATATCAAGAGTAAAACCTGAGTTTTATCACTAGCACACGACTTAAGGTTTGCAACCTATTAAGTTGACATAATTCTTGTTTCTGTGTCTGTTCCTATTAAGTTGACTATGCATATGAGTTCTGTTAGTTCTAAACTGTGTGCATAACAGCTTGGAAGCATTGGTGGGCCTTGTGCTACCAGATGACAAGAAATTAAGATTGAACAAGTTCAATCCATGTAAGGCTGAATTTGTTACTAACCTTGTCTTGTGATTATGGTTTTGACAAATTCACATGGATAGGAACTCATACACCATAAAATCTAAGTGTCATAAGGTTTCTCTCCGATTCATGAAAATGATGGTGAGGAAATGCTTTCACTAAGAAGATTTAAAGTAGATAGCAATTGTGATGTTTGCATTCTCAAAGTCGTTAGTGGAGCGTGTGTGGTTAATCGGCACACTAACATGGACTTGTGAGAAATGGCAAAGGTCTAAACAATTAAGACTATGATTACGGCATCCCTTTTCATAGTTCTGGAAATTGTTTAGACACACATGTGAGCTATCTAAGAAAGGGTGTACGAATCTAAATTTCAGGAGTCCAGCTGATTTCTGGAAATATGTCAGAGCTAGTGGGAGCATAAGTGTTATGCTGATAATCATCATGTTAGTGGGAGCATGATTATTATGTTTAGTGTTGCAAGTTAGCAATGTTAATTATAGAAAAACAAAAGTTTCAATTCGTAATGTTGTAGGGGTTGAAAAAGTTGTTTTGCTATAATTAAGGGAGAGGAAATTATACTTCATTTCAATTCTAAAAGCTTAGATTGAGTTTTTAATCATCTTTAGTCAAGGATATATATGAATTTTATGTTGGAATGGTTCAACATAAGGAAATTCTATATATATTGCGTTCTCAAATTCGATTATGATTACGACATCCCTCTTCATAGTCGTTTTTTGAAAACATGGCAAATAAAAAATATTGTAGCAAAAGACTGATCCAGTATCAGGTCTTTATGTGAGACATCGTGAATCGTGTCCCATATGCTTCGGGTATAGGATCGGTCACATGTGCTATAATATTCATCCTTTCTAAATTTTCCAAATGCTCAGAGCATTAAGAAGGGAAAAGTCTAGAATTGGATAAGACTAAAATGATTAAGCAATTGTCGAGGACTATCTAAGGCTCACCAAAGATTGGTTGCTCAGGGACAGTTGGAAGTATAGTGTTAAATTTTGGAAGGACCATATGGATATATTTTGAAAAGAGGTAGCTCTTGTTCAGATATGATAATCAAAATAGGAATATGGAAATTTTCCATATTGGGAGTTGGATATTAAGAATCTATGAGAAAGTTAGAAACTTTTATGCAAGAAGGATGTTCAAAGCAATGTACTTTGAATATGAGAGTTCGTTTCCATAGAGTTGATCTCCTTTGGAATCCTCTGTAATGACTGATGACAAGGTTTTGGTGACCTTGTGCATAATCATTACGAGAGGATCAGTGCATATAAGTTTAAAATCTAATAGTTTTTTGGTAAATGGTAGGAATTAGGAATTCTTACATTTACAATAAGGATTTGGGATTGTGAAATGAGCATCATTGGAATCATGTTCAATTGATCTATTTCACAAAGTAAAGATCATAGACAAACATAGTGTGCATACTTGGAGTATGGCATAACTATTGTTTAGAAAAACAAAGTGTACATGCTAGGAGCATGGGACGACTGTTGTTTTTGTTCAAGTATTAAGTTGATTATTTGAAACATTATACAATGAATAATGTGTAATCAATATGGTGATAAATAAAAGGTGGTTTTATTTATATTCAAAAGGGTTCTGAGACCATATTGGATTCGATTATTATTGTGTTTCACTTTGCATGTTTTGACTTCCAGAATAGCTAGGTTATTCTTTCCGAATGACTAAGTTATTTAAACACTCCACAGTCGTTCATATGTTGGAAGTAGGTATGAATTAAGACTGTCATGAATCGAGTTTGTAGATGGCTAAACGTGTTTAGACATAGCAATGGTTGCTACAACATTCATGAGTACTCATAAGTTATGAGTATTGGAATTAACCCACGCTCACTTGTATCACTTCATGGAATTTATCTCGAGTGATTGTGAGACGGTAATATCATATAAGTCTTCAAACCTAGAGATATGAGTTGTTACCTATGAGTTGGTTGTGCATTGATTGCACGTAAACGCATCAATAACTTGATGTTATAAAACGTGCCTTTGTGTATAATTCAACAAGTAGTAGAAATAAGTATATGAGTCGAAGTTTATCTATTCCTTCTAGTCCTTGGAGGATTAGAAGCGATATCTGGGCCCCTCGATGATTTTGTTTTGACCTATGTACCGGGCCCGGTCAGAACCTAATTGATGTGTTCAATTTAGTTCTTTGTCAAACAAATCGGAAATCGAGAAACAAACTGCTGGACAATAAGTACGACGTTGTTCCATGTATTTGTCCGGCTGATATCATGAGAACAGAGGATTATATGATCACTTATCTAAAATGGTGCTTCATAGTTCAACAGAGTTTTCGAGAGCTACGATTGCTGGTTGGTTCCTGAAGTAACATACGCAAATACAGTTATTAGACTTATCCAAGTGGGAGACTGTTGGATAAGGTGTCTAAGTCCATAACTTATTTGGTATATACTTGACCCGACCCGGCATGGTCCATTTGGGTTGCACTTCACCCAAACTGTTTATGGATAATTTTATGAGAATTGTATACTTACGATTTATTAATATATTATAAGTTATAATATATTAATATAAAGTCATGTTATTTAATTAGTTTTAATCTTGAATTAATTATGAATTGATTTAGTGATTAAAAGGAAGACTAATTAAATCATGGGATATTGTATTTATATGGTGTGGGCTAATGCTCATTTGTTAATGGGCTAAGCTTATATGGAAGTCCATGGATGATCCATGGAGCTTTTAACCCATGGATCCTTGGAAGAGGAAAAGACATGGGTTATTAGGGTTTCACCCTAACCATGCACACTATATAAACACGCTTATGTTGCATGAAAAAGACCCTAGTGTGTGTGTAATAGTGGTGGCCGATTTCTAAGTGTTATTATACTCTCTCATACATTTTCCAAGTTTGTGGTGATTTGTGATTTCCATTTGAGGCATTCACATTATTGGTGCTTGGCTCTCAAACTCCAAGAAATCAACAATCAACAAAAGGTATGTAATTCATCTAGTCCTTTTATGTTTAAAAGTACCCCATGCCATGCTAGATAGGTTATAAACCTTGGAAATTAATATTTTGCATGTACCTTAGACAAACATAGATCCAAGGTTTATTAGGGTTGCATGTACACTTAGGAAGTGTTAGAATGCTCAAAACCCAACAATCGCTACACAGAAATAATCGGTTACAATAAGCCAATCTGAAAGAGACATATTTTGATCACACACAGAATATTGGTTACAATTACTTACAAGGCATAATACTACCTAAATAGGGTTTAACACGGTTGCAAGGCATGTGAAACCGGAACTATGCAATATCACTACTCACACAAGGTTGTAAGTTGTTGCCAGATTTTCTTTCTCCACTAAGGGAAATTTGGACATTTTACCGAACGACTCAAATTCTTTTTTTATATCGTTTTATATACTGTTGTATTTCAAATTATTGATTAGGGACCTAGAACCAAACCAGTCTCGGTAAATATTTCACCCAATTTTAGGGAGATCTTAAACATCAACAATTATTTTATAATTTTACCACAGCTGAAACCATTTAGAAAAGACATGTAAACTACTATCAAGAATCTAGTTCTTTATACTTCCAATTTTATAGTGAAAAAAATTATATCAATTTTATATATAAGAAGTCTCAGACCTTGACTGAATGTAACCTAGAGTAATCTGTTGCAGACACCACCACTCCCACATACCAACCCACTTTTATATGTTTGTAAACTATAGCGTCTTACTTGTATTTCTTTCTATTGCAACATTATACTTTCAAAAGTCACCTAATTATAGCATTTCATTTCATTTTATTCTTATTAGGATATTGTACTTTGAAAAATATATCCAAATATAGTAGTGAAATTTGCTTTATATGTGGATGCATTGCTATAATAAGGTGGATTTTTCGAAGTACAATGATATAATAAGGACAAATTAAAGTAAGATGCCCATAACATAAGACTGGAATGCCCTCCCGACCCTCACCTTATGACTAGATTACTCCAGGGTTTGTTGGCATACCACACAAAGCAATATTACCTCAACCCAACCACACTATGTTGACATATGCAACCAGATAAACAATAACCAGCAATACATGTAATCTTACAGATCTACTAATCTAACAAAACACTATAACATAACAACATCCTATACACAAGGATACACAATATAATTTAGTGTGTTGGCATTGGTGCCTTCGACCCACGAGTATAGTGAGAAACTCATCTCGCAGGCTTGAAGATAACAGTAATGATCACATAGTTGATAGCCAACTCTACAAGTCACCTATGCAACAAACAGGGACCAAGTCTCAATCTACATGTAACTTCTCGGGTTTCAGGTATCCTCAAATCTTTCCTTTGGTTTTTAATATGTCTTTTTGGGTCCTTGGATTATAAAGATGTACCCTATGAAGCCCTAGTAGAAAATGGTAATTTTGGGAGCAGGAGTAGTACGTTGGGCGTACATGTGAGTACTCTAGGCGTACATATATGTACGCTGGGCGTACTAATGTCCGGGTGAAACCCTAATTTTTAGGGTTTGAAGAGTATTTAAGTACCTTTATGGATCATTTAGCCTCACTCTTTCAGCCTCCAAGTCCTTGAGTCGTTCTTAGCAAACCCTAACCCCATAAGAGAGTGTTTTGAATTTAAAGTGTGTTATTTGTGTGCTTAAAGGAGAAGGAAGTGCATCAAGGAGTCTAGGGAGGAAAGCAAGCTTGTAGATCTTGGATCATCATCTTCTTAGGAAGCTCCAGAAGGTAAAAAGTTGCTACCTTTATGCTTGGTTTGCTTAGATCTCATATTGGTAGCTTTATGATGTTCTTTTGTCCCTAAAAGTCCCATTGGTGTGCAAGTTTGGTTCTGGACATTTTGAGCTGTCCTTCTAGACCCTAGGAAGGGTCCTTAGTCATAAAAATGAGGTCCCAATGGCCAGAAGTGTCTCATGCATTTGGAAAAAGGGTCTTAACGGATTAAGCCCCTGTATTAAGAACTTATGGACGTGTAAAGTCATAAATTTGGAGACTTTATGACTCTAGGGTGCATTTGGACCATGGATCTGTAATATAGGCTTTAGTGCTTAAGCCATTAAGCACTTAATGGACTTTTCGGATGTAATGCCCGTGTTTCTAGGCTAGGCATTAATATTTACATAATAGTCTATGTTAACCTTTGTAACTCATTTAGAAGAAATGAAAATGAATTATGTGAATTTTATGTGAAAATTATGTGTTTTATGCTTAATTATTAGGGTTTAATTAATTAAGAGTAAAAATGAGCGTTGAAAATAAATATTAGATAAAACCGATATTTATTAAGAAAGTTGTAGTGGTCGTGACAAGGATTACGGATATATAAAGAATGCCGAAATCCGAGTTATAACGAAGAAGTTATGACATGTCGAAGTTTTGCGACAAAACCGGCACGGTGCTGAATGTCGTAAAAAGTAAGTTTTTGATAAACTACTTTTTAGCCTTAGTGATCTAAACGAAAGTCGTAGTGTTCGTTAAACCGAGAGTATGTATAAAAAGAATGTCCAAATCTGACTTCGTATGAGGAAGTTATGATTTTTCTAAGTTTCGGCTTAGCAGTAGACAGCTAAAAACTCGAATTTTAGATCGAGTGATTTTTAGCCGAAACGACCAAAACGAGAATCAAAGGTCTCGTAAATAGTAGTGCAACGGTAAAAAGACAGACAAAAACGGACGTCGGATGAAGAAGTTATGAATTTTTAACGGATTTCCTGTCCGGGTCTGTTAAAAATAATAATATAAAATTTAAAGTCAAAATTAGCCGACGAAGTCTAAACGAAAGTTGGAGCGTAATTTTACCTACGCGTGCATATAAAGAACGTCAAAAACGGAGCTCGTATGCGAAAGTTATGGATTTTAGAAGTTTTGGCATGAAAATCGAGAAAATTTGCCAAAATCGAGAAATTCCGCATACGTGGACTTCGGCCACGTCGCCCTCGCTCAAATCGTGCCACGTGTCCGACCTGCTGAGACACCGGAGGCCAGCTGGCGAGGCGTGTCACACCCTCCTCGCACCGAAGGCTCGACCAATCAGAAGCTGCCCCGCGTCTCCTCCGTGTCCGAGCTAGGTGAGTCATCCGAAGCAGGTGAGTCATCCGGATCTGGACCAATCCGAAGACAACACCTGTCCGAGCCTCGCACCGCCTTTAGCCTCCGAACCTCGCAGTTGCGACGCATGTCTTCTTCTCGTTGCTTCGGGTCCGAACCTCGGCCCTATAAATAGAGGGGTTGCGAGATCTTCCGGCTACTTTTGGAAATTAGCCATTTTCCACCCCTTTTTCAATATTTTAGCCATTTCCACTTCCCCCAAAGCCCCGGGATTAATTCCAACGCCCGGAACACGCGCCGAAGTGCCCGAAGGCCCGAAAAATTTTATCTTTTCGGTTTTGAAGGCCGACCCTTGCAGAGCCCCGTTTCTCAATAAAACTCCCGGTTTTATTAGAAACGATCGTTTTAGGAAACAAAGTGCTGCTCGATTTTCATTAAATTAGGTGAGTGTATAGTCACTTTCACCTTACACATATATACGAAGTACTTTCTTTAAAATACGTGTTATGTGTAATTATATTAATTGTTTAATTAAGGTGACTGTTGAATAGATGTTTTATACAAGTTTTAAACTGTATATGTATTTTTATCTACAAATATGTTGGGTAAAACATGGGTAGATGAATTAGATGATGTATGATGAAATAAAAAGTGATGAGAGGCATTGATGTTTAAGATGATCTAGTCATCTAGCAGAGTATAGACAACGGCCACAGACTATTTTAGATAGTCCAGTGGAACGTTAGCAGACTCGTAATCGATAGGTATGTTTCAACTATATGTTCATAAGGTGTTCTCAAACTATATGTTCATTAGGTGTTTTTGAACTATGTGTTCATCCGATAGTTCTTCTTTTTTACACTATTACGTGTCGGGGTATGGGAGCGTACGTGAGTACTTTATTAGTATTTTCCCTATACTTTTATTTTGAAGACCTTTGGAGTCTTTGTTTCTTTTATGAAGTGATCAGACGAGCTTCATGAGTCAGCGTTTCCATTGTCGGATAGGGTGCGTCTGGGGGTTATATTCCTCACGATATTCAGACCACAGCCTAGGCAAAGTTCGATGCTGGATAAGGTGCGTCTGGGGGTTACATACCTCACGATATTCAGACCACAGCCTAGGCATTGGTAACTACCCCTGACTTAATTGTCTTGTGGTTCTTTCTTTTACGAACGAAGGTTCGTGGTTAAACTTATTCCATTCATTTGATGTCTTCTTCGATCCTCGTTTGCTGCTAGGGAATTTCCGAAGCAGTTTCGTTAGTTGGTTGTTCCTATCGATCCTTTAGGATAGATCTAGTAAGATCAATGTATAGGATCAGTATGTGGGGATCGACGTTGTTAGTGCTTGTAGTATAAACCTTGGGCAGCGATGGACTTCGTGCCTATTCCTTAGGATGAATCCTTAGGAATGAGTGAGATTTGATTCTTAGGGTAAATCCTTAAGAAATAAATAAGATAATGGGGTGGGTAATTGGGTTGATTGTTTGATGTTTAAGTATAATAAATTTATTTATTGTGGGTTGAAAACCCTATATGCTCACCAGGCTCCCAAGCCTGACCCACTCAGTTTGTTTGTATCACAGGTATCGATACGAAGTTGCTTTACACTGAGAGATTAAAAGAGAAGTAGATCACTAGTGTAAATGAATGTAAGTTTTGTTTATGCTTATGTGTTTGTATTGACGATGACATCCCAATGGTTTAAATGAATAAAATATATTTCTTCGAAAATGATTTGATAACATATTTATCATGTTTTTTTGGGAACAAATTCCGCAACACTTTTAATCAAATGATTACTCTGAAATTATTTTAAAAGCATAAATTAAACCGGTCTTTTCTGGCCGTGAATTTGGGGATGTGACAGTTGGTATCAGAGCATTAGTTTAAGCGAACTATGAAATTGTAGGATTTCTAGACTTAAACTTAGAATGCTAAGCGATGATTGTGAGATGAGTGTCTGCTATATTTTAGACACGAGCACAAGTTTATTTTAGGAAGGATGCCTAAAATGTTTTATGTGTTAAATATTTTATGTTATAGCTATAAGGATGCCTTATATGCTATTATTTGTTCGGATCCATGGTCTGTTGCCGACCGGATCTGGAAACTTTATGTGTGTAGGATTCTAAGCGTATGACTACGATATTAGAACTAGCATGTAAACGCTTCGAAGTGATAAGGAGATTTATACGTTTATCGTAAATAAAGCTTTCCTGTCTTAAATTCTCGCCCGGTACACCGAACGTCTGTGTGGATGTACAAAATATTATGGTGAAGACTCGTAGAGAATTGAGTAGATGGAGGAAATGAAAAGCTTAAGATAGTGAATGATACCTATCATAAGATATCGTAAGAGTGGTATCTTGCCTTTAGAATATGTATGATAAAATAATGGAACGTTTAGAGGGGTCCGGTACATCTGAAGTACACCTTTGATTGGCAGGATGATGGAATGATTGGTGTAATTCTTGAAGTTGTCCCATCGTCTGTAATTTCCATCACCAACCAAGTTGAAGTAGAATTGATGAGTGAAGATACACATGGAAGATGTCCTAGTAGAGTCTAGGAAAATTTTATGATTAATTGGACACATTCGTATGTGTTAAATTGTTTTGTGATTTTAGGACTTGGGGACTGCGAGACAATACTCGGGACGAGTATGAGTAGGTGTGAATAGTAGTAGAGATCTATACTACTGGAAGCACAGGACTCACGCTTGGATCAGGGAAAGTCACAATGTTACCAAGGAACTAGTAATTGATTCCGTTTTATTCTAGTCTGTCGTTACCATCATTTCAGTAATGACTAAGAAGATGATTGTTATTCCGACCCTAGTGGTCATATCGAATCGAGTCCGACTACGATGAGTTTATTACGTGGTTCAGATAACCAAATTCGATGTAGCATTTGACTTAAGCCAAAAGATTGAAGTGAAAGATGATCAAAGCGATCAATAGAAGTATCGCACTCATTGTTAAAGAAGTTGGTAGTTAGAAATGATACAAGTTGAACTGTGATTGTATCACATTAGAACATGAAGGAAGGTATAGTTTGTACCGAAATTTGTCCCTAGGAGATTTGAGTCTAAGTAGTGTCTTATACGATGAGAGATCATTAGAACATGACCCATCGGTCTGTCACAATGAATGAAGGAAAGTACTTATTCTAAGAAGAAGAAGGAGTCCTCAATAAGGATTTATTTTGTAACTCGAAGATTACGATTGAAAGTCCTACGGAGATTCAGAGCTTTTTAGGATTGGCTGGATATTACCAAAGGTTTATCCAAGGCTTTTCTTCGATCGCTACTCCATTAACAGCTTTGACCCACAAAGGAGCTGTTTATACTTGGAATGAGAAGCATAAGGAAGTTTTTGAGAAGTTAAAGAAGAAGTTGTGTGAAGCACCGATTCTTTCGTTACCTGAAGGAGTTGATGACTTCACAGTTTATAGTGATGCCTCTGGAGTTGGGTTAGGTTGTGTTCTGACCCAAAAGGATAAAGTGATAGCGTATGCATCGAGTCAATTGAAAGAGCATGAAAAGAACTACCCCACTCATGATCTGGAGTTGGCAGCGGTAGTATTCGCCTTAAAGATATGGAGAAGGAATTGAACATGAGGCAACAGCGCTGGCTAGAGTTACTCAAGGACTACGACTGTGAGATACTTTACTACCCTGGTAAAGCAAATGTTGTTGCTGATGCTCTCAGTCGGAAGGTAAATCTTGAAAAGAAAAGGCCAAGAGCGTTGAGGATTGAAGTTGTCTCGACAATTGTGGAAAGTATAAAGAAAGCTCAAGAGGAAGCTTTAGAGAGAAATGACCGAAAGGAGTAACGTTTGGGCAAAACGTTGGTGTTTGATACAAACAGTCAAGGACTGAAGGTATTCAAAGATAGGATTTGGGTACCTAAGGCGGGAGGAGTAAGAGATCTTCTGATGGAAGAAGCTCACAAAACCATGTACTCGATTCATCCCGTCAGTACAAAAATGTATAGGGATCTAAAACCCTATTACTGGTGGCCGACGATGAAGCTCGATGTTGCTAAGTATGTGGCCGAGTATGTAACATGTGCTAGGGTTAAAGCACAACATCAGAAACCGTATGGGAGTTTAGAACCTTTACCTGTACCCATGGGTAAATGGGAAGACATTACCATGGATTTTGTGACTAAACTGTCGAGAACAAGGAACGGTCACGACATGATTTGGGTGGTCGTTGATCGCTTCACTAAGAGTGCACATTTCATAGCAGCCAACGAGAAATGGTGTATGGATAAACTTGTGAATTCTTACGTGAAGGAAATTGTGAGGCTTCATGGTGTTCTGTTAACGATTGTATCAGATCGTGACAGCCGTTTTACCTCAAGGTTTTGGAGGAGTCTATAAGAGGAATTGAGTACCAAGTTGTGTTTGAATACATCTTACCATCCGCAAACCGATGGTCAGAGCGAACAAATAATTCAAACATTGGAGGATATGCTGAGAGCATGTACCCTAGAATTCCAAGGTAACTGGGGTGAACACTTACCTTTAGTAGAATTTTCCTATAATGATAGTTTCCACTCAAGCATCAAGATGGCACCTTATCACGCTTTGTATGGGGAAAAGTGTTGAACGCCGTCATGTTGGCTGAAAGCTGGGGAAAAGCAGTTTGTGGGACCTGAAATAGTCCATCAGACTGCTGAAAAGTTGAAAGTGATTAGGGAAAGGATGTTAGCTGCCCAAGATCGTCAAAAGAGCTATGCTGACAAGAAAAGACAGCTGATATCATTCGAAGTTGGAGATTCGGTTTTACTTAAAGTCTCGCCATGGAAGGGACTTATAAGGTTTGGTAGAAGGGGAAAGTTGAATCCAAGGTTTATTGGACCATTTAAAGTTCTTCAGAGGATCGGGAATCAAGCTTACAAGCTAGAATTACCTGAAGAACTGGAGGGTATTCATAACACCTTTCATGTGTGTTATTTGAGAAAGTTCAAAGGAGATGTGCCCGACTTAATTCTCATTTCTGAATTAAGGTTGGATGAAAACAAGAGGTTAATTGAAGAATCTGAGGCAATCGTTGACCGTAAGACTAAGAAGTTGTGATGCAAGATGGTCGATTTAGTGCTTGTGCGTTGGAAACATACGAATGGGCCAAATCTCACCTGGGAAACGGAGAGTGACATGATGAGTCGCTACCCGTAGTTGTTTGTCGATGTGTGATTCCGGGGACGGAATCATCCTAAGGGGGAGAGAATTGTAATGCCCGTGTTTCTAGGCTAGGCATTAATATTGACATAATAGTCTAGGTTAACCTTTGTAACTCATTTAGAAGAAATGAAAAGGAATTATGTGAATTTTATGCGAAAATTATGTATTTTATGCTTAATTATTAGGGTTTAATTAATTAAGAGTAAAAATGAGCGTCGAAAATAAATATTAGATAAAGCCGATATTTATTAAGAAAGTTTTAGTGGTCGTGACAAGGATTACAGATATATAAAGAATGCCGAAATCCGAGTTATAACGAAGAAGTTATGACCTGTCGAAGTTTTGCGACAAAACCGGCACGGTGCTGAATTGCGTAAAAAGTGAGTTTTTGATATACTACTTTTTAGCATTAGTGATCTAAACGAAAGTCGTAGTGTTTGTTAAACAGAGAGAATGTGTAAAAAGAACGTCCAAATCTGACTTCGTATAAGGAAGTTATGATTTTTCTAAGTTTCGGCTTAGCAGTAGACAGCTAAAAACTCGAATTTTAGATCGAGTGATTTTTAGCCGACACGACCTAAACGAGAATCGAAGGTCTCGTAAATAGTAGTGCAACGGTAAAAAGACAGACGAAAACGGACGTCGGATGAAGAAGTTATGAATTTTTAACGGATTTCCTGTCCCGGTCTGTTAAAAATAATAATATAAAATTTAAAGTCAAAATTAGCCGACGAAGTCTAAACGAAAGTTGTAGAGTGTAATTTTACCTACGCGTGCATATAAAGAACGTCAAAAACGGAGCTCGTATGCGAAAGTTATGGATTTTAAAAGTTTTGGCACGAAAATCGAGAAAATTTGCCAAAACCGAGAAATTTCGCATACGTGGACTTCAGCCACGTCACCCTCGCTCAAATTGTGCCATGTGTCCGATCTGCGGAGTCACCGGAGGCCAGCTGGCGAGGCGTGTCGCACACTCCTCGCACCGAAGGCTCGACCAATCAGAAGCTGCCCCGCGTCTCCTCCGTGTCCGAGCTAGGTGAGTCATCCGAAGCAGGTGAGTCATCCGGAGCTGGACCAATCCAAAGACAACACCTATCCGAGCCTCGCACCGCCTTTAGCCTCCGAACCTCGCAGCTGCGACGCGTGTCTTCTTCTCGTTTCTTCGGGTCCGAACCTTGGCCCTATAAATAGAAGGGTTGCGAGATCTTCCGACTACTTTTGGAAAGTAGCCATTTTTCACCCATTTTTCAATTTTTTAGCCATTTCCACTTCCCCCAAAGCCCCGGGATTAATTCCAACGCCCGGAACACGCCCCGAAGTGCCCGAAGGCCCGAAAATTTTTATCTTTTCGGTTTTGAAGCCCGACCCTTGCAGAGCCCGGTTTCTCAATAGAACTCCCGGTTTTATTAGACACCATCGTTTTAGGAAATGAAGTGTTGCCCGATTTTCATTAAATCAGGTGAGTGTATAGTCACTTTCACCTTACACATATATATGAAGTATTTTCTTTAAAATACGTGCTATGTGTAATTATATTAATTGTTTAATTAATGTGACTGTTGAATAGATGTTTTATACAAGTTTTAAACTGTATATGTATTTTTATCTACAAATATGTTGGGTAAAACATGGGTAGATGAATTAGATGATGTGTGACAAAATAAAAAGTGATGAGAGGTATTGATGTTTAAGATGATCTAGTCATCTAGCAGAGTATAGACAACGGCCACAGACTATTTTAGATAGTGCAATGGAACGTTAGCAGACTCGTAATCGGTAGGTATGTTTGAACTATATGTTCATAAGGTGTTCTCGAACTATATGTTCATTAGGTGTTTTTGAACTATGTGTTCATCCGATAGTTCTTCTTTTTGACACTATTACGTGTCGGGGTACGGGAGCGTACGGGAGTACTTTATTAGTATTTTCCCTATACTTTTATTTTGAAGACCTTTGGAGTCTTTGTTTCTTTTATGAAGTGATCGGACGAGCTTCATGAGTCAGCGTTTCCATTTCCGGATAGGGTGCGTCTGGGGGTTATATACCTCACGATATTCAGACATCCTAGGCAAAGTTCGATGTTGGATAGGGTGCGTCTGGTGGTTACATACCTCACGATATTCAGACCACAGCCTAGGCATTGATAACTACCCCTGACTTAATTGTCTTGTGGTTCTTTCTTTTACGAACGAAGGTTCGTGGTTAAACTTATTCCATTCATTTGATGTCTTCTTCGATCCTCGTTTGCTGCTAGGGAATTTCCGAAGCAGTTTCGTTAGTTGGTTGTTCATATCGATCCTTTAGGCTAGATCTAGTAAGATCACTGTATAGGATCAGTATGTGGGGATTGACGTTGTTAGTTCTTGTAGTATAAACCTTGGGCAGCGATGGACTTCGTGCCTATTCCTTAGGATGAATCCTTAGGAATGAGTGAGATTTGATTCTTAGGGTAAATCCTTAAGAAATAAATAAGATAATGGGGATTGGGTAATTGGGTTGATTGTTTGATGTTTAAGTATAATAAATTTATTTATTGTGGGTTGAAAACCCTATATGCTCACTAGGCTCCCAAGCCTGACCACTCAGTTTGTTTGTATCACAGGTATCGATACGAAGTTGCTTTACACTGAGAGATTAAAAGAGAAGTAGATCACTAGTGTAAATGAATATAAGTTTTTTTTTTATGCTTATGTTTTTGTATTGACGATGACATCCCAATGGTTTAAATGAATAAAATACATTTCTTCGGAAATGATTTGATAACATATTTATCATGTTTTTCTGGGAACAAATTCCGCAACATTTTAAATTGATTACTCTGAAATTATTTTAAAAGAATAAATTAAACCGGTCTTTTCTGGTCGTGAATTTGGGGATGTCACATGGGATATGCGAGGGTACACCCCGCGTAGGGAGGAGTACGCCCCGCATACTCGGTCAACCACCATGATGGTGGTCAGTGCTAGGTGGTGTACGCCCAACGTATCGAAGGAGTACGCCCCACGTATGTCTTCTGTTGGACTTCGTACTTTGGGCTTCGAGTTTGGGCCACCTTTTGGGCTTGAATGCTTAGGGGCCTCATTGGACTCTCTGTGTATGAGTGTTTTGGGCTATTTGGAGAGTTGTAACTTAGGATAAGGCCCAATAAGGATTTTGGGTCCAATTTGGAAAATTGGGCAAATTATGGGTCTTGTAGTAATTTAGGCCTTTTGGATCAAAAACTGGACTTAGGTCTTGGCCCAGTTACAGAAAGAGTAAAGTGGACATTTACCCTAAGTATGGATCCTTAGTCAAGGATGGTAATCTAATTTGATGTTGGTTTTATTGTAATAGTTCGAGATTTTTCGTGAGCCAGCAGCCGGAGGTTTTCCGTTTGGTTCGACATTATGAGGTGAGTTTTCCTCACTACACTTGCGGGTCGAAGGCACCAATGCCGACCCTTTTAGATTGATATCCTGTTATGCATGATGTTACATTGTAGTGATCTGTTATATCAGAATCCTGGTAGATAGGATGACGCTATGCTTAGTGATCTGTAAGATCTGTCTGTTTGTTGCTGGTAGGTTAATAGTATTTTTATCTGTATTATGTGCACATTATTGGTTGGTGGCTGAGGCTTCACTTCCTTGTGCGTAAGCCAATAGGCCGCGGCATTCCAACCCGATGGTTGAGGGCCTAGGGTATTCCATCCCAAGGATGATTGGACCCAGAGTATGTTGGCATTTCAACCCGATGGTTGAGGGGCCTAGGGTATTCCAGCCTGATGGTTGATTGGACCCATAGTATGTTAGCATTCCAACACGATGGTTGAGAGGTCATGGGGTATTCCAACCCAATGGTTGATTGTTCCAATAGTATGTTGTTATCTTGTTTGTTCTATTTGTTGTGTATTGATATTTTGGGGGAACTCACTAAGCTTTGGGCTTACAGTTTTGGATTATGTTTCAGGTACCTCAGAGGATCGCGGGTAGGAGAATGTGTGATCATGCACCTCCTCATGTTTTGTTATATGATTTTGGGATTTCTATGATATTGAACTCATTTTGAAAACAATTTGTAAACAATGATGGTTTTTGGGTTTGTTTAAAAGTTTAAATTTTTCATGAATTTTATGGATATTACACCCGATGGTTGATTGGGCCCATAATATGTTGTTATCTTTTTTGTTCTATTTTTTGTGTATTGGTATTTTAGGGGAACTCACTAAGCTTTGGGCTTATAGTTTTGGATTATGTTTCAGGTACCTCAGAGGATCGCGGGTAGGAGAAGGTGTCATCGTGCACCTCCTCATGTTTTGTTATATGATTTTGGGATTTCTATGATATTGAACTCATTTTGAAAACAATTTTTAAACAATGATGGTTTTTGTGTTTCTTTAAAAGTTTAATTTTTTCATCAATTTTATGGATATTACACCCGATGGTTGATTGGGCCCACAATATGTTGTTATCATGTTTGTTTTATTTGTTGTGTATTGGTATTTTAGGGGAACTCACTAAGCTTTGGGCTTAATGTTTTGGATTATGTTTCAGGTACCTCAGAGGATCGCGGGTAGGCAAAGACGTGATCGTGCACCTCCTCATGTTTTGTTATATGATTTTGTGATTTATCTGATATTGATCTCATTTTGAAAACAATTTATAAACAATGATGGTTTTTGGGTTTGTTTAAAAGTTTAAATTTTTCATGAATTTTATGGATGTTACGAGTGTTGGCTTAGGTGTCTAAGCCCATAACTATAATTGGTATGTACTTGATCTGATAGTAGAATGGTACTTTTGGGTTGCCTTCACCATAGCAACTTGACAGGATGACTTTTGGAGAGAGAGGTTATTTAATGATTTATTAATATATTATAAGAATAATATATTAATTAGAAATCATATTATTTAATTAGTATTTAATCAGAAATTAATTTGGTATTAATTTTGGGATTAAAGGAACTAATTAAAAGTAAGGGGACTGGTTTTGCAAATCATTGATAGTTGCAAACTGGTGTAACATCCTGTTTCGGATCGTCCGTGATTAGGGTTCGTGGACTGCAACCCGGGCATGAGGAAGTCTTGGGGTTGCGACGAGTTGCTAGGACCATAGGGCATCTCATCACCTTTCCGAGGATATGAGATTCATTGGAAACGAAGTTATATCAAGGAAGCAATGGAAGTTTGAAGTTATGGTAGGATAAGTCCTTTAATTGAAATAGGTGGCAGTGGAGTACGCTGGGCGTACGTGTGTGTACACTTAATGTACTAATGTGCGTGATTTTTAAGCGGCGCCAACTATTTCGCTGGGCGTACTAGGCACAGAGTGGAAACCCTAACTTTGGATGTGCCCCTATATAAAGAATGAGATGGCCTCATTCCTGGCCACCATCCTTAGTCAATAAACCCTCTAAAACCCTAATCCTTTGTTCATGGAGCTTGTGAGTGCATTTGAGAGCCTTAAGTGATATTGGTGTGTTTTTGGAGTAAAGAAGGAGCTTTGGAGAAGAAGGAGTGAGAAGTCCAGGCCTTGGATCTGAGCATATCTGAGTTGGAAGCTTCATATAGAGGTATAAAGCTTCAAGATTTCTCACTCTTTTGCTTTGAGCATCATATTAGAGTATTTTAGGGTTTTTGTCCCAAAAGGTGGAGACTTTATGAGATATTGAGCTCCAGAGACTATGATCAACCCCTTTGAGTATAATTAGTGATGTAATGTCATAAAAATACAATCTTGGTCGTTGGAATCAAGCCATGCATGAGTTATAAGCTTTTTGAGATAAGAGAGTGAGTGTTTTGGGTGTTTGTGACCTTTTCAGCCATGCAAAGGCTTAAAGTCATTGACTTTATGGAGTAAGAGCCAATAGGGAGTCCAAATCTGGGATTTGAGTTAATGTCTTAGCTGATTAAGACCAAATGAGTAGAAAGAGTGAATTTGGGGAGTATGATGAGCGTAATTCCTGTACGCCCCGCGTACTGCCCCAGTGTCCCTGATGGCCAATCTGGATTCGTGAGTACGATGAGCGTACCAAGAGAGGTACGCCCCGCGTAACCTCACTGAGGACTTTTGGGCTAAGTCTCATTTTGGGCCTTGAGTGTTGGGCCTGGAGTTTGGGCTTGTTGCAATAGAGTTTTGGACCACAGGAATACATATATGTGCCTTGGGCCCTTGAGTTGGGCTTGTTTTTCAGATTTGAGAGTTGGGCCTCGGGAGATCCCATTTATTATTGGGCCTTGGTGGGCCCAATGGGTTTTAGGTCATTGAGGGGTTGGTTAGTGGACTACCTTTAGACCTAATGAGTGAGAGTTTGGACTTAGTTCGTAATTGGGTTAATTGTGGGTTTGGCTTAGAGTTAGAGGTCGGCGCATAGCAGCAACATTTATAGGGGCTGTTCATCATCCGAGGTGAGTCTTCTCACTATACTTTACCATGTGTGGTATTTATGTGTGACCTGAGGGTCTTATGTGTTTATATTGAGTACTGTGATATCCTATATTATGTCTATGTGATTTATGCTGTGTATTATTCTGATCTTACTGAGTTAGGACCGGAGGGTCCATCTGAGTTAGGATCGGAGGGTCCACCCGAGTAGTGGGACCGGAGGGTCCCACTGAGACACATTGACCGGAGGGTCTTATCGAGTTATAGCATCGAGTGGCTAATGAGCTATGTGTGGTATTTTGGGGAACTCACTAAGTTCTGTGCTTACCGTGTTATGTGATATGTGTTTCAGGTTTTTCTCAGGATCGCGGGAAGGCGTCGGCTTGATTGTACACACCAGAGAAAGAGTTATGTTTGAGGATCCCGGAGTCTTAATTAAACAATTATGGAGTTGCGATTTGTAAATTAAATAAATGAGATTTTTGTGAAATGTGTTATGAGAATTATGTGATTTAAATGAAAATTTTGTTTGAAAATTTATGGTGTTACAAGTTGGTATCAGAGCCTTGGTTTGAGGGATTCGGATGCACCTTCGGGTATATCTGGACTCAAACTGAGGATTTAAGAAATTTTTTCAAAAGAAATGATTTTTCTAAAACGAGCAAGAGTTTTTAAGAGAAAAACGAGAAGGAGTAGTGTGTACAATCAGCCAGAGCCCGAACGATGATTTCCCAAAATAGCCTTACTTATTTGTGTTATGAGTTATTATTGAGATATTAGTGATGCATGCTAGAAAATAGGCTAGGTATTTCATATCTTAGGGATAGAGTTGCCTAATTTGTGATGCCTTAGCCTAGGAATTTTGATATCTGTGATGTGCTTTGAGTATGTGCGAAGTAAGAGTATCCAGCAGAAATCTTTTAGAGAGAGAGAGCTTTGAGTAGAGGAGTAATCTAGAAGAGATACCTAGATGAGCAGTGGAGGAGCCTACTGAGAGAGTACTTAGATACCCGCGTGGGGTAGAGTTACTTGACTTCGGTCACACCTTTTGAGTGTGAGTAGAGCAAGTGGAGTGGTAACCTAGAGTGGTTTTACATGTTGGTAGAGATTATTCGATGCCTGAATGCTGCTTGCTTTGTGCTTTGTGGAACTCTTGATGATGGGAGTCAGCTACTAAGTGAATATGACGATATTCAGGAGGTAGATGGTTGGCATCATAAGGAGTTCTTCGGCAGCTGATGGCAGAGAAGCGAGGGAACCTAGGAATTCTGGGGAGCGACCATTTGACATCCCCATTTTCACGGCCAGAAAAGACAGATTTTGTTTATGCTTTATAAAAATCAGAGTATCTCTTTTAATAAAAATGTTGCGGAATTTGTTCCCAGAAAAACATGATATATACGTTATCAAATCATTTCCGAAGAAATGTATTATATTCATTTTAAAACATTGGGATGTCATCGTCAATACAGAAACATAAGCACAAACAGAACTTACATTCATTATCACTAGTGATTTATATCTCCTTAATCTCTCAGTGTAATGTGACTTCATATCAACACCTATGATATAAATAAACTGAGTGGGTCAGGTTGGGAAACCTGGTGAGTACATAGGGTTTTTAACCCACAATAATATAATTATTATGTTTAAACAATCAAACAATCAACCCAATTACCCATCCCCATTATCTTCCTTACCCTTAAGAGTCTACCCTAAGAGTTATCTATCCTGCATTCATTCATTCCGAAGTCCATCGCTTCCAGGGTTCATATGATAGGCACTAAGTCCATAGCAGCCAATGCTCGTTTCTAAATCACTAATTCCATAGCTGCTAAAGTTCATTCATCGGGTACTAAATCCATAGCTACCATTGTTTATCTAATAGGTACTAAGTTCATAGCTACCAACGTTTATCTATCAGGTACTAAGTCCATAGCTATCAATGTTTATCTATCAAGTACTAAGTCCATAGCTACCAGCGTTTATCTATCAGGTACTAAGTCCATAGCTACCAGCGTTTATCCAATAGGCACTAAGTCCATAGCTGCCGATGTTATTTATTAGGCACTAAGTCTATAGCTGCCAATGTTCACTCATATCATCTTTCGTCTCTCATCATTCATCTACCCATGTTTTGCCCAACATATTCATAGATATAAAATACATATACAGTTTAAATTATTTAAAACATGTATAAATTGTTCATTCAACATAGATAACAAGTATACAGATAATATGCACACATAGCACGTAATTTATATAAAATACTTCATATCTATGTGTAAGATGAAAGGGACCATGCACTCATTTGAAAAGGTGGTGACTTGGCACTCGGACAACACTTCGTTACTCTTAACACAATTTTCCTCGGACAAAATAGCGGGTTTTTCTCAAAACCAGGCTTCGCTGGAGCAGTGTTTCTGAGCCGAAAGGCTCTTCTTCTCGGAACCGTCAGGTGCTCCGGGGCTTCCGCCTCGTGCTAGGGAGTTACCCTAGGCTTTGGGGGGTTAGGGAGGCTTAGAGAGAGGTTCTAGAGAGAGAAAGAAGTGGGGAAAGGTGTGGGAAATGGAGGAACCTGGCACCTCTATTTATAGGCTGATTTCCTAATGGACTCGCCGAGTCGGTTCACTGACTCGCCGAGTTGGTGCCACTTGTCAGCTTTCTGGTGGCAAAACGTGTGTGGCCTACATTGTGCCACGTCACCCCTTTTGCAGCAGTACCCTGCCCACTTCTAAACCCCGTAACTTTCACATACGAGCTCCGTTTTCGACGTTCTTTTTTTTCCACGCGTAGGTAAAAACAAGATCTACAACTTTCATTTAGACTACGTCGGCTAATTCCTGACCGATCTTAAATTTAACAGTAGGAGGAGATTATACTGTTAAATGTCTGCGTAAAATTCATAACTTCTACATACGGACTCCGTTTTCGTCTGTCTTTTTATCGTTGAGTTCATATTAATGATATATTCAACTCTCATTTAGGTCGCGTAGGCCAAAAACCGCTCGAACTCAAATTCGAGTTTCGGGTCGTGCACTGCTAGCCCAAATCTTAGAAAATTCATAACTTCCTCATACGAAGTCAGATTTGGGCGTTCTTTTTTTATATGTTCTCGGTTTAACGTATACTACAACTTTTGTTTAGATTACTAAGGCTAAAAAGTCCTCTAGCATAAATTCACTATTTACGTCTCCCAGTGTCGTGCCGGTTTTGCCGTAAAACTTCGACAAACCATAACTTCTTCGTTATAACTCGGATTTCGGCGTTCTTTATATGTACGGAACCCTTGTAACATATACTAAAACTTGGTTAAGATTAACCCTTCTAAATAATCTTCCATTAAAAACTCATTTTTGACGCTCACTGTCTCTAAATTGACTAGCCCGGATCTGCGGGCGTTACAATTATCTCCCCCTTAGGATGATTACGTCCCGGAATCATCAACGAAACAGGGCAGTATAATGACTCCATACATTATCTCTTCATCCTAGGTAATAATCGTAACTTTGATGTTTCTTCGAACGAGTATCTAACTCTTGGACTCCTTGACTGCAGGCGGTGCTCGATCTTGCACTTGTTCCCTATCTCACATTAGACTCCAAATTATGACCTTCAAGTCACAATCTCGATCCTCATTGGATACGAACTTAAGATAAGTTCTTTTATTACTACAATGGAACGATGTGTCATATTCTAATGACCTATCATCGTATGTTGCAATGCTTAGACTCAGGTCTCTTAGAGTCTTCCAGAACAGACTATACTTTCCTTCATGTTCTAATCTCATCTTAAAAGGTAGCATTTCTAGCTACAAGCAACCGTCGCGATACCTCTACTGATCGCTTTGATTAATTCTTCTGGCTTAAGTCAGGTGCTACATCGAACTTGGTTCTCAGAACCATGTAACATACTCGTCGTAGTCGGACTCAATTTGGTATGACCACTAGGGTCGGAATAAAAATCATCTTCTTAGTCATTACCGAAACGATGGTAACGACATACTTAAATGAAACAGTATCAATTACTAGCTTCTTGGTAACCTTGTGACTTTCCCTGATCCAAGCGTGAGTCATGTGCTTTCGGTAGTATAGGCCTCTACTACCATTCACACCTACTCATACTCGTCCCAAGTATTGTCTCGCAGTTTTATCCAAGTCACCATGCAAGAAAATCACACAATCATTCAACACATCAGATAACATAACAAAGCTTTTATATTATTCCTTGAAACGATTACATAGGTGTTCAAGTTCACCCTAGACTATGCCTCTAATAGGCTACACCATACGATACTACTCTCTTGGCTACTTTGTAACTCATCCACTATTCCTTGCGTTGTTTTCTGCTTCGTCGAGGATCATGTGGAATGCCCTTGGCCTTGGTGGTGTATCTGGCCTTGCTGCTTTATTTTTCCTCGGGCAGTCTCTGGACATGTGCCCCTTGCCTCCACATCCGTAGCATACCTTATCATTATGTGTATAGTCCTTGGAATAGTGACCGGACCTCCCACACTTGTAACAAGTCACTTCTTCGTTGCATCTCCCACTATGCTTCTTCTTGCACTTATCACACCATCTCGCATCACCTTACTCTCCTTCTCCGAGCTTTGAGAATTTTCTCTCCTTGTTGTACCTTGAAGATCCTTCAAACTTCCTCTTTTCTCCTGCCTTATCTTTTTCCAGACCCTTTTCTCTTATCTGGGTCTCTACGTTCTTAGCTGCTCTAACGGCTGTTTTCAAAGTAGTTGCCATTTTGACCGTTGGGCCAAAGTCTGTCGGCAGTCCGTTAGCAAACCTATCAATCTTGGAGAGTTCAGTAGGAACCAAGTAGGGGAATAGCTTCATCCTCTCGGTGAATGCGGTGGCGTACTCATCCACACTCATATTTCCTTTCTTCAGGTTCTGAAATTCGTTGTTTAGGTCTATCAGATCTGTCTCTGAGCAGTACTGCATTTTCAACTGCTCCATGAATGCTTCCCAAGACATTCGCATGGCTTCTCCTCGTGGCATTGTATCTGCCAACAACTTCCACCAACTTAGCACTCCAGTCTTTAGTTGTCTGACTGCAAAGACGGTCTTTTGCTTGTCGCTACAGTCACAGCTCTCAAACACCATCTCCATTTCGGAGATCCAGTCCATAATCTCAACCGGCTTCGGGCTTCCAGAAAGGCTTGGTGGCTTGGCTCCTAATAAGTTCTTATACATTCGTCCATCCTTTTCATTTCCCCTCTCCGGGCCATTCCTTCGTTCTCCTTGAGTCCCAACTTGACTCACATGGCGGCTATAGTTCCCTTCCTCCGATTGCTCGGGAATCAGCTCAGGTTGCTCAATGGGCATGGTAGGTTCGTCCCTATTTTCATGTAACATCCTCCTTATTTCTTCCCTTTGTTCATGTAACATAGACCGAATCATGGCTTGTACTCCAGCCATGGTGATTGGTTCAGGTGCGGCTTCTACTACAACAGGTATTTGCTCAATCACTAGGGGCTGTTGATTCCTATTTCCATTTGCGTTCCCGACTCCACTTTGGGTTCTTGCCATTTCGATCTATACACCAATTCAGACGTTTGGTGTGTAATGACGAGAATTAAGATAGGAAAGATTTTATTTACGATCGACGTGTAAATTTCCCTATCACTCCGAAAAGTTACATGCTAGTTCTAATACCGTAATTATACGTCTAGAAATCTGAACACATAAAGTTTCCAGATCCGGTCGGCAATAGACCATAGATTCGATCATATAATGCATATCATAAATCATTTAGCACATAAAAGCATATTAGGCATTTTCCCTAGATAAACAAGTGCTTGTGTCTATTCAGGTGTATTACCTAAATTTTATTAGACACACTCCTCACAATCATTGCTTAGCATTCTAAGTTTAAGTCTAGAAATAAATCCATATTCCTAGTTCGCTTAAACTAATGCTCTGATACCAACTGTGACATCCCCATTTTCACGGCCAGAAAAGACCGATTTTGTTTATGCTCTATAAAAATCAGAGTATCTCTTTTAATAAAAATGTTGCGGAATTTGTTCCCAGAAAAACATGATATATACGTTATTAAATCATTTCCGAAGAAATGTATTATATTCATTTTAAAACATTGGGATGTCATCGTCAATACAGAAACATAAGCATAAACAGAACTTACATTCATTATCACTAGTGATTTATATCTCCTTAATCTCTCAGTGTAATGTGACTTCATATCAACACCTATGATATAAATAAACTGAGTGGGTCAGGTTGGGAAACCTGGTGAGTACATAGGGTTTTTAACCCACAATAATATAATTATTATGTTTAAACAATCAAACAATCAACCCAATTACCCATCCCCATTATCTTCCTTACCCTTAAGAGTCTACCCTAAGAGTTATCTATCCTGCATTCATTCATTCCGAAGTCCATCGCTTCCAGGGTTCATATGATAGGCACTAAGTCCATAGCAGCCAATGCTCGTTTCTAAATCACTAATTCCATAGCTGCTAAAGTTCATTCATCGGGTACTAAATCCATAGCTACCATTGTTTATCTAATAGGTACTAAGTTCATAGCTACCAACGTTTATCTATCAGGTACTAAGTCCATAGCTATCAATGTTTATCTATCAGGTACTAAGTCCATAGCTACCAGCGTTTATCTATCAGGTACTAAGTCCATAGCTACCAGCGTTTATCCAATAGGCACTAAGTCCATAGCTGCCGATGTTATTTATTAGGCACTAAGTCTATAGCTGCCAATGTTCACTCATATCATCTTTCGTCTCTCATCATTCATCTACCCATGTTTTGCCCAACATATTCATAGATATAAAATACATATACAGTTTAAATTATTTAAAACATGTATAAATCGTTCATCCAGCATAGCTAACAAGTATACAGATAATATGCACACATAGCACGTAATTTTTATAAAATACTTCATATCTATGTGTAAGATGAAAGGGACCATGCACTCACTTGAAAAGGTGGTGACTTGGCACTCGGACAACACTTCGTTACTCTTAACACAATTTTCCTCGGACAAAACAACGGGTTTTTCTCAAAACCGGGCTTCGCTGGAGCAGCGTTTCCGAGCCGAAAGGCTCTTCTTCTCAGAGCCGTCAGGCGCTCCGGGGCTTCCGCCTCGTGCTAGGGAGTTACCGTAGGCTTTGGGGGGGTTAGGGAGGCTTAGAGAGAGGTTCTACAGAGAGAAAGAAGTGGGGAAAGGTGTGGGAAATGGAGGAACCCGGACCTCTATTTATAGGCTGATTTCCTGATGGATTCGCCGAGTCGGTTCACTGATTTGCCGAGTCGGTGCCACTTGTCAGCTTTCTGGTGGCAAAACGTGTGTGGCCTACATTGTGCCACGTCACCCCTTTTGCAGCAGTACCCTGCCGACTTCTAAACCCCGTAACTTTCGCATACGAGCTCCGTTTTCGACATTCTTTTTTTTCCACGCATAGGTAAAAACAAGATCTACAACTTTCATTTAGACTACGTCGGCTAATTCTTGACCGATCTTAAATTTAACAGTAGGAGGAGATTATACTGTTAAATGTCTGCGTAAAATTCATAACTTCTACATACGGACTCCGTTTTCGTCTGTCTTTTTATCGTTGAGTTCCTATTAATGAGATATTCAACTCTCATTTAGGTCACGTAGGCCAAAAACCGCTCGAACTCAAATTCGAGTTTCGGGTCGTGCACTGTTAGGCCAAATCTTAGAAAATTCATAATTTCCTCATACGAAGTTAGATTTGGGCGTTCTTCTTTTGTATGGTCTCGGTTTAACGTATAATACAACTTTTGTTTAGATTACTAAGGCTAAAAAGTCCTCTATCATAAATTCACTATTTACGTCTCCCGGTGTCGTGCCGGTTTTGCCGTAAAACTTCGACGAGCCATAACTTCTTCGTTATAACTCAGACTTCGACGTTCGTTATATGTACGGAACCCTTGTAACATATACTAAAACTTGGTTAAGATTAACCCTTCTAAATAATCTTCCATTAAAAACTCATTTTTGACGCTCATTGTCTCTAAATTGACCAGCCCGGATCTGCGGGCGTTACAGACCAGGTTTAACGGGATTGGTGATCGAGAAGGTTGGGCAACTACTTAGGAATTCTGGGACGATCTGTGTGGAAAGTATGGATAGATGTGGCACGTATTATGGGCCCGAACTGAAAGCAGAGGACCCATATTCGAAACAGGGAGAATACCAGAGGTTCTAAGTAGCAGGATGAGAGGAGATAACATGGTTCGGGTACCATGATTAGTAGCGGATTGAGAGGTGATCACATGGTTCGAGTACCATGATTCGTGGCGGCTAGTGCTTCTGGTTTTACCAGTTATCCCGTTGTGATTGATTAGACTAAGAACATAGATGATAGAGTGTGGGGCCAGAGGGCCATGTCGAGCGAGTTTTAATGGAGGATACCTGGAGAGGGAAATCGAGTTAGTTTTGAGAGATTTCCATTGGTGAGATGCCAGTTGGAGTCACAAGACACAAGGATGAGTAGAGATGAGACTTTATGGAGAATTGTGGCCTGAGTTGAGCAATCGGCCGATAGTTGAGATGTCACTTTCTGTGACAAGTGTTGCGCTGTTCCCGTTTCTTGGGAGAAGCAAAACGAGATATTGAGCTTCCGGTTTCAGAGTTGGAGGTAATCCCCGTGGGGTAGCATAGGGTTGCAACCTTTTCACCAGAGTATTTGGGAAGTATGTTTGCTTTGGGGTATTCCTTATACCACGAGAGAGCTATTAGGGGAGACCGAGATGAGGACAAAGAGATGCCTTAGTCGAGTCAGGCATGCTTTTATCAGCGGTTTCAAGTGATCAAGAGGAGTATACTGGGGTGGTGGCCCTCGTTTTCTACGTTGTGTATCGACTGTGAGAGTGAGGTCTCTTCCTTCCATGATGATTTCTGTGATGGGAGGCTTGTCGAGGAATCAGAGATGAGGTGCGTGATAGTGCATTATTTCCAGATGGAGAGTCAGGACTAATTCGGAACAGTTGGGGTATCCAGCGGTGTGTCGTTCTGAGGCTTCGAGATGGCTAGAGGCAGTCACGTCGAGAGGACTCTGAGATTTTTGTCTGAGTTACGGGATATTTAGAGTTGTGTGGTTTTCATTGGAAGATCATCGAGTGATACGTTGTGCGAATCCAAGAGTCAAGTGTGATGTACCTGGTGAAACAGTCTGTGGAGTAGACTATTGGTATGCCAATTATTGATGGTTCGAACCCTAAGTGGGGGAGAACTGAATATTTATTTAAGAGTATTAGAGATTTGTTCAGGTGCGGTCAGAGAACTGATTATGGAGATCTGCGGTACGGGAATTATGAGACTTGAGTCATTGGTGTATGAGACAAGACATCGTGAGATTTTGAGAGGGTGTATTGTGGTATCCGAGTATGATGTCGTAAGTGGAAGATCAGTGTATGAGACAAGATGTCGTGAGGTTTTGTGATGGTGTACCGGGGTATCTGAGTCTGACGCCCTAAATTTTTGGATTATTTTGAGTTTTGAGTTGCAAGTGGAGTACCGAGTGACTATTGTTCCAGTGGGAATCCATCAGTTAATTGTTGCCAGAGCGAGACTGTCTAATGGTGTGCCTGTGTTGAGAAAAATGTCTGGCTTATGAAAATTTACATCAGGAGTGGTGGTGCATAAGCTAAGTGGGTGTGTGTACCTGTCTATGTTGGGTTGTGGAGCATGTGTTAGTGAACTCAGTGTAGTGATGACTTGATGATGAGATCATGAGGTGATAAGAGAGCGAGTGGATCCGATTGGGTGTAATCACTTAGGATTATCGGGGAAAAACCATGGAGTGAGCCCATGGCGAGTCAGTGAGTAAGAGAATGTTGTATGACTACGGGGATCCGTATCATCCATGAGTCAGTGAGAGAAAGGGTATCGTGTGACTGCGGAGAGCCGCAACACACGTGAGTTGGAGAAAGGGTATCGTGATACTGCGGGGAGCCGTGATATTCACTAGTCAGCAAGAGAGTGTCGTGATAGTGCGGGTAGCCGTAGTATTCACTGGTTAAAGAGAGAGTGTTGTGAGACTACGGGGGAGACCATAGCACTCAGTAGTCGATAAGGGTGAATACTGTCCCACCGGGAGCTGTAGTATTCACTAGTCCGAGTATGACGCAGAGAAGTTCTTAGGCTTGGGCAGCCTTACCACTTGAGTCTTTGGGAACTTGATTGCCGAACTAGGGGCGAGACTGGGGTCTTCGTGACAGTCGATAATTGTTATTGTTGGATTAGGTGTCTAAGCCCATAACTATTATTGGTATGTATTCGACCCGAGAGTAGCATGGTCCATTTGGGTTGCATATCATCAGGACAATTTGTTAGGATGGACTTTTGAGAGAAGAGGTTATATATGATATTAATATATTATAAGTTCTAATATATTAATATGAAATCATATGTTTTAATTAGTATTGATCAAGAATTAATTTGGAATTAATTTAGTGATCAAAAGAGACTAATTAAAACTATGGGGACTAATTATGGTAATTAGTTATATTTATATGTGTTGGGCTTATGATCCATGTTGGACCAAGTTTATGTATGGATACATAAAGAGTTGGGCCACATGAACCATGGATCATAATACCCATGGATATGGGTTTGGGGTATACCCATGACTCTTAGAATTCAACATATATAAATACATATGTTATGACCTAAAATCGCCACCCCAAGTGTGTGTGCATGTTCTTGGAGTTCATGAAGGTTTTAGAGTGCATGGAGATTTTCTCTCAAGTCCTACCTTTGTCCTTGATGTGTTGTGACTTCATTTTAGGCTTCCACGCTATTGGGGTTAAGCTCTTAAGGCCAAATACATCAAGACTTCCAGCCACACAAAAAGGTATGTTACTTTATCTAGTATTTTATGTAGTTTGTATGACAATTGCATGCTAGCTATAGGTTCAATACCTTGGAAACCATTTGCATGTATAATTAGTGAAAACATAGATCCAAGGTATTTAGGGTTGTATGTGCACCATAGGATGTTGTATTATACCAAAACCCAACAGTGGTATCTGAGACAAGGCTTGTTTTCAGGTTATACTTGCTGAAATGGCTGAAAAATCGAAAAATTTGGCTGTCTGGGCACTGGAATCACCGAGTCCACTGGTGGACTCGCCGAGTCCATGAAGAAATTCATCCAACTCGTCGAGTTGGTTCATGCACTCGACGAGTTGGACCCCCTGACAGCATATTTTCGACTTTTAAGGCTGGAATTGGACTAGAAACATTACCCTAAGCTGTTTTTGATCTTATAAACCTGTTTTTTATGTGGTAATGTTCATGCTAATCCAATTCAAAAGATAATTGTCAATAGATTCATGTTTTGTATTAGTTTAGTGGTTAGGCTAATTACATGAAAATTGTTTGACTTGAATTATCTTGTTCTTATGAGTTAGTTTAGATTAATAGAAAAGTTATGTGATAATTTGTTTTCGATCCAAATTAATCTTAAAGTTGTTCATAAAATGTATTTTTGTAACTTGTCCTCAAGTTATATGAAAAGTCACATTTATGATTTTTAAAACTCATAAGATTTCCATAAGTTAGGAAAAATGAAGAGTCTTATTTTCTTCAATGATTTTAAAGTCTTCCATAACTTGTCCTCAAGTTATGGAACTTGAAGAGTCTATCCATTAAACTACTTTAAACTCATAGGTTATGAAAATGAAGAGTCTTTTTCCTTAAATATTTTTAAATTCTTCCATAACTTGTCCTCAGGTTATGGAACTTGAAGAGTTTTTTCATTAAAACTACTTTAATTTCATAACTTATGGAATTGAAAGGTTTTTGAATTGTTCAAAACTTTCCCTCAAGTTTTGGAATTTGTAAAGTTTCCCCCCATGTATACTTTAATTCCAAGTTAGACCCTTAGAATTTTAAAGTTTAAAATTCAACCCTTATACTATTATAATATTAATGGTTAATATGTATATATATGTATAAGAACAAAGTCGTCTTACCATTAGTAGGCCTCATTCACGAAGCCGGTCTATAAGGGGGTATAAGGTTACTACCTATAAAATGACAGTTTAATGGGTGTCCACTCTCACCCACCGCTTCCTTGACTGGTGGAGGGTCGTTAGCCGAACGGGTATGACAATGACTTTAATTCTCATTAAAAGTATAATGATTATTATAAAGTAACTAAACACTTATGAATTCCCAATCTTAGTTACTTAGGAAAATGTGAATTTGGTGCTAACCCATGAAATTACACTTTGCACTTTGCTTAAGTCGTTAGTGGAGCGTGTGTGGTTAACCGACACACTAACTTCATTTAACAAGGTAGGCAAAGGGTGACTTAAGGTTTATCATAGATCGGTGGAGGGCGTGTGGTTAACCGGCACATCGATTAGGTGATAAATATTAAGGGTACCAAGTCAATTTGCATGGTTATTCACACCTTGTTTTGTGATCCTCGGCATCCCAATCACAAAATCTGAAGGGCACAATCGAGATTGAAACATGCCATTGAAAAGTTCAATGAATCTCAAAAGATCTAGGAGTTTCAAAACCAATTAAAACCTAATAATTTATTTCGTTTTTCATGGTGGAAATTGGTGAATCGCCATTCACCTACCTTCAAATATTTTATAGCTTGGATTACGACATCCCTTTTCCAAGTTATAAAATGTTGTGTTGGGTCCTAGCCTTAATATTTCATATTGGGTATTATATTAAGGAATAAAATCGACTAACTTGAATATCTCCCATTTTAGATGTCTGGTTCAGACAACTATGATCTTCCCAAATCTGTTTCCTCCACCTCCTCCAATTATTCTCCCTAACCCACAAGTTCGAGGTCACTCAAGCCCTATTGGCAAGCAAAGTCTATGTGTGCTCACATCTTGGAGATGAAGTCACATATTCACAAGCCGGGAGAGTTGGGTGTCAAGGTCTTGAGGAAGTTGATTGTTAACTCGGTTCTTCAATCACTTTCTAAGTCACATAGTGAGTTCCTTTAGAGCTACTATATGACAGACCATGACATGACCCTTAATGATCTTATCTATTTGCTTGGTGTTGCAGAATCAACAATGATTTGGAGCACTGGTAAAGCAAATTTGATTGGAAGATCGACTTCCCAAACTTCCAAGGACATTGATAATGGTAACATTGGAAATCCAGAAAAGCTTTCTCTTCCCAATGGAAAGGGATCGGCCATAGTCAACTCAGTTGACCAAATGGTAAAGAGAAAGGCTAAGTCTGAGATAGTCCCGTGTACCATTCACAAAGAGTCCATATGTTTCTATTGCCAAAGGAAGGGGCATTGGTTACAAAGCTGCCCAAATTTACCTGATAGTCTTTAAGGATGGTAAAATCAAAAGTTTTGACTCTACTTCAGGTAAAGTCCACTATCAACTCTATTAAGTTCCTATTTGAGATTCTTATACATGATGTGACTAGATCACATGTTGATGTTTTAAGAATCAAAAGAAAAAAAGAGGAAGCTTAAAGGAAGAATATGCTGATTCTGATCGCGAAAATGGATTTCGATCACATGATTCGGTGATCAGAATTTTGAGCTGTTACTTAAAGAGTTGTGATAGATTGCTTAGGAATACATAACAACATAGTTTTTCATATGCATTTGCATTGTAAGGATAAGTTTTTCCGCAAAGTTTTTAAAATAAAAGAAAATTTTTGATTTTATTTATTTGAAGTATCCTTACAATGACATTTGTGAAAAGTTGTTGTTTATATGTTTCCATTGAAAGCAATATTGGAAAATGGATTTGATTCTTTCGACTGTGGTAGTGTCATAATTTACCAAATGAGGAAAGATTCTCATCACCCAAGTTTCAGTTGGGTAGAAACTTGGAATCATGCAAGTTGTATGATGAATGAGAATTTTCATCTTTGGAAAATTAAGACTAATTCCTTGTTTACATGTATATGTGAGTCAAGTGAGACTAAGGGATCGAGTACACATTCTTGTGCACTGGTCAAGTCCACCACAAAGATCGATAATACTATTCGTCATGATTTACTAAGGTTTAGTAAATATGGTTATACTTACAAATTTAAGTATAATTCTAAAACATTGCAAAAGTTTCAATGTATGGCAGAACGAATGAGAAGAATCAAATTAGGCAGAAAGATAAAAGTTTCTCAATCTAAAAAGATAGGAGAGTACTTTAGTATCATGTTTTAGTGATCATCTTAATGATTAAGAAACCATATCACAACTGGTCCTCTAAGGACATCTTAGTTCATTCCTATGGCTAAGGAGAGGAATCATGAATTGTTGAAATGGTTAAATCAAGAAGATGAGTCATACTTCGTTCCAAAACAAGTCTTAGAGTCATACTCCAAGATTGTAACTTGAGTGACACATCTTAAAGAAGGTTTATTAACACTAGTTAAATGTAAGAGTAAAAGGTGTCCTACTCTTGTACATTTGAAATTGGTAAGTTGTGATGTTTTGGATAAAACAAAGACCAACTAAGGCCAATTGTGTGAAGTGTTTGTCTTCATAAGAATCCGCACTATCCCTTGAATATTTGTTTGTCAAGGAACGGTTCTTGGCAAGAGAGTCTTATATGTCAAGAGGACAGTGGGAGTCTAAAAGATCCTGAAAGAGTTTCAAAATCTAATCAAGAATAAAACCTGTAGTTTATCACTAGCACACGACTTGAGGTTTATAACCTATTGTGTTGACATATTCCTATTTCTGTGCCCATTCCAGTTAAATTTAGTTTTGCATTGGTTGCATAACAACTTGGAAGCAATGGCACGCCCTTGTGCTGCCAAGTGGCAAGAAATTAAGATTGCACAAGTTTAGTCCATATGAGTTTGGATTTGTCACTAACCTTGTCTTGTGATTATGGTTATGATAAATTCATATGGATAGGAACACATATACCATTAAATAAAATCTAAGTGTCATAAGGTTTCTCTCCGATTCATGAAAATGATGGTGAGTAAACGCTTTCACTAAGTCGATTTTAAGTAGATAGCAATTCAAAGTCGTTTGTGGAGCGCGTGTGGGTAACCGAAACACTAACATGGACTTGTGAGAAATGGCAAAGTTCTAAACAATTGAGACTATGATTACGACATCCCTTTTCATAGTTCTGAAATTGTCTAGACACACATGTGTGCTATCTAAGGAAAGGTGTATGATTTTGATAAAGTTTTATCAAAGCATCTTGTATCAGAAGTCTGAACTTTAGTAAGAAAGTAAATAAAGTATTGATTTATAGAAGTCCAACTGCTTTCTGGATACATGTCAAAGCTAGTGGGAGCATTAGTGGTATGCTAATAATCATCATGTTAGCAATGTTAATTATAGAAAACAAAAGTTAGCAATGTTAATTATAGAAAACATAAGTGTTGCAAGTTAGCAATGTTAATTATAGAAAACAAAAGTTTCAATTCGGTGAAGTTGCAGGGGTTGAAAAGGTTGTTTTGCTATAATTAAGGGAGAGGAAATTATACTTCATTTCAATTCTAATAGCTTAGATTGTGAGATTTTGATCGAATTTAGTCATGATTACATTATTTGCGTTCTAAAATTCGATTATGATTACGACATCCCTTTTCATAATCTGAATTATGAGAACATGGCAAATAGAATTAGAAATATTATAGCAAAAAGACTGGTCTAGTATCATGTCTTTATGTGAGACATCATGAATCGTGTCCCATATGCTTCGGATATAGGATCGATTGCATGTGCTATAATATTCATCCTTTCTAAATTTTCCAAATGCTCAGGGCATTAAGAAGGGAAAAGTCTAGAATTGGATATGACTAAAATGATTAAGCAATTGTCGAGGACAATCTAAGGTTTACCAAAGATTGGTTGCTCATGGACAGTTGGAAGTATATTGTTAATTTTGGAAGGACCATATTAACATATTCTAAAAAGAGGCAACTCTTGTTCAGAAGTGATAGTCAAAATGGGAATCTGGAAAGGTTTTCAATAGGTAAGATTAGAAAGCTTAATGCAAGAAGGATGTTCAAAGTAATGTACTTTGAATTTGAGACTTTGTTTCCATGGAATTGATCTCCAGTGGTGTAACGCCCGTGTTTCTAGGCTAGGCATTAATATTGACATAATGGTCTAGTTTAACCTTTGAAACTCATTTAGAAGAAATGAAAAGGAATTTTGTGAATTTTATGTGAATTATGTGTTTTATGCTTAATTATTAGGGTTTAAATAATTAAGAATAAAAATGAGCGTCAAAAATTAAATTTTAGATAAAGTCGATATCTATTAAGAAACTTGTAGTGGGAGTGACAAGGATTACAGATATATAAAGAATGCCGAAATCCGAGTTATAACGAAGAAGTTATGACCTGTCGAAGTTTCACGATAAACCGGCACGGGGCCGAATGTCGTAAAAAGTGAGTTTTCGATAAACTACTTTTTGGCCTTAGTGATCCAAACGAAACTCGTAGTGTTCGTTAAACCGAGAAGTTCGATAAAAAGAACGCCCAAATCTGACTTCGTATGAGGAAGTTATGATTTTTCGAAGTTTCAGCTTAGCGGTAGACAGCTAAAAACTCGAATTTTAGATCGAGTGATTTTTTGCCGACATGACCTAAACGAGAATCGAAGGTCTCGTCATTAGGAGCACAACGGTAAAAAGTCTGACGAAAACGGACGTCGGATGAAGAAGTTATGAATTTTTAACGGATTTCCACTCCCGGTCTGTTAAAAATAATAATATAAAATTTAAAGTCAAAATTAGCCGACGAAGTCTAAACGGAAGTTGTAGAGCGTAATTTTAGCTACGCGTGCATATAAAGAACGTCAAAAACGGAGCTCGTATGCGAAAGTTATGGATTTTAGAAGTTTTTGCACAAAAACCGAGAAAATTCGCATTGTCACAATTGCCACGTCACCCTCGCTTAGAATGTGACACGTGTCCGAAATCAGTGACTCATGCGAAGCCACATGGCGAAGCTGCTGAGCCATCCGAGCACATGGCCTTATCCGAAGCGGTCCAGTAGCCATGCGACACGTACCCTCTTAGCACGAGACCGAACCCTCGCTGACCGCTACGGTGCCTAGGCTTCAGACCAGTAGACCTCGGTCCAATAGGAGACTGCCAGCGAGCCTTCGCAGGTGTGACCCACGTGCAGCCCTTGTGCGAGCCTCCTCTGCGACCCGTCGGATCCGCGGAACGTGGCCACTTCTCAGCCGTTGGATCAAGACTTCGGACCCTATATATAGAAGGGGACCTGCGAGCCTTCCCGGTTAGATTTGGATTTTTGCCATTTTTAGCCCCTTTCTTCATCTTTTCTTCACCTTAACCTTCCCCGAAGCCCCGGTATCGATTCTAAACCCCGGAATACGCCACGGAGTGCCCGTGAAGCCCGGAAAATTTATCTCTTCGGTTTTGAAGCCCGACCCTTCGTAGAGCCCAATTTCTTAATAAAACTCCCGGTTTTATTAGAAACGATCGTTTTAGGAAACGAATTGCTGCCCGATTTTCATTAAATCAAGTGAGTGTGTAGTTACTTTCACCTTACACATAGATATAAAGTATTTTACATAAAATAGGTGTTGTGTGAATATATATTGTTTGTTTATTTGAGATGGGTGTTGAAGGAATGATTTATATAGATTTTTAAATAATTTAAACTGTATATGTATTTTAATCTACGAAAAATGTTGGGTAAAACATGGGTAGATGAAATAGTGGGTGTGATGAAAGGTGAGTTGGATAAAGGAGATGATCAGTAATATTGATCATGAGTTGAGGGTGAATGGTGAAATTTGAGAGAATCACTTACCCAAAATGTTGGCCCCCGTCATTCAGCAGAGTATGGATGACAACCATGGACTATTCTAGACAGTCTGTGGAACACTAGCAGGCCCGCAACCTGTAGGTGTAATGAACTATATGTTCATTTGATGTACTCTAAAAACCCATTGACATGTATTGCAGGGGGGGAATACCTGTAAATAATATTGTCGATAAATGAGAGTTATGAACTTAGCATATGTTGAATAAACCTTGGCAGCTATGGACTTAGTGCCTGTTGTATAAACCCTGTTGATGGTGTGACCTTGTGCCTATTCCTTAGGATGAATCCTTAGGAAGGAGTGATAGTTGAATCTTAGGGTAAACCCTTAAGAAATAAATAAGATAATGGGGTTGGGGTAATTTGGTTGATTGTTTGATGTTTAAGTACAATAAATTTATTTATTGTGGGTTGAAAACCCTATATGCTCACCAGGCTTCCAAGCCTGACCCACTCAGCTTTTTATGATTACAGGTAATGGACCCCAAGCATAGTCGGATGATGATGATGAGTGATTTATGGATTATAGGCCAGTAGTTATAAATAACTGTTGTAAGGCTTATAATGTCTTGTTTATGCTTTTGATCTGTATCGGAACATGACATCCCGAGGTTTTAATATAAAAGGAAATTATATATTTCTTAAAGAAAGGTTTTGATAAACTTTTATCATATGTTGTTTTGGGGACCAATTCCGCAACATCTTTTAAAAAGATTCTCTGATTTTATTTTAAAAAGCATAAATTAAGTCGGTCTTTTCTGGCCGAGAAATTAGGGGATGTCACAGTTGGTATCAGAGCATTAGTTTAAGCGAACTAGGAAATTTGTAGGATTTCTAGACTTAAACTTAGAATGCTAAGCGATGATTGTGAGTTGAGTGTGTCTATTATATTTTAGGTAGTACACCTAAATTGACACGAGCACTAGTTTATTTTAGGAAAGAAGCCTAAAATGCTTTTATGTGCTAAATGCTATATGTTTGCCCTATATGCCATTATTTGTTCGGATCTATGGTATGTTGCCGACCGGATCTGGAAACCTTATGTGTGTAGGATTCTAAACGTATGACTACGATATTAGAACTAACATATAAACGTTTCGGAGTAATAACGAAGATTTAACGTCTATCGAAAATAAAGATCTAAAATCACCTACGATTGGTGTATAGATCGAAATGGCAAGTACGCAAAGTGAATCCGGAAACGATAATCCGTAGCCTGAGCCAATCACGATGGCTGGGGTGCAGGCAATGGTGCGTACGATGTTGGATCAACAGATGGAAGAAACAAAACGTTTACTTCAACAAAGTAAGGATGAACTTACTATGCCAGTACGTCAGGCATCTGTTCTTGAGGCAACTATTAGGGTTGCTAAGTCTATTGAAGAAATGATCAATGACAGGACTGCCAACAAGGTTGAAGTTGGCAAGAAGAGGAAATTTGAGGGGTCTTCAAGGCCTAATAAGAGCAACATATCCTCAAAATCTGGCAAAAGAGGAGGTAAAGGAAATTGGTGCGGGAAGTGCAAAAATAAACACTCTGGGGATTGTGACAGGAAGGTGAAGTGCTTTAGGTGTGGAGAAATAGGGCATTACGCCAATAAGTGTACGATTCCCAAGGAGGTGTGTTATATATGTAAAGAAGAAGGCCATATTTCTAAGAACTGTCCGAGGAACAATGAAGTAACAAGGCCAAGTGCACCATCAACGCTAAAGGAATTTCAGAATATCCTTGACGAAGCGATTAATAACGCTAGGAAGTAGAAGTAAAGACTTGATACCCAAAGATCAAGTTACGAAGTAATAATGTGAATAGTAACAAGTGGTTTAGCCTATTAGAGGCATAGTATAGGGTAAACTTGAACCTTTGTGTAATCGTTTCAAGGAAATAATATAAACCCTGGTTTTGTTATCTGATGAATGGAATGGTTGGTGAAATTCTTGAAGTTGTCCCAATCGTCTGGAATTTCCATCACCAACCAAGTTGAAGCAGAATTGATGATTAAAGATACGTATGGAAGAAGTCCTAGTAGAGTCTAGGAAAATTTTATGATTAATTGGACACATTCGTATGTGTTAAATTGTTTTGTGATTTTAGGACTTGGGGACTGCGAGACAGTACTTGGGACGAGTATGAGTAGGTGTGAATAGTAGTAGAGATCTATACTACTGGAAGCACAGGACTAACACTTGGATCAGGGAAAGTCACAAGGTTACCGAGGAGCTATTATTTGATTCCGTCTTGTTCTAGTTTGTCGTTACCATCGTTTCGGTAATGACTAAGAAGATGATTGTTATTCCGACCTTAGAGGTCATATCGAATCGAGTCCGACTAAGATGAGTTTATTATGTGATTCAGAGAACCAAGTTCGATGTAGTAGTTGACTTAAGCCAGAAGATTGAAGTGAAAGATGATCAAAGCGATCAATAGAAGTATCGCACTCATTGTTAAAGAAGTTGGTAGTTAGAAATGGTGCATATTGAACTGTGATTGTATCACATTAGAACATGAAGGAAGGTATAGTTTGTTCCGAAATTTGTCCCTAGGAGATCTGAGTCTAAGTAGTGCAGTATACAATGAGAGATCATTAGAAGATGACCCATTGGTCTGTTACAATAAACGAAGGAAAATACTTATTCTAAGAAGAAGAAGGAGTCCTCAATAAGGATTTATTTTGTAACTCGAAGGTTACGATTGAAAGTCCTATGGAGATCTGAAGCTTTTTAGGATTAGCTGGATATTATCGCTGATTTATCCAAGGCTTTTCTTCGATCGCGACTCCATTGACAGTTTTGACCCATAAAGGAGTTGTCTATACTCGGAATGAGAAGCATAGGAAGCTTTGAGAAGTTAAAGAAGACGTTGTGTGAAGCACCGATTCTTTCGTTACCTGAAGGAGTTGATGACTTCACAGTTTATAATGATGCCTCTGGAGTTGGGTTAGGTTGTGTTCTGACCCAAAGGGATAAAGTGATAGCGAATGCATCGAGGCAATTGAAGGAGCATGGAAGGAACTACCCCACTCATTGTCTGGAGTTGGCAGCGGTAGTATTCGCCTTAAAGGTATGGAGAAGGAATTGAACATGAGGCAACGGCGCTGGCTAGAGTTATTCAAGGACTACGACTGTGAGATACTTTACCACCCTGGTAAAGCAAATGTTGTTGCTGATGCTCTCAGTCGGAAGGTAAATCTTGAAAAGAAAAGGCCAAGAGCGTTGAGAATTGAAGTTGTCTTGACAATTGTGGAAAGTATAAAGAAAGCTCAAGAGGAAGCTTTAGAGAAAAATGACCGAAAGAAAGGAACGTTTGGGAAAAACGTTAGTGTAGATACAAACGGTCAACGACTGAAGGTATTCAAAGATAGGATTTGGGTACCTAAGACAGGAGGAGTAAGAGGCCTTCTGATGGAAGAAGCTCACAAAACCATGTACTCGATTCAGCCCGGCAGTACGAAAATGTATAGGGATCTAAAACCCTATTACTAGTGGCCGACGATGAAGCTCGATGTTGCTAAGTATGTAGCCGAGTGTGTAACTTGTGCTAGGGTTAAGGCACAACATCAGAAACCGTATGAGAGTTTAGAACCTTTACCTGTACACATGGGTAATTGGGAAGATATCACTATGGATTTTGTGACTAAACTACCCAGAACAAGGAACGGTCACGACATGATTTAGGTGGTCGTTGATCGCTTCACTAAGAGTGCGCATTTCATAGCCACTAACGAGAAATGGTCTATGGATAAACTTGCGAATTCTTATGTGAAGGAAATTTTGAGGTTTCACGGTGTTCCGTTAACGATTGTATTCGATCGTGACAGCCGTTTTACCTCAAGGTGTTGGAGGAGTCTGTAAGAGGAATTGGGTACCAAGTTGTGTTTGAATACGGCTTACCATCCGCAAACCGATGGTCAGAGCGAACGAACGATTCAAACATTGGAGGATATGCTGAGAGCATGTACCCTAGAATTCCAAGGTAACTGGGATGAACACTTACCTCTAGTAGAATTTTCCTATAATAATAGCTTCCACTCAAGCATTAAGATGGCACCTTATCACGCTTTGTATGGGGAAAAGTGCCGAACTCCATCATGTTGGCTGGAAGCTGGGGAAAAGCAGTTTATTGGACCTGAAATAGTCCATCAAACTGCTGAAAAGTTGAAAGTGATAAGGGAGAGGATGTTAGCTGCTCAAGATCGACAAAAGAGCTATGCTGACAAGAAAAGACAACCGATATCCTTCGAAGTTGGAGATTCGGTTTTACTTAAAGTCTCGTCGTGGAAGGGACTTATAAGATTTGGTAAAAGGGGAAAGTTGAGTCCAAGGTTTATTGGACCATTTAAAAGTTCTTCGGAGGATCGGGAATCAAGCTTACAAGCTAGAATTACCAGAAGAACTGGAGGGTATTCATAACACATTTCATGTGTGTTATTTGAGGAAGTTCACGGGAGGTGTGCCCAACATAATTCCCATTTCTGAATTAAGGTTGGATGAGAGCAAGAGGTTAATTGGAGAACCTGAGGCAATCGTTGACCGTAAGACTAAGAAGTTATAACGTAAGATAGTCGATTTAGTGCTTGTGCGTTGGAAACATATAAATGGGCCAAATCCCACCTGGGAAACGGAGAGTGACATGGTGTGTCGCTACTCGTAGTTGTTTGTTGTTGTGTGATTCCGGGGACGGAATCATCCTAAGGGGGAGAGAGTTGTAACGCCCGTGTTTCTAGGCTAGGCATTAATATTGACATGATGGTCTAGGTTAACCTTTGAAACTCATTTAGAAGAAATGAAAAGGAATTATGTGAATTTTATGTGAATTATGTGTTTTATGCTTAATTATTAGGGTTTAAATAATTAAGAATAAAAATGAGCGTCAAAAATTAAATTTTAGATAAAGCCGATATCTATTAAGAAACTTGTAGTGGGAGTGACAAGGATTACGGATATATAAAGAATGCCGAAATCCGAGTTATAACGAAGAAGTTATGACCTGTCGAAGTTTCACGATAAACCGGCACGGGGCCGAATGTCGTAAAAAGTGAGTTTTCGATAAACTACTTTTTGGCCTTAGTGATCCAAACGAAACTCGTAGTGTTCGTTAAACCGAGAAGTTCGATAAAAAGAACGCCCAAATCTGACTTCGTATGAGGAAGTTATGATTTTTCGAAGTTTCAGCTTAGCGGTAGACAGCTAAAAACTCGAATTTTAGATCGAGTGATTTTTTGCCGACATGACATAAACGAGAATCGAAGGTCTCGTCATTAGGAGCACAACGGTAAAAAGTCTGACGAAAACGGACGTCGGATGAAAAAGTTATGAATTTTTAACGGATTTCCACTCCCGGTCTGTTAAAAATAATAATATAAAATTTAAAGTCAAAATTAGCCGACGAAGTCTAAACGGAAGTTGTAGAGCGTAATTTTAGCTACGCGTGCATATAAAGAACGTCAAAAACGGAGCTCGTATGCGAAAGTTATGGATTTTAGAAGTTTTTGCACAAAAACCGAGAAAATTCGCATTGTCACAATTGCCACGTCACCCTCGCTTAGAATGTGACACGTGTCCGAAATCAGTGACTCATGCGAAGCCACGTGGCGAAGCTGCTGAGTCATCCGAGCACATGGCCTTATCCGAACCGGTCCAGTAGCCATACGACACGTACCCTCTTAGCACGAGACCGAACCCTCGCTGACCGCCACGGTGCCTAGGCTTCGGACCAGTAGACCTCGGTCCAATAGGAGACTGCCAGCGAGCCTTCGCAGGTGTGACCCACGTGCAGCCCTTGTGCGAGCCTCCTCTGCGACCCGTCGGATCCGCGGAACGTGGCCACTTCTCAGCCGTTGGATCAAGACTTCGGACCCTATATATAGAAGGGGACCTGCGAGCCTTCCCGGTTAGATTTGGATTTTTGCCATTTTTAGCCCCTTTCTTCATCTTTTCTTCACCTTAACCTTCCCCGAAGCCCCGGTATCGATTCTAAACCCCGGAATACGCCACGGAGTGCCCGTGAAGCCCGGAAAATTTATCTTTTCGGTTTTGAAGCCCGACCCTTCGTAGAGCCCGATTTCTTAATAAAACTCCCGGTTTTATTAGAAACGATCGTTTTAGGAAACGAATTGCTGCCCGATTTTCATTAAATCAAGTGAGTGTGTAGTTACTTTCACCTTACACATAGATATAAAGTATTTTACATAAAATAGGTGTTGTGTGAATATATATTGTTTGTTTATTTGAGATGGGTGTTGAAGGAATGATTTATATAGATTTTTAAATAATTTAAACTGTATATGTATTTTAATCTACGAAAAATGTTGGGTAAAACATGGGTAGATGAAATAGTGGGTGTGATGAAAGGTGAGTTGGATAAAGGAGATGATCAGTAATATTGATCATGAGTTGAGGGTGAATGGTGAAATTTGAGAGAATCACTTACCCAAAATGTTGGCCCCCGTCATTCAGCAGAGTATGGATGACAACCATGGACTATTCTAGACAGTCTGTGGAACACTAGCAGGCCCGCAACCTGTAGGTGTAATGAACTATATGTTCATTTGATGTACTCTAAAAACCCATTGACATGTATTGCAGGGGGGGAATACCTGTAAATAATACTGTCGATAAATGAGAGTTATGAACTTAGCATATATTGAATAAACCTTGGCAGCTATGGACTTAGTGCCTGTTGTATAAACCCTGCTGATGGTGTGACCTTGTGCCTATTCCTTAGGATGAATCCTTAGGAAGGAGTGATAGTTGAATCTTAGGGTAAACCCTTAAGAAATAAATAAGATAATGGGGTTGGGGTAATTTGGTTGATTGTTTGATGTTTAAGTACAATAAATTTATTTATTGTGGGTTGAAAACCCTATATGCTCACCAGGCTTCCAAGCCTGACCCACTCAGCTTTTTATGATTACAGGTAATGGACCCCAAGCATAGTCGGATGATGATGATGAGTGATTTATGGATTATAGGCCAGTAGTTATAAATAACTGTTGTAAGGCTTATAATGTCTTGTTTATGCTTTTGATCTGTATCGGAACATGACATCCCGATGTTTTAATATAAAAGGAAATTATATATTTCTTAAAGAAAGGTTTTGATAAACTTTTATCATATGTTGTTTTGGGGACCAATTCCGCAACATCTTTTAAAAAGATTCTCTGATTTTATTTTAAAATGCATAAATTAAGTCGGTCTTTTCTGGCCGAGAAATTAGGGGATGTCACAAGTGGAATACTCTGTAATTTCTGTTGACAAGTCTTTGTGACTTTGTGCATAATCATTACGAAAGGATCAATGCATATAAGTTTAGAATCTAACAGATTTCGGTAAATGGCAGGAATTTGGAATTCTTACATTTACAATGAGGATTTGGGATTGTGAAATGAGAATCATTGGAATTATGTTCAATCGATCTGTTTCACAAAGTAAAAGATCATAGACAAACTTAGTGTGCATACTTGGGGTATGGCATAACTAATGTTTGGATAAACATAGTGTGCATGCTTGGAGTTTGGCATGACTATTGTTATGATTCAAGTATAAAGTTGATTATTTGAAACATTATGCAATGAATAATGTGTAATCAATATGGTGATAAATAAAAGGTGTTTTATTTATATTCGTAAGTTCTAAGACCATATTAGATTCAATTATTCTTGTGTTTCACTTTGCATGTTTTGACATCCCGAATGACTAAGTTATTTAAACCATCCACAGTCGATAATACGTTGGAAGTAGGTATTAAGGCAAGACTGTCATGAATTGGGTTTGTAGATGTCTAAGGTGTTGGACGTAGCAAAAGTTGCTGCAACATTCATGAGTGCTCCTGTAATGAGATTCGAGTATTGGATTAAACCCACGCTCACTTGTATCACTTCATGGATTTTATCTCGAGTGATCGTGAGACGATACTATCTTATATTCTTCAAACCTAGAGATATGAGTTGTTAACTATGAGTTGGTTATACATTGATTGTACGAAAACGCATTGGTAACTCAATGTTATAAAACAGGCCTTTGTGTATGATTCAACAAGTAGTAGAACAAGCATATGAGTCGAAGTTTATCCATTCTTTTCACCCTTGGAGGGATAAAAGCGATATCTGTGGGGCCCTCGATGATTCAGTGATGACAAACGTAAGTGCTCGGCCGGGCCTGGACTGATTTGATTTGTTCAATTAGTCAGTCGTCATAAATCGGAAATCGGGAAACAACAGATGGACAGAGAGAATGATTATAATCCATGTCTCAGTCCATATGATATCTAGAATGGAGGAATATATGATCCCTTATCTAATGAACGCGTCATTGATTTGTTCAGAGTTCGACAGCGGCTTAAAGAGCTACGATTGCTAGTCGGGTTTTGGAGTCATACGCAATAATAGTTTTAGACTTATCCAAGTGGGAGACTGTTGGATTAGGTGTCTAAGCCCATAAATATTATTGGTATGTATTCGAACCGAGAGTGCATGGTACATTTGGGTTGCATATCATCAGGACAATTTGTTAGGATGGACTTTTGAGAGAAGAGGTTATATATGATTTATTAATATATTATAAGTTCTAATATATTAATATGAAATCATATGTTTTAATTAGTATTGATCAAGAATTAATTTGGAATTAATTTAGTGATCAAAAGAGACTAATTAAAACTATGGGGACTAATTATGGTAATTAGTTATATTTATATGTGTTGGGCTTATGATCCATGTTGGACCAAGTTTATGTATGGATACATAAAGAGTTGGGCCACATTAACCATGGATCATAATACCCATGGATATGGGTTTGGGTTATACCCATGACTCTTAGAATTCAACATATATAAATACATATGTTATGACCTAAAACCGCCACCCCAAGTGTGTGTGCATGTTCTTGGAGTTCATGAAGGTTTTAGAGTGCATGGAGATTCTCTCTCAAGTCCTACCTTTGTCCTTGATGTGTTGTGACTTCATTTGAGGCTTCCACACTATTGGGGCTAAGATCTTAAGGCCAAATACATCAAGACTTCCAGCCACACAAAAAGGTATGTTACTCTATCTAGTATTTTATGTAGTTTGTATGACAATTGCATGCTAGCTATAGGTTCAATACCTTGGAAACCATTTGCATGTATAATTAGTGAAAACATAGATCCAAGGTATTTAGGGTTGTATATGCACCATAGGATGTTGTATTATACCAAAACCCAACAGTTATATCCCAGGTTGAGAATGGATTATCGTAATCGGAAGGAAATTGGAGAGATGGTGTGTGCATAAATTCGCAAATCTTGGGCCATGAGTTGAGTACCAGATTGGAATTGAGTGGTTCCAATTCTGTTGTTGAATCAGACTCTCGAGCTTGAGTCTGGATTCATTCGTGTGTTGAGTAGGCGATATGAGGTTTCGGATTCATAGATGGGTTCATTTTGAGAGGTATTGTTCTCCATCAGATGTCTTAGACCAGAGTGAGTTAGTTTCGTCAGTTTGGGAAGAACCGCGAGACGCATGGAATCAATGGTTGGTAGACGACAAAGGTCGGAGGTGAGACGATTTCAGAGGAGTTGTAGTATTTGCTTGGGGTAAAGCGAATTTCGTGACTTGTGTGCCACGATGAGTCGAGATAGTTATTGTGAGAAGGAAGTTGGTAAGACGTTCTTGATATGCAATGAGTAACCTTTGGAGGTTCATCATTTGGGTCGGGAGCTGACCTGGTGCTCAGTGTTGAAGGGGATTGTGACATCCCCAATTTCACGCCCAGAAAAGACCGATTTAATTTATGCTTTTAAAGTAAAATCAGAGTAATCCTTTGATTAAAAGAGTTGCGGAATTTTTTCGTGGGCAGAGTTTCGGCTCGGAAACTTTACTTCTCGGAATCCTCGGGGCTTCGGGACTTGCTTCGGGTCTCAGGAATGATATCGGGGCTTCAGGGTATAAGTTGCACGCAAAACGAGGCAATAACGAGTAAGAGAGAAGAATTTGAGCACTAAAACTCGGCAACCCACGACATCTATTTATAGGGTGCTGACCATCGGATTACGTTGGGCGTAATCTCAGAGTACGCTGGGCGTACATTGGGTACGTTGGGCGTACTAAGTGGATCAGATCGAATGCGTCACTGCTTACGGACCCGGGGCACTCGAGTGGTGGAGTAGGGCGACGTGGCCCATTTCGATCCATGTATACGGGTACGCTGGGCGTACTCCGATTTATCGAACTTCAAAAATTCGTAACTTTCGCATACGATCTCCGTTTTCGACGTTCTTTATATCCACGCGTAGGTGAGACATGCTCTACAACTTTCATTTAGACTCCGATGGCTAATTTCGAATTTATTTTTATTATATTATTTTTAGTAGACCGGGACAGGAAAACTCCGTTAGAAATTCATAACTCCTTCATCTGACGTCCGTTTTCGTCTGTCTTTTTACCGTTGCACTACTAATAACGAGATCTTCGATTCTCGTTTAGATTTTTTCAGCTAAAAATCACTCGATCTCATATTCGAGTTTTGGGCTGCATACTGCTAAGCTGAAACTTAGAAAAATCATAACTTCCTCATACGGAGTCAGATTTAGAAGTTCTTTTTATGCGCGCTCTCTGTTTAACGTATTCTACGACTTTCGTTTAGATCACTAAGGCTAAAAACCGCTATATCGTAAATTCACATTTTACGTCATTCGGCGTCGAACCGGTTCTGTCACGAAACTTCGACAGGTCATAACTTCTTCGTTATAACTCGGATTTCCGTAATCTTTATATCTCCGGAATATTTGTTTCGACCACTACAACTTTATCCTTAGATATCGGCTTTATTTAATATTTATTTCAGACGCTCGTTTTTTATTCTTAATTCATTTAAGCCACACAATTAAGCATAAAACACATAATAATCAAATAATACATTTCTATTATTTAAAAATGAGTTACAAAGGTTAACCTAGACTATTACATCAATATTAATGCCTAGCCTAGAAACACGGGCGTTACAATTCTCTCCCCCTTAGGATGATTCCGTCCCGGGAATCACACATCAACAAACAAATACGGATAGCGACTCATCATGTCACTCTCCGTCTCCCAGGTGAGATTTGGCCCATTCGTATGTTTCCAACGGACAAGCACTAATTCGACGATCTTGCGTCGCAACTTCTTAGTCTTACGGTCAACGATTGTCTCTGGTTCTTCAATCAACCTTTTGTTCTCATCAATCCTTAACTCAGAAATTGGAATTATATCGGGAACTTCTCCCGTCAACTTCCTGAGATAACACACATGGAAGGTGTTATGAATTCCATTCAGTTCTTCGGGTAATTCGAGCTTGTAAGCTTGGTTCCCAATCCTCTGAAGAACTTTAAACGGTCCAATAAACCTTGGACTTAACTTTCCCCTTTTACCAAATCTTATAAGTCCCTTCTACGGTGAGACTTTAAGCAAAACCGAATCTCCAACTTCAAAACTCATCGGTCGTCTTTTCTTGTCAGCATAGCTCTTTTGACGATCCTGAGCTGCTAAAATTCTCTCCCTAATTATTTTCAACTTTTTAGCAGTCTGATGGACTATCTCCAGTCCCATAAACTGCTTTTCCCCAGCCTCAAGCCAACAAGACGGAGTACGACACTTCTGTCCGTACAAAGCTTGATAAGGTGCAATCTTTATGCTCGAGTGGAAACTATTATTGTAGGAAAATTCTACCAAAGGTAAATGTTCATCCCAATTACCTTGGAATTCCAGGGTACATGCTCTCAGCATATCTTCAAGTGTTTGTATCGTTCTTTCACTCTGGCCATCAGTCTGTGGATGGTAAGTCGTACTTAAACACAACTTGGTACCCAATTCCTCTTGTAGACTTCTCCAAAACCTTGAGGTGAAACGGCTGTCACGATCCGATACGATCGTTAATGGAACACCGTGTAGCCTCACAATTTCCTTCACGTAAGAATTCACAAGCTTATCCATAGACCATTTCTCATTGGCTGCTATGAAGTGCGCACTCTTAGTGAAGCGATCAACGACTACCCAAATCATGTCGTGACCATTCTTTCTTTTGGGCAGTTTAGTGACAAAATCCATGGAATTGTCTTCCCACTTACCTATCGGTACAGGTAGAGGTTCCAAACTTCCATATGGTTTCTGATGTTGTGCCTTAACTCTCGCACATGTCACACACTCGGCCACATACTTTGCAATATCGAGCTTCATCGTCGGCCACCAATAATAGGGTTTTAGGTCCCTATACATTTTAGTGCTGCCAGGATGAATTGAGTACATGGTTTTGTGAGCTTCTTCCATCAGAAGATCTCTCATTCCTCCTGTCTTAGGTACCCAAATCCGATCTTGGAATTCCTTTATACTTTCCACAATTGTCGAGACAACTTCAATTCTTAACGCTCTTGGACTTTTTCTTTCAAAATTGACTTTCTGACTGAGAGCATCAGCGCAACATTAGCTTTACTGGGGTGGTAAAGTATCTCACAGTCGTAGTCCTTGAGTAATTCTAGCCAGCGTCGTTGCCTCATATTCAATTCTTTCTGACTAAAGAGATATTGGAGACTCTTATGATGAGTGAAAAGTTTGCACTTCGTGCCATAGAGGTAATGCCTCCATATTTTCAGAGCGAAAACTATGGCTGCCAACTCCAAATCATGAGTGGGGTAGTTCTTTTCATTCTCTTTCAGTTGTCGAGATGCATATGCTATCACTTTTTCTCTTTGGGTCAAAACACAACCCAACCCAACACTAGACGCATCGCTATAGACAGCGAAGTCTTCAACTCCATCGGGTAGAGAAAGAATTGGTGCTTCACATAGCTTCTTCTTTAGCAACTCGAATGCTTCTTTGTGCTTATTACTCCAAGTATAAGTAGCTCCTTTGTGAGTCAAAGCTATTAACGGAGTAGCGATCGAAGAAAAGCCTTGGATAAACCTTCGGTAATATCCAACTAATCCCAAAAAGCTTCGGATCTCCGTGGGACTTTTCCGTTGTTCCCACTTCATCACAACTTCAATCTTTGCTGGATCAACCATTATCCCTTCTTGGTTGACCATGTGACCCAAGAATTGGACTTTTCGAATCCAAAAATCACATTTGGATAACTTAGCATACAGCTTCTCCTTCTTCAAGACTTCCAACACTTCTCGCAAGTGTCTGCCATGCTCCTCTTGGCTTTTCGAATAAATCAGAATGTCATCTATGACCACTATCACATATTTGTCAAGGAATGGGTTACAAACCCTATTCATTAAATCCATGAATGCTGCGGGAGCATTGGTTACTCCAAACGACATAACCAACAACTCGTAGTGTCCATATCATGTTCTGAATGCATTCTTCTCGATATCCTGCTCTCTTACTTTCAGCTGATGATATCCTAACCTTAGGTCGATCTTTGAAAAATAACTTGAGCCTTGCAGCTTATCAAATAGGTCATCAATCCTTGGCAATGGATATCTATTCTTTATCGTCGCCTTATTCAGCTCTCGGTAATCAATGCACATCCTCATACTCCCGTCCTTCTTCTTTACGAATAACACCAGAGCTCCCCAGGGTGATGAACTAGGTCTAATGAAACCTTTGTCCAATAACTCCTTAAGTTGCATCATCAGCTCCTTCATCTCCGTTGGTGCTAATCGGTACGGTGCTTTTGCTATTGGCGTCGTTCCTGGTATCAAGTTAATACAGAATTCTACTTGTCGATCAGGCGGTAATCCAGGAAGATCTTCGGGAAATACTTCCACATAATCACACACGACAGGAATGCTCTGCATCTCCTTTTTCTCCTTCTTTGCTTCAATCATGAATGCCAAATATGATGTACATCCTTTGGCCAAACACTTTCTGGCTTTCATTAGAGAAATGATCCCAGAATTCACTCTACGTTTGTCCCCATACACCATAAATGACGCTTTCCCAGGCATGTTTACTTTTACAATCTTCTTCTTGCACAGTATTTCAGCATCATTGGCGCTAAGCCAATCCATTCCCAGCATAATGTCGAAACCATTTAACTCAATAGGCAATAATTGCTCGTGGAACTTATTCCCATTCAAATCAATTAAGATGTTTTTCATACGATGACTAACAGGTATAAACTTTCCACTAGCAACTTCGACTAATAAAGCATTATCTAGTCTATCAATAGGCAAAGCTAGTTTTCTACCAAATTCATGCGATATAAAGGAGTAGTTGGCTCCAGAATCAAATAAAATTTGGGCAGGCAATTTGTTTACGAGAAAGGTACCTGAAGCGACATCAGCTTCATCTTTCGCAGCTTCAAGTGTCATCTGAAAGGCTCTCGCCTTCGACTTTGGTGGAATGTTGGGTTTTGCTGCCTCCTTCTTTTTCGGACAGTCTTTCAAAATGTGCCCCTCCTCGTTACATCCAAATATCCTCTTTTTGGACGGACACTCGTTGGCAAAATGCCCAATTTTTCCATATTTGTAGCAAGTCACCTCCTCACTACATTTCCCAAAGTGCTTTTTCTTGCACTTTTCACACCATTTCGCTTCGCCTTTCCCTCCTCCTCCAAACTTCTTCGAATTAGACTTCGAAAATTTACTTTTCTTATTGGAACCTGAATTTCCTTCAAACTTTCTCTTTTCGCCAACTTCAACCTTGCTGGCGGTCCTCCCCTTGATCATCTCCTCAATAGACTTGGCAGCCCAAATAGCTGCCTCCAGAGTAGGTGCCTGACGTACTGGCACCGCGTACTCCCATGGGAGCCCCTTTGCATACCGATCGACCTTTGTCAGCTCATCTGGGACGATGCGCAAAGCAAACTCCATTTTTCAGTGAAGGCGTTAGTGTAATCGTCGACTGACATGCTGCCTTTTGTCAATGTCAGAAATTTGTTCTCCAACTCTAGCAGATTTTGGGCCGAGCAGACCTTGCGCTTGAATTGCACCAAGAACTCTGCCCAAGTCAGTTGCAGTGGCTCATTAGGGATTAGGGTCTTTCCCAGAGTGTTCCACCAACGAACAACGCCACCCCTGAACTGACGTACTGCATATATGGTTTGTAGTTTTCCTTTGCAACCGCATGTCATAAAGGCCAACTCCATTTCTGAGATCCAATCTATAACTCCGATCGAATCTTCCTTTCCAGTGAAGGTCGATGGTTTGCAAGTCAGAAAATCTTTGTACTTGCATCCAAGTCCATCATTTCCTCCATCGTGGTTATTCTGCCTAACAATTGGTGGGTTGGCTTGACCAATGATCCCACTGAAGTTTCCTCCTTCCGACTGCCCTTCATTTAATTCGGGCTCTTCCACTTGAATCGACAATTCTTCACGATTTTGCCGAAGCAGGCGTTTAATTTCTTCCATCTGACGGTCCAACATCATCTGAATCATCATTTGTACCCCAGCCATTGTCATTGGCTCAGGTGTTGCAGCTACTACAGGAGCTTTCTCAATCACTGGTGGTTGAGGCTGTTGATTCCTGTTTTCGTTAGTGTTTCCAACTCCGCTTCTTGTTCTTTCCATTCTTGATCTATACACCGAATAAGGTGAATTTAGATCTTTATTCACGATTGATATTTAAATCATCATTATCACTCCGAAACGTTTACATGCTAGTTCTAATATCGTAGCTATACGCTTAGAATTCTAAACACATAAGGTTTCCAGATCCGGTCGGCAACAAACCATAGATCCGAACAAATAATATCATATATGGAAAACATATAACATTTAGCACATATAAGCATATTAGGCAGCTTTCCTAAAATATACTAGTGCTCGTGTCTAAAATACAACAGATATTCATCTCACAATCTTTGCTTAGCATTCTAAGTTTAAGTCTAGAAATCCTATAAATTCCTAGTTCGCTTAAACTTATGCTCTGATACCAACTGTGACATCCCCAATTTCACGGCCAGAAAAGACCGATTTAATTTATGCTTTTAAAGTAAAATTAGAGTAATCCTTTGATTAAAAGAGTTGTGGAATTTGTTCCCAAAACAAAATATGATAAAACAATATTTATCAAAGCATTTCTTAAAGAAATGTATTTTCATTATATAACAAAATCTCGGGATGTCATGTTCCGATACAGACCAAAAGCATAAACAATACAAAATAGACCTTACAACAGTTATATATAACGATGGTCTATAATCCAAAATATCTTGACAAGTCATCCAACTTATGCTCTCGTGCAACTACCTATAATACAAAGAAAAAATGAGTGCGTTAGGCTTATGAGCCTGGTGAGCATATAGGGTTTTCAACCCGCAATAAATGATTATATTAATTTCATCAACCAATAATGACCCAATTACCCATTCACGTTATCCTCACTTTACGTCCCTAAAACAATTAACCCAAGGGACCTAGCCTAAGGATTTTCATCGGGGCGACAACACTGCTTTGGGGGTTTCCCAGGAATTTATGTCAAATAAGGCAACCATGGGGGGATGGAGTACAACAAATGAACACCCAAGTTCATTAACACCTACAGGTTATGAGCCTGCTAGCGTTCCACTGGATTGTCTAGAAAAGTCCGTGGTCGTCATCTAAACTCTGCTAGATGACTGAATCAGCAACAACAACGAGGCCTCTCATAATTTTATTTCATCACACACCAACTGTCTACCCATATTCTACCCAACATATTAGTAGATAAAAATATATACAATTATATACAACTTAAACCTGTGCAAATCATTCATTCAACAATTATTTCAAATAAACAAATAATATATAAACACATAGCACGTATTTTATAAAGAATACTTCATATCTATGTGTTAGAAGAAAGTGACTACACACTCACATGATAAGACGATGATCAGACAGCACCTCGTCTATTAAAATAATCTTTTCCAATAAAACCGGGACGCTTTCTTGAAAACCGGGCTTCTCGTGGGTAGAGTTTCGGCTCGGAAACTTTACTTCTCGGGATCCTCGGGGCTTCGGGACTTGCTTCGGGTCTCGGGAATGATATCGGGGCTTCGGGGTATAAGTTGCACGCAAAACGAGGCAATAACGAGTAAGAGAGAAGAATTTGAGCACTAAAACTCGGCAGCCCACGACATCTATTTATAGGGTGCTGAACATCGGATTACGTTGGGCGTAATCTCAGAGTACGCTGGGCGTACTCCCTCTACAAGCAGTACGCTGGGCGTACATTGGGTACGTTGGGCGTACTAAGTGGATCAGATCGAATGCGTCACTGCTTACGGACCCGGGGCACTCGAGTGGTGGAGTAGGGTGACGTGGCCCATTTCGATCCATGTATACGGGTACGTTGGGCGTACTCCTGTACGCTGGGCGTACTCCGATTTATCGAACTTCAAAATTTCGTAACTTTCGCATACGATCTCCGTTTTTGGCGTTCTGTATATCCACGCGTAGGTGAGACTATGCTCTACAACTTTCATTTAGACTCCGTCGGCTAATTTTGACTTTATTTTCAATATATTATTTTTAGTAGGCCGGGACAGGAAAACTCCGTTAGAAATTCATAACTCCTTCATCTGACGTCCGTTTTCGTCTGTCTTTTTACCGTTGCACTACTAATAACGAGATCTTCGATTCTTGTTTAGATTGTTTTAGCTAAAAATCACTCGATCTCATATTCGAGTTTCGGGCTGCATACTACTAAGCTGAAACTTAGAAAAATCATAACTTACTCATACAAAGTCAGATTTAGACGTTCTTTTTATGCGCGCTCTCGGTTTAACGTATTCTACGACTTTCGTTTAGATCACTAAGGCTAAAAACCGCTCTATCATAAATTCACATTTTACGTTATTCAGCGTCGAACCAGTTCTGTCACGAAACTTCGACATTCCATAACTTCTTCGTTATAACTCGGATTTCTGTATTCTTTACATCTCTGGAATCCTTGTTTCGACCACTACAACTTTATCATTAGATATCGGCTTTATTTAATATTTATTTCTGATGCTCGTTTTTTATTCTTAATTCATTTAAGCCACAAAATTAAGCATAAAACACATAATACTCAAATAATACATTTCTATTTTTTCAAAATGAGTTACAAAGGTTAACCTAGACTATTACATCAATATTAATGCCTAGCCTAGAAACATGGGCGTTACAGGGATATTTGAGAGGGAGCTGGGGCTTATGTCTATAGAGGCCAGATGATACCTCCAGGCGAGCATGATATTTTTCTTGTGTTTGATGTTAGAGTTTTTGGGTTCATTCTTTCCGATAAGTTATGATAGTTGTTCAGGCAGTGGGTCCTTAGGGGGGGGGGGATTATGACCTTTCCGTTCCTTTGAGTTGCGATTAGGATCGATTAGAGAATCAGAGTTGGAAGAGTGTTCTTAGAGTCTGTTAGTCGATGAGCGATTAGCAGGATGATGATTTGCGAGGGTGGTCTGGAAGGGAGATAGACCACTAGAGTTTTCAAGTTCTGGAGAGTCATATCGAGTACCGCAGCGACAGTTGGTTCTGTCCTTCATCGGGGTCGGGAGTCCCTGTCGGGTTCAGGTGTTTTTGGATGAGATTGTTGTAGGATATGGGGTCTTTTCGGTAGTGCTTCTCGGTTTTAGGTCCGATCTATCTGTTGATAAGGAGCGATTTCGAGGGCGAAATATAATTCAAGTGGGGGAGAGTTGTAACATCCTGTTTTGGATCGTCCGTGATTAGGGTTCGTGGACTGCAACCCGGGCATGAGGAAGTCTCGGGGTTGCGACGAGTTGCTAGGAGCATAGGGCATCTCTTCACCTTTCCAAGGATATTAGATTAATTGGAAAGGGAATTATATCGAGGAAGCAATGGAAGTTTGAAGTTATGGCAGGATAAGTCCTTTAATGGAAATAGGTGGCAGCGAAGTACGCTGGGCGTACGTGTGTGTACGCTTAGCATACTCATGTGCCTGATTTTTTAGCGAAGCCACCTATTACGCTGGGCGTACTAGCCACAGAGTGGAAACCCTAACTTTGGATGTGTCCCTATATAAAGAATGAGATGGCCTCATTCCTGGCCACCATCCTCAGTCAATAAACCCTCTAAAACCCTAATCCTTCGTTCATGGAGCTTGTGAGTGCATTTGAGAGCCTTAAGTGATATTGGTGTGTTGTTGGAGTAAAGAAGGAGCTGTGTAGAAGAAGTGAGAAGTCCAGGCCTTGGATCTGAGCATATCTGAGTTGGAAGTTTCATATAGAGGTATAAAGCTTCAAGCTTTCCCACTCTTTTGTTTTGAGCATCATATTAGAGTATTTTAGGGTTTTTGTCCCAAAAGGTGGAGACTTTATGAGATATTGAGCTCCAGATACTATGATCAACCCCTTTGAGTATAATTAGTGATATAATGTCATAAAAATCCAATATTGGTCGTTGGAATCAAGCCATGCATGAGTTATGAGCTTTTTGAGATAAGAGAGTGAGTGTTTTGGGTGTTTGTGACCTTTTCAGCCATGCAAAGGCTTAAAGTCACTGCCTTTATGGAGTAAGAGCCATTAGGGAGTCCAGATATGGGATTTGAGTTAATGTCTTAACTGATTAAGACCATATGAGTAGAAAGAGTGAACCTGGGGAGTACGATGAGCATAATTCCTGTACACCCCACGTACTACCCTAGTGTCCCCGATGGCCAATCTGGATTTGTGAGTACACTGAGCGTACCAAGAGAGGTACGCCCCGTGTAACCTCACCTAGGAATTTTGGGCTAAGTCTCATTTTGGGCCTTGAGTGTTGGTCCTGGAGTTTGGGCTTGTTGCAATAGAGTTTTGGACCAGAGGAATACATATATGTGCCTTGGGCCCTTGAGTTGGGCTTGTTTTTCAGATTTGAGAGTTGGGCCTCGGGAGATCCCATTTATTATTGGACCTTGGTGGGCCCAAAGGGTTTTAGGTCATTGAGGGGCTGGTTAGTGGACTACCTTTAGACCTAATGAGTGAGAGTTTGGACTTAGTTCCTAATTGGGTTAATTGTGGGTTTGGCTCAGAGTTAGTGGTCGACGCGTAGCAGCGGCATTTATAGGGGCTGTTCATCATCCGAGGTGAGTCTTCTCACTATACTTTACCATATGTGGTATCTATGTGTGACCTGAGTACTGTGATATCCTGCATTATGTCTATGTGATTTATGCTGTGTATTATTCTGAGCTTACTGAGTTAGGATCGGAGGGTCCACCCGAGTTGTGGGACCGGAGGGTCCCACTGAGACACATTGACCAGAGGGTCTTATCGAGTTATAGCCTCGAGTGGCTAATGAGCTATGTGTGGTATTTTGGGGAACTCACTAAGCTCCGAGCTTACCGTGTTATGTGATATGTGTTTCAGGTTTTTCTCAGGATCGCGGGAAGGCGCTGGCTTGATTGCACACACCAGAGAAAGAGTTATGTTTGAGGATCCTGGAGTCTTAATTAAACATCTATGGAGTTGCGATTTGTAAATTAAATAAATGAGATTTTTGTGAAATGTGTTATGAGAATTATGTGATTTAAATGAAAATTTTGTTTGAAAATTTACGGTGTTACAACTGGATTGCTGGACTCCCTTGGAAAGGGTTGGATGAAATTTATACGAGGCCCTATATAAATCGTCCAAGGCCTTCTAGAAGGTGGGTTCATGGACTTCTTGGAGCCTAAGCAAGGATTAGGGTTTCCACCTGAAAACCCTAGCAGCCACAGCTATTTAAGGACCCCCTGACCTCTCAGTCTCGGCCACTACTTCCAAGAGAAACCCTTGCCGAAATTTTGCCCTCTCTCTCACTCATCCTTTGCTTTTGGTGTTTGTGATTCCATTAGAGGTGCAACACTTGAGGCACTCAAGCTTTCAAGAGTCAAGATCATCCGAGGATTACTTGTTACTACGAGATAACAAGAAAGGTAACAATCAAACCCTAGTTTTCATATCAATTTCGAAAATTGTATGCTAGTATAGGGTTATTGCTTTGCAACTTCTATTTGCATGTATAACTAGTGAAAAACTTCGATCCAAAGCAATTAGAGTTTCATGAACACATAGGAATGTTGTTATGCTCAAAACCCATCAGTGGTATCAGAGCCTCGGGTGTTTTTTTGTTATATTTGATGCAATAGTAATTTGTCCAAACCAGAATATTGAGCAGATTCGCAATCTGCTTGATGAACTCGACGAGTTCATTGAGGAACTCCACGAGTTGGATGAACTCGACGGGTCTATGCCCTGACTGGACGAGATGACTCGTCTGTTACCTGATTTTCCGAATTTTTGATCTATTTTGGATTAGGATAATTACCATAACTCGTTTTTATCTCCAAAAATTGATTTTGTTGAATGGTAATTTGATTTCCTTATCAAAATAGATATATTTGTTCAAATTTTAAGATAATGCCTAAATTATATGATTAATTTAATTATTTAAAATTTGATCTAGTAATTTTGAAAAGTTTCAAATTTCATCCTTGAGTTTTGGAATTTAAAGTTTAATTAAAAGTCTAATTTTGAAATAGTAAATTCTAAAACCCAAGTATTTTAAAAGTTTAAAACACAACCCTTATACTATTATAATATTAAAAGATTAATATGTATGTATGTATGTGTATATATATATATATATATATATATATATATATATATATATATATATATATATATATATATATATATATATATATATATATATAAGATGAGTCAGTCTTACCGTTAGTAGGCCTCATTTACGAAGCTGGTCTATAAGGGGTGTTTAAGGAAGCGACCTATAAAATGACCGCCATTGGGTATTCATTCTTACCCACCGCACTCTTGACTGGTGGAGGGTCGTTACCCGAATGGGTAGGATAAGACATTAATTCTCTCATTAATAAGTATAATGATAAATATAAAGTAACTAAACGTTTTTATAGATTCCCAATCTTAGTTACTTTAGGAAAATATGAATTTGATGCTAATCCATAAAACTGCACATTGCACCTTGTCAAGTCGTTAGTGGAGCGTGTGTGGTTAACCGGCACATTGATTAGGTGGTAAATGACATCGAGAGTGGCAAGCTAATTTGCATGGGTATTTAGACCTTGTTTGTCATCCTCGGTATCCCAGTCACAAACTTGAAGGGAATAATCGATATTAAACATGTCATTGAATAGTTCAATGAATCTCAAAGAATCTAGGAAATTTTATTTCATTTAAGACCTAATTCTCTTAATTTCGTGTTTCGTGGTGGAATTGGTAAATCTTCATTTAGCTACCCTCAAATAATTTACAATTGGATTACAGCATCCCTCTTCCGAATTGTAAATTATTGTGTTGGGTCCTAGCCTTAATATTTCATTTGGGTATTATATTAAGGATTCCTTTTCTAATCAAAACTTTGTCCTTCTTCTTTTGCAGATGTCTACCTCAAATAACGCTTCCACTCCCTCCAACAACAACTCAAACAACTCCTTCTCGCTCTTGAACATATGTGCGAGGATTACATTTGATGGTTCCAACTTCAATGATTGGATCCGAAACATTCGTATGGCCTTGCGCTACGAGGACAAACAATATGTCCTCGAAAAACCGTTGAACGAGATTGATGAGTCCAAAGCTACTCCCGAAGAAATAGCTGAGTATGGGGTTCACTATAAGGATGCCACTAAGGTGTCCTGTATTATGGTAGCCACCATGTCTCCTGAGCTGCAGCGGTTCTATGAGGACTACTGGCCCTACGAGATGTGCAAGGATTTGATGGAAAAGTATCATCAAAGAGCGCGTCAAGAGAGGTACGAGATAGTCCGGTCATTCATCACGACCAAAATAAAGGATGGAGAGTCCATCACGACCCACCTGCAAAGGATGCAGAGGTATGTGGATCGTTTGCTCAAGTTGAATGTCAACTTTGACGAAGAGCTGGCTATATATATAGTCTTGCACTCTTTGCATCCTTGCTATGATCAATTCAAAATGACTTATCATTTGAGCAATAAGGAGATCACATTGAGCAAACTTCAAGGTCTGCTCAGAACTGCTGAAAATGGATTGAAAGGAAAAGCTGTTGAATCCACTCCTACTACTCCTACTACTGCTTCTGTCCTGGCAATTGGACAAGGAAAGGGAAAGAAGAGGAAAGCTCCCTCGTAGAACTGGAAGGGAAAGTCTCATGATGGATCTTCTTCTAGTGGATCCAAAGGTAAAACCGGTTCTGTCCCTCCCTCCTCTGATCCAAAAGATGCAACGTGTTTCTACTGTCAAGATAAGGAGCATTGGAAGAGAAGCTGCCCAAAATACTTGCAGGACATCAAGGATGGGAAGATAAAGCCCTCCTTCGTAGGTATTTATACTATTCTATCTAATAACTCATCACATGCTAGTTCTTGGGTCCTTGATATAGAATGTGGTTTTCACATTTGTTCTGATTTTGCAGGGGCTAAGAAGAAGTAGGGATGTGGAGCATGGGAATATGAACTTGATAATGGGCAATAGGAAGTCGTCTCCTGTTACCAAGATCGTAGTTTATTCTTTAATGCTTAGTAGTGGGTGAGGGTTAGATTTGAATGATTTTTGCTACTCGTCAGAGATGACGAGGAATATTATTTCTTTTCATGGTTTGTACAGACAAGGCTTTAGATTTTCGTTTAATAATGAAATTGGTTCTATTAATGCTTATTATAATGGTTTATTTTAGTTTGAAGCATTGCCTTGTAATGGTGTATATGAAACTGTGATGGTTGTAGATAACCTAGGAAATATTGTTTTGGATATTGATTCGTCTAATGGTTTAGACAAGGCATGCTTGTGGCATTGTCGTCTTGGACATGTCAACAACAAGCGCATAGCCCAACTCTAAAAGGATGGTGTGTTGGAGTCATTTGACCTTAGGTCAGATGACACGTGCGAATCTTGTTTGCTTGAAAAGATGACTAAATCACCTTCACAGGTACTTGTGAAAGAGGTGAGGGATTGTTGGATCTCATACACACTGATGTGTGTGGGCCCTTCAGATCCACCACAAGGGATGCTAATCATTTCTATTTGACTTTTACCGACGATTATAGCAGATATGGATATATCTACTTAATCAAACATAAGTCAGAAACTTTTGAAAAGTTCAAAGAGTTTAAGCAAGAAGTAGAGAATCAATCGGACAGGAAGATAAAGATGCTCATATCCGATAGGGGTGGTGAGTATCTTAGTATCGAGTTCCACGACTATCTTATGAAATGTGGAATTGTTTCACAATTGACGCCACCTAGGACACCGCAGCTCAATGATGTAGCTGAGAGGCGCAATCAAACCTTTTTGGATATGGTTCATTCCATGATAAGTCGAGCTTCACTACCAATCTCATTCTGGGGGTATGCGTTAGAGACTGCCACCCATATTCTTAATCTAGTCCCAACTAAGAAGGTTGCTCAAACACCTCACGTGATGTGGACATGGAAGGTTCCCTCGTTGGCACATATCAAGGTTTGGGGTTGTGAAGCTTTCGTAAGACGAGAGACTCACGAAAAACTTGAACCTCGTAGTGAGCGGTGTATTTTCATCGGTTACCCACAGAAATCCTTTGGATATCTTTTCTACATACCTAGTGATAACGTGGTCTTCATAGCGAGGAGAGGAGTTTTCTGTTAGAGGGAACTCATATGCCAAGAGGACAGTTGGAGGACAATTGATCTTGAAGAGATTCAAGAATCAGGTGGTGAAGGAACCTCTAACACTAGCGCTCAACCTGAGGAAGAGATTCCCGTTGAACCCCTTGACGAGTCATTACCTCTTAGACGTTCCACTCGAGTTAGAATGGCACCAAACTTTTATGGTTTTCATATTACTACGAACGGTGATACGTTTATCAGTGATAGTACACTGGTAAAATTGGATGAGCCTTCTAGCTATAGGGAAGCCATGGCGGGCCCTGAGTCTGCTAAATGGAAATAGGCAATGGACAGCGAGATCCAGTCCATGTATGATAATCAAGTTTGGAACTTGGTTGACAATGTACCAGGTCAAAAGATAGTTGGGTGCAAATGGATCATCAAGAAGAAGACCGACATTGATGGAAAGGTGCACACGTTCAAGGCATGGCTAGTTGCGAATGGCTTTAATCAAACCCTGGGGTTGACTATGATGAGACCTTCTTATCAGTGGCCAATATCAAGTCTATTAGGGTTATTCTAGCCATCGTTGCGTTTCATGATTATGAAATCTGGCAGATGGATGTCAAAACCGTTTTCCTTAACGGGAAGCTGGCTGAAGATGTTTACATGTGTCAGCCAGAAGGTTTTGTGGATGCTAAATACCCCAATAGAGTGTGGAAGTTTAAGAAATCCAATTATGGATTGAAGCAAGTGTCTCGCAGATGGAATCTTTTCTTCGATGAGAAAGTCAAAGAGTTTGGCTTCTCTAGGAGTGAGGATGAGTCATGTGTCTATGTCAAAGCTAGTGGGAGTATAGTTAGCTTTCTAGTACTATATGTTGATGACATACTACTCATAGGAAACGGCGTTCCAACCTTTCACGAGGCTAAGTACTGGCTTGGGAAGTGTTTCGCTATGAAGGATCTAGGGGAAGCTGCTTATATTCTGGGGATAAGGATCTTGAGAAATAGGAGTAAGAGACTAATTGGACTTAGTCAGAGTACTTACTTGGACAAGGTGTTGAAACGTTTTAGCAAGGAGAATTACAAGAAAGGGGAGTTACCAATCCAGAGCAATACCAAGTTGAGTAAGACTCAGAGTCCGAGTACCGATGTCGAGATAGCGGAAATGAGTCGAGTGCCATATGCTTCTGCCGTTGGCTCGATCATGTGCGCTATGACATGTACTCGCCCTGATGTGGCTTTTACGTTGAGCATGGTAAGCCGATATCAGGGGAACCCGAGTAGAGCTCACTGGACAGCATTTAAGAACATTCTTAAGTATCTGCTAAGGACTAAGGATCGGGTCCTTGTACTTGGTGGAAGTGATGACTTGAAAGTGACAGGGTATAGTGACGCCAGTTTTCAGACCGACCGAGACAACTTCCGTTCTCAGTCAGGCTGAGTCTATACCCAAAATTGAGGAGCAATTACATGTAAAAGTTTCAAGCAGGAGACCGTGGCTGATTCAACGTGCGAATAAGAGTACATAGATGTGAGCGAAGCGTCAAAGGAGGCAATATGGTTGAAGAACTTCATTGGAGACCTTGGAGTTGTACCAGCCATAATGTAACATCCCGATACAGCCATTCTACCCGATACAGCCATTCTAGGGTGCCGACCTACCCATGTCAAGCCATTCTGGGGTACTGACCTACCCGTGTCAAGCCATTCTGGGGTGCTGACCTACCCGTCGGTCCTAACAACCGACCCTCGGGGACTATTCCACCCCCTACTGCTACTATCACATATATCATAACATAAACATACCATCAGACATATCTGGGGTGTCCGAACTACCCTTCGGTCCTAACAACCGAACTTGGGGATTATTCCCCTCCTACTACCACTATCACATATAAACATAACATCACATACTGTCAGACATATCTGGGGTGTTTGACCTACCCTTCGGTCCTAACAACCGAACTCTACTACTATCACATATAACATATCATGCCAGCATATAACATATCAGGTAGTAGCAAACCTAGATGATATCACAAAGACAATCATCTAACATACAGCTCCTACTGGTGGGCCGACATTGTGGCCGTAGACCCTCCGCTAATGGAAGGTAACTCACCTCGAACGAGTAGTCGCTGATAATATGTGCGGGAAATCTCTGTCTGCTGCTGCTCCGAAAATCCTCCGGCTATAATCCCCACAAAACACTCAATCAGAGTCTAATAACTATTCTTAGGGTAAAATGACCATTTTACCCCTGACCAAGTCCAAGTCAAAGTCAAAGTCAACTTCCAGTTGACCCGACTCGCCGAGTTGGGCCGCCAACTCGTCGAGTCCCTATCTCTTCAACTGTCCTCATCCACGACTCTACTCGTCGAGTTTAGCGACGACTCGACGAGTTCTCCTTCTACATAACCCCTGATGAACCTTCATCCGACTCGCCGAGCTGTATGAACAACTCGTCGAGTCCATCTTCATCCTATGAACACGTCCTGTCCTCGACTCGCCGAGTTGTATGAACAACTCGTCGAGTTCATCTTCAAAAGTTAGGAGATTGCCTTGGACTCGCCGAGTCTGTTCATGGACTCTCCGAGTCCCATGAACTCCAAGTTGAAGGTTAATTCCAGTACGTTGGGTCACTCCTTTGGACCTTCTACAATCTTCTAACACCCAACTGTGCTCTTTTGACCCTCAACAGATATGGGGACTTTCTGCCTTGGACTCGTCGAGTCCCAAGAACGGACTCGTCGAGTCGATAACGTCCAAGTCCTATTTTCTCGATTTCTGATGTACAACTTTTGTACAAATGATAGATCCAAGCCCCTAAGCTCGATCTAGCACATAAAGTCACGAACTTTACGTGCATGCATGGGACTTTTGAGCCTAAAAGGCCCTAAAATGGCTCTTATGTTGCATGGGACCTTCCTTGAGTGCAAAAGCAACCCCAATCTGCCTTGTGACTCTCCCCAAGTCCTAGATCCGAAGTTTTGACCACCAACCATGCTTGCAATCATGGTTGGTTACCAAGAATGGCTTATAAAAGCCCTAAATCTCCCCAAAAAGGGATCAAACGAATAATCAAGCAAGGTACAGACTTTATACCTTTCAAACACTGCAAATGATGCACCAAACTCGAATCCTTCAGTCTCCTCTTGATCCTTCTATGATCTTCCTTCTTCCTTGTGGTCAAAACCTACAAAAATCACTCAAAAGCGTTAGATCTTGCACCAAAACACTTAGGGTTTGCTATGGAGGGTTTCTGGGAGCATAAAGGGGCGATGGAGGCTGTATAAGGTTGTTTAAATAGGGTGCAAACCCTCAAATTAGGGTTTTGTCCAGACAGAGCCTACTCGTCGAGTCCAGGACCCGACTCAACAAGTCCCATACTTAAATCTTGCGTCTCATCCCGCTTCTACTCGGCGAGTTGGGCCATCAACTCGCCAAGTCCCAGGCCAAAAATGTAAAATTACATAAATGAAATACATACCAGGAACCAGGTGCCACAAATCTCCCCCACTTATTTTAGACTTCGTCCTCGAAGTCTGCTGCTCGATCCTGGAACAGCTCTGGGTAATGCTCCACCATTTCATCCACCAGCTCCCAGGTCCATTCCGAGCCCTTCCGGTGCTGCCATTGCACCTTTACGAGCTCCACCCTCTTGTTCCTCAGATCCTTCGACTTCCGGTCGAGGATTGCTACAGGTCGTTCAATGTAATTCAGGCTGTCATCGACCTAAATGTCCTCTAAGGGTACTACTGCTGAGTCGTCCACCAGGCACTTCCGCAGCTGAGAGACGTGGAAAGTGCTGTGGATCTGGCTGAGTTCGGCTGGCAGATCCAACCTGTACGCCACCTTGCCCACCCGGGCTAGGACCTTGAACGGTCCAATGTACCTGGGGCCCAACTTGCCCCGTTTCCTGAATCGGATGACGCCCTTCCATGGCGACACCTTTAGGAGAACCATGTCCCCGACCTGGAACTCCAGGTCTGATCGGCGCTTGTCGGCATAACTTTTCTGCCGACTCTGAGCAGTCTGAAGTCTGCTCCGAACCTGCTGAATCCTCTCTATCATCTTGAGCACCACTTCGGTGCTCCCCATGACCCTCTGGCCAACCTCACCCCAACATATCGGGGTCCTGCAGTTCCTTCCGTACAACATCTCGAAGGGAGGACGATCGATACTCGCATGATAGCTGTTGTTATACGAGAACTCAGCCAATGGGAGGTAAGTATCCCAGCTAGCACCGAAGTCTAGCACACATGCCCGCAGCATATCCTCCAAAGTCTGGATGGTCCACTCGCTCTGACCATCCGTCTGCGGGTGAAATACAGTGCTAAAGTGCAGACGAGTACCCAACTCCTCATGAAACTTCTTCCAAAACCTGGAAGTAAACCGCACATCCCTGTCTGAGATCACCGAAACTGGCACCCCATGCCGCGCCACCACCTCCCTGATGTAGATGTCGGCTAACTTCTCGGCCGAGATGCTCTCCTGAATTGGAATAAAATGGGCGCTCTTGGTCAATCGATCGACGATGACCCAAATCGAATCCACTCCCCGCGCGGTCCTGGGAAGATTTGTGATAAAATCCATCGTGATCTCTTCCTACTTCCACAATGGGATATCCAACGGCTGCATCTTGCTGTGTGGTCTCTAATGCTCGGCCTTGACCTTCCTGCAGGTCAAGCATCGCTCCACGTACCATGCCACATCCCGCTTCATGCAGGACCACCAATAGTCCAGACGAAGATCCCTATACATCTTCGTCGCCCCGGGATGAATGGAGAATCGAGATTTGTGCGCCTCCTCCATCAGAACCTGGCGCATACCCCCGTGGTACGGCACCCACACCCTGCGGTGGAGGGTCAACAGTCCTCGGCTATCATAATCGAAGGAGGAAACCTGGCCTACAATTCGCTCACTCTTCCGATCTTGCTCCTTCATGGCCTCCTGCTGGGCCTCTCGAATCTGCTCCAACAGTGGAGTAACCGCGGTCATCCTCATGTAGGTATCCCTGATCGGCGCTGCCTTGCGGCTAAGCGCGTCGGCCACAACGTTGGCCTTCCCCGGGTGGTAGAGGATCTCACAATCATAATCCTTTACCACATCAAGCCACCGACGCTGCCTCATATTTAGATTTGGCTGGTCCATGAGATACCTCAGGCTCTTCTGGTCCGTGTAAATGGTACAACGGACCCCATAGAGGTAATGATGCCAAATCTTGAGGGCGAATACCACAGCCCCCAGCTCCAAATCATGTGTCGGGTAGTTCGCCTCGTGAGGCTTCAGCTGCCTCGAAGCGTAGGCGATGACATGTCCTCTCTGCATCAATACCGCGCCCAAACCTGAAATAGACGCGTCGCAGTACACCACAAAATCCTTTACGCCCTCTGGCAAGACTAAGATCGGCGCCTCGCACAACCTCTGCCTCAGTGTCTCAAACGCTGCCTGCTGCTCAGGCCCCCAACGAAAGACTACGGCCTTCTTCGTCAGTCGCGTCAAGGGTACGGCTATCTTGGAGAAATCCTGGATGAATCTCCGATAGTAGCCGGCTAATCCCAGGAAACTCCGAATCTCAGATGGAGACTTCGGAACCTCCCATCTCATCACGACTTCCACCTTGGCCGGGTCGACCAGAATACCGTTCTGGTTGACAAGGTGCCTAAGAAACTGCACCTCGCGCAACCAGAACTCACACTTGGAGAACTTGGCATACAAGCTCTCTCTCCTCAGAGTATCCAAAACCTCTCACAGATGCTCCTCATGCTGCTCCTGCGTCTTGGAATAGACCAAGATGTCTTCAATGAAAGCTATCACAGACCGATCAAGCATCGATCTACACACGCGGTTCATGAGGTCCATGAACGCGGCAGGAGCATTGGTGAGCCCGAAAGGCATCACCACGAACTCATAGTGGCCATAGCGCGTCCAGAACGCAGTCTTCTGTACATCCTCCTCTCTGACCCTCATCTGATGATACCCTGATCGCAAATCAATCTTGGAGAACCAAGATGCTCCCTGTAGCTGGTCAAAGAGGTCATCAATCCTCGAGAGTGGGTAACGGTTCTTCACCGTTACCTTGTTCAGCTCCCTATAATCTATTCACATCCGATGTGACCCGTCCTTCTTCTTCACAAACAGAATCGGGGCTCCCCAGGGTGAACTGCTCGGTCTAATGAATCCCTTGTCTAACAGCTCCTGCAGCTGTGTAGACAGCTCCTGCATCTCAGGAGGAGCCAACCGATACGGTGCTTTGGCTATCGGGGACGCACTAGGGACTAGGTCGATCCTAAACTCCACCTGTCGCTCTAGAGGTATCCCAGGAAGCTCCTCTGGGAACACATCTGCATAGTCTCGCACCACCGGAACGTCACTCACCGTCACCTTTCCCGCCTCCTGGGTATCCATGACATAGGCGACATATCCTGCGCAACCCTGCTGAAGGTAACGCCTAGCCCTTGCTGCCGAACATAAAGCCGGTCCTCGCTGTGGCCTCTCGCCCTGAATCACCAGCTCTCCCCCACTGGGGGTCCTGATCCGCACCAACTGCTACGCGCAGTCGATCACCGCCCCATTGGGGCTTAGCTAATCCATGCCGATAATAACTTTGTTCCCCCGGAAAGGTATGGGAACCAAGTCTACCAGGTAGCGCTCCTCGAATAATCTCAACACACAATCTCGGAATACCGCTGATGCTCGCACCGATCGATCATCGGCAATCTCTACCTATAAAGGGCAATCCAACACGCCTGAAGACTCGGGAAACCTCTTGCTGAGCGCAAGAGAAACAAACGATCGGGTAGCACCCGAATCAAACAGTACCTGAACTGGGATACCGTTCACATGGAACGATCCTAAACAGAGAACATATCAATATCGCAAACATCATATAAATAAATCAGAGGGAAAGAATCATACCCGTCACCACATCGGGTGCGGCGCGTGCCTCCTCGGTCGTCATTTGGAAAGCCCGACTCCTCACCACTGGAGCCTCTGCCTTGCCCTGCCGGCCATCAGTAATCCACAGGGTCGCCGGAGCTGGCGCCTTCACTGGCGCTGTTGCTGTCAACTGGGGGCAATTGGCCTTCTTGTGGCCCCTCTGGTTGCAGTGGAAACACAGCAACTCAAATGTCGAGATAGTGGCTGTAGGGGCGGTACAATCCCTGCTGAAGTGCCCCGTCTTGCCACACTTGTAGCAGCCCGACGATCCCAACCTACACGCCCCCTCGTGCGGCCTGCCGCATTTCCTACAGCGGCCCTGTCCTGACTGGCCTTTCGGCCTACCATCTGATCCCTTGGGCTTCTTCCCCGAAGCCCCAGTCGTCTGTCCCTCCTCTACCTTCCTCTTCCGGATATGCTCCAGGTCAATCTCCCTCTCCCTTGCCCTGGCAATCATGGAATCCATGGTAGGGCAAGCTGAAAAACTAACATGCTCCCGAATGTCAGCTCGTAGCATGTCATGGTAGCGGGTCCTCCTCATATCCTCATCTCCCGCATACTGGGGCACCAGTAACGCCCTCTCCTGGAACTTGGCGGTGATCTCCGCCATAGTCTCCGTAGTCTGTCTCATATCCAAAAAATCCCTGGCCAGCTGCTGAAGCTCCACAGCTGGCGCGAACTCACTCCTGAACCGGGTCACAAAGTTCGGCCATGTCATAGCCTCAACTGCCGAGGCTCCCAGAGAGTCACCAACCGACTCCCACCAATCCCTGGCCCTATCTCTCAAGCACCCTGCTGCATATCTCACCTTCGACCCCTCGGGGCAGAAGCTGGTCAACTGTGTTGACTCAATGTCTGCAATCCACCGTCTGGCCATAATGGGGTCCTTCGCCCCATGGAAATCCGGCGCACCACTGCCCCTGAAGTCCTTAAAGGACACAGTGCGTGATCCCAACTGGCTGGTCGCCATGTCGCTCCTGAACGCCCGGAGGCGATCCTCCATCAGCTCGACAATCCCTTCCTTGATCGACCCAAAGATGACCGGGGTCGCATCAAGGATGCCTCTAGTGATCTCGGACGCGATGAACTCGCGTAGCCTCTCATCCACTGGTTCGGAACCTGAGCCCGAACCCGATCCCTCTCCGGAGCTGCCAACTGCTGGCCTCGGACGTAGTACCACCATTCTGCAATACATAATGACAACTGTCAGTGATACTGATACATCTAGAGGGATCACCCCCATCACAAGTTCCCTGGTCTTGCCTCAGCCTTCCCCGATTCGAGTACGGATCCTCTGCTTTCAGTAGTACGGGCCCATACTACCTTCCACATCTATCCGTACTTTCCTCAAGGACTGCCTCGACTCCACCAAGTCCCTTCTACTACTACTGATCTCTGCTACTCTCATCCTAGGCTTGCCCTAGGGAAATCTCTGACTCTACCCAAACCAGTCCTTAGCTGCTGAAGGCCTCCTCGTAATGCCAATTAGTCATCACCTGAATACCATCACATGTGACGAGGCTCAGATAATCCTTCGAGTAAAAGACTCGTCCCTACAACGGTTAGACTCAGACAAGAGCTGCGAAATAGGGCCAAGTCCGGCACTCTGAGATTATTCAACCCTGATCACATGTGACGTGACGTATCCACCTAATGGCTAACTCCCATCACTCAGAGCCCCACATAGCACCAAGGGTGCAGTATTCAGACAAAGGGAATGATCTCAAGCAATCCTATCCTCATAAGAGGAAACTACACTCGTAGACAATGCTAAGCTCATACTATCAGGTATAACCTAAACAGGCTATCCTACTGCTGTCTACTCAATACTAGCATGCAATTCTCATAAGCTGAAACACATAAAGCAGGCACACAAGGCATCATTCCTATATCCTTAGTCCTATTCTAGCATGTTGTTCTACTGAACATAACATAAACTTATATGGGTACTTTGGGGAATACTTACTTGAGCTCGGCCGGTCGCGCACATCACACACTTCGTTCTTTCTCAAAACTTCTTTAACTTATCTTTTAGAAAACCATTTTCTTGTAAAAAGCTTTTAATCCATCGATTTGAGTCCAGACACCCCCGAGGGTGTGTCCGAATCCCTCAAACCAGTGCTCTGATACCAACTTGTAACATCCCACAATTGACGCCACCTAGGACACCACAGCTCAATGATGTAGCTGAGAGGCGCAATCGAACCTTTTTGGACATAGTTTGTTCCTTGATAAGTCGAGCTTCACTATCAATCTCATTCTGGGGGTATGCGTTAGAGACTGCCACCCATATTCTTAATCTAGTCCCAACTAAGAAGGTTGCTCAAACACTTCACGTAATGTGGACATGGAAGGTTCCCTCGTTGGCACATATCAAGGTTTGGGGTTGTGAAGCTTTCGTAAAACGAGAGACTCACAAAAAGCTTGAACCTCGTAGTGAGCGGTGTATTTTCATCGGTTACCCACAGAAATCCTTTGGATATCTTTTCTACAGACCTAGTGATAACGTGGTCTTCGTAGCGAGGAGAGGAGTTTTCCGTTAGAGGGAACTCATATGCCAAGAGGACAGTTGGAGGACAATTGATCTTGAAGAGATTCAAGAATCAAGTGGTGAAGGAACCTCTAACACTAGCGCTCAACCTGAGGAAGAGATTCTCGTTGAACCCATTGACGAGTCATTACCTCTTAGACGTTTCACTCGAGTTAGAATGGCACCGGACTTTTATGGTTTTCATATTACTACGGACGGTGATACGTTTATCAGTGATAGTACACTGGTAAAATTGGATGAGCCTTCTAGCTATATAGAAGCCATGGCGGGCCCTGAGTCTGCTAAATGGAAATAGGCAATGGACAGTGAGATCCAGTCCATGTATGATAATCAAGTTTGGAACTTGGTTGACAATGTACCAGGTCAAAAGATAGTTGGGTGCAAATGGATCATCAAGAAGAAGACCAACATGGATGGAAAGGTACACACGTTCAAGGCATGGCTAGTTGCTAAGGGCTTTACTCAAACCCCGGGGTTGACTATGATGATACCTTCTTATCAGTGGCCAATATCAAGTCTATTAGGGTTATTCTAGCCATCGTTGCGTTTCATGATTATGAAATCTGGCAGATGGATGTCAAAACCGTTTTCCTTAACGGGAAGCTGGCTGAAGATGTTTAAATGTGTCAGCCAGAAGGTTTTGTGGATGCTAAATACCCCAATAGAGTGTGGAAGATTGAGAAATCCAATTATGGATTGAAGCAAGTGTCTCGCAGATGGAATCTTTGCTTCGATGAGAAAGTCAAAGAGTTTGGTTTCTCTAGGAGTGAGGATGAGTCATGTGTCTATGTCAAAGCTAGTGGGAGTATAGTTAGCTTTCTAGTACTGTATGTTGATGACATACTACTCATAGGAAACGGCGTTCCAACCTTTCACGAGGTTAAGTCCTGGCTTGGGAAGTGTTTTGCTATGAAGGATCTAGGGGAAGCTGCTTATATTCTGGGGATAAGGATCTTGAGAAATAGGAGTAAGAGACTAATTGGACTTAGTCGGAGTACTTACTTGGACAAGGTGCTGAAACATTTTAGCAAGGAGAATTACAAGAAAGGGGAGTTACCAATCCAGAGCAATACCAAGTTGAGTAAGACTCCAAGACCGAGTACCGATGTCGAGATAGCGGAAATGAGTCGAGTGCCATATGCTTCTGTTGTTGGATCGATCGTGTGTGCTATGACATGTACTCGCCCTGATGTGGCTTTTGCGTTGAGCATGGTAAGCCGATATCAGGGGAACCCGAGTAGAGCTCATTGGACAGCATTTAAGAACATTCTTAAGTATCTGCTAAGGACTAAGGACCGGGTCCTTGTACTTGGTGGAAGTGATGACTTGAAAGTGACAGGGTATAGTGACGCCAATTTTCAGACCGACCGAGATAACTTCCGTTCTCAGTCAGGCTGGGTCTATACCCAAAATTGAGGAGCAATTACATGTAAAAGTTCCAAGCAAGAGATCGTGGCTGATTCAATGTGTGAATCAGAGTACATAGATGTGAGCGAAGCGTCAAAGGAGGCAATATCGTTGAAGAACTTCATTGGAGATCTTGGAGTTGTACCAGCCATAATGTAACATCCCAAATTTCGAGTCCAAAAATTTCGTTTTAATGAACGGATTATAAAACATTCATAAGAAAACTGCGTACCAATGTATCATTTTGTGAATCAATGTATCATGTCTGAAAACCCAAAACATATAGTAGCAACTTGTCAGAGTACAATGCCAGAATATCTCAAGTGCGGAAAATCAATATGTGTGTGTATGATGTGCCGCTACCGCGCCAGCTCTTTCCCCTTCGCTGAAGAGGTACCTGTAACCAAAACTGCAAACTGTAAGCACGAAGCTTAGTGAGTTCCCCCATCATACCACATACCATACAATCACATAGCATACATACTGCCGGGCAATTCTGGGGTGCCCGACCTACCCGATACGGCCATTCTGGGGTGCCGACCTACCCGTGTCAAGCCATTCTGGGGTGCTGACCTACCCGTGTCAAGCCATTCTGGGGTGCTGACCTACCCGTCGGTCCTAACAACCGACCCTCGGGGACTATTCCACCCCCTACTGCTATTATCACATATATCATAACATAAACATACCATCAGACATATCTGGGGTGTCCGAACTACCCTTCGGTCCTAAAAACCGAACTTGGGGACTATTCCCCTCCTACTACCACTATCACATATAAACATATCATCACATACTGTCAGACATATCTGGGGTGTCTGACCTACCCTTCGGTCCTAACAACCGAACTCTATTACTATCACATATAACATATCATGCCAGCATATAACATATCAGGTAGTAGCAAACCTAGATGATATCACAAAGACAATCATCTAACATACACCTCCTACTGGTGGGCCGGCATTGTGGCCGTAGACCCACCGCTACTGGAAGGTAACTCACCTCGAACGAGTAGTCGCTGATAATCTGTGCGGGAAATCTCTGTCTGCTGCTGCTCCGGAAATCCTCCGGCTATAATCCCCACAAAACACTCAATCAGAGTCTAATAACTATTCTTAGGGAAAAATGACCATTTTACCCCTGACCAAGTCCAAGTCAAAGTCAAAGTCAACTTCCAGTTGACCCGACTCGCCGAGTTGGGCTGCCAACTCGTCGAGTCCCTATCTCTTCAACTGTCCTCATCCACGACTCTACTCGTCGAGTTTAGCGACGACTCGACGAGTTCTCCTTCTACATAACCCCTGATGAACCTTCATCCGACTCGCCGAGTTGTATGAACAACTCGTCGAGTCCATCTTCATCCTATGAACACGTCCTGTCCTCGACTCGCCGAGTTGTATGAACAACTCGTCGAGTTCATCTTCAAAAGTTGGGAGATTGCCTTGGACTCGCCGAGTCTGTTCATGGACTTGCCGAGTCCCATGAACTCCAGGTTGAAGGCTAAGTCCAGTACGTTGGGTCACTCCTTTGGACCTTCTACAATCCTTCTAACACCCAACTGTGCTCTTTTGACCCTCAACAGATATGGGGACTTTCTGCCTTGGACTCGTCGAGACCCAAGAACGGACTCGCCGAGTCGATAACGTCCAAGTCCTATTTTCTCGATTTCTGATGTACAACTTTTGTCCAAATGATAGATCCGAGCCCCTAAGCTCGATCTAGCACATAAAGTCACGAACTTTACGTGCATGCATGGGACTTTTGAGCCTAAAAGGCCCTAAAATGGCTCTTATGTTGCATGGGACCTTCCTTAAGTGCAAAAGCAACCCCAATCTGCCTTGTGACTCTCCCCAAGTCCTCGATCCGAAGTTTTGATCCCCAACCATGCTTGAAATCATGGTTGGTTACCAAGAATGGCTTATAAAAGCCCTAAATCTCCCCAAAAAGGGATCAAATGAATAAGCAAGCAAGGTACAGACTTTATACCTTTCAAACACTGCAAATGATGCACCAAACTCGAATCCTTCAGTCTCTTCTTGATCCTTCTATGCTCTTCCTTCTTCCTTGTGGTCAAAACCCACAAAAATCACTCAAAAGCCTTAGATCTTGCACCAAAACACTTAGGGTTTGCTATGGAGGGTTTCTGGGAGCATAAAGGGGCGATGGAGGCTGTATAAGGTTGTTTAAATAGGGTGCAAACCCTTAGATTAGGGTTTTGTCCAGACAGAGCCTACTCGTCGAGTCCAGGACCCGACTCGACGAGTCCCATACTTAAATCCCGCGTCTCATCCCGCTTCTACTCGGCGAGTTGGGCCATCAACTTGCCGAGTCCCAGGCCAAAAATGTAAAATTACATAAATGAAATACATACCAGGAACCAGGTGCTACACATAAAGGATCCTATGGAGATTTTATGTGATAATGAAGGAGCGGTTGCCTTAACCAAGGAACCAAGGGATCATGGCATATCTAGACATATCGACAGAAAATATCCTTTCATCAGACATCGTGTAGAAGAAGGACTCCTCGTGGTCAAGAGGGTATCGTCAGAAGAGAATCCTGTGGATCCCCTCACAAAGGGTCTGAGTAAGATCACACACGTTCAACATGCGACGAGCATTGGTGTGAAGGACGATATTAGTTTTAGTGATTAGATAGATATTTAGAAACTTTTAATAGATAAATGTAATTGACATTTGATGATTAAGTAATGGTGATTTATTTATGAATAAAGTTTACTATTTGTGTCAATTGTGTACTATTGTTTCACTTTTGTATGTTTCACTTCCCGAATGATATGATTATTCAAACTATCCACAGTCGATCATACTTTGGAAGTAATTAATGAATGAAGACTGTCATGAATTGGCTTGTAGATTGTCTAAGTGGTTAGACATAGCAAAAGTTTGTTGCAACGTTCATGACTACTCTTGAAATATGAGTATTGGATTAAACCCACGCTCATCTGAATTACTTCATGGAATTTATCATGAGTAAATGTGAGACAGTAATATTGTATAATCTTTAAATCGATATATATGAGTTGTTGTGTACGAGTTGGTTGTGCATTGATAATGCGTAAACGCATTAGTAACTTGATGTTATAAAACGTATTGTTGTGCACGATTTGATGAGTAAATAGTACAAGCATATAAGTCAAATTTTATCTGTTCCTTTTTTCCTAAGAGGGTAAAAGCAATATCTTGGGCCCCTCGATGTCTTTGTCTTGACTTATGTGACGGGCCCGGTCAGGACTGAATTGATATGTTCAATTAAGTTCGTTGTCAGACAAATCAAAAATCCAAACCTAAAATTGAGAATGATTCTGTTCCATGTCTTTTTCCACATGATATCTTGTAGAACGGAGGATTATATGATCCCTTATCTAAAGGACGCGTCATTGACTAGGTCAGAGTTCGACAACGGCTTTTGAAAGCTACGATTGCTAATCGGATTCTAAAGTCAAACTAGCAATTTTAGTTATTAGACTTATCCAAGTGGGAGACTGTTGGATTAGGTGTCTAAGCCCCTAACTATAATTGGTATGTACTTGATCTGATACTAGCATGGTCCTTTTGGGTTGCCTTCACCATAGCAACTTGATAGGATAAATTTTGGAGACAGAGGTTATTTAATGATTTATTAATATATTATAATAATAATATATTAATTAAAAATCATATTATTTCATTAGTATTTAATCAGAAATTAATTTGCTATTAATTTTGGGATTAAAGGAACTGATTAAAAGTAAGGGGACCGGTTTTGCAAATCATTGATAGTTGCAAACTAGGCTGCTGGACTCCCTTGGAAAGGGTTGGACAAAATTTATAGGAGGCCCTATAGAAATCATCGAAGGCCTTCTAGAAGGTGGGTTCATGGACTGCTTGGAGCCTAAGCAAGGATTAGGGTTTCCACCTGAAAACCCTAGCAAACACAGTTATGTAAGGACCCCCTGACCTCTCAGTTTCGGCCACTGCTTCCAAGAGAAACCCTAGCCGAAATTCTTCCCTCTCTCTCACTCATCCTTTGCTTTTGGTGTTTGTGATTCCATCAGAGGTGCAACACGTGAGGCACTCAAGCTTTCAAGAGTCAAGATCATCCGTGGATTACTTGTTATTACGAGATAACAAGAAAGGTAACAATCAAACCCTAGTTTTCATATCAATTTCTAAAATTGTATGCTAGTATAGGGTTATTGCTTTGGAACTTCTATTTGCATGTATAACTAGAGAAAAACTTAGATCCAAAGCAATTAGGATTGCATGAACGCATAGGAATGTTGTTATGCTTAAAACCCATCAACAAGTTGGTATCAGAGCCTTGGTTTGAGTGAATTTGAGGAACACTTGTGTGAATCCAGTCTCAAACTAAGGAAATTATTTTTTTTAAATGGTTTTCAAAATAATCAAGGAGGTTGGGATGTGTACATTCAGCTGGAGCCAGTAAGTAGGCCTCAAAATACCATACTGTTATATGATATTATGATATGTTAGAACAACATGATAGTGATAGGCTAGGGATCTTCAGGTTTTGCATGATAGAGTTACCCGATTATATGATGCCTGATAGCCTAGGGTTCTTGTCTAATGGAATTAACATCATTACTCTAGTTGCTTAGTGTATGCATCATGGTTGTTTATAACTAAGATCTTATAGCCTGGGAATGTTTGGTTTGGCCTTATTTACTGTTCTTGTTTGATGAAGGGCTTAGGAAAGGATCAAATATTCGAATGTCTATAGGGTCCAACATTATATATGGCTAACATACACGAGTGTTGTAGGGTTGGTTGAAGTTTCATGGATGAGTCGTGTGGGGTCAGCCGGCCAGTTTTGATATATATATATATATATATATATATATATATATATATATATATATATATATATATATATATATATATATATATATATATATATATATATATATATATATATGTATATATATACATAACATTCCTTTAGGGTTTGAGGATTGAGCGTATGAGTATGCTAGCAAGTATTGTTAGGGTGTCGTGATGACTCTCTGAGACGACTACGGGTAGGTGTGGAAGGTATTATGGGCCCGTACTATTAAAAGCACATGACCCATACGCATAACAAAGAAGTCACAATCCCTAGGGATTTGTTGGGCGTTGGTTCTCTGTTATGATATGCGTGTTATCTGATATCCTCTTGGTTTATTTTCAGTATGGTGACTACGCGTCGAGTTGAGGCAGGATCCGGATCGGGATTAGGAGCTGGCCATCAGGGTGATTCAGTTGCGTTGGATGAGAGGATCAGGGAGATCCTGCAGGAGGAGGTTGTTGCTCGGTTTCCATGCTCAGTTGCTAGAGATCTTTGGGTCTATTAAGACCGCCATGGTTGAGTACTTTGATGAGCGTTATGTTGCGTTGTCTGAGACTGTTACTGCTGCAGCCACTACAGCCGTTGCGGCTGCAGGAATTGGATCGGGTCGGGCTTTTCAGTATCAGGACTTCGACAATACGAAGCCCCCGACTTTCGATGGGGTGTAGGACCAGATTATCTCCATGTGGTGGCTATCTGATTTGGAGGGATGTTTCTTCACTTGTTTGTGCCTTGCCGACTAGAAGGTCAGGTGTGTTCTGAACCTTCTGAGGACCGGAGCAAAGGATTGGTGGAGGCTCGCTACCAGTTCCTATTCTGCTTAGCAGAGAGTTGCTGTGTCTTGGGAGCAGTTTTCTGAGATATTCCACTCCCGGTATGTGCCGCTGGTGGAGCGAGAGAAGTTGGCCCAGGAGTATTTAGACTTGAGGCAGGGTTCTGAGACGGTGATGAAGATCACCAAGATGTTCACAGAGAGGGCTATGTTCTGCCCTGAGTTTGCTGCATCTGAGCAGGCTCAGATGACCTGTTACTTGAGCATGCTCAATACGGAGATCAGGCAGTTTGTTTCTACTCAGCACTATTGTTCATTGTTAGAGATGCAGGAGGTCGCCATCCGGCGTGAGATTGAGATTGATTTGCAGACGAGGGAGTCGAGACCGGCCCCGACGCAGTCCCAGCCTGCGTCGAAGCGGTTTAGGGCCGCTGATTCTAGGTCGGGGAGTCAGAGGGGCTGCAGTTATGGGAAGTGTGGAAAGTTGCATGATGGAGCTTGTCGATCTTCTTTGGGTTGCCACAAATGTGGAAAGCAGGGCTACATTGCGAGGGATTGTCGGCAGCAGACTCCAGCTTCGGGCGTCAGAATCTGTTACCATTGTGATCAGGTGGGCCATATGAAGGCCCAATGTCGGCGAAGGTTCCAACACCAGCTACTTTCAGGATCACTGACGAAAGTCAGGGCAGGGCTGAGCCCCTGAGGGCTTGAGGTCGTGTTTTCCAGCTTATTGTCGAGGAGGCCAGAGCAGCACCAGATGTTGTGACTGGTATGTTTCTATTCTATTTCCTGTTGATTATGTTTGTCTTATGCTTATATTTTTAACTCTGTTAGGTATGTCCCTAATGAACTCTTTGCCTACTCTAGTGTAGTTTGACTCGGGTGCGAGTCGGTCTTTTGTATCTCGATCATTCAGTAGGGAGTTTGATATGCCCATTGGGGAGTTAGAGTGTCCGTTGCGAGTCTCTATCGCCAACGAACATGGGGTTTCTGCATCATTGGTATATCAGGGTTGTGTTCTGGAGATTTTTTGGGTGCCCTATCTGATCGATTTGATCCCTATCCCCATAGGGGATGTCTGCGTGATTGTGGGGATTGATTGGCTGAGCCGTTTCAGTGCTATGATTGATTGTGAGGGCCAGCACGTAGTAGTTCGAACCCCAAGTGGGGGAGAACTGGATATTAATGGAGAGGACACCAAGATGGGTTCAGGGTTTTGTTCTACAGCCAGATCTCGACAGTATATTCTGTTGGATTAATGTCTAAGTCCATAACTATAATTGGTAAGACTTGACCCGACCCGGCATGGTCCATTTGGGTTGCATGGCATCATGCATTTGGATAGACTATAATGAGAGAAATAACACTTAAGGTTGGTTAATATATTATAAGTTCTAATATATTAATAAGGTTATTTAATTAGTATTGATCAAGAATTAATTTGGAATTAATTAAGTGATCAAAAGGAGACTAATTAAATATATGGGTTGATTGTGTAAATCATTCATTCTTATATATGTGGGCTTGTGATCCAAGATTCCTTATGTTGGACTAAGTCCATGGGGTGACCCATGGATACTCCATGGAGGTTAAAATCCATGGAGCATAAGGAATAGGTAAAGTTATGAGTTACATGGTGTAACCCTAATAGCCACCATATAAAAGAATCCCATGGCTCAAGAAATCGGGCACTAATGTGTGAGTGTGAGGGCTAGACGATTTCAAGGAGTGTTTAAGTTTCTCTCAAGTTATTCCAAGTGTATTTGGTGTTGTGTGAACCATTTGAGGTGTCACACTTGGGGCACTAGGCACTCAAGCTTCATGAAGACATTCTACATCAAAGAGGTATGTATTCTATCTTGTTATATTTATTATTTTGTATGCTAGATTAGGATAATACGTTGGATGTTCATAATTGTATGTATAATAGAGAAAACATATATCCAAGGTATTTAGGGTTGCATGTACACTTAGGAGTGTTAGAATGCTCATAACCCAACAGTGGTATCAGAGCCTAGGCTTGTTTTCTTGTTATACTTGCAAAAGTAGCTGAAAAATCGAGTTGGATGCATATATTCGATTGTTTTGGCTGGAATTGGACTAGGAACATTACCCTAAGATGTTTTTGGACTTACAAACTTGTTTTTGATGTGGTAATGTTCATGCTAATCTAATTTCTAAGATAATTGTCATAATTTCAAGATTTGTATTAGTTTGTATGTTCATGCTAATTTCTTGAAGATTGATGATTTGAATTATCTTGTTCTTATGAGGTTCTTAGATTAATAGAAAAGTTGTGTGAAATAGTTGTTTTCAATCCATTTTAATCTAAGAGTTGATTCCAAAGTGTGTTTTTGTAACTTGTCCTCAAGTTATATGAAAAGTCACATTTAAGAATCATAAAACTCATAAAAGTTGGCAAAGGTTACAAAATGAAGAGTCTCTTCATTAAATTAAAAAAAAAGTGTAACCTTAATTAGTTCCATAAGTTACAATAAAAAAAAGGTTATTTTTTTTTATTAATTAGTTTAAAGTCTTCCATAACTTGTCCTCAAGTTATGGAACATGAAGAGTTTTTTTTTTTTTTTTTTTTTTTAATTAAAACTACTTTAAACTCATAAGTTATGGAATTAATTAGTTTTGAATAGTTTCAAAACTTGCCCTCAAGTTTTGGAATTTGAAAAGTTTTCACTTATGAATACTTTAATTCCAAGTTAGCCCTTAGAATTTTAAAAGTTAAAATTCAACCCTTATACTTTATAATATTATAAGTTAATAATATTTATATATATGTATAAGAGTAAAGTCAGTCTTACCGTTAGTAGGCCTCATTCACGAAGCCGGGTCTATAAGGGGGGTATAAGGTTACTGCCTATAAAATGGCAGTTTAATGGGTGTCCACTCTCACCCACCGCTTCCTTGACTGGTGGAGGGTCGTTAGCCGAATGGGTAGGACAAGGACTATAATTCTCCTTTCATTAAAAGTATTAATGATAAATACTAAGTAACTAAACTCTTATTAATACCCAATCTTAGTTACTTAGGAAAATGTGAATTTGGTGCTAACCCATGAAATTACACTTTGCACTTTGCTTAAGTCGTTAGTGGAGCGTGTGTGGTTAACCGGCACACTAACCTGGACTTAACAAGGTAGGCAAAGGGTAACTTAATATTTATCATAGTATCGGTGGAGCGTGTGTGGTTAACCGGCACACTGATTAAGGGGTAAATATTAAGGGTACCAAGTATATTTGCATGGTTATTCACACCTTGTTTTGTGATCCTCGGCATCCCAGTCACAAAACCTGAAGGGCACACTCAAGATTGAAACATGCCTTTGAACAGTTCAATGAATCTCAAAGATCTAGGACTTTCAAATCCAATTAAAACCTAATAAATTATTTCGTTTTTCATGGTGGAAATTGGTGAATCGTCATTCACCTACCTTCAAATATTTTATAGCTTGGATTACGGCATCCCTCTTCTAAGTTATAAAATAGTTTGTTGGGTCCTAGCCTTAATATTTCATATTGGGTGTCATATTAAGGACTTTAAATCAACTATCTTGACTATCTCCCAAAAAGATGTCTGGTCTAGACATTTATGATCTTCCCAAATCTCTTGAAACAAGCTTTCCTAAATGAAGATGATGTCCTATGGATATCATACTTCTTTCACCTCCTCTAATTATTCTCCCTAACCCACAAGTTCCTAAAAAGTTTAAGGTCACTCAAGCCCTATTGGCAAGGCAAGGTCTAGGTGTGATCACATCTTGGAGATGTAGTCACATATTGACAAGCCGGGAGAGTTGGGTGTCAAAGTCTTGAGAAAGTTGGTGGCTCAACTACTTTCTAAGTCACATAGTGAGTTCTTTTGGGAATCCTATGAAATAGACTAAGACAAGACCCTTAATGATCTTATCTATTTGCTAAGATCAACTTCCTAAAACGCTATGGACATTGACAATGATGCCATTGTATATCCAGTAAAGCTCTCTCTTCCCAATGGAAAGGGGTCGGCCATAGTCAACTCGATTGACCCAATGGTAAAGAGAGAGGCGAAGTCTGAGATAGTCCCATTATCAAGGGTCCATAGGTAACTATTGCCAAAGGAAGGGGCATTGGTTACGAAGCTGCCAAATTTACCTAAGGATGTTAAAGTCAATAAGTTTGGCTCTACTTCATGTAAAGTCCATTGTCTAACTCTATTAAATACATGCTGATTCTGATCGCGAAGATGGATTTCAATCGCATGGTTCGGTGATCAGAATTTTGGGCTATTACTTAAGAGTTATGATATTTATATTGCTTAGGAATAGATAACAACAAGGTTTTCATATGGATTGTAAGGATAAGTTTTTCCGCAAAGTTTTAAAATAAAAGAAAAAGGTTTTGATTTTATTTATTTTAAGTATCCTTACAATGGCATTTGTGAAAAGTTGTTGCTTATAAGATTCCGTTGATAGCAATATTGGAAAAATGGATTTGATTCTTTCGGTTGTGGTAGTGTCTAATATTACCAAATAAGGAAAGATTCTCATCACTCAAGGTTCAATTGGACCGAAACTTGGAATCATGCAAGTTGTATAGTATGATGAATGAGAACTTTCAGCTTGGAAAATTAAGACTAATTCCTTATGTGAATAAGGAAAGGACTAAGGGATCGAGTACACATTCTTGTGCACTGGTCAAGTCCACCACAAAAGATCAAGAAGTCTATTCGTCATCATTTACTTAAGTTCAGTAAATATGGTTATACTTATAAGTTTAAGTATAAGTCTGTAGCATTGGAGAAGTTTCAATGTGAGACAGAACGAATAAGAAGAATCAATGTATGGCAGAAAGATAAAAGTTTCTCAAATCTGAAAAGATGGGAGAGTACTTTAGTATCATGTTTATGATCATCTTAATGATTAAGATACCATATCAGAATTGGTCCTCTAAAGTCAAGAAGAGGAGTTATGAATTGTTGAAATGGTTAAATCAAAAAGATGAGTCATACTTCGTTCCAAAACAATTCTTAGAGTCATACTCCAAGATTGTAACTTGAGTGACATATCTTAAAGAGGGTTTGTTAACACTAGTCAAATGTAAGAGTAAAAGGCTATCTACTCTTGTACATTTGAAATTGGTAAGTTGTGATGTTCTGGATAAAACAGAGACCAACTTAGGCCAATTGTCTAAAGTGTTAGTCTTGATAAAGAATCCGCACTATCTCTTGAATATTTGACAAGGGAGTCTTATATGTCAAGAGGACAGTGGGAGTCTTAAAGCTCTTGAAAGTTTCAAGACTTAATCAAGAATAAAACCTAAAGTCCTTCACTAGCACACGACTTGAGGTTTATAACCTATCGTGTTGAAATTTTTGTGCCTATTCAAGTTGGCTTTGCATAGGAGTTCTGAGAGTTCTCAATTGGTTGCACAACTACTTGGAAGCAATGGCAGGCACCTGAGCTGCCAAATGGCAAGAATTTAAGATTGCACAAGTTTAATCAATATGAGTTTGGATTTGTCACTAACCTTGTCTTGTGATTATGGTTTTGACAAATTCACATGGATAAGAACACATACACTATTAAATCTAAGTGTCATAAGGTTTCTCTCCGATTCATGAAAATGATGGTGAGGAAACACTTTCACTAAGTAGATTTTAGCTAGATAGCAATTGTGATATTTGTATTCTCAAAGTCGTTAGTGGAGCGTGTGTGGTTTACCGGCACACTAACATGGACTTGTGAGAAGTGGCAAAGGTCTAAACAATTGAGACTATGATTACGGCATCCCTTTTCATAGTTCTAAAATTGTTTAGACACACATGTGAGCTATCTAAGAGAGGTGTATGATTTTGATAAAGTTTTATCAAAACAATCTAGTATCAGAAATCTAAACTTTGGTAAGAAAGTCAGCTGATTTCTGAGTACATGTCAAAGCTAGTGGGAGCATAAGTGTTATGCTAATAATCATCATGTTAGTGGGAGCATGATAATGATGACAAAGGTTGCAAGTTAGCAATGTTAATTATAAAAAACAAAAGTTTCAATTCGTGAGGTTACATGGGTTGAAAAAGTTGTTTTGCTATAATTAAGGGAGAGGAAATTATACTTCATTTCAATTCTAAAAAGCTTAGATTGAGATTTTAATTGTATTTAATCAAGGATATATATATGAATTTCATGTTGGAATGGCTCAACATAAGGAAATTCTATATATGGGTCCATTATTTGCGTTCTAAAATTCGATTATGATTACGACATCCCTTTTCATAATCTGAATTTTGAGAACTTGGCAAATTGAAATGGAAATATTATAGCAAAAGACTGGTTTAGTCTTTATGTGAGACATCATGAATCGTGTCCCATATGCTTCGGATATAGGATCGATTACATGTGCTATATTCATCCTTTCTAAAATTTTCCACATGCCTGGGGCATTATGAAGGGAAAAGGTCTAGAATTGGATATGACTAAAATGATTAAGCAATTGTCGAGGACAATCTAAGGTTTACCAAAGATTGGTTGCTCAAGGACAGTTGGAAGTATAATGTTAATTCTGGAAGGACCATATTGACATAATCTGTAAGGAGGCAACTCTTGTTCAGAAGTGAGAGTCAAAATGGAATATGGAAATGTTTCAAAGTTAGAAATTATTCAATCTGTGTAAGATTAGGAAACTTAATGAAAGAAGGATGTTTCCAAGGAGCTGATCTCCTTTGGAATGCTCTGTAATGATTGTTGTCAAGTCTTTCTGACTTTGTGCATAATCATTAAGAGGATCAATGCATATAAGTTTAGAATCTAACAGATTTCAGTAAATGGCATGAATTTGGAATTCTTGCATTTGCAGTAAGGATTTGGGACTGTGAAAAGAGGATCATTGGAGTGATGTTCAATTGATCTATTTTACAAAGTAAAGATCATAGACAAACATAGTATGCATACTTGGTGTATGGCATGACTAGTGTTTAGAAAACATAGTGTACATGCGTGGAGCATGGGACAACTATTGTTTTAAATTCAAGTATAAAGTTGATAAAACCGAAACAATGAATAATGAGTAATCAGTATGGTGATAAATAAAAGTGTTTATTTATATTCATAGGGTTTGATACCATATTTGATTCATTTATTCTTGTGTTTCACTTTGCATGTTTTGACTTCCAGAATAACTAAGTCGCTCTTCCTGAATGATTAAGTTATTCAAACCATCCACAGTCGGTCATATGTTGGAAGTAGATATGAATCAAGACTGTCATGGGTTGGTTTGTAGAGCTCCAAGTTGGTGGACAAAGTGGTGCTACAACACTTATGAGTGCTCATAAGTTCTGAGTATTGGATACAACCCGCGCTCATTTGAATCACTTCATGGATTTTATCACGAGTGATCATGAGACGATAATATCTTATATTCTTCAAACCTAGAGATATGAGTTGTTACTATGAGTTGGTTATACATTGATTGCACGAAAATGCATTGGTAACTCGATGTTATAAAACATGCATTTGTGTATGATTCAACAAGTAGTAGAACAAGCCATATGAGTTGAAGTTTATCCATTCCTTTTACCTTCGGGATAAAAGCGATATTTGTGGGCCCCTCGATGATTTAAAGATGATACATGTGAGTGCTTGGCCAAGCCAGGACTGATTTGATTTGTTCAATCAGTCAGTCATCATGAATCGGAAATCGGGAAACAACAAATGGACAGAGAGAATGATTGATAATCCATGTCTCAGTCCATATGATATCTAGAATGGAGGAATATATGATCCCTTATCTAATGGACAAGTCATTGACAAAGGTCAGAGTTCATCGACAAGGTCAGAGTTCGACAGAAGCTTTTGAGAGCTACGATTGCTGATCGGTTCCTGAAGTCATACGCAATAATAGTTTTAGACTTATCCAAGTGGGAGACTATTGGATTAATGTCTAATTCCATAACTATAATTGGTAAGACTTGACCCGACCCGGCATGGTCCATTTGGGTTGCATGGCATCATGCATTTGGATAGACTATAATGAGAGAAATAACACTTAAGGTTGGTTAATATATTATAAGTTCTAATATATTAATAAGGTTATTTAATTAGTATTGATCAAGAATTAATTTGGAATTAATTAAGTGATCAAAAGGAGACTAATTAAATATATGGGTTGATTGTGTAAATCATTCATTCTTATATATGTGGGCTTGTGATCCAAGATTCCTTATGTTGGACTAAGTCCATGGGGTGACCCATGGATACTCCATGGAGGTTAAAATCCATGGAGCATAAGGAATGGGTAAAGTTATGAGTTACATGGTGTAACCCTAATAGCCACCATATAAAAGAATCCCATGGCTCAAGAAATCGGGCACTAATGTGTGAGTGTGAGGGCTAGACAATTTCAAGGAGTGTTCAAGTTTCTCTCAAGTTATTCCAAGTGTATTTGGTGTTGTGTGAACCATTTGAGGTGTCACACTTGGGGCACTAGGCACTCAAGCTTCATGAAGACATTCTACATCAAAGAGGTATGTATTCTATCTTGTTATATTTATTATTTTGTATGCTAGATTAGGATAATACCTTGGATGTTCATAATTGTATGTATAATAGAGAAAACATAGATCGAAGGTATTTAGGGTTGCATGTACACTTAGGAGTGTTAGAATGCTCATAACCCAACATATTCAACATGAGTGTGCGAGTTATTTGGCTTACGAGGTGGATACACGTGTTGGGGATCAGGTTTCAGTTTCAGAGGTCCTGGTGGTCAGGGATTTTGCTGATGTATTTCCGGAGGAGTTAACCAGTGTGCCTCCTGAGAGGCAGGTCAAGTTCAGGAGTGACCTCGTGTCAGGTGCGGCCCCGATTGCCAAGGCGTCTTTGCGTGCTTCTGGGTGTATGCAGGCCGATGCTCGATCGTTCGGTTATCATGTTTATTAATGATATCTTGGTATATTCTAAGACCAGAGAGCAGCATGAGGAGCATCTTTGCGTGCTTCTGGGGGTTTTTAGGTGAGAATCGCTTTATGCCAAGTTCTCGAAGTGCGAGTTTTGGTTATGAGAGGTTCAGTTCCTTGGACACCTCGTTAACCAGGATGGGATATTGGTCGATTCGGCCAAGATCGAGGCGGTGATGCAGTGGGAGTTTGCAAAATCTCCCTCAGATATCAGGAGTTTCTTGGGATTGGCAGGTAACTACCAAAGATTTATTCATGATTTCTCCAAGATTGCAGTATCCCTCACTCATCTGACGAGGATGAGGGTGGATTTCCATAGGGGCCCTGAGCAGCAGTCAGCGTTTGAGACCCTTCGGCAGAGTCTATGCGACGCCCCAGTTTTGACCCTCCCGGAGGGAATTGAGGATTTTGTGGTTTTCTGTGATGTGTCCATCACTGGGTTGAGGCCGGTCCTCATGAAGAGAGGACAAGTGATACCTTACGCTTCGCGGCAGCTGAAGCCGCATGAGATGAGGTATCCCACATATGATATTGAGTTGGGGGCTGTGGTTTTTGCCCTCAAGATTTGGAGGCATTATCTTTATGGGGTCCGCTGTACTATCTACATGGATCACAAGATCTTGAGACACATTATGGATCAGCCGAACCTGAACATGAGGCAGTGCAGGTCGCTGGACGTAGTCAAGGATTATGACTACGAGATGCTTTACCATCCGGGTAAAGCGAACGTGGTGGCGGATGCCTTGAGCCGCAAGTCGGCTGGACCTTCTGTTTGGGTGTCATGTATAAGGATATCAGTGAATTCTCCTCTTGTTGGATTGATTAGGGAGGCTCAGGCCGAGGGTGCTCGGGAAGAGAATTGGAAGATTGAGAGGATCAAGGGTGAGATCACCAGATTTGTCTCGGATAGTCGTGGGTTGTTGACTCGTTGTGGTCGGGTATGGGTTCTTATGTCTAGTGGGGTTAGATAGATTGTGTTGGAGGAGGCTCATAAGTCCCGTTTTTCTATCCATACGGGGGCCACCAAGATGTATCGAGATCTGAGATTGAGCTATTAGTGGCTGTGTATGAAGAGGGAGATCACCTCGTACGTTGAGAGGTGCTTGACCTGTAGGATGGTCAAGGTCGAGCATCAGAGGCCGCATGGCAAGCTGCGTCCTCTGGAGATCCCAATGTGGATATGGGAGCTGATTTCGATGGACTTCATCACCAAGTTGCGAAGATGGCAAAGGGTTGTGATTCTATTTGTGTCATCATGGATCGATTGACAAAGAGTGCCCATTTCCTGGCGATTCGGGAGAGCTCATCGGCCGAGAAGTTAGCCAATGTGTATATTCGTGAGATCGTTGCTCGCCATGGGGTTCCGGTCTCCATTGTTTCAGACTGTGATGTTCGGTTCACCTCCCGTTTTTGGCAGAAGTTCCATGAAGAACTGGGCATGAGGCTACACTTCAGCACAACTTATCATCTGCAGACCGACGGCTAGAGTGAGTGGACAATACAGACTCTTGAGGATATGTTTTGAGCCCATGTCATTGATTTTGGTGGGAGCTGGTACTCCTACCTTCCTCTCGCAGAGTTCTCCTACAACAACAGCTTTCACTCCAGCATTGGTGCTCCGCCTTCTAAGCTCTAGTATGGGCGGAGATGTCGTACCCCAGTCTGTTGGGGCGAGGCTGGTCACAGGGTTATGGGGCGGACCAAAGTGGTCCTTCAGACTACATAGATGATTCAGTAGATGAGACAGAGATTGCAGACTGCTCAGAGTCGGCAGAAGAGCTATGCCGACCGGCGCCGATCTGAGTTGGAGTTTCAGGTTGGCGACATGGTGTTGCTGAAGGTCTCACCTTGGAAATGTGTGATTCGGTTCAGGAAGAGGGGGAAGTTGGGCCCCTGATATATTGGGCCATTCCAGATTATTGCCAGGGTTGGCAAGGTCGCCTACATAATGGATCTTCCTGAGGAATTCCGTCAGATCCATAGCATTTCAATGTTTTGCAGCTGCGGAAATGCATAGTAGATGAGGATGCAATTCTGTCATTAGATGATATTTAGGTTGATGAGCGCATGAACTATATTGAAATACCAGTAGCTATTCTGTAGAGGAAAGTAAAGGTTTTGCGAAGCAAAGAAGTACCTTTGGTAAAGGTACAATGGCAACATCGGAGGGGCTCTAAGTGGACCTGGGAACCGGAGGCGCAAATGCGGGAGCATTACCTAGATTTGTCTGTTGTAGCAGACATCGAAGAACAATTCTAGATCAAGTGGGGAGAGTTGTAACATACCGGGCTTCAGGTATCCTCAAATCTTTCCTTTGGTTTTTAATATGTCTTTTTGGGTCCTTGGATTATAAAGATGTAGCCCTATGAAGCCCTAGTGGCAAAATGGTAATTTTGGGAGCAGGAATAGTACGTTGGGCGTACATGTGAGTACGCTGGGCGTACACATATGTACGTTAGGCGTACTAATGTCTGGGTGAAACCCTAATTTTGAGGGTTTGAAGAGTATTTAAGCACCTTTATGGATCATTTAGCCTCACTCTTTCAGCCTCCAAGTCCTTGAGTCGTTCTTAGCAAACCCTAACCCCATAAGAGAGTGTTTTGAGCTTAAAGTATGTTATTTGTGTGCTTAAAGGAGAAGGAAGTGCATCAAGGAGTCTAGGAAGGAAAGCAAGCTTGTAGATCTTGGATCATGATCTTCTTAGGAAGCTCCAGAAGGTAAAAAGTTGCTACCTTTATGCTTGATTTACTTAGATCTCATCTTGGTATATTTATGATGTTCTTTTGTCCCTAAAAGTCCCATTGTTGTGCATGTTTGGTTCTGGACATTTTGAGATGTCCTTCTAGACCCTAGGAAGGGTCCTTAGTCATAAAAATGAGGTCCCAATGGCCAGAAGTGTCTCATGGATTTGGAAAAAGGGTCTTAATGGATTAATACCTTGTATTAAGAACTTATGGACGTGTAAAGTCATAAATTTGGATACTTTATGACTCTAGGGTACATTTGGACCATGGATCTGTAATATAGGCTTAAGTGCTTAAGCCATTAAGCACTTAATGGACTTTTGGGATATGCGAGGGTACGCCCCGCGTAGGGAGGAGTACGTTGGCATTCTAACCCATAGTATGTTGGCATTCCAACCCGATGGTTGAGGGGCCTGGGGTATTCACACCCGATGGTTGATTGGACCCATAGTATGTTAGCATTCCAACCCGATGGTTGAGGGGCCTGGGGTATTCCAACCTGATGGTTGATTGGGCCCATAGTATGGTTTTATCTTGTTTGTGCTATTTGTTGTGTATTGGTATTTTGGGGGAACTCACTAAGCTTTGGGCTTACAGTTTTTTTTAACACCCCATCTTTCAATTAACTTCAAATTCATCCATTGGGGTTTTAAGTATGTCATTTTTGGTCCTTGGAATGGAATGAAGTGACCATGGGAAGCCCTAGTGGCAAAATGGTAATTATGGAAGCTTGAGTAGTACGCTGGGCGTACACATATGTACGCTGGGCATACTAATGTCCGGGAGAACCCTAAATTTTAGGGTTTGGAGGGTATTTAAGCACCATTATGGATCTTTTTCCTTCACTCTTTCAGCCTCCAAGTCTTTGAACCGTTCTTAGCAAACCCTAGTCCATAGGAGAGAGTTTTGGAGTCTAAAGTTTGTTGTGTGTATGGTGGAATGAGAAGAAATAGCATCAAAGGAGTCAAGGAAGGAACCAAACTTGTAGATCTGGGGTTTTCATTTTCTGGGGAAGCTTCAAAAGGTATAAAGATTCTACCTTTATGCCTAGATGGTTTAGATCTTATTTGGGTTGCTTTTTGGTATCTTTCTTGACCCAAGAATGTCATTTGGTACATGCCTTGTTTTAAGCGAGTTGGGCTATCCTTTCAGACCCTATGATGAGTCCTAAGGCATAAAAATGAGGTCCCTTGAGCTAGTTTGGTCCCTTGGTCTTTGTAGGAGGTCTTAATTGATTAAGACCATGCATTAAGCTATTTTGGTCGAACAAAGTCTTAAAGTTTGAGACTTTATGGTTCTAGAGCACATTTGAGTAGTGGATCTGAAGTTTGAGCTTAGGTGCTTGATCCATTAAGCACTTATTGGAATTTTAAGACTTGCGAGGGTACGCCCCACGTAAGGCTACATACTCCCCGCGTTCGGAGCCAAACCCCCCGTAATGGGTCAATGCGAGGCGAGGTACGCCCAACGTACTAAAGGGGTACTCCCTGCGTACGTCCTCTGTTTGGATTTCAGACTTTGGGCTTCGGGTATTGGGCCATCTGTTGGGCTTTGATACTTGGGCCCTAATGGACCAATTGGATAAGTGTGTTTTGGGCTAATTAGAGGATCATACCTTTGGACAAGGCCCAATAAGGAGTTGGGCCCAATTTGGAAAATTGGGCCAAGTTTGAGCTTGAAGTGATTTGGGCCTTTGGATCAATATTTGGGTTTGGCTTTCATTGGGCTGTGATGGATCGTCTGGGATTTTATGGTTTGGGCTTTTAGCTTGCTGGATCTTCTGGAGTGAAGGCCATTAGGCTATTTGGAAAATTGGGCCATAATTAGACTTAAGGAGTCTATTTTTGGTATTGGGCCTTTTGTCTTCTAGTTTGTGCCTTGGCTTTGGGCCAAGCTTGAGGAAGGGTAAAAAGGTCTTTTACCCTGACTTGGACTCATTGTATGAGTCAGCGTATAGATATTGATGGATTGTCATTTTGGAATCTGCTAGCGCGTGTGTGATAGCGGATTTGCAGTCAGAGATCATTTATGGAATAAGCTATTGATGGGGTGCTGTTTTGATGTGGCGGTTCAGGGATCAGGCAGCCATCAACCAGGGATCATATATGTGGTTCAACATTTCGAGGTAATTTTTCCTCACTGTACTAATAGGGTCGAAGGCACCAAGGCTGGCCCTTTGGATTGTTATCCTGCTTTATTACTGCTATGATCTGTTAGATCGGTATCCTGGTAGATAGGATGTTTGTATGTGGTTATGATATGTTAGATCGGTATCCTGGTAGATAAGATGTTGCTATTCTTAGTGATCTATAGATCGGTTTGACTGTCTGTAGACTGTTATGTGATTATCTGATATATGTGCATATGTTTGATTGGTGGTTGAGGCTTTTCTGCCTTGTGCATGAGCCAACAGACCGGGGCATTCCAACCTGATGGTTGTGGGCCGAGAGTATTCCATCCCGAGGATGATTGGACTCATAGTATGTAGGCATTCTAACCCGATGGTTGTGGGTCGAGAGTATTCCATCCCGAGGATGATTGGACTCATAGTATATGGGCATTCCAACCCGATTGTTGCGGGCCGAGAGTATTCCATCCCGAGGATGATTGGACTCATAGTATGTTGGCATTCCGACCCGATTGTTGAGGGCCTGGGGTATTCCAACCCGATGGTTGATTGGACCCATAGTATGTTGGCATTCCAACCCGATGGTTGAGGGGCCTGGGGTATTCCAACCCGATGGTTGATTGGACCCATAGTATGCTGTTATTTGTATATGTGCTAATGTTTGTGTGTTGGTACTTTGGGGGAACTCACTAAGCTTTGTGCTTACGGTTTCAGTTTATTATTTCAGGTGCTTCAGATGTTTTGGCAAGGCGAAGGCGTGACCGTACACATCCTCGCGTTTTGGACTTATGGTTTCTGGGAGACTCTGATAATGTGGAAACAACGGCTTTGTAAACACTTCTATAGAAAAAGGATTGTTTTGGAAAGTTTAAAATTTTACTGAAATTTTATGGATGTTACATTTTTATTATGTTTCAGGTACCTCAGAGGATCGCGGGAAGGCAAAGGCGTGATTGTGCACCTCCTCATGTTTTGTTATATGATTTTGGGATTTCTCTGATATTAAACTCATTTTGAAAACAATTTGTAAACAATGATGGTTTTTGGTTTTGTTTAAAAGTTTAAATTTTTCATGATTTTATGGATGTTACACTACAACTCAAAATATTCAATTTGACCTAAAGTTAAACTTGATCAAAGTCAACAGTTAACGGTCAAATAGTCAACGGTCCCTCCAGTCAAACCATGCCCCGCGTAGCAAGCAGCTCTACGCCCAGTGTAGAGCCCAAGGCGATAAGACGGGCGGGATCAAGGCTACGTGAAGCGTGCAGAAAATTACGCCCCACGTAGCTCCTGAGGTTTAATTTTTTCCATTAAGTCATTAAAACAGAAGATCAACCCTCCATCCTTTCATATCTAAACCAAATGGACGTCTTAATGGAATCTTTGACTTTATCCATTTGCATGGTCACCAAGAGCACAAAATCATAACCTAGGTCCATTAAGTTATCTATTGCTCAAGAACTCATGCATGGATGAATGAGAGTGACCAAGCTCTCATTTTGTAACACCCGTCCCTCAAGTACATTGTTGATGGTTTTTAATATTATTTTTTATTGGGATTTAAGGATCTATGCAGGGCGTAAATAGTTAACTACGCAAGGCGTAGTTCATTAATCAAGCACGGGGGTTTTATGCCCAACGCAGGGTGTAACCCTTGTTACGCAAGGTGTAACTGTGCAGGGTGCAAACCCTAATTTTTGGGGTTTTGATCCCTACTTAAGAACTCTAACCCTTTGACGCTCTTCTTATCATCATCGTCCATCCTATTTGACACCCAACTCAAAACCCCAATCTTCTTGAGCAAAATTTGAGCCTCTTGTGTATTTTGTGGTGCATTTTGAAGAAGGAGAAGACCACCTTTGAAGCTTAGTTAAGCTTAAGCTTATGGATACAGAGTCTTCATTCCATTTTCCAACTCTAGAAGGTATAAATCCTTCAACTTGATGATTCATTGAGTAGATCTTGTTGATTTCTTAGTTTTCATGCTTATTATCCCATGATTTTGGGTTTTTGCGAGTATAAGTCACTCCAGACCTGAGAGTTTCCATTTTTTGGGATGTTTTGAGGTTGTTAGGTTATAAAAATAGGAGCTTGGGAACTCCCATCCATCCATGCATGAAATCTTGAACTTTTGAGTGGTTTTTGGACTTAGGTTTTTGTTTTGGTCTTAATATGGAATTTAGCAAACAACATGATTACGCATGGCATATTCCTGGCTACGCAACACGTAGCCTCTTTTGCCCCATTTTTTCATCAGAAGGCTCTACGCAGTGCGTAGAGCAAGAGTACGCATGGCGTGAACCCTAGATGTTGACTTTTTCGTTAAAGTGGATTTTAGGTCAAGTGAGTGGATCATGTCCATGGAAGGGTAAAAAGGTATTTTACCTAAGTAGGTAAATTTAGAACCAAGACTTTTGATCCGGGTTGTTACATAATTCTAATTAGGGTTTTATGATATGTTGTTTAGTGTGGGGGAGTTATAGTCTAGGCAGCTCGCGTGTGTGATTCGTTTGTCTGGCTTCAGTTCAAGGTGGGTCTTCTCACCGTACTCGTGGGTCGAAGGCACCAATGACGGCCCACTGATTTGTGTATGTAGGATGCATGTGTATATGTGATTATTGTTGGTATGATTGTATGTTGTATGCATGGAGCCGATATGGGCCAGGATTCATTACGGACTCGGGGTTGATATGAACCAGATGGAGCCGATCTAGGCTCGGAGTCATTATGGACTCGGGGTTGATACGGACTCGAGGTTGTTACAGACCCGATACAGCTACTTGTTATTATATTTGTTGTATGTGGTATTTTGGGGAACTCACTAAACTTTGTGCTTATAGTTTTGTGGTTTAATGTTTTCAAGTACTTTTGGTTCGAAAGGGAAGGGCCTGACACCAGTTTTTTGCATTCTATTATTGTTTTCTACTCTGATGACTATCTGATACATTTTACACTTTGATTGGGTTTTTGGAATGAATGAATGAATGTTTTGGGTTGAGATATTTGAGTAAACTTTCGAGTGTGTTAGGACTCAAACTGAGGAATCGATAATCTTTTCTAAAGAAAAATGAGTTTTCTCAATTTTTTTTAATAAAAGGGGTGTGATGCTTGCAATCAGCCAATCTCAAGTAAGTTTCCCCAAAATACCATATTTTTTGTTATGTTTATATATATATATATATATATATATATATATATATATATATATATATATATATATATATATATATGTGGATTGTATACTATAATAGTGCTAAGGATACCTTCAGGAATTGTATTCTAGAATTGCTTGATTTGTGTGATACCTTATAGCCTAGGGAGATTGAATCCTATGTATTACTCGGGATTTATATCGGTTCAGTTAATTGCTAACTGTATGCTTTTTATTTGTATACGATTATGATCATATAGCCCTAGAATGATTGGTTTGGCCTTATTGCATGTTCCTTGTCTGGTTTTGGACTTATGGTAGAATAATTTATTTAACAGTCTATGTGATCCCATTTTGTGTATAATTTTCATGCATAGGCAACCACAAATGTTGGTAGAAGTTCCTGGTAGTGTGGGAGCAAGTGAGTTAAGGATTCCTAAGAGAGTTTAGGAAATATAATAGTTTGTTGTGTGTGTGGTTAGCGGGGTTTTCAGGGAGTGTTTAAGGAGGTGGCTTAGAGGATTCAGGATAATTCACGAGGAAGGTATAGATAGGTGTGGAAGGTAGTATTGGGCTCGTACTACTAAAAGCACATGATCTGTACCCGAGTTAAGGAAATTCATGATGAATTTGAGAAACTCGTTGAGTGTGACCTTCGTTGTATGTATTCTGATTGTTTTCATGTTGTATTTCAGTATGGTGATGCCACGTGGTGGATCAGGAGTTTCAGGATCTGGTTTAGGATCTAGTTCAGGCTCTGGTACCGAACCAATTGATGAGGGTTTACACGAGTTCATCTCGTCGGAGATTACACAAGGTATACTTGATGCGACTCCTTTGATGTTTGGGACAATCAAGGAAGGGATTGTTGAGATGATGGAGGAGCACTTTCGGACCTTTTCAGCTGAGATGTCCGCTGGGTAGTTCGGAACCTATACCCTTACGTTCAAGGATATTCGGGATGTGGGGCACCAGAGTTCTTTAGGGTGAAAGTCCCCATTATCCCCAGGTGTTGGATAACTGACATGGAGTGTGCCCAGATGATGAGATTCTGCCTCGAGGGGTCGAAGGTGAGGTCCTATGTAGGGTGTTTTAGGGAGCAAGCTTGTGAGTGGTGGGAGGAGGTTGGTTATGCTCTGGGAGCACCAACTATTGAGGCTATGACCTGGCCTAATTTTTTGACCAGATTTCGAGCAGAGTTTGCACCGCTAAGGAGTTCCAGGACCTACACTAGACGATTGAGACTGTGGTGGAGATCACCGCTAAGTATGTCGCAGACAAGGAAATAAGAGAGAGCTTTACTGGTGTAACAACTAGTAAAAATTGGTCAGAGTTCGACCGTTAAACCACCACGAACAGCTATTATAGTAAGAACCAATTGTGAGTAATTTTGTGTTTATAAATGTATATTAAACATAATATATTCATAATTACTTTTAGAATGTCTCAAACTGGTCAAACCATCTATCGTTGAATATCAAATCGAAAATCACCAAAAAGTAAATATATTTCTGACATTAAAAATAAATTTTTGTACTTATTAATTATATTTGAGAATTATCGATAAGAAATTTGAATAGATTATGTTCTCCTGATTTCGTGGATATAAAGAACGTCCAAACGGAGATCGTATGAGGAAGTTACACCTCTTTAAAGTTATAAAAATCAGTATTTATCCGGTTTTCCTAAAACGAACCCTGCACTGCTTCGTTTGAAATAGCTACGAACCTCGTAAATCAATTTTGAGCACAGTTTTGAACTCAGATTATGGTCTATTAATTTATTTCGTTTTTATCACATTTTTAACCTCGACCAAAATCAGATTCGTACAATCTGTCGAATCTGAAGCAATTAATCGTGAAACCTTAAACGCCGTTTCACGGAGTTCGGTATATCATAATTGAATTTCGTCTGCATTTATGGAATCACTATGGCCGAGAAAATAACCAGTCACTTTCATAGAAATTTTATGAGACGGTATGATCACACGAGAATTGAGAAACCATTTACATCACCAAAAGTACATTGCATTTGTTTTATGACCAAAAATAACTACCAAAAAGTCAAATTGACTTTCAATGATGCAGCAAAGTAGATAAAAAGTTATCTCTCTGTAACATCTCAAAAATCACAACAAATTTAAACTTTTCAAACAACCCATTTACTAACAATAAGTGTTTACATAATCATTGTTTCCAAAACATTATTCAAAATCAGATTCCCCCAAGATCAACAACATAAAATCAAGGTTGTATATGGTCACGCCTTCGCCTTAACACGGTCCTCAGAAGTACCTGAAACAAAACTAAAACTGTAAGCCAATGCTTAGTGAGTTCCCCCAAAGTACCACCACATAAACATAACAAACAACAACATGCATACATAGCCTTCAACATGACTGGGCCACCTCACCTGGCCTTCAGCCTACTAGACCGCTCTCTGAGCCTTCGGCCTGACTGGTCCGCCTCACAGGCCTTCAGTCTATCTGGATCGCCCTGGGTATCTTGTCCTTCAGTCTATCAACTGGTCTGCCTCAACCCAGTAAACCATGACATATCAATGCATAACATTATCGATCAATAACAGATAACACAGGTAGTCCTATAGATCTACCATTCTAATCACATAACCAATACCACATAACTTCGCATAGTAGCATACACCAATCAAGATATCTAATCCAATAGGCTAGCCTTGGTGCTTCGACCCATAAGTCCAGTGAGGTAAACTCATCTCATAGTCTGACGAATAGTTGAACAATACAGATATAGCTCAAAATACCCAAAATGCCCTTAAGTCAAACTTGGTCAACCCTAGTCAAAGTCAACAGGTCAAGGAGTCAACTTGGTCCACTCAGACGAGTACGTGGGGCGTACTCAACTCTTACGTTGGGCGTACACAAGCCTTGACCGAAGTCGGGGAATTGACTACGTACACGCAACGTACGCTGAGGTACGCACGACGTATGCTCATAACTCCATTTTCTCAATAAGAGCTTAATGCATTAAGCTCTCAAGTCCAACTTTCAGATCCAAGGACAAAATACCACTAAGAGTAATAAAGTTTCCAACTTTATGACTTTGCATGTCCATTAAGTGCTTAATACACAAAATATTAACATCTTAATTGTAACATCCATAAAAATCACAAGAAATTTAAACTTTTTAAAACAACCCCAAATCATAGAATGTTTACAAAATCATTGTTTTCAAAGTATTGTTCCATATCAGCGTATCCCATAGATCAAAAGTACAAAAAAACAGAGGATGTGTACGGTCACGCCTTCACCTTCTTGCGATCATCATAAGTACATGAAACAATTACTAAACATTGTAAGCTAAAGCTTAGTAAGTCCCCCCAAAGTACCAACTCATAAACAGATAACATATACAACAACATGTCGGGTCCAATCAACCATCGGGTTGAAATACCCCATGCCCAATCAACCTCCAGCCCAGTCATCCTCAGGATGGAATACCCCAGGTTGGAATGCCAATATACAATGGGCCCACTCAGCCATCGGACTGGAATACCCTCAAGCCCTCAGTACGATTCTGGCATACCAAACGACCCTTAGCTCGTATCTAGAATGCTCCCGAGCCCTCAATATGAGTCTGGCATGCCAACTGGCCCTCAGCCCATATCTGGAATGCTCTCGGGTTTGTTGGCTACAACACAAAGCAGTATAACCTCAACCCACCATAATATGTCGACATATAACAGATAACACACATATACATATAATCATGCAGACAGAATCACAGGTAGTCTTATAGATCTACCAGACTAAGCTTATCGGAAACTAGCATATAATCATGTAGATTTATTCTATACTCAGCATATCAATGTATAGCAGGATATCAATCTAATGGGCCGGCCTTGGTGCCTTTGACCCGTAAGTATAATGAAGAAAACACACCTCACAGTCAGAACAATAGCTGATAAGGTCTCGACTCTGAATCTCAGCTTTAATCGTCACCTATCCAACCATATGACCAGTTCTCAATCACAATCCAAAATAATCAAAATACCCTTAAGTCAAACTTGGTCAAAGTCAAAGTCAAACTTGTCAAAATCCATAAGTCAACTGAGTCAACCCAGTCGAGTCAACTCAGCAGAGTCCACACAGTGAGCGTACGGTTTGTTATGCTAGGATGCTAGATGTATACGTGACTCTTGCATGTGTTTTAGCGAGTCGAAGGCACCAATGTCGGCCCATGGTTTGCTATGCTAGGATGTTAGATGTATACGTGACTCTTGCATGTGTTATGTACATGTATGCTTACCGGGCGGGGTCCGATGAACATAGCAACACCCTATACACAAGGATACATACCATAATCTAGTGGGTCGGCATTAATGCCTTCGGCCCACGAGTATAGTGAGAAACTCACCTCGTAGTCTAGAAGATAATAGTAATGATCATTGATCTGATAACCAACTCTACAAGTCACCTATGCAACAAACAGAGACGAAGTCTCAATCTACAACTCAAAATACTCATGTTGACCTAAAGTTGAACTTTGTCAAAGTCAACGGTCAATGGTCAAATAGTTAACGGTCCCTCCAGTAAACCTATGCCTCTCATAGAAAACAACTCTATGCCTAGTGTAGAGTTCAAGGCGATCAGACGGACAAGATCAGGACTACACCTTGCGTAACGCCTAAAGTTAAACTTTTTCCATTAAGTCGTTAAAATGAAGATCAAGCATCCATACTTTCATATATAAACCAAATGGATGTATTAATGTATAAAGTCTCTGACTTATCCATTTACATGGTCACCAAGACCATAAAGTCATAACCTAGGTCCATAAAGTTATTTATTCCTCACGAACTCATGCATGGATGGATGAGAGTGATCAAGCTCTCATTTTTATGACTTAACAACCCTAAAAACGTCTAGAAATTGTACTCTAATGATTTGGAGTAGCTCATACTCATATACACCATGGTTATGATGATAAAAGCATGAAATTCTTAAGCATAACTAGATCTAACATAAAACAACATCAAGGTAGAAACCTTATACCTTCTGGAAATGGATGAATGGATGAAAATTTCGGATCTACACTGATTTGAGTTCTAAAGTGGTTCCATAATGCCCTTCTTCCTTCAAAAGTGAACACAAAACACTCCAAAAGCTCAAAACTCACAAATGGTGATTAAGGTTTTCAAGGAGGTCATTTGGGAGGGTGGAGGCTAAGGATGGAAAGGGTCTCAAGGGGTTAGAGCCTTTAAATAGGTTTCACAACCCCAAGAATTAGGGTTTTGGTTCTGATCTCCTACGCCCTGCGTAACTTAACCTACGACCTGTGTAGGTCACTTAAACTCCACATCCATACTCCCTCCTACGCTCAGCGTAGGGGACTGCCCTACGCCCAACTTAGGGTAAGAACTCTTGTAATTAAATATAATTAATTAATAAAAAATGATGCATCACAAGCTTGGATGTTACAATTGATCTAATATAAAGAAATGACAAAAAATGTTATTCTACCATTCTACTTCTACTTATTTCTAATAAAGCATTGTAATTTAAAATAAAAATCATAATAAGGAAAAAATAGAAAGTGCATTGCTCTAATAGAAACAAATGACAAAAGATGCCATAATAGCATTGTACTTCCCTTTATTTCTTTTAATGTACTACAATTCTAGTTTTTTCTTATAAAAGCACTATACTTTGAAATTGTAACAATTTTGTAAGATCTTTTTACTTTATTAGATTTTGCCATTACTTTTAATCTGAAATAGCACTTCAAATGTTTTTTTTCTGGGCATCCTCTCATAATGTTACATTGCCTCTAATAACTATTTAAAAATTTTACTTTTTCATTTCGTTTTATTTTTATTCACACTTTAGGTTGGCTCTGAGCAATTTGAGAAGATATTGAAGTACATTAGATCAGGTGTTGACAATGATGCTACCCTTGAAACTGGAGGTGAAAGATTTGGGTCTAAAGGATACTATGCAAACGATGAGATCTTTGGACCAATACAATCGATTCTAAAATTCAGGTAAGCTATCATTCATCAAAATATATTCAAGACAAAAATTCATAAATGGTCCCTATGGTATCCCGATATCTAAAGTTTAGTCCTTAAGTTTAAAAACCCTCACAGATGGTCCCTATGGTTTCAAAACGTTTGATGGTTGGTCCTTATTACTAACTTCGTCATCTTTTGTACGTTAACTGAAGGGCATTTTCGTCATTTCACTGTCATAGGGACCTTTAATGAAGTTTTGCCTTATTTAATATATATATATATATATATATATATATATATATATATATATATATATATATATATATATATATACTAGCCGTGTACCCGCGCTAAACGACGGGTAAAAATAGTTTTTTCAAAAATTAAAAATGAAAAATCTAACACAATTGTCAATAAGAATTAAAAATGAAAAATCGAGATTCTTTACAAATGTACATGAACACTTGATCGATTGTGCATTATTAATCGTGCAACGCTTCTTTATACCCCACATCTGATGTAGATACTTCACTGCCGTTGAATTGTTCGTCAAAATTCACTAATACTTTGTATTGGCACGTGATATCCTTATGGATAATACCACAAAAAGTTGGCAATGCAAAAAAACCGATTTTGGAAGATAAATACCTACATTTGGAATTGTTTCTCCCTGAGCTTTATTGAATGTCATCGCAAAACATAATCGAATTAAAAATTATTTTTTCTTCGGCTTGAATGAGAACATGTCATCTTCATACGAAAATAATGGAAATTTTGCGCCAATTATTTCAAGTAGGAAACATATTGTATTTCAACACAAGTAACTTTTCGATAAACCGGTTTCCTTTCGGTGTTTGTTTGTCATTCGGAAATGTCCATTTTAAAGTACGTTGATGTTTTCGATTAGAAATAAATGTATGTCGATGTTTTTGTTTTTTCAATATAAAGTAGCGGATGGCAAATAATTTTCTTTCGGTTATCATCAATTCCTCTAGTTATAGTATATGATTATTTGTTGAGGGTGTGCAAAAAACAAAAAAAAAAAAGAAAAAAAAAACAATACTTTTTTGAAAAACCGATAATTTAAATTAAAAAAAAAAAAGACTAATTTTTTCGGATCACTTTTGTCTTTATTATAGGAAAATTAAATACGCATAACCTATTCACCCAAATGAAGTTATTTTATGTTTAATTAACTAAGTATGTTAAAGATATATATATATATATATATATATATATATATATATATATATATATATATATATATATATATATATATATATATGGTAAAGTTCAATAGAGAACCATTATTAATCAAGGAACCAATGAACCAATCCAAAACGTCAGAATTTAAAGCGATCAACAGCAAAATGAAGGGTTGTAAACTTTTATAATGGACGTATATGTACAGGATTATAACAAAACTCACTTCTTTTTTTCATTTAAAAATTTTTTTAGGCCAAGTTTTTTATCGAAAAAAAAACCGAATATACTGTTGTTCACGATTTTTCGTCATCTTTCCATAGAGATCCATGATGATATATAAAAAACGAACTTTTTTTTTTGAAAAAAACTCACTTAATTTTCTTAGTTTTTTCAATATTTAAGTTTATTTTTATCAAAAAAAAAACTAATTATACCAAAAATATTAATTTTTTATACTCTATTAATAAACATCAACACCGATTAAAAAAAAAAATTTAAAACCTCGAACAGTGTAGATTCACACTGTGAATCTAAACTGTAAATATTTCAATTTTTAACATTCACAATATGAAAAATCTCGAACAGTTCAGATTCACATTGTGAATCGGAATTACTATTATGCACACTGTGAATTTGAGAAGGTTCAAAAAAAAAAAATTCATCGATCAGTGTAGATTCACACTGTGAATCTAAACTGTAAATATTTCAAATTTTAACATTCACAATGTGAAAAAGCTCCGATCAGTTCAGATTCACACTGTGAATCTGACTTATTATTATGCACACTGTGAATCTGAGGAGGTTCACAATGTGAATCTGAACAGGTTCACAATATGAATCTGAACAGGTTCACAATGTGAATCTGAACTGAAATATCGTTTTTTTTAACATGAATATGAATTTATGTTTAAAAAGTACAAAAAATATGAATTTTGATATATTTATTAATTTTTTTTCTATAAAAAATAGGCCTTAACTTTTTTCATCAAAGAAAATGAAGTGAGTTTTTTTCGAAAAAAAAAGTTCGTTTTTAATATATCATCATGGATCTCTATGGAAAGATGACGAAAATTCGTGAACAACGGTATATTCGGTTTTTTTTTTTTTTGATAAAAAACATGCCCTAAAAAAAATTTTAAACGAAAAAAAGTAGTGAGTTTTTTTGTAAAGGGTGAAATTTTTGGTATAATCGGGTGTGTGTGCCTTTACTTCTAACTAATTAACCTCCCAAATGATCAAAGATCTGCATGATAAAAGTCATATGTATGACTCAAAATGCTACAAGTGGCATGTCAATGTCAACTATTCACACAATTCATCCAGACAATTGACAATATTAAAAGAAATCTATTTACATCTATTGAAGCTTACTTCCAATGTTGTTAGTACACAATAATAGCCCCTTATAGAAAATAGTCCAAAAGACATCATCAGTTAAACCTACAATATAAGAACAGACTTCAGGAGTTTAGTAAACTATGTTGCGATATCATTTACTATGAAGTTGTTTTAAACAAAGTAAATGATTACATAAAATTTTTCTGATGTACCTATTGAAATTTAAGGAATAAGAGAATCCGATCAAGAGTGAATCAAAAAAACATGAATACCCTTATACAGGATACAAATATATCTCAACACATTTTTTATTATTTTTCCTTATTTTATGCTCTTTTAACCATCATGTGTAACTGATAAAAATCATTTTCCCTTTTTCCTTCTTTTATTCTCTTATTTAGCCATCAGATGTAAGTTGTACTTGTAAGAGCATATCAAGAAACAAATATAAATATATAATTAGAAAACAATTTCTTCGGTAATAACTAACAAAAAGTAAATGAATTAATTATAAAAATTATAAATATTGTGATTGCTAATCATGATTTCAATTGTTCACAACCCTATCAAAGCTAATTAAACTAGAAAAAAATCCATTAGTATTTAACATTCAAAGATAATTAAAATGAAAAAAAATAACCAAACTTCAAACACAACTATGTCAAAGGGCAGATTCAACACAAAAAGTTACTCGGTCATAGATAAGATAAAGAATTAGAAAAAACTACAAAAGATTGGGAAAGAAGTACATGTTTGTTACCTGGTCGTGGATGGTCAAGGCCGATTTTGATATAGTAATAACCTGCAAATCAGGAACAAATTAGCAACCAGTAGTGCAAAAGCAGCAAAACTGATCATGAGAGGTAAGTCTGTAACCATAGAATGGCCAGGGCCGATTCAGATCAATCTTAAGGCAAATCCTTCATTACAATTCAAAAGAAAATATATAAACAATCAAGAATCATATAAATTTGTAAATGAAAAGTTATTTTACCTTGTCAAGTCCTAGGAATCATTGATTTCTCATCTGTCATCAACATAGGAATTCAAAACAAAATCCAAATCAAATGAAATAAGAGGATGACAGTGATTTTTTAAAACAAAAACACCTTTCGGATCTAGTTTCACCAAATCAACAAAAAGGTTTCGGGTTTCAAGATCAAGAGAGAGAAAGAGAGACAAAAAAGAAAGAGAGGAGAGCAGCAAAGGTTGGTGTGGAATGTTTTCGATTTTTGAACATCCTGAGCATCGATCGAGTGGTTGATGATGGTGAGGGAAGCACTTTCAATCCCAAGAGCATTGATCGATTGAGTGAGATAGAGAACATATAATCTTCTTCGAGAAACAGCACCAACGACGATGGTGGTGATCCAGTGTGCTAGTGCCTCGTTAGGGTTTTCTTCCAAGAGATAGGAGAGTGATATTTTTCAGATTTGAAAATTTTCAAATCAGGGTAATGGTATTAAGTAGAAATGAGCATCGGTTCATATATATGCTTACTTGTGTATTTTACAAGCTACTTATAGAACCAAACTCCTTCTTCAAAGTTCGAACCTGAGACAGAGAATCGAACCTTATACTGAAAATCAAAGCACACAAAGATGAGAGCATCGATAAACAAAACTTAGAAAACTGAGTGGTAAATGATCTGATGGTGATGACAATACAATATGTTGATTTGGATGACATGATTCGTTCTCCAGGTTTGGATACAGACAAATATAACCTGGGATTTTGAGTAACCAAAACAAAAATTTTGATTTGGGACATAAGAATAAGAGAGGAGAAAGGGCTGATATTTTTTTGTTCTTACCTAGAACCTGGGATTTTGATGTTATGAAGATTTACCGGTGGAGAAGGCAGACCAAGGGATTGTTGGGTTTGAGCATTCTAACACTTCCTAAGTGTACATGCAACCCTATTAAACCTTGGATCTATGTTTGTCTAAGATACATGCAAAATATTATTTTCCAAGGTTTATAACCTATCTAGCATGGCATGGGGTACTTTTAACCATAAAAGAACTAGATGAATTACATACCTTTTGTTGATTGTTGATTCCTTGGAGTTTGAGAGCCAAGCACCAATAATGTGAATGCCTCAAATGGAAATCACAAATCACCACAAACTTGGAGGTATGAGAGAGTATACTAACTCTTGATTTTGGCCACCACACTTACACACACATTAGGGGTGTTTTTCATGCAACATAAGCTTGTTTATATAGTGTACATGGTTAGGGTGAAACCCTAATAACCCATGTCTTTTCCTCTTCCAAGGATCCATGGGTAAAAGCTCCATGGATCATCCATGGACTTCCATATAAGCTTAGCCCATTCCCAAATGAGTGTTAGCCCACACCATATAAATATAATAGCCCATGATTTAATTAGTCTTCCTTTTAATCACTAAATTAATTCATAATTAATTCAAGATTAAAACTAATTAAGTAACATGACTTTATATTAATATATTATAACTTATAATATATTAATAAATCCTAAGTATACAACTCTCATAAAATTATCCATAACTAGTTTGGGTGAAGTGCAACCTAAATGGACCATGTCGGGTCGGGTCAAGTATATACCAAATAAGTTATGGACTTAGACATCTTATCCAACAGACTCCCACTTGGATAAGTCTAATAACTGTATTTGCCTATATTACTTCAGGAACCAACCGGCAATCGTAGCTCTCGAAAACTCTTGTGAACTATGAAGCGCCATTTTAGATAAGTGATCATATAATCCTCTGCTCTCATGATATCAGCCGAACAAATACATGGAACAATGTCTTACTTATTGTCTAGCAGTTGTTTCTCGATTTCCGATTTGTTTGACAAAGAACTTAACTGAACACATCAATTTAGTTCTGACCGGGCCCGGTACATGGGTCAACACAAAATCATCGAGGGGCCCAGATATCGCTTCTATTTCTAGAAGGAACAGATAAACTTCGACTCATATGCTTGTTCTACTACTTATTGAATTACACACAAATGCATGTTTTATAACATCAAGTTATTGATGCGTTTACGTGCAATCAATGCACAACCAACTCATAGGTAACAACTCATATCTCTAGGTTTGAAGACTTATATGATATTACCGTCTCACGATCACTCGAGATAAATTCCATGAAGTGATACAAGTGAGCGTGGGTTTATTCCAATACTCATAACTTATGAGTACTCATGAATGTTGTAGCAACCATTGCTATGGCTAAACACCTTTAGTCATCTACAATCCCAATTCATGACAGTCTTGATTCATACCTACTTCCGACATATGACCGACTGTGGAGAGTTTGAATAAATTAATTATTCTGGAAGTCAAAACATGCAAAACTGAAACAATTGACAATGGTAGCAACACTTTACTCATAAATAAATCACAAATTTTATTCATCATCAAACGTCGATTACATTTTACAAGTTTCAGAAAAGGCTATCTAATCTATAAAACTAATATCGTCCCTCAGCCCGATGCGCCTCACATGCTGCAAATGCTTCACCCTCGTCAGTCCCTTCGTAAGGGGATCCGCAGGGTTCTCATCTGACGATACCCTCTTTGCCACGAGGAGTCCCTCTTCTATCTTGTGTCTTATGAAGTGATATTTTCTGTCAATGTGTCGGGATCTGCCATGATCTCTCGGTTCCTTGGCTAAGGCAACCGCACTATTGCTGTCATAGAAAATCTTCATAGGCTCCTTAATAGCTTGTACAACTCCAAGGTCTCCGATGAAGTTCCTCAGCCATATCGCCTCCTTTGTCGCTTCACTCGCTGCTATGTACTCTGATTCACAAGTCGAATCAGCTACAGTCTCCTGTTTGGAACTCTTCCAAGTGATTGCCCCTCCATTTAAGGTAAAGACCCAGCCCGACTGAGAGCGGAAGTTATCCCTATCAGTCTGAAAGCTAGCATCACTATACCCTACTACTCTCAAGTCATCACTCCTACCAAGGGTAAGGATCCAATCCTTAGTCCTCCGCAGGTACTTGAGAATATTCTTTACCGCAGTCCAATGAGCCTTGCCAGGGTTCCCCTGATATCTGCTGACCATGCTCAAAGCGAAGGCCACATCAGGACGGGTACAAGTCATAGCATACATGATAGAACCAACAGCGGAAGCATAAGGTAATTGACTCATCTCAGCTATCTCATCTTCTGTACTCGGGCTCTGAGCCTTGCTCAGTTTGGCATTGCTTTGGATCGGTAATTCTCCTTTCTTGGAATTCTGCATGTTGAACCTTTTCAACACCTTATCCAAGTAGATACTCTGACTAAGTCCAATTAGTCTTTTACTCCTTTCTCTTAATATCCTTATCCCTAGGATATAGGTAGCTTCTCCAAGGTCCTTCATAGCAAAGCACTTCCCAAGCCAGGACTTAACCTCCTGCAAGGTTGGGATGTCATTTCCTATGAGTAGTATGTCATCCACATACAGTACCAAAAAGCTAACTATACTCCCACTAGCTCTGACATACACGCAGGACTCATCTTCACTTCTTGAGAAACCAAACTCTTTGACCTTCTCATCGAAACAAAGATTCCAACTTCGAGATGCTTGTTTCAATCCATAAATGGATTTCTCAAGCTTGCACACTCTATTGGGGTACTCTGCACTGACAAAACCTTCTGGCTGATTCATGTAAACATCCTCAGCCAACTTTCCGTTAAGGAAAGCGGTTTTGACATCCATTTGCCATATTTTATAATCATGAAATGCAGCAATGGCTAGCATAACCCTAATAGACTTAATCTTTGCTACTGGTGAAAAGGTTTCATCATAATCAATACCCTGAGTCTGAGTAAACCCCTTCGCAACCAGTCGAGCCTTATAAGTGTGCACCTTCCCATCCATGTCGGTCTTCTTCTTGAAGATCCATTTGCACCCGACTGTCTTACGGCCTGGTACATTGTCAACCAAGTTCCAAACTTGATTGTCATACATGGACTGTATCTCGCTGTCCATAGCCTCCTTCCATTTAGCAGACTCTGGGCCTGCCATGGCTTCCTTAACACTGTTAGGTTCATCCAGATTTACCAGTGTACTGTCACTGATAAATGTATCACCTTCCGTAGTAATATGAAATCCATAATAAAACTCAGGTGTGTTCCTAACCCTTATGGAACGCCTCGGAAGTATAGACTCGTCAGCTTGATCAACAGGAATTTCCTCCTCAAGTTGATTGCTAGTGTCTGAGGTTCCTTCACCAATTGAGTCTTGAATTTCTTCAAGGTCAATTTGCCTCCCACTGTCTCCTTGGTTTATAAATTCTCTCTCTCGAAAGACCCCTCTCCTAGCCACAAAGACCACATTCTCACTGGGTCTGTAGAAGAGGTAACCAAAGGATTTTTGTGGGTAGCCGATGAAAATACACCTTTCACTTCGAGGTTCGAGCTTGTCATGAGTTCCGTGCCTCACGAAAGCCTCGCAACCCCAAATCTTGATTTGGTCCAAATTGGGAACTTTCCCAGTCCACATTTCATGAGGTGTTTTGGCAACCTTCTTTGTAGGGACTAGATTAAGGATGTGGGCGGCAGTCTCTAAGGCATACCCCCAAAAAGAGATTGGTAGCGAAGCTCGACTCATCATAGAGCGAACCATGTCCAACAAAGTTCGATTGCGCCTCTCAGCTACACCATTCAGCTGTGGTGTCCTGGGAGGTGTCAATTGTGAGACAATCCCACACTCCTTAAGATAGTCGAGGAACTCAGTACTAAGATACTCACCACCTCGATCGGATCGAAGCATCTTAATGTTCCTGCCCAATTGATTTTCTACTTCCTGTTTAAACTCTTTAAACCTTTCAAAAGTTTCTGACTTATGTTTGATTAAGTAGACATAACCATATCTACTAAAATCATCAATAAAAGTCACATAATAGCGATTAGCATCCCTTGTGGCGGTTTTGAATGGTCCACATACATCAGTATGTATAAGGTCCAACAAACCCTCACCCCTTGCACAAGTACCAGTGAAGGGTGATTTTGTCATTTTTCCAAGTAGACAAGACTCACAACTATCATCCGACTTGAGGTCGAACGACTCCAATACTCCATCCTTTTGGAGCTGGCCTATGCGTTTCTTGCTTACATGTCCAAGACGACAATGCCATAAAGATGCTTTATCCAAGCTAGTAGAAGAATCAATACATAATACATTATTTCCTAAATTATCTACAACCGATACAGCTTCATACACACCATCACAAGGTAATGCTTTAAAATAAAGAACATTATTAAAGAAAGCATTAATACTACCAACTTCATTATCAAAAGAAAAGGTAAAACCTTGTTTGTACAAAGCATGAAAGGAAATAATATTCCTCGCCATTTCAGACGAGTACACACATTTATTCAAATCTAACTTTAACCCACTATCTAGCAACAAAGTATAAACTCCAATCTTGGTAACAGGTGCAACCTGCTTGTTCCCCATGATTAAGTTTATCTTTCCGTGCTCCACATCCTCACTTCTTCTTAGGCCATGCAAGTCACAACAGATGTGAATACCACAACCTGTATCAAGAACCCAAGAATTAGAATATGGTGAGTTATTAGACAATATAGTGTAAATACCTGCATGGGATGGTTTCACTTTCCCATCCTTGACATCCTGCAAGTACTTTGGGCAATTTCGCTTCCAGTGCCCCTTATTTTGACAGTAGAAGCATTCAGCATCCTTAGGGATGGCAGAAGGAGTGATAGAACCACCTTTGGTTCCAAATGAGGAGCCTTCAAGGGACTTTCCCTTGGTACCCTTCGAAGGGTGCTTCCTCTTCTTCCCTTTGCCTTGCCCGATAGCCAAAACAGGGGTAGTAGTAGGAGTAGGAGTAGCAACCGACTTACTCTTAAGACCACTTTCGGCAGTCTTCAGAAGTCCTTGAAGCTTACTGAGTGTGACTTCCTCCTTGTTCATGTGGTATGTCATACGAAATTGATCATAACACGATGGCAAGGAGTGCAAAATGATATCAATTGCCAACTCCTCAGGGAAGTTCACATTCAGTTTCATTAGACGGTCCACATACCTTTGCATTTTCTGCATGTGGCTCGTGATTGGTTCGCTATCCTTCATACGGGTAGTGATCATGGAGGAGATTATTTCATACCGCTCTTGACGAGCACTCTGATGGTACCTTTCCATCAGATCCTGATGCATCTCAAAAGGGTAATAGTCCTCATAGGACTTTTGGAGTTCAGCTGTCATGGTGGCCATCATGATGCATGCCACCTTGGTGGCATCTCTTTCATGTGCCTGATACTCAGCGACCTCCTCAGGAGTAGCAGTGGACTCATCAAGCTCCTTTAGCTCCTTATCGAGGACATATTCCTTGTCCTCGTAACGAGTAACCATCCTGGTGTTCCGGATCCAATCCATGAAGTTGGAACCATCAAAGATGACCCTCCCACAAAGGTTCATGAGGGAAAAGGAGCCAGTAGGGTTAGAGCCCGAAGCTTTGTTGTTGGAAGACATCTGAAAAGAAGAAAACAAGTTTAGATTAGATATATCGAATCCTTAATAATACACCCAAATGTAATATTAAGGCTAGGATCCAACACAATATATTATAACTTAGAAGAGGGATGCCGTAATCTAAGCTATAATATATTTGAAGGTAGGTGAATGACGATTCACCAATTTCCACCATGAAAACGAAATGAATTATTAGGTTTAATTGGTTTTTTGAAATTCCTAGATTCTTTTGAGATTCATTGAACTTTTCAATGGCATGTTTCAATCTCGATTGTGCCCTTCAAGTTTTGTGACTGGGATGCCGAGGATCACAAAACAAGGTGTGAATTACCATGCAAATTCACTTGGTACCCTTAATATTATCACCTAATCAATGTGCCGGTTAACCACACACGCTCCACCGATCTATGATAAACATTAAGTCACCCTTCGTGATCCTTACTAGTCCAAGTTAGTGTGTCGGTTAACCACACACGCTCCACCAACGACTTGGTAAGGTACAAAGTGTGAATTTCATGGGTTAGCACCATATTCACATTTTCCTAAAGTAACTAAGATTGGGAATTTATATATGGTTTAGTTACTTTATAATATTCATCATACTTTTAATGAGAATTTATAAGTCCTTGTCCTACCCGTTCGGCTAACGACCCTCCACCAGTCAAGCAAGCGGTGGGTGAGAGTGGACACCCATTAATTTGCCATTTTATAGGCAACAACCTTATACCCACCTTATAGACTGGCTTCGTGAATGAGGCGTACTAGCGGTAAGACGACTTTGATCTTATACATATATATAATAATTAACCATTAATGTTATAAATAGTATAAGGGTTGAATTTTAACTTTTAAAACTCTAAGGGTTTGGAATTAAAGTATATTAAAGTGTGTGTAACTTTACAAATTCCAAAACTTGAGGACAAGTTTTGAAACTATTCAAAACCTTTCATTTCATAACTTATGAATTAAAGGTTCATAAAAATGAAGACTCTTCATTTCCATGTAACTTATGTGTTTTAAGTGTGTGTTTAAAAGAAGTGTCCTTTGGATATCCATAACTTGAGGACAAATTATGGACTCCATTAAAACACATAAATGATCAAGAATTAATCCTAAACAATTCAGCAAATAATTCCTATCATCTTCTAAATTCATAAGAACATGAACATGATTATCAAAGTTTCAAAAATTATATGAACACATACAAAGCATGAAATTTTGATATATGCTATTGTAAATGGATTAGAACAACCATTACACCAACCAAAAACAAGTTTTAAAACACCAAAACAGTTTAGGGTAATGTTTCTAGTCCATTTCCAGCAGCAAAAGTCGAAAATCTGCATTCTGAGGCTCCTACTCGCCGAGTGCACGAACCTACTCGCCGAGTAGGATGAGTTTACTCATGAACTCGGCTAGTCCCCCCATAGACTCGGCGATTTCATCAGGCAGACAGCAAAAAATTCGACTTTTTTCACTATTTTGCATCAAGTATCAAACAAACAAGCCTAGGCTCTGATACCACTGTTGGGTTTGAGCATTCTAACACTTCCTAAGTGTACATGCAACCCTATTAAACCTTGGATCTATGTTTGTCTAAGATAAATGCAAAATATTATTTTCCAAGGTTTATAACCTATCTAGCATGGCATGGGGTACTTTTAACCATAAAAGAACTAGATGAATTACATACCTTTTGTTGATTGTTGATTCCTTGGAGTTTGAGAGCCAAGCACCAATAATGTGAATGCCTCAAATGGAAATCACAAATCACCACAAACTTGGAGGTATGAGAGAGTATACTAACTCTTGATTTTGGCCACCACACTTACACACACATTAAGGGTGTTTTTCATGCAACATAAGCTTGTTTATATAGTGTACATGGTTAGGGTGAAACCCTAATAACCCATGTCTTTTCCTCTTCCAAGGATCCATGGGTAAAAGCTCCATGGATCATCCATGGACTTCCATATAAGCTTAGCCCATTCCCAAATGAGTGTTAGCCCACACCATATAAATATAATAGCCCATGATTTAATTAGTCTTCCTTTTAATCACTAAATTAATTCATAATTAATTCAAGATTAAAACTAATTAAGTAACATGACTTTATATTAATATATTATAACTTATAATATATTAATAAATCGTAAGTATACAACTCTCATAAAATTATCCATAACTAGTTTGGGTGAAGTGCAACCCAAATGGACCATGCCGGGTCGGGTTAAGTATATACCAAATAAGTTATGGACTTAGACATCTTATCCAACAGGGATACGGTGGCCGGCGTAGGGTTTCCAACATATCAATCTTATCTCCATTAATGCAATGAATATCATTCCTATACCTCCATTCAGTTCACCTTCCTGACACACGCATCAAAGGTTCAAAATAACTTATTGGATAGAAAAAGAATAAGTGTATATATATATATATATATATATATATATATATATATATATATATATATATATATATATATATATATATATATATATATATATATATATATATATATATATATATATATATATATATATATATATATATATATATGGCGGAGAAGGGAACAGATCGTGGCAGGTGATAGGTTTTTAGAGAGACACGGAGAGGGAGAAAGTGCAGCAATTGCTTTACGGCCAAAGGAGGAGCCATATTTAGGGTTAGTAGAGATAACGGGGGAGAGAAGCTAGAGATTTTCTAGGGAATCATAGATCAAGAGTGTGTTATGTATAGGGAATGGGATTAGCCGATTAGAGGTCGGGATATATGGGATGGGTCCGAGATATTTGGGAAGGTGATCGAGATCGGGGGATTTAGGATTCAAATAATGTGTTACACCCCATTTGATTTGAATGAGTCCCATTTCCAAAATTAGGATAGGAATCGTGTCCTTAATTGGCGGCAATTATATTTTTCATTTTTTTAATAAAGATAACTTTTTTTTAATCGGTGTTGATGTTTATTAATAGAGTATAAAAAATTAATATTTTTGGTATAATTAGTTTTTTTGATAAAAATAAACTTAAATATTGAAAAAAACTAAGAAAATTAAGTGAGTTTTTTTCGAAAAAAAAAGTTCGTTTTTTATATATCATCATGGATCTCTATGGAAAAAGGACGAAAAATCGTGAACAACTTTGGAGTACTAAAACTTCGGGTAGTGTAATTAATAAACCATTGTAAAATAACAATGAACATTGATTTATTGTGATCATCCTCAATGCAACACAATATTCTTGAGGAATTGGCAGCCAAAATGCAAAGGAGATATCATATGTAAACCAAGATAACTCCTTATGACCAACAATCAAAATATAACTGCATCAAAGTACAATGCTTTATTAAGATAAAAACAAATTAAGAATAAGATATGAAAGGAAGATGCAATCATAAAAATTAAATACACATATACACAATATAATTTGAAAAGGCATTGTACTTTGAGATACAAAAACAAAAACATTTCAAAAACTCCTAGTTTCATTTCTTAAATAAAAAACCAAAAATTTTGAATTTCATGTGGTACTTTGAAATAGCAGGAGTTTGGCCATTCTGTTCCAAATCCCATGTCACCCTTTATAATAGAGTATTTTTCTATCAAAAAAACTAATTAAAAAAAACATGTTATGGATAAGGTGAGACTATCTTCAAAACTACTTCAAGTAGCCTAAAAAGGTAAAAAGAAAATTAAAAACCATATAAATATACTTAAAATGTAACAAAGAATAATGAAATGAAAATACCCCCCTAATTCTTGTAATTAGACTAAAACTAAAAACTGAAAATAGAAAGTACCTTTAATAAACAAATGAAAACACCTTACTATTTCTCCATGATGACATTTCTGAGGACATGGATGCCCGACCGATATACAGTTTTCCACTTCTGAAAGAAATGGAAAAAGATAAGGGCAATTTCGTATATTCACAAAAGAAAACATTTAATCAAATTGTATAATGCAATGTAGATTTCACTCCTTACGTTGGTTGCCACTTCCATGTGATCCCCAACCAGAAATCTAAGTGTATGGCAGGTTTTACTACGGAAATGATTTCCCCATGGTAGAAGGTTTATGCAATAATAATCACATGAAAAATTATCTCTTTTTAACAGCATTCATAAAATAGAATTGAATATAGGATTCAGATAAAAGAATAATCTATTTCTGTTAGTTGAATATACCAAACCCCAACTTCCATACCTGCTTCTTCCTGGTTCGTCCATAAGTAGCTTCTAGATTGTTTCACTTTAACCCAGATTGAGGGAAGACTTGCAAATAATCAACCAGAAATCTCATTTTTGGTAGCTATTTCTGAACATTTGAAACTTAAATCATCACCACACATACATAAAACTAAATAAAATTTGATGGATAAATGCTTATCAGTTCATAAATCACTAATGTCTCCTCATATTTAATACCATCTTCGATTCCAAACCAGCCACCACTACCTATTCTTAGTTGTCATGAGAGGATAAAGGAGAGAGACATAGCAAAATCATATTTGTGCTTTCCTTCCACATCATATATACAATCCGTTACAATGATAAAGTTATTGTTTTATTTTCTAATAAGGTGGCACCTATGAAATTCAATAAGTCAATAAGAAGCACCCACATATATAGCTTAAATATTGGAGGTAATGTTGCTAACTTATCTATAAGATATGTAGCCATTCCCTATTAGTAAAATATTTAGTGTAGTGTAAGCTTGTATGACGCCTGTCAGTGTATCCCTGGAATCAAATGCTCATAAATGAAATATTTATATCAATACTCATAGCATAATTTGTTAGTTCAATCATTTACATATCAAGAGAGTATTTAAATTCCAAGTAATAAAAAATGTAATAATGGTACAAAGAATAAAAAACATACATGTTGCTTGGATGCATACCAGAAGGTTGGGGCAGTTGAACGTCTTCAATTACAGGAAAACAATTCCACCTTAAAGAAACAATCACAAATACACCAAATCAATCGGAACACTAATAAACCCAAAAATACAAGTAAAACAAAAAACTTATATTGATGTATAAATACTAACGCATCAGGGGACTAACATCTAACTGGGTGAAGATTGATTAAGGATATTTTGCCTACATGAGGAGACGTCATGATAGTGCCTGCACAGTAACACAAAAGACCATAATGAAATCATATGAAGCAAAGAAACACTAATTTAGATATTCTTTGTAAATGAATATCTTTACAAATCAAAGAGATAAAAATTGTGTAGGAATAAAACATAATCATACCCAAGAATTGTTTTTTTATTGTAAAGATGTATAGAATGTCTTACTTGCGAAATCAAAATACAAAATCAACATGATATTAGAAGCAAAGAGGGGAAAAAGAAAAATAAAAAGAAGAGAATATATGAGTTTAATGTTTGGGGAGAAATTGCTTCTAGGGCTTACAGAGAGAGCAACTGTCTACAAAAATCATCGATATGAACCTGGAGAAGGTGGGGATTGATTGTGGTGGTGGCGCTTAGGGCTTTTTTTATGGAGAGAGATGAAGGAGCGCTGTCATTGGCTTGTACAGGTAGCCGAAGATGGAGTGGAGTATAGGTAATGGCTTGCGACAGTCTTCGATTAAAGGGGGTAAGGAGGAGAACGCTGATGGTTGAGTGTCTGGTGATGGCGGAGCTCATGGCGACTGTGGTATTAGGTGTGAGGTGGTGGAGACGATGGTTTACTGTGGTGGTGGAGACGATGGTTTGTTGTGGTGTTGGTCACCGATTATAGAGAAAGAGGAGAGTAGTGGCGGGGGTAAAGGCATAGATGGTGAATGGAGAATAGCAGAGTATATAAATGACCAGAGGTATAATATTATAACGCCGAAGAAAGGGTGAAACAGTGGGGAGGTTGTTGGACGGGATAGGGAATGCGATCCGGTGTCACTGATTTCCCTATCACCCTTGCTTAAAGAAAAGTGGAAGACAACGGTAGTGACCGAAATCGACGTCGGCTACTCCAATTTGAACGTACAATGGCAAAAATCAAAAACTTCAAAATAAGAACTACATCTTCCATAATCGACCTATAGAGCCACAATTAGGGCATGAAATAAAACCGGAAGATGCAAAATCGAGCTATGATCTGATGTGATTCCCTTCCATCTCCAATTCCTTGATTCACCTTCATGTCCAGCAACAAAACCATGAACGATGTAGAGTGATGTTAGCGTTAGGAGGTGACAAAGACACTTGAACCGAGGAAAACCCACAAAGCAAAAAAATTGGGGAACAACATCACTGATGGCAGCAGAGGACAGTGGAACGGTCGTCGATGGCAGCTGCTATGAGCATATTTGGCTTTCAAATTCAAAATGAAGGGACATATCTTGGGTGTCATCATTAGGGCGGAAGATGATGTGGTGGTTGTTAACGGATCAAGGAGATGAAGGAGGGTGGAGCTTTCGATTTTGGAGAGAAAAGATAAGAGAGAATGTAACTATAGTTCCTTGATTTATGTTTTGAATTGGTCATCACGATTAAGCAGAGAAAAAGTCAGGTCAAAGAGAACATAGTAGGTAATTAGGAAACCGATGAGTGAGAGAGGTAAAGATATGCATGGCTTTATTGTACATTCAGCTTAAAGTCTTGAACGTCTTAAATTTATTTTTAGAAATAGTAATGTTTGTATAATAATATAGTAAGATAATATATATATATATATATATATATATATATATATATATATATATATATATATATATATATATATATATATGGGGAAAATACAAATCTAGCCAAAATCCTTAATTACTTAACAAAAATTAGCCAAAAAAAACCACTTAGCCAAAAATAGCCCACAAAAGAGTAGTCAACTGTAGGTTGACTACTGTTTCGCCAAATCATCTACTGTTTCGTTTTTGTATAACTTTTTTTTTCATTTTTAGGATACAAAACCGTAGGTTTTTTAAAACCTACGGTTTCCTCTCGAAAACCTACGGTTTCCCCAAAACAGTAGTTAAAACCCCCAAAACAGTAGATTTAAAAAAAAAACATATTTTTTCATCCAAAACCGTAGCTACGGTTTGGGAAACCATAGGGTTTTAAAAAACCTACGGTTTTGTATCCTAAAAATGATTTTTTTTATACAAAACACGAAACAGTAGACGATTTGGCGAAACAGTAGACGAATATCGAAACCTACGGTTTCGTGGGCTATAATTGGACATTTACTAATTTTTGGCTATAAATTGTTAATGACTTCCTTAATTTTGCTAGATTAGTAATTGTCTATATATATATATATATATATATATATATATATATATATATATATATATATATATATATATATATATATATAATATAAAAAGGTCTATCTCTCTCACTCTCTCTCTCTCTAAGCATCCTAGAACACAGCCTCCATTGCTTCAATTTTTTCCGATGAGTCATGGCGAAGGAAGTTTCAATCAAGACAGAAGGCGAATTCCTTGTCATTCCCCTGAAATATGGAATTTCAAGAGATGAGATTGATACCAGTACAACACCAGAAAAGAAAAAAGTCAAATACCCCCCACGCTCATCTGCTTCTTCCCCAACCCACCTTCTTCTTCCCCATCCCACCTTCTAAAATATGTTCCCTCACCATAGTGTTTGAAAGAGATCCAATTACCGCAACAAAGGCGACGATCAATAACTTGAAGAAGGAATTACAAATACTTGTTAAATCGATTGTGGATAATCTTCATCAGATGAAGAAATTGGATTTGGATTTATAGATTGTATTGATAGAGTTGCTCAAACTTTGTAGAGTTGAAATATTTGAAATAAGGAATGAAACATCGATCATATGATAATACCAATTTTGATTCGTGTCCTCAAGAATTCAATTGTCCTCTTTCGAAAGAACTCATGAGAGACCCAATTATCATCACTTCATGAAAAGTAATTTCTTTTCTCAAGTCCTCATTTTTTTCTGATCGTTGTTGTTGATTTATGCTCTGTTCCCCGTAGAGAAATTAGGTATGGAATCTGATATGGGTTTGATGGGCTCGGGAAGGGGTTGCGAGACTACTGGTCCCGTTCCAACAATGACGTGGAGATGAGATATATTTGTTGTCTTCACCGGTAATTCCAAGGGTTATCTTATTGTTGTTTTCCTCTTGGGTTCTTTATTTATATTAAAGACTTCAATTTCAATTCTCAAATGGGTTTACATTAATTTCTTTAGACCTCCAAAGAACATCAAGAAATGTGGATCATGGGCACTTGTTACTGACTCCAAAAATGGAACTGGCAAAGCCTTTGCCTTTGAGTTAGCTAAAAAAGGACTTAACTTCATCTTGGTGGTCAACTACACCCATCCCAGAAGTAGCATCTGATTGTGGATCATTATACAATATTGACAGAAAATGCAATTGTAGTTTTTGTTTGGGTGAAGAGAAGAAACGTAAAATACAATTTGGTGTGTAGGATTTAGTTTGGGCAAAGAGATGCATACATAAGGTTGTGGTGTCGATAGTTAAAGCGCATAAGAAGTTAAAAAACTATTCCTTGGAAAAGCTTGTTGGTATTCTAAGGTCACACGAGGATGAAGTCACAAGTGAAGGAAAGGTTGTTTCTGGAATAGGTTCTTTGGATCTTGTAGCCAAGGGTAAGAAGATTACTAATGATGGTTCGGAGTTAGATCTCTCCGATTGTGAACTCTCAAAGGAAGAGTATTCTATCATGATGTCAATTAAATATTGGTAATTATATGTTGTATATCAATTAAAAAGAACGTGTATAAGAGGAATATATAGATAACACAATTACATTCTAGAACCTGAACTATAACTATGTTATTAATATCTGACTAATATTCACCCGCAAGCTAAGGTCGGGTAAGGACCTGTAGCTTTCATCGTAACCCTTCAAACCTCTGTGAAGATAACGGTTTAGTGAAAATATCAGTAATCTGATCATCAGTAGAGATAAATTGAAGTAAGAGTTTCTTCGCAGCAACCTTCTCTCTAACAAAGTGAAAATCAATCTCAACATGCTTCGTGCAAGCATGGAACACAGGATTGGCAGACAGATAAGTAGCACCAAGATTATCACACCATAAGATCAGTGATTTAGTAACCGGAATGCACAACTCTCGTAATAAGGTTTCAAGCCAGGTAACTTCAGTAACAGTATCAGCTAGGGCTTTGTATTCAGCCTCGGTGGATGACCGAGAGACAGTCTTTTGTTTCCTTGCTGACCAAGAAACTAAATTCGAACCAAGATATATAGCATAGCCCCCAGTGGATCGACGGTAATCCGGGCAACCAGCCCAATCAGCGTCTGAGAAAGCAGTAACCAGAGGAGATTGCGCATCTCCAAAAGCATGAATAGTAGTGTCAGGCGATGGTGTAAGAAGAAGACCAAAAGTACTGGTGCCCTTAAGATACCGAAGAATTCGTTTAACAACAGACCAATGATAGTAGTTGGAGAATGCATGAACTGACAGACTTTGTTGACTGCATAGGTGATGTCGGGTTTAGATAGGGTGACATATTGCAGAGCACCAACTACTTGACGATACCATACAGGATTCTCAAAGAGTGGGCTGTCACCAAGAGAGAGAGAAGCACCTGTAGTAAGAGGAGTACTTGTCGGCTTGGCATCGGTAAGACCTGCATGCTGTAAAATGTCCAAGACATATTGTTGTTGAGACAGGAAAAGACTAGTGCGATGATAAGCAACTTTGACACCAAGAAAATACGAGAGAGCTCCCATGTCTTGAAGAGAAAAAGTCCGACTTAGGCTGCTTACTATGTTATCAATAGCACCAGGGTTGTTACTTGTAATGATGATATCATCAACATAAACTAACATATAAATGTTTGTACTCGAATCTGAGAGTATAAAGAGGGAGGGGTCCGTATCAGACCCTTTAAAACCAAGAGCATGAAGAGCCCGAGATAGCCGATGAAACCAAGCACGTGGGGCCTGCTTAAGACCATACGTGGATTTATGTAGTAAGCAAACATGGTTGGGTTTGCATGGATCAACAAAGCCAGGAGGTTGGCTTAAATAGACAGTGTCATTAATATCACCATGAAGAAAGGCGTTTTTAACATCCAGCTGACGGAGGGGCCAGTTGTTGGACACAGCTAAGGATAGAACTACCCGGACAGTAGTAAACTTGACAACTGGGCTGAACGTCTCATGAAAATCAATATCGGGTTGCTGATGAAACCCCTTGGCTACGAGACGCGCCTTGTAACGTGTTACAGAACCAGCGTGGTCTCATTTAATTTTGTAAACCCATTTGCAGTCGACAATATTAAGACTGGGTGAGTGTGGCACAAGTGTCCATGTGCCATTGCGTAGTAGGGCTTCATATTCATCATCCATGGCTTTTTGCCAGTGAGGATGTTTAGCAGCAGCGGAGAAGGTTGTGGGTTCCTGTTCATGCTGGGTAGTAACATGAAAAGCATATGGCTCAAACCGAGTTGACTTTTTCGGGTTTGGACGAAGGTTAGAGGGTTGAACCCGAGTGGCAGGAGTGTTTGTAGAAGGAGCCCCAAGAGATAAAGTCGTGACAGGGTCTGTGGTGGTAGTGTTGCGCCGATTTCGACATGCATAGGTGAATAATGGTGGCTCCGAGGCAGCAACCGATACTGTTGGAGAAGGCATAACAGTCGTATTTACAGGTGAAACCGTAGCAGGGGTAGGAGAGGGTGTGGTAATCGGAGCTGTGGGTGGGGGTAACGGTGAAGGGGGTGGTGGTGGTATATCATGTAGTATGGAGGTCTCAGGAATAACAGGGAATGGGTAGGTGGATACGTAGGGGTTGGTTGTGGAGGGTGTAGGTGTAACTGGAGCTGGTACGAGAAAGGGGAAAAAATTCTCGTGAAAACGGACATGACGAGAGATATATACTTTATCCGTAGTGGGATCAAGACATCGGTACCCGTGGTGAGAGGAGATGTATCCAAGAAAGACACATGGAATTGACCTAAAATCCATTTTATGTGAATTGTATGCTCTAAGATGAGGAAAACATTGACACCCAAAAACTTTCAGAAAAGAGAAATCGGGTTGTCATTTAAAGAGATGCTCAAAGGATGATATACGAGAAGTGGTACGAGATGGCATGCGATTTATAAGATAGACTTCATTGTAAAAAGCAAAGTGCCAGTAAGTATTTGGAACACCAGATTGAGCAAGAAGAGTCAAACCAGTTTCAACCACATGACGATGGCGCCTATCAACCAGGCCATTCTGTTCACTCGTATGAGGGCAAGAGAGACGGTGAGTAATACTAAGAGAGTTGAAAAAGGGTGTTAATTTTCGAAATTCACCCCCAATCTGTTTGAACAGACTTAATTTTTGTAGAGAATTGACGTTCAGTGACGGTAAGAAATTGTTTAAACACTTCAAAAACATCAGATTTGCATGTAAGTGGAAATATCCACATAAAGCGAGAGAAATCATCAACACATAGCAAAAAGTAATTATGACCATCAACTGACGTCACAGGTGCAGGGACCCAAACATCGCACACAACAAGATCTTGGAAATTTTTACTATTAAAAGTAGAAGTAGACAAGTGAAGTTTAGATGATTTCCCAATATGACAAGAAGTGCAAAAAGAATCTGATATACTAGAAACACGAAGACAACATTTAGAACACATAAACTTTAAAAGTTGCGGATGAGGATGCCCAAGTCGTTGATGCCAAATGTTAGTCGATGCTTTTAGAGCGGTGAATGCAACTTTGGGAAGACTCTTAAACGACGGAAGATGGATAGAGTAGAGCCCATTGTTACTTGGACCCGTGAGGAGGGTAGTTTTGGTAGTATTGTCCTTCACAACAAAAAAGGAAGAGTGAAAATCAAAGAAAACATCATTATCTAACCAAAATTTTTGAACAGAGTGAAGGTTTTTTTGATTTCAGGAACATGAAGAATATTGGACAATGAAAAAGTTTTTGAGGGTGAATAAAAAGGAGTAGAACCAATATTAAGAATAGGTAAACCCATACCATTGCCAACGTGAAGAGCATCCTCCCCAAAATAGGGTGTGTGACTATCAATGGAGGAGAGATCATGAGAAACATGATTGTTGGAACTGGTGTCAGTGAGCCAAGTAGTAGTTTGAGATCGGTTTTCTGCAAAGTTAGCGGAGGGTTGTGGGCGGGAGTGGGTGGTGTTAGGGTCACGGTTAGGGCACTGGGACGGGATGTGACCAATACCACACCGGTTACACATGCCATACACGGTTTTTTGGGTGGAAGCCCATGGGAATTGACTCCTCGTACCTCCTGATGTGGGGTTATAGCTGCCTGACCACGACGATTGTTGGAGCCGCGACCACGAGAGGGTTGGTGGCGATTTGTATAGAAGGCTTGGGGTGAGGTGGTAGTCGGGTTAACTTGTATACCAAGCTGGGAAACAGACTGTTGAAGGGCTTGAAGGTCATCAGGTGATAGATTAGTGGTGATGGGAGTGGACTGGTTGGATGAAGTGGTAGTAAAAGCTTGGATAGGAGCAACCGTATGTGAGGTCTTCTTGACCATAAAGTCACGATCAACAAGAAGACCATGAAGATCTTGAAAGGAGGTAGGTGATTGTCGAGCAAGGAGAGTGGATTTGAGGTCGTAGTATTCCTCACGAAGGCCAGATATCACTAACATAACAAGGTCTTTCTCTTTGATGATTTCTCCAATATTTACCAATGCATCAGAGTATTCTTGAGCACGTAACAAGTAGGCAGAAGCGGTTTCATCGGCTTTCATCTCTAGTTTAAGAAGTTGGTTTTTGAGTGTGTATTCCCTGGAGGAAGATTGTGGTGCATAGGCTCGTTGTGAAGAGAGCCAAAGATCTCTTGATGTCGTTCCTTGTGCATGTGAGTAAGACGCCTCTAAAATTGAAGACAGGAGGAGCATGCGCACATGCGTAAGCCAGATGGCATGAGCAGGATTCGGTTGGGGTTCAGCTGATGTAGCTTTGTCTGCTCCGGGTAGGGTCGGGTTAAGACATGGGATAGATTCATCAATGTAACGAAAGAGATTGTTGGTGACAAGAAACTGGTGGATCATCGTTTTCCAGAAGCCATAGTTGGCAGGGGAGAGGGTAAAGGGAAACTTGTGAGAGTTGTGGGACGTTTTTTTCTATTGTAGAGAAGGCGATAATGGTTGACATGATGATCAGATTATGTTGATCGATCACCTGCTGAACAAAAAGGAAGAAAAAAAAGGCGGCAAGGATTGTAACCCTAGGGAGCCGATGATGACAGCTCTGATACCAAATTAAATATTGGTAATTGTATGTTGTATATCAATTAAAAGAACGTGTACAAGAGGAATATATAGATAACACAATTACATTCTAGACCCTGAACTATAACTATGATATTAATATCTGACTAATAGTGTCCAACCCTAAGAGGTTCGCAACGAAGAATTTCGGTCGCAACTAAAACCGAAACTGACAGGGTAGTTACAATTTTGTGAAGGTGAAGGATGAGAGTGCGAACAACACTCTAAAGGAAGAAGCGAATGTAACGACGTAAATTTTCAAACAATTTTTCATTTTTCAAACAACATGATTATCATTTAAACATTGTTAAATCTCATGTTCAACAAGTGTCATCAAATAAAACATATCCCAAGATCACAAATAAAATCCTCGGTCTGTGTGTACGGATCATGTCGGCGCCTTCCCGCGATCGTCACTAGTACCTGAAACACATAACACATAACACTGTAAGCATAAATGCTTAGTGAGTTCCCCAAAATACCACATACAGCACGTATTAGCCACTCGAGGCTATAACTCTGTGGACCCTTTGGTCCTAACTCTGTGGACCCTCTGGTCCTAACTCTGTGGACCTTCCGGCCCTAACTCTGTAAACTCTGAACAATACATAGCATAAATCACATAGAAATAATGCAGTGTATCACATCATATATATAGCATACAAGGTACTATGTCACACAACTCTAATTACCACTCTAGGTAAAGTATAGTGAGAAGACTCACCTCGGGTAACTCGGTAAATCTCGAACTCGGAAATATTGATCTAGCCTCCGCCTAATCACATAAAATAATTACTCTAATCAATACGACTCTCAAAGGCTAGGCTATTCCCTCTCTAAGTTTCTCTCAGGAGGGTAAAAGACCATTTTACCCCTCCATGGCTCAAAAGTCCAAACATTGACTGGACCTTAAAAGTCAACGAAAGTCAGCGGTCAACTTTGACCAGACTCGTCGAGTGCACATAGGTGACTCGACGAGTCCAAGCATGTCCTCTGGGTCTATCTAAACCTCACTCGACTCGCCGAGCGAACCTTCCACTCGACAAGTCACCACTGGTCATGAATCGCGGGTCAACCCGACTCGACTCGTCGAGTCCCCTTATGGACTCGGCGAGTTCCTTCCATGGCAACACTCAAACGACCTTCTGAGGTCAGATCTGCTTCACCAACTAGTAGATCTAACCTTCTAGCACTCAAAAGTCACGTAAAGGTTCGAACTTTAGGCCCATGCATCACACTATCATCTCTATATGCCAAAATAACCCTTAATATAATAACCTAGGCCCCAAAACTCATAAAGGATTGCATAAAGCTGAAGAATAGGGACTCTCTGGACCTCACAAGGTCCAGATCTGATAATATTGTCACCAGGGGACATCACACACACTAGATCTCTTACCAAAGTGAAGAGATGAAACCCTAGATTCATGAAATCTATTACTCAAAGGAAGATAGACATGAATCCTTACCTCCCACAGCTGCTCTGAACGAAATGATGGAAGATTTGAGTCCCACAAGTAAGCCTAGCTCGAAATCCTTCCTTTCCTTTGCTAAAACACACCAAAGAATGATGAATTAGCCCTCCTCTTGCACTACAAGCTTTCTCTCTGCTCTCTAGGGTTTCTTAGGGGAAGGTGGCCGCAATTGAGGCTATAAATGCCTTTAAATAGGTTCCAAACCCGGGAAATTAGGGTTTCTCTGCCCAGCACCTACTCGGCGAGTCCCTCCTCTGACTCGTCGATTCCATTCATTAAATCCATGCGACAATCTCGACTCGACTCGGCGAGTTGGTCCCTCAACTCGTCGAGTCCCTCCTTAAATCTCAAGATTAACATACACAATAATGTCCCTGAAAATCCGGATGTTACAATTCTCCCCCACTTGAATTAGATTTCGCCCTTGAAATCGCTCCTCCACAACATATAGATCTAATCCAATAACCAAACAGCACCAGCGAAAGGGTCTCATACCACACAACTATCTTCCTCTCTGGACACCTGAATCCAAACAGGAACTCCTCCCTGGAAAAGGACAGACCCATCTGCCACTACGCTACCCCTTCTGACTCTCAAGAATATGGAACTCTAGTAGCCTGACACACAACCATACCGCCTTCTCAAGATGTCACCACGTTATTCACTCCTCGAATAACAAACCCCGATAGTTCACTGCCCTTCTGATTCTCTAGTGGGGACCGATAAAACAAGTCCATGCCCAAAACTGGCTACCGATCACTCGTCCCAGACATGATAAACAATCCAGATCATATACCAAGGAACGGAAGGATCACAACACACCAGGGACTCATCCACTGTACTACAATCTCAACCCCTCTGAACAACGAACCCTCAACACCCTGTCCTCAGACACGAACAATGACCATGCTTGTTCAGAAGCGTCCTCCGACATCTGACAAACATAAACCTCAGCTCCCTTCTCAATACCCCTTTCAAGACTGAGCGCCAGGTCATCTCCCGACCCAGCAATTGAATCTCCAAAGGTTACCCATTGCGTGTACCAACACGCCTCACTGACTTCCTTATCAATGCAACTATCTCGGCTCTGAGTGACACACGAGTCACGAAGTTCGTTTCACCTCAAGCGAGTACGGAATTCGACTCGCTCTCGACCTCTGTCGTCTACTACTCATTAGTTCCATATGTTTCGCGGTTTTCTCATACCAACGAATTGACCCACTCCGGTCTAAGACACCAGATGGAACAATACCCCCTTCCAAATGAAGTGCATCTCTGAATCTGGAATCTCATTCCGTCTACTCAATACACCACTAGAATCGAACTCAACTCGAGAGTCTGATCCGGCATAGAATTGGAACCACTCGCCCCAACGAACCACTCAACTCATGACTCATGACCCGCAACTCATGCGTTCCTCACTTATCCACTTCCTTTTGGTTGCGACAACCATTACTCAATTTCAGAATATAACGACTCCCGACAAATATGGAGACCCCAGTCTCGCCCCTGGTTCGACCACCAGGCTCCCACAAAATCAAATATTAGGGCTACCCAAGCCCAAAACTCTTCTGCGCCATGCTCTGATCAGAGAGCACTTCGTCACAACATTCTCTTGCTGCCTAGCGGGTACCATGGCTCCCCGCAGTATCACAACGGCCTCTCACTGAACAGTGAGTACTACGGCTCCCTGCAGCATCACCACAACCCCTCACTGAATAGTGAGTACTACGGCTCCCCGTAGCATCACCACAACCTCTCACTGAATAGTGCGTACTACGGCTCCCCGTACCATCACCGCAACCTCTCACTGAATAGTGAGTACTACAGCTCCCCGTAGCATCACCGCAACCTCTCACTAAATAGTGAGTACTATGGCTCCCCGTAGCATCAGCGCAACCTCTCATTGAGTAATGAGTACTATGGCTCCCTGTAGCATCACCGCAATCTCTCAATGAATAGTGAGTACTACGGCTCCCCGCAGTATTACAACGGCCTCTTGCTGACTGGCAATTACTACGGCTTCCCGCAGTATCACCGCACTCTCTCGCACTAACTCATGGATGCTACAGCTCTCTGTAGTCTTACCGTGCTTTCTCTTACCACTCCACGATCTCATCCTCAAGTCGACGCCATCCTGCGTTCACTTACTCATGCTCTGCGGCCGATCGTAGATAGGTACACACACCCATCCCGACTATGCATCACTACTTCGGACGACCACCGCTGTGACAAAACTTCTTTTTCTCGCTGCTATTCACATTCTCAGATAATCCCGTTTGGTGTCAATTAGCTGAAGGGCCCCTACCGGAACCATAGACACTTATACACCACTCGACATCTCATAACTCAAGTCTCGAAATAATCCGAAACTTAGAACATTAAACTCGGATACCTCGGAATTACTCCATCTCCCAAACTGAAACACGGAGAAATCGCCAACGGCTCAGAACACGAAAATGACCCTCCGAAACTATTTCCTCTATTGCTCAAAAGCAAGCGAGATTACACATGCCGTCCCGGAAATTGGCTGCTCGATCATCTCTTACCCTTTCCAAAGAGCATAGAATAGTCCATTCATCGAACCAAAATCTCCCAACTACCGAAGTATCCCTATGAACCAACCACCTCAAAAAATTCTTATTTGCTACAAGGCCTCTGACCAACGGCCACCTGCCGTGCAGACACTCATCCTTTCTTGAACGCGGACAACATGCATTAACTCCCTCTGCAACTCATCTCGACCACCAATAACCCTGGTCTCGGGAATCCGCACCGCATGTCTCTATATCCAGTTCTCTAACCACTTTTGAACAAACCTCTGATCTCCTCAAAAAGTACCCGATTCTCCCCCACTCAGGGTTCGAACCATCACCAATTGGTTCACCAATAATCTATCCCACAGACTGTTTTTACCAGTAACATCGCACCTACTCTTGGAAGGTGATACACTATGCTCGATGATCTCCCCGATGGAGATCAAACAACTCCAAATACCCCGAATCTCAGATGGAATCCTCAGAAACTTCTCATCATGACTACCTCTAGTCATTCAGAATCTCGCACCATCCCACTACCGGACATCTCAACTGTCCAGTAGTAACCCTGACTCTCTGTCTGAAAATAATGAACTAACATACTCCTCATCCTCGACTCCTCAACTGACGTCCCATCACGTGAATTATCATAAGATCAGAGACCTCCTTTCCATACTCGATACCCATCATAGACACTAAGAGCCACCACTCCGATATACTCCTCTTGACCGTCCGTTGCTGCAGCTAACACATGTCCTACTATGCTCAAATAGGGTATATCCTGGTCCTTGACCGTCTCAGTTCCCGCTGACAACCTGCTCCTGCTATATCCTTATCTCGCGGCAGACATACTGCCCCAGATACTCCGATGAAAGATCGTAACCAAAGCCACCCCACAGGGCTCACCCCCAACCTCGGAAACCGAATATCTCAATACCTCTCCTGCTTCCCACTGGAACAGAAATAGCACCGCTCAGGTCACAGAAAATGACATTTCCACTATCGGCCGGTCACTCAGCCCAGACCGTATTCTCTCATAATGCACCATCCCTACTCATCCCTGAGTCTTGCGACCCCAACTAGCATCTCACCAACCATTCCCCGGAGCTAACTTGATTTCCCTTTCAAGGGATGCTCCACTAAAATTCATTCATCATGGCCCTCTGGCCCCATACTCTTCCACATCTGATCTCAGACTGTCCAATCACAACAGAATAACTGGCAGAGCCAGTAACACTAACCGCCACGGGTCATGGTACTCGAACCATGTGGCCACCTCTCGATCTGCTATGAATCATGGTACCTGAACCATGTTTTCTCTTCTCAATTCGCTACAATCATGGTACTCGAACCATGTTCTCTCTTCTCATTCTGCTATGGATCATGGTACTCGAACCATGCTACAAATCATGGTACTCGAACCATGAAATCACCTCTCGATCTGCTACAAATCATTGTACTCGAACCATGAAATCACCTCGCGATCTGCTACAAATCATGTTACTCGAACCATGAAATCACCTCTCGATCTGCTACAAATCATGGTACTCAAACCATGAAATCACCTCTCGATCTGCTACAAATCATGGTACTCGAACCATGAAATCACCTCGCGATCTGCTACAAATCATGGTACTCAAACCATGAAATCACCTCTCGATCTGCTACTTAAAATCTCCGAAATGTTCCCTGTATCGAGTGTGGGTCCTCTGCTTTCAGTAGTACGGGCCCATACTACCTGCCACATCTACCCATACTTTCTACACGGACCATCCCCAAGTTCCTAAGTAGCCGCTCAACCTTCTCGATCACCAATCCTGTCACGTGTGTTCGCTCCTCTGCAAAATGCTCTACTCTGTCAGCGTACTCATCTGACTAGGGTCACCCTTTCCTAGGTTCTCACACTTCTCCGCCATTAGCTGCTGAAGAACTCCTTATGATGCCAGCCATCTACCTCCTGAATATTGTCATATTCACTTAGTAGGTGACTCCCATTATCAAGAGTTCCACAAAGCACGAAGCAAGCAGCATTCGGGCATCGAATAATCTCTACCAACATGTAAAATAACTCTAGGTTATTACCCACTCGCTCTCCTCATACTCAAAGGATATCACCGAACTCAAGCAACTTTACCCCACGCGGGCATCTGACTACTCTCTCAGTAGACTCCTCAAATGCTCATCTAGGTATCTCGCCTAGATTACTCCTCTACTCAAATCCCTCTCTAAAAGGATTCCTTCTGGATACTCATACTCGAAGGTACATCACATATAACATCAACTCCTTGGCTAAGGCATCACATATCAGGCCACTCTAGTCCTAAAATATGAAATACCTAGCCTATCTCTAGCATGTATAGTATATCACATAATATCTCATAACACATAATGTAAGGGTATTTTGGGAAATCACCGTTCGGGCGCTGGCTGACCGTACACACTGCTCTGTTCTACTCATCTCAAAACCTTTTACTCTTTTTAGAAAAATTGTTTTATTGCGAAAAATTCCTCAAATCCTCAGTTTGAGTTCAGATACGCCCGAAGGTGCGTCCGAATCCCTCAAACCAAGGCTCTGATACCAACTTGTAACGACGTAAATTTTCAAACAATTTTTCATTTTTCAAACAACATGATTATCATTTAAACATTGTTAAATCTCATGTTCAACAATTGTCATCAAATAAAACATATCCCAAGATCACAAATAAAATCCTCGGTCTGTGTGTACGGATCATGTCGGCGCCTTCCCGCGATCGTCACTAGTACCTGAAACACATAACACATAACACTGTAAGCATAAATGCTTAGTGAGTTCCCCAAAATACCACATACAGCACGTATTAGCCACTCGAGGCTATAACTCTGTGGACCCTTTGGTCCTAACTCTGTGGACCCTCTGGTCCTAACTCTGTGGACCTTCCGGCCCTAACTCTGTAAACTCTGAACAATACATAGCATAAATCACATAGAAATAATGCAGTGTATCACATCATATATATAGCATACAAGGTACTCTGTCACACAACTCTAATTACCACTCTAGGTAAAGTATAGTGAGAAGACTCACCTCGGGTAACTCGGTAAATCTCGAACTCGGAAATATTGATCTAGCCTCCGCCTAATCACATAAAATAATTACTCTAATCAATACGACTCTCAAAGGCTAGGCTATTCCCTCTCTAAGTTTCTCTCAGGAGGGTAAAAGACCATTTTACCCCTCCATGGCTCAAAAGTCCAAACATTGACTCGACCCTAAAAGTCAACAAAAGTCAGCGGTCAACTTTGACCAGACTCGTCGAGTGCACATAGGTGACTCGGCGAGTCCAAGCATGTCCTCTGGGTCTATCTAAACCTCACTTGACTCGCCGAGCGAACCTTCCACTCGACGAGTCACCACTGGTCATGAATCGCGGGTCAACCCGAATCGACTCGTCGAGTCCCCTTATGGACTCGGCGAGTTCCTTCCATGGCAACACTCAAACGACCTTCTGAGATCAGATCTGCTTCACCAACTAGTAGATCTAACCTTCTAGCACTCAAAAGTCACGTAAAGGTTCGAACTTTAGGCCCATGCATCACACTATCATCTCTATATGCCAAAATAACCCTTAATATAATAACCTAGGCCCCAAAACTCATAAAGGATTGCATAAAGCTGAAGAATAGGGACTCTCTGGACCTCACAAGGTCCAGATCTGATAATATTGTCACCAGGGGACATCACACACACTAGATCTCTTACCAAAGTGAAGAGATGAAACCCTAGATTCATGAAATCTATTACTCAAAGGAAGATAGACATGAATCCTTACCTCCCACAGCTGCTCTGAACGAAATGATGGAAGATTTGAGTCCCACAAGTAAGCCTAGCTCGAAATCCTTCCTTTCCTTTGCTAAAACACACCAAAGAATGATGAATTAGCCCTCCTCTTGCACTACAAGCTTTCTCTATGCTCTCTAGGGTTTCTCAGGGGAAGGTGGCCGCAATTGAGGCTATAAATGCCTTTAAATAGGTTCCAAACCCGGGAAATTAGGGTTTCTCTGCCCAGCACCTACTCGGCGAGTCCCTCCTCTGACTCGTCGATTCCATTCATTAAATCCACGCGACAATCTCGACTCGACTCGGCGAGTTGGTCCCTCAACTCGTCGAGTCCCTCCTTAAATCTCAAGATTAACATACACAATAATGTCCCTGAAAATCCGGATGTTACAGCGATGAATGAAAAGAAGATTGTAGGGGACTCCGGCTATGACTGTAATTATTGTCATGGCAAAAATCATCTAGCAAGGGAGTGCATACTTAGAAGAATAAATGAGAAGAAAGAGGAATAGGACGATGAGGGTTATTTCCTCTGAAAGCTACAGGAAATCAAGAAGAAGAAAAATGTTGATGACACTAAACCTGCTTTAATTGTGCAGGAACAGGATGATGAGTTTGGTAGAGTCGAAGTGTGATCGACTGATTCTGAGGACGAAGAGGTTCGTAGGCCAACTCACGGGAGAAGCTTCGTGGTGAAAGATGATGTTTCGCAGTTTAGTAGAAGGTGCTTGATGGTGACCAATGACGTTTCGGATCTTAGAGGATACGCTACTGAAGGCGGCCGTGTCTTCGACAATTGTTTCGCTGCGAAACCCATCCCTGAGCATATCAGCGAGTGTGAGAAGGTGTTAAACAAGGTACACTTTATTCTTAAATCTCTAAATATTTCTGTGTCTCAATATGAAACTGAATTAGATGATCTAAAATATACAGTCTCTAGATTCAGTGAAAGTTTAAAAAGAACCCATTTGAATAATTCTAACTTAACCGATCAACTTGGCAGGGTTTCGAACAAAAGTGAAGAGAGGCGCATGTGGATTGAAAAGTTGGAGTTGGATTTGTCTAGGTCTAGGGATGAGTTGATTTATTTGCAAAGAGATAATTTGGGGCTTTTAAAACAGCGAAACATTTTTTATTTAATTGCTAAAAGACTTTATTTTAATATTACCCAGTTACATCTTGATTGTGAAATTGGAAAGAAAATTCATCAGATGATTTTGCCCTTTCTTGAATTGAAAGAGGACGAAATCGATGCAGATTGTTATATGTGCGAATCCATCGTCTCATCTGACGAAGTCTCGGATGCTTACAGAATAGGACTGGACAAAATTGAATCTTACATACAGTCCAAAGATCACAAAAATATGTTGAAACAACTTTTGGATGAAAATGACAAAGAGACAATTAAATCTGATATTGTACAGAAGTTTGACTCATTAAACACTAAGTTGAGTTCAGAAAATAAACTTGATGTTGAAAATACTTCTGAATTCGATGATGATAGTGATATGAGTGAAATCTTTGTGGAGGATGAGGTTGATTGCTCAGAATTTGCTAAAAGCGAACCTGAACCTGCAAAAGTCTTAATTTCTGAAAATTAAGTTGAATTTACACGTGTTTCTGAAAATAAATCAAAAGTTGTAAACGAAAAAGCAACTTTTTCCCAAAGGTTCAAACGGCTCCTAATCAGGTTTTCGCAACCAAGGGACTGAATAAAAATCAGACTGTAGAACTAACGTCCTTGGTCGAAGAAGACAGTAAAGATGGATGTGATGAATATTTCTGGTCAGCTCCTAATGATAATGCAGATGAAACCAAAGGTCTCCCTGAAATGACCTCTTGGAAAACGAAGCACAGATATGTAGCAGAACCGGTGAACAAAGTCAATTCAAGCTACGAAAAAGGGAGTCCAAGTGCAACCAAGAATGTTCCAAGTGATGCATCATCCGTACAGACCGAAACTCCCATTAGAAAGTCGAAATCTAGGGCTAATGTTCATAAATCCTCTGAGCAGTTCGCAGGTCAAAAACGTCAAAGAAATGCGAGATATAACAAAAATCTTAAGGAAATATATCATTTCTGGAGATCCAAAAATCCCAACTTCGTTTATCAAGAAAAATCATCCAATCCAAATGTGAAAGTCTCTTCACATGCGAATCCTAGATATTTTTCACGAACTCAGTCTCAGTCTCCACAGGGTTCAAAAGCTAAATTTTTTCAAAAACCTACCTTTTCCAAACAAGCGAAACGTATAGAGAAGTCAAAGTCTCACTTCTCTCCTAACAAAAGTGTTTCAATTATGCCAAGACATCGCAAGAAGTTAAGGGCAAAGGGAAGATAGTTTTGGAGCCTAAAATTCCATTTAAGAGGTCCGAGAAGAAAGTTGAGAAGAAAGTTGTCAAGCAACAAATCCAAAATAAACAAAAGAAAATATCCACAAAGGATAAGAACTTAAAAGATAATAGGATCACTGTTTTTCAAATTACAATGAAAGATAGCACCACATTGGTTAAAAGATCTTATTTAGTTGATGTTGCTATTACTTTTCCTATTTCTGTGAAAGCCTCACATGTACTCAAACAACTTTGGATTCCTAAATCTCTTTTTATTTTTGTAGGTGATTCGTAACGAGCAGTTTGACTATGAATGGTATATTGATAGTGGCTGCTCGCGTCACATGACAGGAAGAAAGGAAGAACTGCGAGAGTTCAGGGCATTAAAAGATGGTGGAAGAGTGAAATTTGGAAATAATTCACCTGGAGAAATAAAGGGATACGGAATGATCATGAATGGGGGATTTTCCATTCGCAAGTTCGCATATGTGGAAGGCTTACAACACAATATCGTAACTGTTTCTTAGTTGGTTGTTGGTACCGGATTGAAAGTTTCGTTTGATGATGATGAAGGGTTTTGATCATTCTAACACTCCTATGGTGTACATGCAACCCTAGAAACCTTGGATCTATGTTTGACTAAGATACATGCAAATAATTATTTTTCCAAGGTTCTTATCCTAACTAGCATGGCATGGGGTACTTGAATCAAATAAAGCTAGTAGAATTACTTACCTTGTAGTTGTAGTTGATTGCTTGGAGTTTTAGAGCCTAGCACCAATAGTGTGGATGCCTCAAATAGAAATCACAAATCACCACAAACTTGGAACTTTGAGAGAATAGTAATCACCTTCTTGAAATCGGCCCTCTTACTTTACTCACCACAACTCGTGTGATTTCAAGAACCAAAGCCTCCTTTATATAGTGTGGTGGATTAGGGTTACATTCATGTAAACCCTAATACCCATGTCTTTTCATTTCCATGAGATCCATGGGTTAAAGCTCCATGGAGTATCCATGGCTTTCCATGCAAGCCTAGCCCATTCCAAATAAGCATTAGCCCACACTATATAAATACAAGAGCCCATATTTAATTAGTCATACTTTTGATCTCTAAATTAATTCTAGATTAATTATAGATCAATACTAATTAAATAATATGATTTTATATTAATATATTAGGACTTATAATATATTAATAAATCATAACTTATACTATTCTCAATCGATTATCCATAAATTGTTCGGGTGAAGTGCAACCCAAATGGACCATGCCGGGTCGGGTCAAGTACATACCAAATATAGTTATGGACTTAGACACTATATCCAACAGTCTCCCACTTGGATAAGTCTAATAACTATAGTTGCAAGTATGACTTCAGGAACCGATCAGCAATCGTAGCTCTTTAAACTCTGTTGAACTATGAAGCGCCATTTTAGATAAGTGATCATATAATCCTCTGTTCTAGATATCAGCCGGACAAATACATGGAACATGGTCTTGCTTATTGTCCAGCATTTGTTTCCCGATTTCCGATTTGTTTGACATAGAACTTAACTGAACACATCAATTTAGTTCTGACCGGTCCTGGTACATAGGTCAAAACAAAATCATCGAGGGGCCCAGATATCGCTTCTAGTCCTAGAAGGAACAGATAAACTTCGACTCATATGTTTGCTCTACTACTTGTTGAATTACACACAAAAGCACGGTTTATAACATCGAGTTACCAATGCGTTTTCGTGCAATCAATGCATAACCAACTCATAGGCAACAAATCATATCTCTAGGTTTGAAGAGTTATATGATATTACTGTCTCACGATCACTCGAGATAAATTCCATGAAGTGATACAAGTGAGCGTGGGTTGAATCCAATACTCAGAACTTATGAGCACTCATGAGTGCTGTAGCCCCGCTTTGTCTAACATCTTAGACCTCTACAAGCCAACCCATGACAGTCTTGATTCATATCTACTTCCAACATATGACCGACTGTGGAGAGTTTGAATAATATGATATAAACCATAACATAATTATTCTGGAAGTCAAAACATGCAAAAAGAAATAATAGTAAACGATTGACAAGAGATAGCAACGCTTTACTCATAAATAATAGCTTTTATTTATCATCAAATGTCAATTACATTTTACAAATTTCAAGATTATCTAACTACTAAAACTAATATCATCCTTCAGCCCTATGCTCCGAGCATGTTGGAGATGCTTAGCCCGAGTCAGTCCCTTCGTGAGGGGATCTGCTGGGTTCTCATCCGATGATACCCTCTTTGCCACGAGGATTCCTTCTTCTATTCGATGTCTGATGAAGTGATATTTTCTGTCAATGTGTCTGGATCTCCCATGATCTCTTGGTTCCTTGGCTAAGGCAACCGCACTATTGCTGTCACAGAAAATCTCCATTGGCTCCTTTATAGCTGGTACAACTCCAAGGTCTCCGATGAAGTTCTTTAGCCATATAGCCTCCTTTGCTGCCTCGCTTGCTGCTATATACTCTGATTCACAAGTGGAATCAGCCACTGTCTCCTGCTTGGAACTTTTCCAAGTAATTGCCCCTCCGTTTAGAGTAAAGACCCAGCCCGACTGAGAGCGGAAATTATCCCTGTCAGTCTGAAAGCTAGCATCACTGTACCCTACAACTCTCAAGTCCTCACTGCCACCGAGGGTAAGGACCCAGTCCTTAGTCCTCCGTAGGTACTTGAGGATATTCTTTACCGCAGTCCAGTGTGCCTTGCCAGGGTTCCCCTGATACCTGCTAACCATGCTCAAAGCAAAGGCTACATCAGGTCGAGTACACGTCATAGCATACATGATCGATCCTACAGCTGAAGCATAAGGTATTCGACTCATTTCTGCTATCTCAGCCTCAGTACTAGGGCTTTGTGTCTTACTCAATATGGCGTTACTCTGGATGGGTAACTCTCCTTTCTTAGAGTTATGCATGTTGAACCTTTTCAACACTTTGTCCACATAGGTGCTTTAACTAAGTCCAATTAGTCTTTTACTCCTGTTTCTCAAAATCCTTATCCCTAGGATATAGGCAGCTTCTCCAAGGTCCTTCATAGCGAAACACTTCCCAAGCCAGGACTTTACCTCCTGCAGGGTTGGGATGTCATTTCCTATGAGTAGTATGTCATCCACATACAGTACCAAAAAGCTGACTATACTCCCACTAGCCTTGATATAGACACAAGATTCATCTTCACTCCTTGAAAAGCCAAATTCTTTGACTTTCTCATCAAAGCAAAGATTCCATCTGCGAGGTGCCTGTTTTAATCCATAAATGGATTTCTCGAGCTTACACACTCTAATGGGGTACTCTGTACTGACAAAACCCTCTGGCTGAACCATGTAAACATCTTCAGCCAAGTTTCCATTAAGGAAAGCGGTTTTGACATCCATTTGCCATATTTCATAATCATGAAATGCAGCAATGGCTAACAGAACCCTAATATACTTAATCTTGGCCACTGGTGAAAAAGTCTCATCATAATCAACTCCCGGAGTTTGAGAATAACCCTTTGCAACCAGTCGTGCCTTATAAGTGTGTACATTACCATCCATGTCGGTCTTCTTCTTGAAGATCCATTTGCACCCAACTATCTTACGATCAGGTACATTGTCAACCAAGTTCCAAACTTGATTGTCATACATGGACTGTATCTCGCTATCCATAGCCTCTTTCCATTTAGCAACCTCAGGGCCTGCCACGGCTTCCGTGTAGCTGTTAGGCTCATCCATATTTACCAGTGTGTTATCACTGATAAGTGTCTCACCTTCTGCAGTAATATGAAAACCATAATAATGCTCAGGTGCATTCCTAACTCTGGTGGAACGCCTCAGAGGTATAGATTCTTCAGTCGGCTCAACAGGAGTTTTCTCCTCAGGTTGAGGGCTAGGGTTTGAGGTTCCTTCACCACTTGACTCTTGAATTTCCTCAAGGTCAATTTGCCTCCCACTGTCTCCTTGGCTCATGAATTCTCTCTCTCAAAAGAATCCTCTTCTTGCTACAAAGACCACATTATCACTGGGTCTGTAGAAGATGTAACCAAAGGATTTCTGTGGGTAGCCGATGAAAATACACCTTTCGCTTCGGGGTTCGAGCTTATCGTGAGTCTCGCGTCTCATGAAAGCCTCGCAACCCCAAATCTTGATGTGGTCTAGATTGGGAACTTTTCCAGTCCACCCCTCGTGAGGTGTGTTGGCAACGTTCTTTGTAGGGACTAGATTAAGGATATGGGCGGCAGTCTCTAAGGCATACCCCCAAAATGAGATTGGTAGCGAAGCTCGACTCCTCATGGAACGAACCATGTCCAACCAGTCTCTAAGGCATCCTTTGTGGCGGTTTTGAAGGGTCCACATACATCAGTATGTATAATGTCCAACAAACCCTCACCCCTTTCACAAGTGCCAATGAAGGGTGATTTTGTCATTTTCCCAAGCAAACAAGATCCACAACTATCATCTGACTTTAGGTCAAATGACTGCAGGACTCCATCCTTTTGGAGTTGGCATATGTGTTTCTTGCTTACATGTCCAAGACGACAATGCCACAATGATGCTTTATCCAAGCTAGTGGAGGAATCAATACACAACACATTATTTCCTAGGTTATCTACAACCGACACAGTTTCATACACACCATCACAAGGTAATGCTTTAAAATAAAGAACATTATTAAAGAAAGCATTAATACCACCACATTCATTATCAAACGAAAAGGTAAACCCTTGTTTGTACAAACCATGAAAAGAAATAATATTCCTCGCCATTTCAGACGAGTAAACACATTTATTCAAATCTAACTTTAACCCACTACTTAGCAACAAAGTATAAACTCCAATCTTGGTAACAGGTGAAGCCTTCCTATTCCCCATGATTAAGTTTATCTTCCCGTGCTCCACATCCTCACTTCTTCTTAGGCCCTGCAAATCACAACATATGTGAATACCACAATCTGTATCAAGGACTCAAGAGTTAGAATATGGTGAGTTATTAGACAATATAGTGTAAATACCTGCATGGGATGGTTTCACTTTCTGATCCTTGACATCCTGCAAGTACTTTGGGCAGTTTCGCTTCCAGTGCCCCTTATTCTGGCAATAGAAGCAATCAGCATCCTTAGGGATGGCAGAAGGAGTAGCAGAACCACCTTTGGTTCCACTTGATGAGGAGTCATCAAGAGACTTTCCCTTGGTACCCTTCGAACGGGTCTTCCTCTTCTTCCCTTTGCCTTGCCCGATAGCCAAAACAGGGGTAGCTGTAGGAGTAGGAGTAGTAACAACCGACTTACCTTTAAAACCACTTTCGGCGGTCTTCAGAAGTCCTTGAAGCTTGCTGAGTGTAACTTCCTCCTTGTTCATGCGGTATGTCATGCGGAATTGATCATAAGACGAGGGTAGGGAGTGCAAAATGATGTCAATTGCCAACTCCTCAGGGAAGTTCACATTCAATTTCTGCAAACGGTCCACATACCTCTGTATTTTCTGCATGTGGCCCGTGATGGGTTCACCATCCTTCATTCGGGTTGTTATCATGGAGGAGATTATGTCATACCGCTCTTGACGAGCACTCTGATGGTACCTTTCCATCAAGTCCTGGTGCATCTCAAAAGGGTAATAGTCCTCATAGGACTTTTGGAGCTCGGCTGTCATCGTGGCCATCATGATGAATGCCACTTTGGTGGCATCTCTCTCATGTGTCCTGTATTCATCGATCTCCTCAGGAGTAGCAGTAGACTCATCGAGTTCCTTAAGCTCCTTGTCGAGGACATATTCCTTGTCCTCGTAACGAGTGACCATCCTGATGTTCCGGATCCAATCCATAAAGTTGGAACCATCGAAGATGACTCTCCCACAAAGGTTCATGAGAGAGAAGGACCCGGTAGAGTTAGAACCCTAAGCATTGTTGGAAGACATCTGAAAAGAAGAAAGACAAGTTTAGATTAGATATATAGAGTCCTTAATAAGACACCCAAATGTAATATTAAGGCTAGGACCCAACACAATATATTATAACTTAGAAGAGGGATGTCGTAATCTAAGCTATAACATATTTGAAGGTAGGTGAATGACGATTCACCAATTTCCACCATGAAAACGAAATGAATTATTAGGTTTAATTGGTTTTGAAATTCCTACATTCTTTTGAGATTCGTTGAACTTTTCAATGGCATGTTTCAATCTAGATTGTGCCCTTCAAGTTTTGTGACTGGGATGCCGAGGATCACAAAACAAGGTGTGAATAACCATGAAAATTCACTTGGTACCCTTAATATTACCACCTAATCAATGTGCCGGTTAACCACACGCGCTCCACCGATCTATGATAAACATTAAGTCACCCTTTGTTATCCTTACTAGTCCAAGTTAGTGTGCCGGTTAACCACACACGCTCCACCAACGACTTGGTAAGGTACAAAGTGTGAATTTCATGGGTTAGCACCATTTTCACATTTTCCTAAAGTAACTAATATTGGGAATTTATAAAAACATTTAGTTACTTTATAATAATCATTATACTTTTAATGAGAATTAAAGTCATTGTCCTACCCGTTCGGCTAACGACCCTCCACCAGTCAAGGAAGCGGTGGGTGAGAGTGGACACCCATTAAGCTACCATTTTATAGGCAACAAACTTATATCCCCCTTATAGACCGGCTTCGTGAATGAGGCCTACTAACGGTAAAATGACTTGATCTTATACATATATATAAATATTAACCATTAATCTTATAATAGTATAAAGGTTGAATTTTAACTTTTAAAATCCTAAGGGTTGGAATTAAAGTGTGTGTGTGTCTTTACAAATTCCAAAACATGAGGGAAAGTTTTGAAACTATTTAAAACCTTTCATTTCATAACTTATGAGTTAATGGTTCATAAAAGTGAAGACTCTTCATTTTTATGTAACTTATGTGTTTTAAATGTACATTAAAAGAAAGTGACCTTTGGAAATCCATAACTTGAGGACAAATTATGGATTCCATTAAAACACATAATTGATCAAGAATTAATCATTAAACTATTTAGCAAGTAATTCCTATGATCTAACAATAACTCATAAGAACATGAATATCATATCAAAACTTCAAGAATCATACGAACACATATAAAACATGGAATTTTGATATTAGCCATTGTAAATGGAATGCCATAACCATTACACCATCTAAAACAAGTTTTAAAACACCAAAACAGTTTAGGGTAATGTTTCTAGTCCATTTCTAGCAGCAAAAGTCGAAAAACTGCAGTTAGAGCCTCCTACTCGTCGAGTGCATGAACCTACTCGACGAGTAGGATGAGTTTGCACTTGGACTCGACGAGTCCACTGTCCAGACAGCTCAATTTTTCGATTTTTCAACAGTTTGCATCAAGTATTCAAGAAAACAATCCTAGGTTCTGATACCACTGTTGGGTTTTGAGCATCCTAACACTCCTATAGTGTACATGCAACCCTAAAAACCTTGGATCTATGTTTTACTATGAATACATGCAAATTTGTTTTTCCAAGGTTCATAACCTATCTAGCATGGCATGGGGAACTTTAAACATAAAAGCTAGAAGAATTACATACCTTTCAATAGTGAGATGATTCCTTGGAGTTTGAGAGCCAAGAACCAATAATGTGGATGCCTCAAATGGAAATCACAAATCACCACAAACTTGGAAAAACTATGAGAGTGTATGTTTACTTGTAGAAATCGGCCACCTTCATACACACACACAACTAGTACCATTTCAAGCATCATAAGCTCCTTTATATAGTGTGGAGGATTAGGGTTACATCCATGTAAACCCTAATACCCATGACTCTTCCTTTCCAAGGATCCATGGGTTAAAAGCTCCATGGACAATCCATGGACTCCCATGCATGCCAAGCCCATTCCAAATGAGTATTAGCCCATACTTATATAAATACAAGAGCCCATTTTTAATTAGTCACCTTTTTGATCACCAAATTAATTCTAAATTAATTTATGATCAATACTCATTTAAATAATATGATTTCATATTAATATATTATAACTTATAATATATTAACAAATCCTAAACATACAATTCTCAAAGGTTTAACCATACAAATAGTTCGGGTGAAGTGCAACCCAAATGGACCATGCCGGGTCGGGTCAAGTATCTACCAAATAAAGTTATGGACTTAGACACCTTATCCAACAAAACCTTCATCTTTCTCTCCAATATAGCCACCGTCCTCTCAACATAATTCAGGTGCTCATCGATCCGAATATCATCCAAGGAAACCACGACCTCATCGTCCAAAACACACTTCCGCAACTGCGAAACATGGAAAGTGTTCTGGATCTGACTGAGCTCACTCGATAAATCCAACCGGTAGGCCACTCTGCCTACCCTGGCTATCACACGAAACAATCCAATATACCGAGGACCCAATTTCCCCCTCTTCCTGAAGCATATCACACCCTTCCAAGGTGAGACCTTCAGTAATACCCTATCGCCGACCTGAAATTCTAACTCTGATCGGCGCCGGTCGACATAACTCGTATGCCGACTCTGAGCTGTCTTCAGTCTCTACCTGATCTGCTGAATAAGCTCTATGGTCTGAAGAACTACTTTGGTCCTTCCCATGACCCTGTTACCAACCTCTCCCCAAAATACTGGGGTACGACATCTCCGACCATACTAGAACTTAAAAGGTGGGGCACCAATGTTGGAGTGATAATTGTTGTTGTAGGAAAACGCCACAAGGGGTAGATAGGAATCCCAACTCTATGACACAAGCCCACAAAATATCCTCAAGGGTTTGGATGGTCCGCTCACTATGACCGTCGGTCTGCGAATGATAAGTAGTGTTGAAATGTAGCCTCGTGCCCAGTTCCTCGTGGAACTTTTGCCAAAATCAGGAAGTGAACCGAACATCTCGGTCTAAAGCAATAGAGACCCAAACCCCATGACAAGCAACAATCTCCCGGACATATACATCGGCCAAATTTTGGGCCAAAGAGCTCTCCCGAATGGCCAAAAAGTGGGCACTCTTGGTCAATCGATCCACGATGACCTATATAGCATCAAAACCGACCACCAATAACTCAATCTCAAATTCCGGTACATCTTGACGACCCCTGAGTGTATAGAAAATCAAGACTTATGAGCCTCCTCCAACACTATCTGGCTGATTCCACCAGAATCTGGAACCCAAACCAGACTGCACCAGGTCAACAACCCTGACTATCGGTGACAAACTTGTCGATATCGCCCCTGATCCTTTCCTGTTTCCAGTTCTCCTTCCTAACTCCTCTACTTGGGCCTCTCTGATCAAACCCAAAAAAGAAGAATCAATGGATATCCTCATACAAATCTCTCCAACTGAAGATCCAGCCGACTTGCGGCTCAAGGCATCCGCTACCACATTCACTTTACCCGGATGGTAAAGGATCTCGCAGTCATAATCCTTGCCCACGTACAGCCACATGCACTGCCTCATGTTTAGGTTTGGTTGGTCCATAAGATATCGCAAGCTCTTGTAATCCGTGTAAACGATACAACAGACCATATAAAGATAATGTCATCAAATCTTGAGGGCAAACACCACTGCCCCCAACTATGGGTCATGAGTAGGATACCGCGCCTCAAGTGGCTTCAGCTGCCGAGAAGCATAAGTAATCACTCGCCCTATTTACATAAGGACCGTCCCCAAACCAGTAATGGATGCATCACAAAATACCATGAAATCCTCAACACCCTATGGAAGGGTCAACACCGAGGCCTCACATAACCTTTGTCGCAGCGTCTCAAAAATAACATGTTGCTTTGGGCCCCACCAGAAATCCACTCCCTTCCTCGTCAGACGAGTGAGGGGTACTGTGATCTTGTAGAAATCTAGGATGAATCTCCTATAGTATCCCTCCACACACAAGAAACTCCTGATCTCTAAGGGAGACTTCAGAACCTCCTACTGCATCACATCCTCGATCTTGGTTGGATCGACCAAAATTTTGTCTTGGTTAACGAGATGTCCTAGGAAATGGACCTCTCGTAACCAAAATCATACTTCGAGAACTTGGCATACAGCCGTTCCCACCTCAATACTCCCAAAAGCCCTCGAAGGTGCTCCTCGTGTTGCTCTCTGGTCTTGGAATACACCAAGATATCATCAATGAACACAATAACAGATCGGTCGAGCATCAGCCTGCACACCCGATTCATCAAATCCATACACATTGCAGGCGCATTGGGGAGCCCCAATGGCACCACCACGAACTCGTAATGCCCATAACGAGTCCGAAACGCGGTCTTCTCCACGTCCTCCTCTCTCACCCTCACCTGATGATACCTCGACCTCAAGTCGATCTTGGAGAACCAAGATGCACCCTACGGATAATCAAAGAGGTCATCAATCTGCGGAAGGGGATAATGGTTCTTCACCATTAACTTGTTCAACTCCCAGTAATCAATGCACATCCGATGTGAACCATGCTTCTTCTTGACGAACATTATCGGCACTCCCTACGACGAACTGCTCGGTCTGATAAGTTGCTTTCCTAATAGCTCCTGAAGATGAGAGGACGACTCTTGTATCTAGGGTGGTGCCAAACGGTATGACGCCTTGGCAATTGGAGCCGCACCTGACACTAGGTCAATCTTGAACTTAACGTGCCTCTCGGGACGCACACTGGGCAACTCCTCTGGAAATACATCAACAAACTCCCTAACAACTGGTACATCTGAAGCCGAAGTCTGCTCCCCCACCCGAGTATCAACCACATAGGCAAGATAACCCGCACACCCATGCTGAATATACTACCAAGCCCTAGATGCTGAACAAAACGCTGAACCAACCCTGGTACCCTCTCCATAGATAACTAGTTCTCCCCCACTTGGAGTTCGATTTACTACTCGCTGGCCCTCACAGCCTATCATAACATCAAACTTGCTTAGCCAATCCATCCCTACTATCACACACACATCCCCCTATGCGGATAGGGATCTTATCAATTGGATAAGGCACCCCAAAGATCTCCAATACACAACCCTGATACACTTTGGATGCAGAAACCCCGTGTTCGTTGGCGATAGAAACCCGCAACAGACACTTTAACTCTCCAATAGGCATATCAAACTCCCTATTGAACGTCTGAGATAAAAAAAAAGACCGACTCACACCCGAGTCAAAAAGCATAAGAGTAGGCAAAGAATTCACTAGGAAGGTACCTAACAAAATCATAATTATAAGCATACCATAACATAATCGACAGGACAATAAATAGAAACATACCCATCACGAAGTCTAGCACCGCCCTGGCCTCCTCCACCATGAGCCGAAAAGCATGACCTCGAGCCCTCGGGGGCTTCGCCCTGCCCTGGCTCCCATCAGTGATCCTCAGAGTAGTCGGATCTGGAGCCTGTGTTGGTCTAGAAGCAAGCAAGGGACAACTGGCCTTCATATGGACCACCTGATCACAATGATAGCAAATCTTGGTACTGGGTACTGGATCCTGCTGACGGCAGTCCCTCGCAATGTGGCCATGCCTGCCACATTTGTGCAATCCAGAAGAAGATCGGAAAGCACCATCTTGAACCTTCTTGTTCTTCCCACAAGTATAGACCCTCTGACTCCCATATCTCATATTAACAACCTTGAACTTCTTCGCCGCAGGTTGTGACTACGCATGCACCTGTCTCTGCTCCCTTGTCTGGAGCTCCATCTTGATCTCCCTCCGCCTAGCGGCCTCCTGCAAATCCACCAGTGAACCATAACGCTATGTACACACAAACTGGCGGATGTCATTCTTGAGCATGCTCAAGTACTGGGTCATCTAAGCTTGCTCAGAAGTAGCAAACTTAGGGAAAAACATGGCTCTCTCTGTAAACATCTTGGTGATCTCCGTCACCGACTCGGTCCCCTGTCTCAGATCTAAGTACTCTTGGTCCAACCTCTCCTGCTGCACCAATGGAACATATATCGTGCGGAACATCTCAGAGAACTGCTACCATGATACTACAACTCACTACTCTGGGATGTATGAACTAGCAACCAGCCTCCACCAATCCTTCGCTCCAGACCAAAGAAGGTTCAGAGCGCACTTGACCTTCTAGTCAGCTGGGCAAGAGAAATTAAAGAAACATCCCTTAACATACGACAACCACCTCATGGCAATGATCGGATCTTGAACCCCGTAAAACACTAGGGGCTTCGTGTTGTCGAAGTCCCGGTACTTGAAAGCTCTCCCAGCGTCAATCCCTGCCGCAGCGACGGTCGCAGTAGCTGCATCAGCGGTAGTATCAGAAAGTACAGCATATCGGTCATCGAAGAACTCCATCATAGCGGTCTTTATAGATCACAACAACTTTGGTATCTACTCCCGGACAATCAAAACAACCTCCTCACGAATGATCTCCCTAACCCGGTCCTCGGTCAATCCTGGCCCGTCCTGGCCACCTGCTCCGGCTCCTGACTCAAATTGTCTCGTAACCACCATACTGAAAATAAAACAGGGAGATATCAGATAAACCACATACCATGCTATAGGAACTATTCCCCAACAAAACCCTAGGGGCTGTGACTTATCTGTTACGCGTACGTGTCCTGTGATTCCAGTAGTACGGGCCCATATTACCTTCCGTACCTACCCGTATTTGTCTCAGGGGATCATCACAACGACCCATAGCAACACTCACTAGAATACGCATACACCCTATTCTCACTTCCTAGAGACAGGCTAGACATCCCTCGACTGGTCGGCTGACCCCACATAACCCATCCATAAAACTTCTACCAACCCCATAACACTCGTGTATATTAATCATACACAATAATGGATCCTATAGACAATCGAATACTTGATTCTACCCTAAGACCACAACCAAACAAGGAACATGAAATAAGGCTAAATCAAACATTCTCAGGCTATAAAATCTTAGTTATGTACAATTTTGATGCATACACTAAGAAACTACAGTAATGATATCAATTTCATATAAAGAAGAACCCTAGGTTAGCAGGCATCATAAAATCAGACAATTTTATCATGCAATTCCTAAAGATCCCTATCCTAGCATAGCACAGTATCAAATAACAGTGTGGTAACTTGGGGTTTACTTACTGGCTCCGACTGATCGTACACATCGTACACATCACATCCCTTCTTGATTATTATTATTATTATTATTATTATTATTATTATTATTATTATTATTATTATTATTATTATTATTATTATTATTATTATTATTATTATTTTAAAACAATTTTGAAAATCATTTTTAAAATCTTTGTAGTTCCTTAGTTTGAGACTAGATTCACATAGGTGTTCCTCCAATTCGCTCAAACCAAGGCTCTGATACCAACTTGTAACATCTCGAAAATCACAACCAAATTAAACTTTTCAAATCAACCCATTTACTAATAAAAGTGTCTACAAAACCATTGTTTTCAAATCATTGTTCAAAATTGATTTTCCCAAGATCAACAACATAAAATTAGGATGTATACGGTCAAGCCTTTGCCTTCCCACGATCCTTAGAAGTACCTGAAACCATAACCAAAAACTGTAAGCCAACGCTTAGTGAGTTCCCCCAAAGTACCCCCACACAAAACACACATCATAAACGAACAAGCATGTTGGGTCCAATCAGTCATTGGACTGGAAAACCCACAAGTCCACAGCCATCGGGCTGGATTACCCCCTCCTGGCCAGATCAGTCATCGGAATCGACTGCCAATATACAATAGGTCCACTCAGTCAACAAACTGGAATACCAATATACAGCGGGCCCACTCAGTCATCAGACTGGAATACCCTCGGGTCCACTCAGTCATCGTACTGGAATACCCCCGGTCTGTTAAATCACTTACAAAGCAGTAAAGTCTCAACCCAACACAATATGTCGACATATAAAATAAAAAAACATAATTAATAGACAGATAATCATGCTGTCAGAAATCACATGTAATCCTACAGATCTACCGCTCTACGCATATCAACAACTAGCATATAATTGATGGGTTTTGAGCATTCTAACACTCCTATGGTGTACATGCAACCCTAGAAACCTTGGATCTATGTTTGACTAAGATACATGCAAATAATTATTTTTCCAAGGTTCTTATCCTAACTAGCATGGAATGGGATACTTGAATCAAATAAACCTAGTAGAATTACTTACCTTGTAGTAGTAGTTGATTGCTTGGAGTTTGAGAGCCTAGCACCAATAATGTGGATGCCTCAAATGGAAGTCACAAATCACCACAAACTTAGAAACTTGAGAGAATAGTCACAAACTTCTTGAAATCGGCCCTCTTGGTTTACACACATCAACTCGTGCAATTTCAAAAACCAAAGCCTCCTTTATATAGTGTGGTGGATTAAGGTTACATCCATGTAAACCCTAATACCCATGTCTTTTCATTTCCATGAGATCCATGGGTTAAAGCTCCATGGAGTATCCATGGCTTTCCATGCAAGCCTAGCCCATTCCAAATAAGCATTAGCCCACACTATATAAATACAAGAGCCCATATTTAATTAGTCATACTTTTGATCTCTAAATTAATTCTAAATTAATTATAGATCAATACTAATTAAATAATATGATTTTATATTTATATATTAGGACTTATAATATATTAATAAATCATAACTTATACTATTCTCAAACGATTATCCATAAATTGTTCGGGTGAAGTGCAACCCAAATGGACCATGCCGGGTCGGGTCAATTACATACCAAATATAGTTATGGACTTAGACACTATATCCAATAGTCTCCCACTTGGATAAGTCTAATAACTATAGTTGCAAGTATGACTTCAGGAACCGATCAGCAATCGTAGCTCTTTAAACTCTGTTGAACTATGAAGCGCCATTTTAGATAAGTGATCATATAATCCTCTGTTCTAGATATCAGCCGGATAAATACATGGAACATGGTCTTGCTTATTGTCCAGCATTTGTTTCCCGATTTCCGATTTGTTTGACATAGAACTTAACTGAACACATCAATTTAGTTCTGACCGGTCCTGGTACATAGGTCAAAACAAAATCATCGAGGGGCCCAGATATCGCTTCTAGTCCTAGAAGGAACAGATAAACTTCGACTCATATGTTTGCTCTACTACTTGTTGAATTACACACAAAAGCACGGTTTATAACATCGAGTTACCAATGCGTTTTCGTGCAATCAATGCATAACCAACTCATAGGCAACAAATCATATCTCTAGGTTTGAAGAGTTATATGATATTACCGTCTCACGATCACTCGAGATATATTCCATGAAGTGATACAAGTGAGCGTGGGATGAATCCAATACTCAGAACTTATGAGCACTCATGAGTGCTGTAGCCCCGCTTTGTCTAACATCTTAGACCTCTACAAGCCAACCCATGACAGTCTTGATTCATATCTACTTCCAACATATGACCGACTGTGGAGAGTTTGAATAATATGATATAAACCATAACATAATTATTCTGGAAGTCAAAACATGCAAAAAGAAATAATAGTAAACGATTGACAAGAGATAGCAACGCTTTACTCATAAATAACAGCTTTTATTTATCATCAAATGTCAATTACATTTTACAAATTTCAAGATTATCTAACTACTAAAACTAATATCATCCTTCAGCCCTATGCTCCGAGCATGTTGGAGATGCTTAGCCCGAGTCAGTCCCTTCGTGAGGGGATCTGCTGGGTTCTCATCCGATGATACCCTCTTTGCCACGAGGATTCCTTCTTCTATTCGATGTCTGATGAAGTGATATTTTCTGTCAATGTGTCTGGATCTCCCATGATCTCTTGGTTCCTTGGCTAAGGCAACCGCACTATTGCTGTCACAGAAAATCTCCATTGGCTCCTTTATAGCTGGTACAACTCCAAGGTCTCCGATGAAGTTCTTTAGCCATATAGCCTCCTTTGCTGCCTCGCTTGCTGCTATATACTCTGATTCACAAGTGAAATCAGCCACTGTCTCCTGCTTGGAACTTTTCCAAGTAATTGCCCCTCCGTTTAGAGTAAAGACCCAGCCCGACTGAGAGAGGAAATTATCCCTGTCAGTCTGAAAGCTAGCATCACTGTACCCTACAACTCTCAAGTCCTCACTGCCACCGAGGGTAAGGACCCAGTCCTTAGTCCTCCGTAGGTACTTGAGGATATTCTTTACCGCAGTCCAGTGTGCCTTGCCAGGGTTCCCCTGATACCTGCTAACCATGCTCAAAGCAAAGGCTACATCAGGTCGAGTACACGTCATAGCATACATGATCGATCCTACAGCTGAAGCATAAGGTATTCGACTCATTTCTGCTATCTCAGCCTCAGTACTAGGGCTTTGTGTCTTACTCAATCTGGCGTTACTCTGGATGGGTAACTCTCCTTTCTTGGAGTTATGCATGTTGAACCTTTTCAACACTTTGTCCACATAGGTGCTTTGACTAAGTCCAATTAGTCTTTTACTCCTATTTCTCAAAATCCTTATCCCTAGGATATAGGCAGCTTCTCCAAGGTCCTTCATAGCGAAACACTTCCCAAGCCAGGACTTTACTTCCTGCAGGGTTGGGATGTCATTTCCTATGAGTAGTATGTTATCCACATACAGTACCAAAAAGCTGACTATACTCCCACTAGCCTTGATATAGACACAAGATTCATCTTCACTCCTTGAAAAGCCAAATTCTTTGACTTTCTCATCAAAGCAAAGATTCCATCTGCGAGGTGCCTGTTTTAATCCATAAATGGATTTCTCGAGCTTACACACTCTACTGGGGTACTCTGTACTGAGAAAACCCTCTGGCTGAACCATGTAAACATCTTCAGCCAAGTTTCCATTAAGGAAAGCGGTTTTGACATCCATTTGCCATATTTCATAATCATGAAATGCAGCAATGGCTAACAGAACCCTAATAGACTTAATCTTGGCCACTGGTGAAAAAGTCTCATCATAATCAACTCCCGGAGTTTGAGAATAACCCTTTGCAACCAGTCGTGCCTTATAAGTGTGTACATTACCATCCATGTCGGTCTTCTTCTTGAAGATCCATTTGCACCCAACTATCTTACGATCAGGTACATTGTCAACCAAGTTCCAAACTTGATTGTCATACATGGACTGTATCTCGCTATCCATAGCCTCTTTCCATTTAGCAGCCTCAGGGCCTGCCACGGCTTCCGTGTAGCTGTTAGGCTCATCCAGATTTACCAGTGTGTTATCATTGATAAGTGTCTCACCTTCTGCAGTAATATGAAAACCATAATAATGTTCAGGTGCATTCCTAACTCTGGTGGAACGCCTCAGAGGTATAGATTCTTCAGTCGGCTCAACAGGAGTTTTCTCCTCAGGTTGAGGGCTAGGGTTTGAGGTTCCTTCACCACTTGACTCTTGAATTTCCTCAAGGTCAATTTGCCTCCCACTGTCTCCTTGGCTCATGAATTCTCTCTCTCAAAAGAATCCTCTTCTTGCTACAAAGACCACATTATCACTGGGTCTGTAGAAGATGTAACCAAAGGATTTATGTGGGTAGCCGATGAAAATACACCTTTCGCTTCGGGGTTCGAGCTTATCGTGAGTCTCGCGTCTCACGAAAGCCTCGCAACCCCAAATCTTGATGTGGTCTAGATTGGGAACTTTTCCAGTCCACACCTCGTGAGGTGTGTTGGCAACGTTCTTTGTAGGGACTAGATTAAGGATATGGGTGGCAGTCTCTAAGGCATACCCCCAAAATGAGATTGGTAGCGAAGCTCGACTCATCATGGAACGAACCATGTCCAACAAGGTCCGATTGCGCCTCTCAGCTACACCATTCAACTGTGGTGTCCTAGGAGGTGTCAATTGTGAGACAATCCCACATTCCTTAAGATAGTCAAGGAACTCAGTACTAAGATACTCACCACCACGATCGGATCGAAGCATCTTAATGTTCCTGCCCAACTGATTCTCCACTTCTTGCTTAAACTCTTTGAATTTCTCAAAGGTTTCTGACTTATGCTTGATTAGGTAGACATATCCATATCTACTAAAATCATCAGTAAAAGTCACATAGAACTGATTAGCATCTCTTGTGGCGGTTCTGAAGGGTCCACAAACATTCGTGTGTATGAGGTCCAACAAACCTTCACCCCTAGCACAAGTGCCATTAAAAGGTGACTTTGTCATTTTACCAAGCAAACAAGATTCACAACTATCATCTGACTTTAGGTCAAATGACTCCAAGACTCCATCCTTTTGGAGTTGGCCTATGCGTTTCTTGCTTACATGTCCAAGATGACAATGCCATAAGGATGCTTTATCTAAGCTAGTGGAAGAGTTAATACACAATACATTATTTCCTAGATTATCTACAACAGATACAGTTTCATACACGCCATCACAAGGTAATGCTTTAAAATAAAGAACATTATTAAAGAAAGCATCAATACTACCATTATTATTATCAAAATAAAAGGTAAAACCTTGTTTATACAATGCATGAAAGGAAATAACATTTCTTGCCATTTCTGGCGAATAATAACATTTATTCAAATCTAATGTAAACCCACTATTTAGCACTAAGGAATAAACTCCTATCTTGGTGACAGGTGAAGCTTTCCTGGCGAATACCACAACCTGTATCAAGGACCCAAGACTTAGAATGAGGTGAGTTATTAGACAATATAGTATATATACCTGCATGGTTGGGTTTTACTTTCCCATCCTTCAAATCTTGCTGGTGCTTTGGGCAGTTTCGCTTCCAGTGCGACTTTTCATGGCAATAGAAGCATTCAGCCTCATTAGGGTTAGCAGAAGGAGTGACAAAACCTTTCTTGGTTTTGCTTGAAGAGGAGCCTTCAAGGGTCTTACCCTTGGTACCCTTAGAAGGGTTCTTTCTCTTCTTCCCTTTGCCATGCCCGATTGCCAAGACATTGGCCGCAGTTGGAGTAGGAGTAGGAGTAGTAACAACCGACTTACCCTTTAGACCACTTTCGGCGGTCTTCAAGAGTCCTTGAAGTTTGCTGAGGGTGACTTCTTCCTTGTTCATATGATATGTCATGCGGAATTGATCATAACACGATGGCAAGGAGTGCAAAATGATGTCTATTGCTAACTCCTCAGGGAAGTTCACATTCAGCTTCAGTAAACGGTCCACATACCTTTGCATTTTCTGCATGTGGCCCGTGATGGGTTCACCATCCTTCATTCGGGTTGTTATCATGGAGGAGATTATTTCATATCGCTCTTGACGAGCACTTTGATGGTAGCGGTCCATCAAGTCCTGGTGCATCTCAAAAGGATAATAGTCCTCATAGGACTTTTGGAGCTCGGCTGTCATGGTGGCCATCATGATGCATGCCACTTTTGTAGCATCTCTTTCATGTACCTCATATTCAGCAAGCTCTTCAGGAGTAGCAGTTGGCTCGGGTACCTTCAGCTCCTTGTCGAGAACATATTCTTTGTTCTCATACCGAGTGACCATCCTGATGTTTCTGATCCAATCTGTAAAGTTGAACCCATCAAAGATGACTCTCCCACAAAGATTCATGAGAGAGAAGGAGCTAGTAGGGTTTGAGCCAGAAGCATTGTTATTGGAAGACATCTGAAAAGAAGAGGGAATAGATTAGATTAGATATAGAGATAGTCCTTAACAAAACACCCATATGTAATATTAAGGCTAGGACCCAACACAATATTTTATAACTTAGAAGAGGGATGCCGTAATCTAAGCTATAAGATATTTGAAGGTAGGTGAATGACGATTCACCAATTTCCACCATGAAAAACGAAATATTTAATTAGGTTTTAATTGGTTTAGAAACTCCTAGATTCTTTGAGATTCATTGAACTTTCTTCAATGGCATGTTTCAATCTCGAGTGTGCCCTTCAAGTTTTGTGACTGGGATGCCGAGGATCACAAAACAAGGTGTGAAGTAACCATGCAAATTACTTGGTACCCTTAATGTATTACCCCTCAATCTATGTGCCGGTTAACCACACACGCTCCATCGATACTATGATAAACATTAAGTCACCCTTTACCTACCTTGTTAAGTTCAAGTTAGTGTGCCGGTTAACCACACACGCTCCACTAACGACTTAAACAAAGTGTAAAGTGTAATTTCATCGATTAGCACCTTATTCACATTTTCCTAAAATAACTAAGATTGGGAATTCAATAAAGTTTAGTTACTTTAGTATTATCATTATACTTTTAATGAGAATTTATAAGTCCTTGTCCTACCCGTTCGGCTAACGACCCTCCACCGATCAAGGAAGCGGTGGGTGAGAGTGGACAACCATTAAGTTGCCATTTTATAGGCAACAACCTTATACCCCCCTTATAGACCGGCTTCGTGAATGAGGCGTACTAGCGGTAAGACGACTTGATCTTATACATATATAAATATTATTAAACTTATAATATTATAAAGTATAAGGGTTGAATTTTAACTTTTAAAATTCTAGGGGTTGGAACTAAAGTTTTTAATATGACTTTACATGTTCCAAAACTTGAGGGTAAGTTTTGTAAACTTTCAAAACTTTTCATTTCTCATAACTTATGAGTTAATGGTTATTAAAAATGAAGACTCTTCATTTTTTGTAACCTATGTGTTCTTTTAATGGTTATTTATAAATGTGACTTTTGGTTATCCATAACTTAAGAACTAGTTATAGACTCCATTAAAACACATAAAGATCAAGAATTAATCTAATCAATTATTAGCACATAATTTCTATGATCTTCTAAACTCATATGTTTATAAATGTTCATATCAAAATTTTCAAGAATCGTAAGTACATATACAAAACTTGAAATTTTGATACGAGCTTTTGAACAAAACTTCGATTTTCAAGTTTTTTTTTTGCATCAAGTATCAAATAAACAAACCAGGCTCTGATATCACTGAAGGGTTTTGAGCATTCTAACACTCATATGGTGTACATGCAACCCTAGAAACCTTGGATCTATGTTTGACTAAGATACATGCAAATAATTATTTTTCCAAGGTTCTTATCCTAACTAGCATGGCATGGGGTACTTGAATCAAATAAAGCTAGTAGAATTACTTACCTTGTAGTTGTAGTTGATTGCTTGGAGTTTTAGAGCCTAGAACCAATAGTGTGGATGCCTCAAATGGAAATCACAAATCACCACAAACTTGGAACTTTGAGAGAATAGTAATCACCTTCTTGAAATCGGCCCTCTTACTTTACTCACCACAACTCGTGTGATTTCAAGAACCAAAGCCTCCTTTATATAGTGTGGTGGATTAGGGTTACATTCATGTAAACCCTAATACCCATGTCTTTTCATTTCCATGAGATCCATGGGTTAAAGCTCCATGGAGTATCCATGGACTTTCCATGCAAGCCTAGCCCATTCCAAATAAGCATTAGCCCACACTATATAAATACAAGAGCCCATATTTAATTAGTCATACTTTTGATCTCTAAATTAATTCTAGATTAATTATAGATCAATACTAATTAAATAATATGATTTTATATTAATATATTAGAACTTATAATATATTAATAAATCATAACTTATACTATTCTCAATCGATTATCCATAAATTGTTCGGGTGAAGTGCAACCCAAATGGACCATGCCGGGTCGGGTCAAGTACATACCAAATATAGTTATGGACTTAGACACTATATCCAACAGATGAGGGATCTGAGATTATAGAAAAGGAGACCAAAATAGTGCTCCTAAAGTCAAAGCGCAAAGGCGAGATGTATCCACTCAATCTGAACCCCATCAAAGGGAAGCCTGTCATCTGCCTACTTACGAAAGCTTCTACAGATGATAGCCGGCTGTCGCACCGAAGACTCTCACACCTCAATTTTAGAGACATCAATAAACTTGTTCTTGGTGATCATGTGCGAGGGCTTCCTCTTTTGAAGTTTGATAAAGAACATCTTTGTGCAGCCTGCGAAATGGGGAAGCAGAGCAGGAAGAGTCATCCAACAGTTGTGAATACGAAAGTCATAGAACCACTTGAACTCTTGCATATAGACCTTTGTGGTCCTTCTGCAATTAAAATCATCGGTGGTAACAAATATATACTTGTAATCGTTGATGATTTTTCTAGATTTACCTGGGTGCATTTTCTTAAGCAGAAATCTGAAGCCACTCCCAAGCTCAAGGATTTTATAAAGCAGATCGAGATACAACTGTGAAAGCTGGTTCGTAACATTTGCAGTGACAACGGTTTGGAATTCAAAAACCAAGCATTTGAAGAATTTCTGACTGCGAAAGGAGTAACTCGCAACTTTTCGGCTCCTTATACTCCTCAACAGAACGGGGTCGTTGAAAGACGAAACCGGTCTTTGTGCAAAGCTGCAAGAACCATGCTGTCATTTGCGAATCTGCCACTTTATTTTTGGGCGGATGTTATTGGAACAACCTGCTATACCCAAAATCGATCAATCCTCAATAAGCGATTCTCTGTTACTCCCTATCAGATATTGAATAATCGAAAACCTAATTTCAAGTTCTTTCATGTGTTTGGTTCCAGGTGTTTTATCTTCAATTCTAAAGAGCAAAGGAACAAATTCGATGTGAAGGCTGACGAAGGTATTTTCTTGGGGTATTCTCTGACTTCTAAGGCATATAGGGTTCTCAACAAAAAGTCCAAAAAGATTGAAGAAACCTACTATGTCACATTCGATGAGAATTATTTAAAGAAGTATCAGAAGAATGACAGTCAATCAAAGGAGATCTTTCCCAAGCCGAATCTAGCAACAATTCCACTCTCCACTCTCTACGAGGAGTTCATGAACTTATCCGACGAGCCAGAAAAGGCAAACTCCTCAGAATCCAAAGCAGCATACAACAAGGAAGACAAACTGAAGAAAATCATCGATGACGGTGCGAAAGATATAGAACAAGAGCCACCAAGTATGAAAATTCCACAAGCTGCGAGTACACCATTTCAGGGGGAGAGTTCTACTATAACCTCCACATTTGATACATCTTTTCAGGAGGAGCATTAAATTACTTAAGTGACCCACGGAAGTCCTCTCCAGGGGGAGAATCCAATTCCAAAAGAAGAGGAACCTACATCATTCGAGGGGGAGAATGAAAATACGAATGATGATTCGAATGTGCAGTCGGAATTTGAGGATGTAAATGTTGAACTAGATCCAACATATGATCCAAATTACACTCCATTGACCAAATGGACCTGAGATCATCCCAAAACACAAGTAACTGGAGAAGCCTCTTCAGGAGTTCTTACGAGAGCACAACAAAAGGCAAAGGAGACTGCATTATTCTCTAAAGTGGAGTATTGCATGTTCAACTTGTTTATCTCCAAAATTGAACCTAAGAATGTTCAAATTGCTCTTGATCATTTTGATTGGGTGCAAGAAATGCAGGAGGAGCTCAATGAATTCGAACGAAACAAGGTCTGGAGACATATTCCCACTCCAAAGGATGCATTTGTTGTTGGTCTAAAATGGGTGTTTCGTAACAAGCTAGACAAAGAGGGAAATGTGATTCGAAACAAGACGCGGTTAGTGGTTAAGGGGTATTGTCAGGAAGAAGGCATTGATTACGAACAAACATTCGCACCAGTTGCAAGACTGGAATCAGTTCGCATCTTCTTGGCATATGCATCACACAAGAACTTTGAAGTATATCATATGGATGTCAAGTGTGCCTTTCTGAACGGGGAACTAGAACAAACAGTATATGTGGAACAACCACCAGGGTTCATAAACGAAAAATTTCCCAATCACTGTTACATTCTGGACAAAGCAGTTTATGGTCTAAAGCAAGCTCCAAGAGCCTGGTACAAAACTCTTACTTGCTTTTTAAAACAAGCTAAATTTAAACAAGGATCGGTCGAACCAACCTTCTTTTGCAAGAAAGATGGTGACCACTTGGTGATCGTCAAAATTTACGTTGATGACATCATCTTCGGATCTACTAACCCAGCTTAACTGTTGAATTACGAAAGTTGATGGAAACTAAGTTTGAGATGAGCTCCATAGGTCTGATTAACTTTTTCCTTGGTTTGAATATAAGACAGAGTCAAGAAGGTATATTTATCAATCAGGAGGCTTCTATAAAGACCTTACTTGCTAAGTTTGGAATGGTGGGAGATTTGAAGGTGAAGGTTCCAATGGCATTCGGAACGAAACTAACACCGTCTTTGGACAAACCAGCTGCTGACATGACACTCTATCGTCAAATGATAGGTTCATTGATGTATCTAACTTCTAGTTGTCCAGACATCATGTTTTCTATTTGCTTCTGTGCTAGGTTTCAAGCGAATCCTCGGGAACCCCACATGACTGCTGTTAAGAATATCTTCAGGTATCTCAAACGAACATCCTCGCTAGGAATTTGATACCCTTCAAGTTCAGGTTTCTTTGTGCAAGTGTTTTCGGATGCTGATCTCGGAGGTTGCGGTTTGGATCGAAAGAGTACAACGGGAGGTTGTCAATTTCTTGATGGGAAACTTGTTAGTTGGCAATCAAAGAAGCAAACTTGCGTCTCTCTATCAACTGCTGAAGCAGAGTACATAGTCGCTGCCTCTTGTACTTCACAACTTATCTGGATTCAAAGTCAACTTCATGACTATGGCATTAATATGAAGCGATTTCCCTTGTATTGCGATTCTGAAAGTGTCATTTGCATATGTCACAACCCAGTGCAACACTCCATGACCAAACACATTGCACTAAGGTATCACTTTATCAAAGATCATGTGGAAGATGGAAATGTCGAGATTCACTTTGTTAGATCCGTTGATCAGCTGGTTGACATCTTTACAAAAGTCTTGCCTGAACAGACCTTTAATCGCATTCTTCAAGGCTTAGGAATGATTGAGGCTGAATCTGTTTCGAAACTACCTTCACAGTCTTAAAGTTTTGGTTGAACTGCGAATTGGTGCGAACGTTCGCAGTGACTCACAGTCCACTGTTCACACTGCGAATTGGTGCGAATGTTCGTAGTGCCTCGCAGTCTACTGTTCATTCATGGTTCGGAACTTCTTGTATCCTTTGTACATTTTTGTTTATTGCTACTTATTTTATTTCTTTCTGTTTTTATTTCCTTTTCAAAAAATCGGAAATCCAAAAATATTTTATCTCTTTCTGTTTTTATTTCTTTTTCAGAAAATCGAAAATCCAAAATAATTTATTTCTTTCTGTTTTTATTTCTTTTTTAGAAAAACAAAAATACAAAAATATTTTCTTTATCTTCAATTTCTTATTTCTTTTCATAAAATATTCAAACATACCAAAAAGACTAGATAATTGGGCAGAATGAAGACACATATCATGATGATCTCAATTATGAATGATGGGATAGGTAAATACTTCGAGTCTATGCACTAGTTAAGTGTCCCTAGAAGCATGCTATTGCATGTAGTCTGAAGCCTCTAAGACTCTATGTTGAAGCCTTAATGAATCGATAACACCAATCGTTTCTTCCCAACTAGGCTGTTCATTCACATAAGTCATGAGCTAGATTTTTTTTGGAACCATCTCCCACTACTTCTCCATCACTTTCGCATTCATGAACGTAATCCTTGAGACTCTCAAACATTACCACTGAGGTTTACGGTTACACAACATCTATGTTATTGATCTTAAATTCGTTATAACTACAAATTAAGTGAAACCCAAAATCCAACACATATTTAAGAATTGATGGTGAACACTAAAATTTTTCTAGATTAATCACCATGGAATTGTCGAAACTCCACTTTTGTGGTTCGTACCTTGAAATCTCTTTTTATTTTTGCAAGATCTTAATGAAATGTTCTAAGCCTAAGACTTTTCTTCCCATAAGATCCAGTTTATATTTTTTGAGATTTCCATATTATCCAACCACTAATATATTTTCCAAAACTTACTTGTTCTTATGACTACACTGGTCAGACAAGTACTTCATACGAATGTTCGTACTTATTTTGAGTTTTGGACCTAGTTGAAGAAGGAGCCACCCGTTTCTCCTTATTACAAGAATCCTTTCACTGTTTCTCCACAAACAGATGATCGTAATTCAACGGGACACCACACAAGCACTTCAAAGTCTCTCTTGACTGTGAAGGAAGAGATCGTTGCTTGGGATCCATCTGCTTTTTGTCTTTAAAGACATCACTAGAATCCCTTAGAAAACTTGATTTATTTCTTTATCTTTGGCACACTCTTACACGAAGGTCTTTATGATTTTCAAATTTCTGGTTTGTTTCCCTAATGATTACTTTCAGGTTCGGAGTATAGTAAACGGTGCTAAATTGCGAACATTAGAACTTGAGAAAGAATACAGTTGTGAAAGTCTACAACTGCGAAAGTCAGCAACTGAAACGGCGGTATTTGTGGATAAGATTTGTATTTAGGCACGTGAAAATCAAAACGACGCTTGGTGTTAGTTACGCCGCCTGACGTCACAGCTGTCAGTCACACCTTTTTAGGCGCTTTTTCAGTGATTGGGATTATCAACCACCGGATTTCTCTCTCCTATCAAATGGTATAAAGGTTTTTCGACGTTTCAATGTTCATTACTACTTTCAAAACACCTCAAAATACTCCTGGCAATTTCTTTCTCTACTATTCATCTCCTTCTCCACTAAGCATCCATGGAAGCATCCTCAGAAACCCCTTCTGTCACAGAACAAATAGCTCAATCCTCACTTCTCAACATCAAGGCTAACTAGAATCTCATTCAGGACCTTGATCCTGCCAAGTACAATGGTTTTCTTCAACCTCTCATCGAGTGTCTTCGTTATTCCCCACTGGTCATCGCACTGATAAAATCAGAAATCGTACTCTTGGTTCATCTATCCAAGGCGTATTCGACTGCAAGCTATCAACAAGGGGAAGAACATATCACTTTTGAAGTCGACAACAAGAAAACCCACATCACCAAGTCACGGTTCTGTAGCCTGTTAGGGATTCCACAAGGGTGTGACCTAGTTGACCTAGAATCCATCTCAAAATCTGCAATCTTGGAGATGTTTTACCAAATGGGATACATTGAGGTTTTGACCGCCGTCTCTAAGTTCAAGAAGCCAAATCTTCCATCAATATGGAATGGTCTTTTTACGCTTCTCTTCAAAAGCTTCTCTGAGAGGGTAACCGGCTTAGACTGTGCAAGCAAACTGTTCATTACCATCATGTACGGTGTCTACTCTGGTGTGAACCTTGACTATGCTTCAGTGCTTTGGTCTCAACTGGTCCTGAGTACCCTTTCGACTACACGACACAACGAGATTTCCTATGCTCATTTTTGGACTCTCGTGGTTCAAAGAGCTATGGATCGGCTCAACATCCAAGTCATAGAGGGTTCCAGTATGGCCGCTATTCAGATTTTTCACACCACCAACATCATCTTGGCTGATACTTCAAGATTCACATTCATGGGCTCCATCCCTGAGGCGATGCTTCGCAATGTTCCTGCAGCGAGTGAAGTCATGCGAACCTATCGCAATCTACCGGCCTCTGGTCTTCGACCATTAATAGATTTTGTTCGCAAGGTTCTTGAGGAGGCCGACAAACCAAAGAAGGGCGGAAAGAAAAGAACTGCAAAGGCTGGTCCATCCGAAACTGCCCAAACACCAAAGAAGAAGGTAAAGCGAGTGGCTCGCAAGCCACGTACTCCCACGCCAAGTGACCACGATGATTCGCAGTCCAACACAGTATCATACATTCCGGTTGAAGACGATGTTCACCTCGAACATGATGATATTGCTGCAACTTCGCACCCCCAGGTTTCGTAGCCGGTCACTTCTAATCCTGAGGTATTGTTTCAAATGCCTAAATCTGTTCCACCTACAAATGACTTTTTCCAAAGTTTTACTCCTCCTCACTCTCCTATTCCCACTACAACTCCTATCACTATTGCACCTTGTCCTACTATGGATGTCTCACAACCTCAAGCTACTATTGCACAATCCACTTCATTGTTACTGATTCGACAGCAACCACAACCACAGCCACTAGTGAACCCCCAGTTTCTGTCAACGCATCTGATGCGGGGGCAGGTGATTCGTGTTTCACTCTTGGTCATTCTACACCTCCCATCTCACCTCTACGCGATGATGATCCAGATATTGTTTATGGTGATGATGAAGACGAATTTGGAGGTTTCACTTACAGTCCATTCAACATCAGAACAGAGAGTGATGATGAAGCTCTGATCACTAAAGGGCAGTTCAAGGCACTATCTGAGAAGTTGGACTCCTTGATTGAGTCTACCAAAACATCCTCTCGTGGTGACTACTCTCAAGAAACTGTCAAGGCCTTCTTTGAAACGCCGACGAAGGAACACTCTGCGAACCTTGACAAATCAAATCAAGTTGTTGAGGCCTTCAGCTTCGGTATGCAAGGACACGACCGAAAAATTTGATAAACTAATTTCTGATGCTCAATCCTTTATGAGTACTTTTCAGACTTCTTTTGACTGCAAAGGCGAATGTAGTGATAACTAGTCTTGGATCTACCCTTCGTACTGAGAAGGATCATCTTGAGAGTGTTCGCACTAGAATTAAAACTGACAACACAGAGTTTCACTCTTCCATCTCTTCCAAAATAGACAAACTTCATGAAGATTTGGCTCTAGAGAACAAAATCATGGATAAGCTCGCCGTCAAAACATAAAATTTGAAGGTTCTGTCTGTCAAGCTGGCACATGCTGAAAAGCAAATTAATACGCTCTTATCCGAAAAAGCCGTGATGAAGAGTTGTGTGACAACCCGTAAATTTCAATCTTGTAAAAAGTCAACCTTAGTCAACAAAAGTCAACATGTCGAATAAAGGTCAAAGGTATTTTTCTTTTATCTTGATAAGGTTAGTTTAATAAGTTATAAAGGTATAGACGTTGTATTCAAAGGTGTTGTATGTCTAAGGAGGAAAACACTAGGAACCGAGAACCTTCATCCGAGCCGCAAACTCTCGCATGGGCGGTAAACGAAGTCCATGGCTGCATGCGACGTTCGCAACCGTAAACCTCTGTTCACAGCCGAGAACTCACTCCTCGGACCGCAAACCCTCGGACATTATCTCCTCGGGAAATGTTTACAGCCGAAAACTATTGTGTGTGTGTATATATATATATATATATATATATATATATATATATATATATATATATATATATATATATATATATATATGATTTCAAACCAAATCATTCATCACTTATTCATTTCCAACCGAAGACACACCTTGCACTCTAAAGAACTCCAACCGTGAACACCTTTTCTCTCTCAACTATCATCCTTCATCCTTTGAATCTTCTTAGGATCTTGTTTAGATCTTCAAGTGTTCTTCATTTCATCAAGAACACTCAACCGTAAACACTTGAATCTTCTTCATTTCATTAAGAACACTCAACCGTGAACCCAAGAACACCAAGATCTTCTTGGGCCGTGAACTCTTGGGGCTAACCGTAAACTCATAGCAGCCTTCCATTTTGCTTCTAACACACTTATTTGTAAGTTAAACTTACAAATTAGTCCAATTCCTTATCGTTCTTATATTTATATACACTAATTGTATACATATATATTACATAAAATGCTAATTAGGACTCGATTTTGTTACGATAACTTGTAGAAATAACATCCTATATCGAGCCTTCAATCGAATCACCACTTATCAGGTGAGTTCATACCCCCATATTTTTCCAAGCTTTTTCAATGTTTTTAGGGGGGGGGGAGGGGATACAAGTAAAACACAATAAATTTTGTGTATTAAAATATAATTTACTTATTATGTTTTTCTTACCATTATTATGTATTTAAACGTGGAACTTGTTAAAACATGGAAATAAACTCATAAACTATAATAGGTATAGCTTATGGATCATATGAACTATTTTACAAAGTCCAGGTTAATACATGGAAATAAACTTATAAACTATAATAAGTATAGTTTATGGAACAAATGGATATTTTTACAAATTACTTGTTATTTATAAAAAGGTTATCGCAGTATTACTTGTAAATCCGTTGAAGCTATTTGTGAGACACGTCTTCGTGTACTTACCTAAGTACCAAAGGAAGTCTAGCCTTATGAACCAGAGTCTCCTATAGGGAGAGCGTGAGTTTGTGTATAGATTTATACGGGATTGACAATCCCGCACCCTGACTGTTAGCTACAGTTTGACCGGCAGGTTTGCGGGTGACAAACGTCATTTTTGATATTGACAAACGATTTATGTCATATCAGGTTATCCGTCATATTAGTATGGTTATAAGAACTCACAAGGAGAAAACAATGATATATTTACATAGTAATATACTTTTTCTTAAACAATCTCAAGGGATATTAACTATGTGATTACTCAGTATATACAATAGGGTTAGATAAAACTGAAGTCTGGTAGACAGTGGAATGTGTGATTTCCACCTTACTTCCTGTTCCTTTTTTGGTTGTGGGCTTAGGGTAGATTCACCCATTCAACTGTCTGTTCGATCTCGATTATATACAACTCGTATGTATTAAGTGATCATAGGAGGGTAGTATCGTCACATCAAGTTTTTAAGGCAAACACATCTTCAGCTAGTTTTTCTCATAAATAAAACTAGGTATCATTAAACTAAGTATGGTAATTATACTTGTGCTTTTCGGTCTTAGAACGATTAAAACTACAAATCAATTTTATAGAAAATATAGGATTTTCTATGATAAACATTGTTATTTTAAAGGTAAACAACTTTCGATTTAACTTTCTGAAAATAATAACAATTATTACTGAAAACAATGTTTTACAATAAAGTAAGTGGAACTAAGAACATATTTACAAAAGGTTCAACACTTATTTATAAACTAGTATAACATAAAGGACAGTTAATGGTTAATTCTATAATTCCTTAGTTTATATATATAAATAATATCTGATAGGCAGTGGAATGTGTGATTTCCACCTTACTTCTTGTTCCTTGTTTGGTTGTGGGCTTAGGGCAGATTCACACATTCAACTGTCCATTCGATATTAGGTTATATATAGTTAGTATAAACTAAGTAATTATAGAAGGGACTATTATGGTTACCATTTTACCAAAAAAATATTGGATTTTCTGAAGGAAACACATTCATTATATCTAAAGAATCATTAATGTTAATTCGGCGTTTACTTGGTGAATAAACTAGAGTTATATGTAATGAAGATCCGGCAGACAGTGGAATGTGTGACTTCCGCCTTATTTTATGTTCCTTGTTTGGTTGTGGGCTTAGGGCAGATACACATATTCAACTGTCTATTCGATCTGGATTATATATAATTTGTATTCACTAAGTAATCGCAGAAGTAACGAGTACGGTCATATTACTCATTAAGAAAATATAGGATTTTCTGGAGGAACAGGCGAACTTTTCCAAAGAACTAACAGTATATTTTTTATAACAAAAATACTCATGAACTCACCAACTTTAATGTTGACACTTTTCAAACCACTTGTATTCTCGGGAACGTTAGTAGCCAGGTACCCTTTCAGGTGTTGCGAATACGGAGCTTTACGTCTTATCTTATGTTATAGTTTTAATGTAAATCATGCAATGTTTTCAACACAATGTAAACTTTATATTATTAATATGATGGTTGTTGTTATTATGATTACTATGATGCATGTGTTGTGATACTTAACATGACGTCCTCCATCCCCGAACGTTTCTGTCGTTCCGGTTTGGGGTGTGACAAGTTGTGTTACCGATGTGAACGCCTTACTCTCAGACATCATTGAGACTCGTGATTCTCTAATCACGATCACTGTCAGGAAGTATCCGGCTGAAAAAATTAGGCATGTGTTTGCGATGCTCAACAGGATTAAGGGTATTTTGGAGTCTGACACACTTCTGAAACAAGGGGAGACACTGTGAAGCAATCTACGAAAGAAACCCTGAAACCAACCGATACAACTATAAAGCCAAAGTCAGAAGACGAACCGAAGGTTAATGTAGCTTCGAGTTCTACAGGTAAAGAAAAGATCATTGATGACAGTGAAGAGGATGAGCCTAATGAGCATGAGCTGAAATGAATGAAGGCTCGTGAAGCTCAGATTGATGAACACAATCGTATTGTCAAAGAAGAAGAAGAGAAAGAGAAAGTTGAACGAGAAGCTCAAGTCACTTTAGAAAGTAGGAAGTTTTTATTTCCATTGTGGACTTTGGAGCGAATTATGAATGAGGCTATAGACAATCCAAGCCAATATTGGTTAGAGCCTGTTGCATCTTTCGACTTGTAGAACACACAAGATTCTCAACTTGATCTTCCAATAACACCAAAAGCCTTCAAGTTTCGTAGCTTCATCAAATTTACGAACGTTCCTCTGACTGACAACGGTTCTTATCATATGCTCTTCTCCTTCTACTTAAAGCACATGAAGCCTCAGTATGAAACCTGGAGTGCGAAAAAGCTAACAATTATGAAGGTTTTAGGTCCAATTGAAACCGATAGCTTCCCAAATTCTTGTTTTAAGGTTGCTAGAGGTTCTACGGGTCAGTTATTTGAGTTTACACTTGCTGATCTACCTTGCCTGAACCCGTATGATTGGATTTTGCTACTCAATATGTTGCTCAAGGATGAACAAAATTATGAAACCATTGTTGCTCATCTCAAGCGAATGTTAGTTTCGTATATTCAAGAGGTTGGCAAAATGGACATTGAGATTGCAACTGTTATACGAAAGAGACCGACTATGTTCTCGAAGGCAGCTCTAGAAGATTTTGACAAAATGAAGCTGGGGAAAATACGAAAGGAAGGATGGTGCATGGCTTTTCAAATCAAAGAGCGAACAAATGCTGATTCCACAAATTTTGCTTCTATCTTGCTGATAAGCATGTTTACTCCACTTCTTGCCTACAATACATTTTGGAGTTTATGGATAAATGCAAAGCGAATCGTAAAGGGGATAAGAAGTGTTTCTCCGATATGATCCTTTGGTATATCCAGGTTCGCAAGGCATTGCTGAGCATTGTACCGAAGCTTTTTGAAGTTCAGAGGCATACTCAAACGTGAAGGTATCCTGCCTCAATTGACGCAAAGGGGTAGATTGTTGAGTCATATGAGTTGCGTCATTGTATATTTAATGTTTAGTCCATTTTGTATAGCAGGTTGGGCCTGTTCACCCGTTTATTTATTATTACGGTTTTACTATTTAAAGTGCATGCACGCACCGTATCTTGAAAGCTTCGATCTTGTAAACCCTACACAACTTTTACAGTAGCAGTTCTTCATCGAGCTCTTCTAAGGCTGTGCTTATTAATCATTCGGCACAACTTTGATCTTCTTTCTATGTTTTGATTCTTTTACTTGTTTGAATTTAATCGATCATTCAAGTTTTAAACTTAACAAGGTTCTGGACAGATTAAGGAAGTAAGAGGTATGGAAGATAGGTTTGTTGGAAGTTCTTGGGTTGTTTACAAAAAAAATTAACAAACAAACTAATTATGCATAAGAAAATATTAGGGGTGGAACTGGTATGATATCGGTCATTTTTTCTCCAAATCGTGTACCGTAATAATTATAAATGATATAAAAAATTTTCTACCACTACCGTACAAACCATAGTTGATACCAACTTATTTGACTACCAACAATTTCGGTCGATACATGTTAGTAATAGTATATAGGATATACCAAGGTGTATTGGGGTTTTATGGATGAAGATTTTTGTGTTCTTAAACATTTTGAAACGTGCATGAGGAGTTTTGTTAATAAAATTTTTGTAATTCTGGGATTGAAAATTTGAACAAAATATATTTCATTAATTTCTATGATTAGTTTAAAAGTTAAAATAATCAAGAAAAACGGGACAACCAACATGAGCTTAAATTTTAAACTTTATTAATATGGTAAATGATCAAATCTCTTCAAATTTTAAACACTCAACAAACTAAAAGTTATATATATATATATATATATATATATATATATATATATATATATATATATATATATATATTTGATGGTATTGAGTCCATCCACATAACCAAATAGCTTGACGACTTGGCTACCTAGCAGCAGTGTTGGTCAGCCTTGTTTGGTCGTAACATTGCTTGTCTGGCACCACTGTGCGACCACCCAACTGGTTGGCATTGTCACCAGCTAGGCAGGCCTGAATTAGGCAGGCCTAAGGCCTGACCTAATTCCATTTTACCTAATTGTCCACTATAAATAGAATGTTTCTTCCTCCATGAGCAGGCGGCTTCTAAGGATCTCTCTTTTTGGACTCTTCATTCACACTCCATTATTCACATATACTCTCACATAGATGGTTCCTTCCGGCTGGGAGGTACCATCGTTTTTCACACACCAACCTAGCTTGATCGTCGGAGTTTGCTTCCGGGACATAGACCCTAGAACGGTTCGGTCTTCCTCTTGTTGTTGTTGTTGTTGTTGTTGTGCTTATTATTATTATTATTATTATTATTATTATTATTATTATTATTATTATTATTAAACAAAACTGCAAAAATGGTCTCTGTAGTATGTATTTTTTCTGAGGTTTGGTCCAAACCTCGACTTTTTTGGATTGGTGGTCATTTTGAGCTACTTTGGTTGTGGTTTTGGTCTCTCACTAAACTGAAATGACTAATATGCCCTCCTGGTATTTGTTTTATCTTTTTCTATTTAATTTAATACTTTATTAAATTAAAATATAGGGCCCACCCACTCTCTATCTCTCTCACTCTCTCTCTCTCTATCTATCTATCTCTATCTCTCTCTCTCTTAATTCCAACGATCCATCTTATTCTTCCTACGAATTAGTCCTAGATGAACAAACTCATATGAACAAAAAAACACCCATAACAAATTGCCCATGTTGTTTTCTTTCTGAATCAAATTTGTGTTTCCAGAAATAGGACCGTGTAGCAATGACGATGGTGGATGAGGAGGAGAAAGAAAAATCAAACCTGAGGACCACCAGATACTCGATTCAACCAAAAAAAAAGAAGATGATTTCAATATTTAACTTCAACCAGAAAACCAAACCTGCGATGGTGGGTTGTATTTGAACTTATGAAATCGAAAATCAACTTCAACTAGAGAATCAAACATTTAGCTTCAACCAGAAAATCAAGTTCAAAAACAAAATCAAAATCTAAAATTAAAAATCAACCAGGAATCAAATATTCAAATTAAAGCAAAAAATCAAACCGGAAAATAAAACTATAAAATCAACCAAAAATTCACGTTTTAAGGAGTTGTGTTTGTACATCTGAGATGGGTCATTTCTGGAATTAATCAAGGGTTTTAACAATTTATGGGTTCGAATGGGTTCATGGTTCGATTTGCAAATAGAGACAAATCAAGCTTCGATTTGGAACCTAGTTAAACAGAGAAAAAAGGGGAGGGTTATCAGCTCTGATTTTGTTTTGAAAATCTTTGTCTTGGTCACCATATATTCGCTTGGAAAGCTTCGTCTTCTTTAAAGCTTACAGATCTGGAGGACGACGTGCACCATTTTGTCTCAAAGTTGAGTTGTTTTGAACCTTCATCGTCTCAGGGTTTCGAACACTGCTACCTTCATCGTCTCCGAGTTCCGATATGAGGGTTTCGAACGTCGTCGCCTTCATCATCTTAGGGTTCCAATTTGAGGGTTCTAATGGTAGTCGACTGTTGGTGGTTTTTGAGTTGTTGGCGGTGGTAGGTGGAGGTACCGGAGTTAGAGAGGGGATAAGAGAGAGAGAGAGAGAGAGAGAGAGAGAGAGAGAGAGAGATAGAGAGAAAAGGTGGGCCCCTTATTTTTTTTAATTATTAAAATAAATAAATTAGTAATAGTTTTAAAAAGAACAGAAAGGAAAATGGAAAATAAATACCCTAAGGGATTATAGTCATTTCACTATTCGGAAGGACCAAAAACATAACAAAACTAGCTCAAAAAGACCATGAACCCAAAAAAAAGTCGAGGTTTGGACTAAACCTCGAAAAAAATGCATACCAGATGACAATTTTTACAATTTTGTCTTATTATTATGTAACATATTTATAAGCGTTTGATTTATGAACAGGTTTGGAGCTGTGTCTTTCCAGATTTATTTTATACATATCAAAAAAGACGGGACTATATAGAATGTAATAATCTGTTACATTACTTCGCATATATTATTATGTTCATTCCATTACTGTTATCTATTTCATAATATAACTAAAAACGTCTTACTTCAATTTTGGAATCAAAAGTACATCGATATATTATATTGAATATGGTTCAACTTTTCGATACACTAGAAATATTAATCCTAAAATTTTTGTATTATATTTAAGGTTCAAGTATTAATTATAAGAAATATTACTATAATTAAATGTGATAAACATTAATTATTTATAATAATATTATGGTACATATTAGAAAATCTCTATATTAAATTATATATAAATCGATAATTGTTTAATTGATACTTTGGTTATATTCATGTTTATCTCAAAATACCGCTTGAGATTGAGATATTTCAGGTCCACTTTGTACAAAGTGTAAACGTTGACTTTGAAGTTAATAAGCATGAAATTGAGTCCTTATAATTAATTAAACACAAATAATTAAGCACCACCAACAATCATATTCATTGTTTAATTATTGAAAGCATTTTAGCGAAGAAGATTGCAGCCATGTTTCCCTCTTTAGAGACCTTGATTCTCTTCTTAACACCATTTTTCCTTTTGATGATTTTAATCCATATCAAATGGATATCATCGCATTCGAATACCACCAAAAACTTACCACCATCTGTACGAAGGTTTCCGATCATCGGAAACCTACACCAACTAGGCTCAGCCCCTCACCGTTCTCTGAGGACATTAGCCCAGAAACATGGTCCGCTAGTGTTGATTCATTTAGGCAGCGTGCCTGTGGTTCTAGCTTCCTCCGCTGAGGCAGCCCAAGAAATCATGAAAACCCATGATCTAATATTCTCAAACAGACCCGATATGGGTATTCTCAATAGATTGACTTACAATGCTAAAAACGTAGGATTTGCAGGTTATGGAGAATATTGGAGGCAGGCAAAAAGTCTTCATGTCCTCCACCTCCTAAGTGCAAAAAGAGTTGACTTGTTCCAACATGTCCGAGAAGACGAGATAGCTCTTATGATCAATATGATTGGAAACAACAGTGATTCTGTGATCGACTTAAGCAAGATTATTGTTTCGCTTACGAGTGATATCATCTGTCGGATAGCTTTGGGACGGAAATATGACAAGAAGTTTACAGACTTGACAACGAGGTTAATGGAGATGTTGGGTGTGTTTAGCGTTGGTAGCTATATTCCATATCTTTCGGTGGTGGATCGTTTAATTGGTTTGGAAGCAAGAGCAGATAAACTTGCGAAAGAATTTGATGTGTTTCTGGAGGGTGTAATCGAAGAACACTCGGATAGAAATATAAGAATGGTTAGTGGTGGTGGAAGGCAAGATGTGGTTGACATCTTATTAGAAATTCAAAGAGAACAAACCACCGACTTTCTTGTTCATAGAGATACCATTAAAGCTTTAATCTTGGTAAGCAAATGTCCTAAACTTTTAATATTAGTCTAGAAGACCCAACTTCTATCTTTTTACTAAATAACCAAAATTCCGAAATTGGGTGTTTCCGTTTTTTAATGGTATAGTATGTTCAGTACAAAAATGATACATTTTTTTGAAATTTTGGATTCGGGATATGTTTTTTAAATTTTGGAACAGTTTCTTTTTTTTACTTTGTCAACAATGTTTAGCCCAAAATCTGAAATTTACTTTTTTTTTTTTGGTATGACATAAATTTATTTCAAGACAAAACTGATTTTTCCTGAAATATAAATTTTCGGGCATGATGGCCATTTGGCTAACTAAACAAAATTGTGTCATTTTCCTATATTTTCTCGCAATCATGTGGTCAGTTTTGTGATTATCCCTATATAAATCTTGGAGAAGTAGCTAGTTTAAACTTTCTCTCTCTCTCTCTATATATATATATATATATATATATATATATATATATATATATATATATATATATATATATATATATATATATTTGTTTGATGAAGGAAATGTTTGTTGCTGGGACGGATACTACATTCACAACTCTCGAGTGGGCAATCTCTGAGCTAATAAGACATCCAAGAGCAATGAAAAGACTCTTACAAGAACTAAGAGAAATAGCCCAACAAAAACCTAGAATCACAGAGGAAGATCTAGAGAACACACAACACCCATACTTAGAAGCTGTACTGAAAGAGAGCATGCGATTGCATACTCCACTTCCACTACTTGTTCCTCGAGAATCAACACAAGATGTCAAACTTATGGGCTATGACATTGCAACTGGAACTCGGGTGATGATTAATGCATGGGCGATATCAAGAGATCCTAATATATGGGAAGAACCAGAAGAGTTTATGCCAGAAAGATTCTTGAATAGTAGCATTGACTACAAAGGTCTTGACTTTGAACTTCTTCCCTTTGGTGGGGGCAGAAGAAAGTGCCCTGGTATTCATTTTGCTATGGCTATTAACAAGCTTGCTTTAGCAAATTTAGTGTACAAGTTTGACTTCAAAGTGCCAAATGAAGGGAAAGTGGAAGAATTAGACATGAGTGAGTCTAGTGGGCTTACAGTCCATAGGAAGTACCCTTTGCTTGTTATACCAAATACTCGTTTTTAGATTTTATTCTAAGGTTGATGCCACATCGATCTAAGGTAGTAGGGTACCTTGGAAAACATTTGTTTGATAATCCCTAAATTTTATAGCTTGTACCTATTGTTTTTAGTTGTCAAAATATGTCTATGTATATGAATGTTTATCTGTGCTTGAATTATAAAAAGCTAATGGCATCATATATCAGGTAGCTTTCGTGAATAAATACAGTGTTGATCAGAAGTAGATACCACATTACTAATACATAGAGATCATAATATTAAAGCTTTAACTTTGGTAAGAAAATTCCCCAAAAAAGTTATCTTTGTAGAAATGACAAATGGAAGTCTTTTAACATGCATTTGCACTGTTATTTCATACTTTGGGATGCACTACAAGAGTTAAGGCTTTACACTATGTATAGTTTTATCTAATAGATCAGGTACACATCTTCTGTATTCATGTTACATATTGTGTATTTATATAGCCTTGAGATTCCCGGTGTGGTCATGAGTCCAGCATAACAAAGTTCCCTATTTGCTTTTAAGATTGTAATTTCAATAATAGATGCTAGTGATAAATTGAAAGGGTGTATGTTGTATATACATGCAAGTAAAAAAAATTGTTTTACCATTTGGAAATTCTAAATACTTGCTATATGTCGGGTTTTTTAGCTGTGACCCGGTCCAAATACATTGTAGACCATGTACAAAAATAAAATATGACCATCAATAATTTACATATAAATTAAAAAAGAAAAGTAACTATATTGACTAGAAAGAAATTTGAATGGGCGTTAATTAGAGGTGAGCACCAAAACCAATTTTAAAAAATGTACATAAACTGATTGGAATTTCTATATGTACAGGAAAATTGTAAAAAACAAAACCTTTGAAGTAGGAGCAAAAAGAAATTGAACCATGGTGGATCGGGTAAAAGGCCAACGATAACTCAAGCCCAACGACTAGAGAATTAAGTGGGTTTCCCACTTTCCTGCGAGAATTTTGCAAATATAAATATTTATTGTAAACAAAAACTTACAAAAGAGAGTTTTATAAATATTAATATTATTGAAAACAAAAACTTACAAAGAAATATGCACATAGAGGGACTCAAACCTTGTAGTTTTGAAATATACAACAAGCGCTCTATCTATTTAGACTACGTCTAGTTTTTTCTTTTCTTTTTTTTTTCATTTTTTAGTTAGAAGGAACAATTCCGTTTATATAAAATGTCAGTGAAAATATTTTCTCATAAATCGGCATTATGCCTCTCACGATATATTAAATATCATCATATACAAAGGGGCTACAAAAGAGTACAATGGACTAAATACAATAGTGGGCTTCCTAACCAAACTAACAAACAGAATACAAATATATATATATATATATATATATATATATATATATATATATATATATATATATATATATATATATATATATATAATACAAAATACATATACATATACGTCTAACAACCATCTGTAGTCCGAATGAGAGGTACAGATGAACGTTTAGACTCGATCTGAAGTCTAGAAACAGAGTAGACGGTAACCCCTTGGTAAAGATATCAGGGTATTGAGAAGAAGATGAGACATGCAGAACACGAATCTGCCCCAAGGCCACTTTATCACACACAAAATGGATAACAATCTCAATGTGTTTGGTGTGTTGATGTTGAACTGGATTGGTGGATAGGTAAATGGCGCTAACATTGTCACAGTAAACAAGAGAAGCAATCACAGGCGGATAAAAGAGCTCCTGAAGTAGGTTACGAAGCCAACTGGTCTCGGCAACGGCATTCGCAACACCGCGATACTCAGTTTCAGCACTAGACCGTGAAATGGTACCTTGGTGTTTGGAAGACCAAGAGAGAAGATCATGTCTGAGGAATACATAGTAGCCAAAATTGGATTGTCTAGAGGTAGGACAACATGTCCAATCAGCATCAAAGTATGTAACTAGACCGCGAGCAAGAGAAGCATACAACTGAAAACCATGATCAAGAGTACCACGAACATAGCGAAGGATTCGCTTGAGAGTAGTGAAGTGAGGTTCTCAGGGATTGTCACAACCAGGAAATTCTATGCTTTTGTAATCATTATCAAGGACAAAATTGTAAACAAAATATGGAAGCATGCATGATGTTTATTCAATGACAACAAAATTACATCAAAAACTCTATACAAACACTTCAAATGGTCAACGAAAGATTGGAAACCCTAAAAAATTCTGGTTTAACTTCGTTATGGTGTAACACCGTAATTTTTCAAACAGATTTTTCATTTCAAAATCGCATACTTTTCATAACATATTGTATAGAAATCTCGTTTATTAAAAAAACAAACACAACTCCATTAATAATCCAGGATCCTCAAAATACAACTCTTTCTCTGGTGTGTACAATCAAGCCGGTGCCGTCCCGCGATCCTGAGAAAACCTGAAACACATAACACATAACACTGTAAGCACAAAACTTAGTGAGTTCCCCAAAATACCACATATAACACATATTAGCCATTCGAGGCTATAACTTTGTGGGCCTACTGGTCCTAACTCTGTGGACCCTCTGGTCCTAACTCTGTGGACCTTTCGGTCCTAACTGTGTAAACTCTGGAATACACACAGCATAAATCACATAGAAATAATGCAGTGCAACACATCACATACATAGCATACAAGATACTCTGTCACATAACTCTAATTACCACTCAAGGTAAAGTATAGTGACAAGACTCACCTGACCAACAGCAAGTAAAGACCCCGCTCCCGAATCTCGAACTAGCCTCCACCTAACACAAGGGATGAATATCTCTAAGTGATACTCTAATCACAACTCTAATGACCGAAGGCTATTCTTCCTCTCTTTAACTCTTTGAAGTGGATAAAAGACCATTTTACCCCTCCATGGTCTCTACTACTTATGTTGATCCAAGCCCCAAAGTCAACAGAAGGCAAACTCGAGTCAACAGTCCATGTTTGACCCGACTCGCCGAGTGCACCCTTGCGACTCGTCGAGTCCACTTACTTTCCTCAGAAATCTCGTGGCAGTCCAGCTCAACTCGTCGAGTTGACCCCCAACTCGTCGAGCTATCGCCTGATTCAGTTCCTTGGGACAAACCCTAACCAACTCGTCGAGTCGGCTCATCGACTCGGCGAGTTCATTCAGACCAAATGTTCATTCAGACGATTTAAGGCAGATCCATCACCCCAAACACTAGATCTACCATCCTGAGGGTCGATTGTCACGTAAAGCTGCAAGCTTTACGTTTAAACATGGCATATAAAGCTCATAATGCCAATATAACTCTAACAAGGATGATTAACCATAATAACTCTTCCACGGTTAACTAAATCTATAATCTTTGGACTCTCTGGACCTCACAAGGTCCAGATCTGAAGTCTAGGCCTCATGAGAGACCTTATGCACACAAGGTCCCAACAATGGTGGAAGAAACCCTAATCTTCCATATCTACAAGATCTAAGCAAAATAACAAGAAAGGTGCAAGCTTTTACCTCTTACTCAAGCCCTTGCACGAAGTTACACCAGATCCACTGATTTTCTAGCTTCCTTGATGGGTGATCTCCTCTTTTCCTCAAAAGATGCACTAGTTTACTCCAAGATAGCTTCTCTCTCACTTTCTAGCTCAAATGACCTTTAGGGTTTGCTTCCAGGGAAAAGGGTGGCCGCAAATGAGGCTATAAGTGCCTTTAAATAGGTCCCAAACCCCGGAAATTAGGGTTTCTCTAATCAGCGCCTACTCGGCGAGTCCTTCTCCTCGGACTCGTCGAGTCCACTCATTAAATCCACGGGAGAAACCCGACTCGACTCGACGAGTTGGACCCTCAACTCGTCGAGTCTCTCCTTTAATCACAAGATTAACCTACACCATAATACCTCTGAAAATCTGGATGTTACAATGGACTAGGATTTCCTTATTGGGCCTAATGGGCCAATAAGCTTCCAATTTGACTATTTTGGACTTGGAACCCTTAAATGGGCCCTAATTGGACCCACTTTCATTAAACTTAACCTCTTGGGCCTTATGGGTCTAAAAGGGATCATTTTACACTGATGGACCTTATTGGGCCATAAGTGAATTAAATTCCTTATTGGACCGTAAACCCTCTCCCAATTGGATTTCATTGGGCCGTGAACTACCCTAAAGGCCCAATGGGCCGAAAACTTGTATAGAGACTTCACACTTTTGAGCAAGACCAAGAATGGGCCAAAGTGATTCCTTTCCTCTTTCTTTAGCCCATTTCAGCCCAATACAAAAAAAAGATGTAGATTAATAAGAGCTAGACACCTAATATTTATGTCATGGATATCCATGCAAGGTTCCCACCTCCCCATGCATCTATCACCTCACTACTTCTCTCCTCCCTCTCTTCTTCTTGTCTTCGGCCGAGGATCACACACACACACACACACCTCACTTGAATTTTCTCTCAAACACTCACAACAACAACCCCTCATTTCCTCTCAAAAATTTCGAGATCTAGGGCATTTCAAGAAGGTTTTGTCCATAAAAATCATCATCCTTGGTAAGTTGTTACTTAGATTCATGGCTTAGTTTCTTTATTACATCAAAAATCTCCTCCTAACTCATGCAAAATTCGTGATCTACTCCTTAGAATCCATCTAAACCAAGTCCTCTCAAGAAGCTTACTAGGGCCGAAAATCACATGAACCTCTTCCATTTCTTCTTCAAAACCGTGAGGAACTAAGCAAGGTGAGTTCATACCCCCTTTGTTTTTGGTTTTTACTTGCTTTTGGGGGGAGAATACAAGTAAATATGTTGATCTATGTGTGTGTGCATGTTATATGTGATTTCTTTGGTTTGTGTTGTGAAAATGTGATATTATTTGTTATATCTCGAGATCTATGGCTAAAGTGTGAAGGATACATAAACAAAAAACATAATAAACAACATACTTCAAAGATCTAAGAGTCTTTAGGCTTAAGAAGTGAAAACAAAGCCAAAAATCTTTATAAGTGTCATTTTTGCAAAAATAACAAAGATTTGGGTAAAATATGATATTTTCGGTTTTATAAGGATAAAATAGTATTATTTACATAAAAATATGACTTTTATGAAAATAACACATTTCAAGGGGTCAAAAACTTAAATTATAGCTTATTGGGCTCACATTTGGGCCTCACGGGTTTTTGGGCCCATGCAAAAAATGAAGAGTTTTGGGGGCTGAAGTTGTAAATTTATCAAAATATGAGTCTAAAACGTAAATAAACTATTTCAGGCCCTAAAAATGACTTTGATGCAAAAATTTGACTAAAAATGCAAAGTTTTTGATTTTGGGGTCAAAATTGTAAAACTTACGGAATTTGAGTGAAAAGTGTAAACTTGTTACAAATAAGGGTTGGAAATGACAAATACAATAGTTTTGGGCTGAAATTATTATTTAAATAAAGTTTGGGTCGAAAATGTCAAGAAAAATGGTTTAAGGACCAAAAATGTCAATTTTCATAAAAAGGGACTAAAAGTGCCATTTTTATAGATAAAGGGGCTGGAATGGTCAAAATAAATATTTTTGGGCCAAATAGGCTAATATTAAATTATTGGGTTAAAAATATTAAGTTTATAACGCATGGTTTTTAAAAATGTTTATATATATATATATATATATATATATATATATATATATATATATATATATATATATATATATATATATATATATATATATATATATATAACCAAAGCTTCGTTATAAATCAAACGTCAAAGTATTTTTAACATTGCGAATAAACATTTAGCATACAACAAATACCTACACTACGAACTTAAAATCGATAAACTATAAACGATTCAATGATTGGGCCCAAAATCTTTTGTTCGTGCTATTGGGTCTTTGTGGCCCAATATCATTATTATTGAGCCCAATATATTCAAACATGTTTATTGGGTCTTGGTGATCCAATTACATGCTCAATGGGCCTTTATCATCTTTAACATGCTATTGGGCCTTAGTGGTCCATTTGCATTGCTAATAAGACCCTAAACATTCATAATATGCTTAATGGGCTATAACGTGTCCGTAGCATACTCGACAGTCTATAATAACATACATAATTAGTGGACCACCGTTTTCCTCTTTCATGTCTGTTAGGCTTACTTCATATTCACGTAAACATCATTCGGGTTGTAAAACAAGGTTATTCAAATTCATTGGGATTTAGTGAGAAATAACGGGTGGCACCAATAAATGTCGGCCGTAGCCTGTAGTTATAATCAGAGTCTCCTGGAGGGAGAGCGAGAGTTTGTGTATAGATCTATACGGGGGTGACTCCCCCACACCTGAGCTGTTCGCTACAGTTAGACTCGGCCAGTCTAGGGTGACAAAATCTTGATCAAAACCGGCGTTTGGAAAAATGCCAAGACAGGCGAATTAGTCACTATTATGCATGGTTATAACGACTCACATAGAGATCCATTACCATCTAAGTATTCATGGGAAATCATATTCATACACTGTGACGATGCAAAGTGATTTATACAATAATACAAAACTATCATACTAGGTAAATTGGAAAACATCGGGTTTTCCGGGGAAACGACATTGTTCACTTCTACATACAACAACTATAATACAAGGAACAATTATGAAGATCATTCACTTTTAGATGTTTTGAAATCACATACATATGCACTTATAGGATTATCACATCTTTTTCGCAAACAGTTTTTGTTACATAAAATATCGGATTTTCTGGGTTTTACAAACAATACAAACTAGTTTTATATCAAACATGCTTATGAACTCACCAACATTATATATGTTGACCGTTTTCAAAATAACTTGTATTTTCAGGAAATCGTTAGACTGAAGAACCTCCAAGTGTGTCTCAGGAAATTTCTTCTGTGTAAAATGTTAATCATCAGACAATTTATGTTTTGAAATATGTCATGTAAACAATGTACTTGATGTGAACAAGGTCAGTTGTAATGTATTAATGCATGGTGATGTTTATGTTATGTTTCATGTACATTCATTGTGATGATATTTCAATTTAAGTCACACGAGCCCTCGGACGTTTCCATCGTCTGGTTTGGGGGTGTGACAGGTTGGTATCAGAGCCAGGTTTATAGTAAACTAGCATATCTAACCATACATGATATGCAACTATAAACATAATGGGAATAAATAACTCTGAACAAAACAAAAATCTCACACTTATGTGCGCATACTGGGATAACAATCTAACAAACATCTAATAAAAGCTTTTGGAGGAAATCGAACACTATGATTAAACCTGGGCAGTTATGTAGTCATATTAGGGATAAATATAGCCTGATCAACTATATTTATTCAGAATATGACTAACATGTGTTCGGGAGTAATCATAGTGGGAAATGAATCCAAAAGCCTACCTTACTCTCCAAAACTCTAGGGAACCCAAAAACTTAATACCCAGGAAAAGAAAATTTCATTTCTACAAAATTTACACTCTTTACGCGATCCTCATCACGAATTTCTCGCACAGTCACCATGGAGGAGGAGCATCTAGGCATTCAGTTTCACCAGGCCCTGGTGGCCCACAGAATGATTGAAGACGACCCCGAGGAAGGACAAGGGGCAGCACCCGACATTGAGTCTGACGAGTACACTGATACAGACTACGAGTTTGATGGGACTGATGACGACATGGAGGAGGAAAGAGACACTGACGAAGCCCCCGTCAAACCACCTACCGACGAGGCACACCAGGACCACCCTGCTCCACCAGGAAATCCCGTTGGTGAGGATCGTTCTCTGGAGGTAGAGGCTGCCGCACTTCGGCAACAGCTATTTGCCATGGAGGCACGAGCCGTGCAGGCTGAACTGGAAAGAGATGAGGTCATCGGGGAGATGACCGAGATGGCTCAGATGTTGGCAAAACATTTTGGGATGTGATTTCGCTACCACCGTTGGGCACCTCCTAGTGTGTCTAGAATCAGTAGACTTACCTGCTAGTGTTACGTTTCTCTTATGCGCACTACGTTATGTATTGCCGACTCTATGTTTAAGTGATCACACTACTCATAGAGTCGTTATGCTGTCAAACTCTGTACCCTTATGTATGCCCTTTTTGGGCAAATTTTCATGTATCAAAGGCGGATATTATTAGTGGAAAATATTATGTGTTTTATCGTGATGTTGTTATCTGCTATGTGTTTTATATTCTTATTATTTGGTGTAAATCTATGGAACCACTTAGATGCACAATCGATGTAACATCCCAAAAATACCAGCTAAAAATTTCATTTTTAAATTAGGTTAATACATAAAAACATCGTTACAAAACATTCATAATATTAATTCATGTTTGAAAACCGGTAACATCATAGTCAAATATTCAGAGTACATCCCAGAAAATCCATAGTGCGGAAACAAGAGTGTGTGTGATATGCCGCTACCGCGCCGACTCCTTTCCCCTAGCTGAAGAGGTAGCTGAAAACAACACTATAAAACGTAAGCACGAAGCTTAGTGAGTTCCCCCAATGAACCTCATACCATACAATCACATAACATACATGTCTGTCGGGCATTTCTGGGTGCCCGACCTTCCCCTTCGGTCCTGTCGACCGGATACTGCCTAGCATATCTGGGTGCTGGCCTACCCCTTCGGTCCTGTCGACCGGATCGGGGACTGTTTCACCCCCTACTACTACTACCACATAATAACATATCACATAACCCATACATCATAATCTGCTAGCACATAAAGCATATCAGGTAGTAACAAACCTAGATGATTATCACATAGACAGTCATCTATCATACGACTCCTACTAGTGGGCCGGCATTGTGGCCTTAGACCCACTTTTACTGGAAGGTAACTCACCTCGAGGGTAGCTGCTGAAAACCCGCTCAACCTACGCCTGGCTGCCGCACCGGTAACCCTCTGGCTATAAATTTGTAATCATGGATTAGGTACTCATAAATACCCCTTAGGTCAAATGACTGGTCAAAGTCAACTTCTTGGTCAAAGTCAACTCTCTGATTGACTGGAGTCACCGAGTCCATATAGCGACTCGCCGAGTCCTTCTACGTCTAGCCCGAATCTAACTCATCGGGTCCCTGTTCCCACTCATTGAGTCAGCCTGACTCGCTAAACGGGGACAACTAACAAACCCGCGACTGGACTCGCCGAGTCCAAGGGGGGACTCGCCGAGTCCGACGAACAGATCTCACAATTCGCTCCAATCTTCCATCAGAACATCAACCTTGGAGATTTGGAGATTCTGGGACTATAGCTACACGTTAAATTGCTAATTCCACGTGCGACTACGAAGGGTTGGACCTCCTACACTTAAACCCTTCTTATCCTAGTGACAGTTCATATGACTCGCCGAGTTTGAAGAACAACTCGCCGAGTTCAAGGCTATATTCACGGGACTCGCCGAGTTTGAAGAACGACTCGCCGAGTACCAGGCAATCTTCATAGGACTCGCCGAGTTGTTCATCCAACTCGTCGAGTCTAAGGCCATCTTCATGGAACTCGCCGAGTGCACTTTGGCACTCGCCGAGTTCCCTCCGACTCTTCACCCAATCTGGCCAAATCTAAGACATGCAACTGATCCAACTCATGGGTCTCAGTTCCTAGGGTCTGGTTATCACATATACACACGAAATCTGGGGGTTTTAAGGCTTGAAGATCAACCACTGGGGACAAAAAGGAACCTAAGAGCTAATGCGCAAAGTGAGGGTTTTATTACCTGATTTGATGCCTTCCCCGGAGTAGATTTCGGATCTACCTTCACTTCTGGAACACTCCAACTTCCTCCTTCTTCTTCTAAGCTCCAAAACCTTCTTTGGAAGATCAAAATCACTCAAGAACACTAAAGGAGCTAGGGTTGTTCTCTACTGCTCTTTGGGAGGAAAATGGGACGAAATGGGTGTTTTAGAATGGGTAAAATAGGGTGCAATGTCTGAAAATAGAGTTTCATCCAGACAGGTGGACTCGCCGAGTCCATATGTCGACTCGCCGAGTTCCCAGCTTAAATCCCGTGTCCACCTCGCTGCTACTCGGCGAGTCGGGACGCAGACTCGCCGAGTTCATGGCAAAAATTTAAGAAAATACTTAAATAAAATCGTACCAGGAATCCGGTTGTTACAAATCTCCCCCACTTATTTTAGACTTCGTCCTCGAAGTCTGCCGCTCCCTCCCGGAACAGCTCCGGATAATGCTCCACCATCTCATCCGCGGGCTCCCAAGTCCATTCCGAGCCCTTTCGGTGCTGCCATTGCACCTTCACCAGCTCCACCCTCTTGTTCCTCAGTTCCTTCGACTTCCGGTCTAGGATAGCCACAGGCCGCTCGATATAATTCAGGCTGTCATCAACCTGGATGTCCTCCAAAGGTACCACCGCTGAGTCGTCCACCAGGCACTTCCGCAGCTGGGAGACGTGGAAGGTGATGTGGATCTGACTGAGTTCGGCTGGCAGATCCAGCCGGTATGCCACCTTGCCCACTCGGGCTGCAACCCTACACGGTCCAATATACCTGGGACCCAACTTGCCCCGCTTCCTGAATCGGATGACGCCCTTCCAAGGCGACACTTTCAGGAGAACCATATCCCCAACCTGGAACTCCAAGTCTGATCGGCGCCTATCGGCATAACTCTTCTGCCGACTCTGAGCAGTCTGAAGCCTGCTCCGGACCTGCTGAATCTTCTCTGTCGTCTTGAGCACTACTTCGGTGCTCCCCATGACTCTCTGTCCAACCTCGCCCCAACATATCGGGGTCCTGCACTTCCTCCCGTACAATATCTCGAAGGGAGGACAGTCAATACTCGCGTGATAGTTGTTATTGTATGAAAACTCGGCTAAACGAAGATAGGTATTCCAGCTACCACCGAAGTCTAAAACACACGCCCGCAGCATGTCCTCCAGAGTCTGGATGGTCCGCTCGCTCTGACCATCCGTCTGCGGGTGGAAGGCTGTACTAAAATGCAGACGAGTACCCAGCTCGTCATGAAACTTCTTCCAGAACCTGGAAGTGAACCACACATCCCTATCCGAAATCACTAAAACTGGCACCCCATGCCATGCCACTACCTCTCTGATGTAGATATCGGCCAATTTCTCGGCCGAGATGCTCTCCTGAATCGGGATAAAGTGGGCGCTCTTGGTCAACCGATCGACGATGACCCATATCGAATCCACTCCCCGCGCGGTCCTGGGAAGCTTGGTGATGAAATCCATCGTGATGTCTTCCCATTTCCACAACGGGATATCCAACGGCTGCATCTTGCCGTGCGGTCTCTGGTGTTCGGCCTTGACCTTCCTGCAGGTCAGGCACCGCTCAACGTACCATGCTACATCCCGCTTCATGCAGGGCCACCAATAGTCCAGACGAAGATCCCTATACATCTTCGTTGCCCCTGGATGAATGGAGAATCGGGATTTGTGCGCCTCCTCCATCAGAACCTGGCGCACGCCTCCGAGGTATGGAACCCACACCCTGCGGTGTAATGTCAATAATCCCCTGCTGTCATGGTCGAAGGAGGAAACCTGTCCCACAATCCGCTCACTCTTCCGATGTTCCTCCTTCATAGCCTCCTGCTGAGCCTCCCGGATCCGCTCCAGAAGTGGAGTCACCACCGTCATCCTCAAACAGATATCCCTGATCGGTGCTGCCTTGCGGCTAAGCGCATCGGCCACGACATTGGCCTTCCCTGGGTGGTAGAGGATCTCACATTCGTAATCCTTTACCACATCAAGCCACCGACGCTGCCTCATATTCAGATTTGGCTGGTCCATGAGGTACCTCAAACTCTTGTGGTCCGTGTAAATCGTACAGTGAACCCCATAGAGGTAATGACGCCAAATCTTGAGGGCGAACACAACGGCCCCCAACTCCAAATCATGCGTCGGGTAGTTCGCCTCGTGAGGCTTCAGCTGCCTCGACGCGTAGGCGATGACATGCCCTATCTGCATCAATACTGCGCCCAAACCTGAGGTGGACGCATCGTAGTATACAACAAAATCCTCCATGCCCTCTGGCAAGGCTAAGATTGGCGCCTCGCACAATCTCTGTCTTAGTGTCTCGAATGCTGCCTGCTGCTCAGGCCCCCAACGAAAGACCACGGCCTTCCTCGTTAACCTGGTCAGGGGTAATGCTATCTTGGAGAAATCCTAGATGAATCTCCGATAGTAGCCAGCCAATCCCAGGAAACTCCGAATCTCAGATGGAGATTTCGGAACCTCCCATCTCATCACGGCCTTCACCTTGGCCGGATCCACCGAAATCCCGTTCTGGTTGACAAGGTGCCCAAGAAACTGCACCTCGCGCAACCAGAACTCACACTTGGAGAACTTGGCATACAAGTTCTCCCTCCTCAAGGTCTCTAGAACCGCAAATGCTCCTCATGCTGCTTTCGCGTCTTGGAGTAAACCAAGATATCATCAATAAATACTATCACCGACCGGTCTAACATCGGTCTACACACGCGGTTCATGGGGTCCATGAACGCGGCAGGAGCATTGGTGAGCCCGAAAGGCATCACCACGAACTCATAGTGGCCATAACGTGTCCGAAATGTCGTCTTCTGCACATCCTCCTCTCTGACCCTCACCTGGTGATACCCTGAACGCAAATCTATCTTGGAGAACCAAGATGCTCCCTGAACCTGGTCAAAGAGGTCGTCAATCCTCGGGAGTGGGTAGCGGTTCTTCACCGTTACCTTATTCAGCTCCCTATAATCGATACACATCCGATGCAACCCGTCCTTCTTCTTCACAAACAGAATCGGGGCTCCCCAGGGTGAACTGCTCGGTCGAATGAAACCCCTGTCTAACAGCTCCTGAAGCTGTGTAGACAACTCCTGCATCTCAGGAGGAGCCAACCGATACGGTGCCTTGGCTATCGGAGCCGCACCAGGGACTAGGTCGATCCTGAACTCCACCTGTCGCTTCGGAGGTATCCCAGGCAGCTCCTCGGGGAATACATCCACGAACTCTCGTACTACGGGCACATCGCCCACCGTCGCCTTACCCGCCTCCCGGGTGTCCATGACATATGCGACATATCCTGCAACCCTGCTGAAGGTAACGCCTTGCCCTCGCTGCCGAACAGAAGGCTGGCCCTTGCTGTGATCTCTCACCCTGAATTACTAACTCTCCCCCACTTGGGGCCATGACTCGTACTAACTGCTGCGCGCAATCTATCACTGCCTCATTGGGACTCAGCCAATCCATACCAATAATGACCTTGTTTCCCCGCAATGGAATGGGAACTAGGTCAACCAAATACCGCTCTTCGAACAACCTCAATACACAATCTCGGAAGACCTCTGATGCTCGCACCGACCGGTCGTCTGCAATCTCAACCTCTAAAGGGCAATCCAACATGCCCGAGGACTCAGGAAACTTCTTGCTAAGTGCAAGAGAAACAAAGGATCGGGTAGCCCCCGAATCAAACAACACCTGGACTGGAATACCGTTCACATGGAACGATCCCGTCACCACATCAGGTGCAGCGCGTGCCTCCTCGGCTGTCAGCTGAAATGCCCGGCTCCTCACCACCGGAGCCTCTGCCTTGCCCTGCCGGCCATCCGTAATCCGCAGGGTCGCTGGAGTTGGCTCCTGTACTGGCGCTGCTGCTGTCAACTGAGGGCAATTGGCCCTCTTGTGGCCCCTCTGGTTGCAGTGGAAACACAGCAACTCGGACGTCTGAAATGCCGGAGTAGGAGCAGTACAATCCCTGCTAAAGTGCCCCGTCTTGCCGCACTTGTAGCAGCCTGACGATCCTAACCTGCATGGTCCCTCATGCGACTTGCCGCATTTCCTGCAGTGGCTACGACTCGGTGGGCCTCTTGGGCCCGGATCTGATCCCTTGGGCTTCTTCCCCGAAGCGCCAGTCATCTGTCCCTCCTCAGCCTTTCTCTTCAGAATGTGACCCAGATCAATCTCCCTCTCCCTTGCCCTGGCAATCATGGACTCCAGGGTAGGGCAAGCTGAAAAACTGACATGCTCCCGGATGTCGGCTCGGAGCATGTCGTGGTAGTGGGTCCTCCTCATGTCCTCATCACCCGCGTACTGAGGTACCAGTAACGCCCTCTCCCGGAACTTGGCAGTGATCTTCGCCACTGTCTCTGTCGTCTGCCTCATATCCAAGAACTCCCGTGCCAACTGCTGGAGCTCCACCGCAGGCGCGAACTCCGTCCTGAATCGTGTCACAAAGTCCGGCCATGTCATAGCCTCAATGGCCGCGGCTCCCAAAGAGTCACAAACCGACTCCCACCAATCTCTAGCTCTGTCATGTAGACACCCTGCTGCAAATCGTACCTTCGACCCCTCGGGGCAAAAGCTGATCAGCTGTGCAGACTCAAGGTCTGCAATCCATCGTCTGGCAGCAATGGGGTCCTTCGCCCCATGGAAATCTGATGCACCACTGCCCCTGAAGTCCTTAAAGGACAGTGTGCGTGGTCCTGACTGGCTAGCCGCCATATCACTCCTGAACGCCCTGAGACGATCCTCCATCAACTCTACAATACCCTCCTCGATCGAACCGAAGATGATGGGAGTCGACTCAAGGATGCCCCTGGTAATCTCTGACACGATGAACTCGCGTAGACCCTCATCAACTGGTTCGGACCCTGAACCCGAACCCGATCCTGATCCTGAGCCTCCCGCTCCCTGTCGTGTGGTCACCATACCGCAAAACATAGCATAACCACCATCAAACTATATTCCACTAACGAGGCTCACATACATATCACAAGTCCCCGGTCTCGTCTCGGCCCCTTTTGAATCGAGTACGGATCCTCCGCTTTCAGTAGTACGGGCCCATACTACCTTCCACGTCTATCCGTACTTTCCTCAAGAATTACCTCAACTCAACCAAGTCCTTTCTACTAATACTGCGGTTCCCGTGCTACTCTCGCCCTAGGCTTGCCCTAAGTAATCGCCATCCCACTCTCTGCCATCAGCTGCACAAGAAGTCCCTGCTTTCTTTCCCTAACTAGCTCGCGAATACTATTACATATTACTCAGACTAGATAATTCTTCGAATGAGAGGTCCTACCCTACAACGGTTGGACTCAGACAAGAGCTGCGAAGCAGGGCTAGACCCAACCTTCTGAAATTATTTAGTCTTTGCAATATGTAACGTAACATATTCGTTTACTAGTTAGTGAGAGACAACTAGAACTCCTAAAAGCACATAGCAAGCAGCATTCGTGCATTGAGTACACATAATCAAGTACATACTATTCTGGCTATCATACTGATTGATCTGTACTAGCATGCAATTCTCATAAAGCTGGAACACATAAAGCAGGCACATAAGGCATCATTCCTAGATCCTTAGTCCTATTCTAGCATGCTGTTCTACTGAAACTGGAACTGATAATCATAACAATAACTTGTATGGGTACTTTGGGGAAAACTTACTTGAGCTCGGCCAGTCGCGCACATCACACACCTTGTTCTTTCTTTCTCGAAACTCTTTTACTTAGTCTTTAGAAAAATCATTTCTTTATAAAAATCTTTTAATCCCTCGATTTGAGTCCAGACACCCCCGAAGGTGTGTCCGAATCCCTCAAACCAGGGCTCTGATACCAACTTGTAACATCCCAAAAATACCAGCTAAAAATTTCATTTTTAAATTAGGTTAATACATAAAAACATCGTTACAAAACATTCATAATATTAATTCATATCTGAAAACCGGTAACATCATAGTAAAATATTCAGAGTACATCCCAGAAAATCCATAGTGCGGAAACAAGAGTGTGTGTGATATGCCGCTACCGCGCCGGCTCCTTTCCCCTAGCTGAAGAGGTACCTGAAAACAAAACTATAAAACGTAAGCACGAAGCTTAGTGGGTTCCCCCAACGAACCTCATACCATACAATCACATAGCATACATGTCTGTCGGGCATTTCTGGGTGCCCGACCTTCCCCTTCGGTCCTGTCGACCGGATACTGCCTAGCATATCTGGGTGCTGGCCTACCCCTTCGGTCCTGTCGACCGGATCGGAGACTGTTTCACCCCCTACTACTACTACCACATAATAACATATCACATAACCCATACATCATAATCTGCTAGCACATAAAGCATATCAGGTAGTAACAAACCTAGATGATTATCACACAGACAGTCATCTATCATACGACTCCTACTAGTGGGCCGGCATTGTGGCCTTAGACCCACTTTTACTGGAAGGTAACTCACCTCGAGGGTAGCTGCTGAAAACCCGCTCAACCTACGGCTGGTTTCCGCACCGGTAACCCTCCGGCTATAAATCTGTAATCATGGATTAGGTACTCATAAATACCCTTTAGGTCAAATGACTGGTCAAAGTCAACTTCTTGGTCAAAGTCAACTCTCTGATTGACTGGACTCACCGAGTCCATATAGCGACTCGCCAAGTCCTTCTACGTCTAGCCCGACTCTGACTCATCGGGTCCCTGTTCCCACTCACTGAGTCAGTCTGACTCGCTAAACGGGGACAACTAACAAACCCGCGACTGGACTCGCCGAGTCCAAGGGGGGACTCGCCGAGTCCGACGAACAGATCTCACAATTCGCTCCAATCTTCCATCAGAACATCAACCTTGGAGATTTGGAGATTCTGGGACTATAGCTACACGTTAAATTGCTAATTCCACGTGCGACTACGAAGGGTTGGACCTCCTACACTTAAACCCTTCTTATCCTAGTGACAGTTCATATGACTCGCCGAGTTTGAAGAACAACTCGCCGAGTTCAAGGCTATATTCACGGGACTCGCCGAGTTTGAAGAACGACTCGCCGAGTACCAGGAAATCTTCATAGGACTCGCCGAGTTGTTCATCCAACTCGTCGAGTCTAAGGCCATCTTCATGGAACTCGCCGAGTGCACTTTGGCACTCGCCGAGTTCCCTCCGACTCTTCACCCAATCTGGCCAAATCTGAGACATGCAACTGATCCAACTCATGGGTCTCAGTTCCTAGGGTCTGGTTATCACATATACACATGAAATCTGGGGGTTTTAAGGCTTGAAGATCAACCACTGGGGACAAAAAGGAACCTAAGAGCTAATGAGCAAAATGAGGGTTTTATTACCTGATTTGATGCCTTCCCCAGAGTAGATTTCGGATCTACCTTCACTTCTGGAACACTCCAACTTCCTCCTTCTTCTTCTAAGCTCCAAAACCTTCTTTGGAAGATCAAAATCACTCAAGAACACTAAAGGAGCTAGGGTTGTTCTCTACTGCTCTCTGGGAGGAAAATGAGACGAAATGGGTGTTTTAGAATGGGTAAAATAGGGTGCAATGTCTGAAAATAGAGTTTCATCCAGACAGGTGGACTCGCCGAGTCCATATGTCGACTCGCCGAGTTCCCAGCTTAAATCCCGTGTCCACCTCGCTGCTACTTGGCGAGTCGGGACGCAGACTCGCCGAGTTCATGGCAAAAATTTAAGAAAATACTTAAATAAAATCGTACCAGGAATCCGGTTGTTACAATCGATTCATGGAATTCCCAACTTAAAAACAATGCGTACTCAACATCTTTCTGTTCCATGACAGCAAGATGCCGCAAAGACCAAACCGTGGAAACAATCAACCACCGCCACCAACAGAAATCAACTCGGTTGCATTTCAAGCGGCTGTATCGGCTGCAGTCACAGCAGCGCTGGCGCAGTTTCACAATGGAAACAATGGTGGAGGCAACGGGCAGGGGGGCGGAAGTTCAAACAACGGAATGAACTAGGGGCCTACCAAGACATGCTCCTACAAAGATTTCACCAACGCCAAACCGCGAACCTTTAATGGCACAGGGGGAGTAATAACCCTGAAAAGATGGATGGAAAAGGTGGAATCGGTGTTCGAGATATGCGGATGCCCCGAAGAATTCAAGGTGAAGTTTGCAGCATGTATATTTGTTGATCAAGCTCTCACCTGGTGGAATGGACATGTGGAGGCTATGACTCTTCCGGTGGCTAATGCCATGCCATGGGCGGAATTGAAAGAAATGTTGATGGCTGAATACTGCCCGCGTGGAAAAGTTCAGAAAATGGAGCAAGAGTTATGGAACCTCACAGTCCGAAACTCCGACATCGACGCCTATATATCAAGGTTTAGTGAACTGTCTCTGTTGTGCCCTAGCATGATTACCTCGGAAGGAAAGAAGATCGAACGATTCATCTGGGGATTAAACCCCCCAATTCAAGGAAACGTGATAGCCGCAAACCCTGAAACCTTTGACAGCGCCAAGAGGTTGGCCAAGAAGTTGTACGACCACAACAACAAGAAGGGCGAAAAAGCAGGGGAAACTGAAAACAAGAAGGAGAGCGATAACAAGAAGGGAAAGAATAGTAAGCGGAAGGGACGACAAGGCTCAGAGTCGTCAAAGAAACAACAAACAGTGACAGTTCATGCTGCAACCACCCAAGTCCCCGCCACACCACATGCTCCAGCCTCATCCACCCCGAGTACCCCTAAGCAGTATTCCGAAAATCTCCCAAAGTGCAACAAATCCAATCTCCATCACAATGGTGAATGCAGGGAGATGCATTGTACCAGTTGCAACCGAAAGGGTCATACGGCAAGATACTGTAGGACCTATCCTCCCCAGAATCAGCAACATAGGAACAACAACAACCGCAACAACAACAATCACAACAATAACAACAACAACAACACCAACAACAACAACGGCAACAACGTTGGGGCTAGCCACACTTTTTATGGATGTGGACGGACTGGGTATTTCCGACGAAACTGCCCCAATGTCAACAATCAAGGAAATGGAGGATCAGGAAGGGTTTTGACTCTGGGACAAGGCGAAGCAGTCCAAGACCTTACCTTTGTCACCGGTACGTTTCTACTTAACAACACATATGCATGCATCTTATTCGATAGTGGAGCGGAGCGAGGCTTCGTTAGTAACAAGTTTAAACACTTACTAAATCAACAACCCCAGAAGCTCAATGAAGCCTTCACGGTGGAAATGGCTAATGGAAAAACAGAGTCAACTAGGGATATCTATGTAGGGTGCACGTTAACACTTAACCACCACACTTTCCAAATAAACTTGATGCCTGTGAATATTAGGAGTTTTGATGTGATCATCGGCATGGATTGGTTGAGCCCCCATCATGCCGATATTATGTGCCGCGAGAAGGCTGTTCGCCTTCATCTCCCTAACCACGAAACCCTAATCATATACGGAGACAAACCCGGTACGAACCTTCGTCTTATCTCATGTATTAAGGCATAAAAGTGTCTACAAAAGAAGGACTCTGCGTTTCTGGCTCACATTATGGACAAATCCAAGGAAGAGGTTAACATTCAAGACATCCCAGTGGCTTGCGATTTCCCTGACGTATTTCCCGAGGATCTTCTGGGAATACCCCCCGATAGGCAGGTCGAGTTCCGAATCGACCTTGTGCCAGGAGCTACTCCTATCGCCAAATCACCCTATAGGTTGGCTCCTGCGGAAATACGGGAATTGTCAAGCCAACTCAGCGAACTCTTGAACAAAGGATTCATCAGACCCAGCTTCTCGCCCTGGGGAGCTTCGGTTCTTTTTGTTAAGAAGAAGGACGGATCCTTTAGGATGTGCATCGACTATAGAGAGCTGAATAAGCTCACTATCAAAAATCGCTACCCACTTCCACGAATCGACGATCTATTCGACCAACTTCAAGGAGCAAATTACTTCTCTAAGTTAGATCTGCGATCCGGCTATCATCAACTCAAGGTCCAGGAGGAGGATATTTCCAAGACTGCTTTTCGAACTCGCTATGGACATTATGAATTTGTTGTAATGCCCTTCGGTCTAATGAATGCCCCTGCCGCATTTATGGACCTGATGGATCGAGTTTTCCGTCCATTCCTTGACAACTTTGTAATCGTTTTCATTGACGATATCCTGCTCTATTCTCGAAACGAAGAAGAACATAGTCGCCACCTCCGACAAATTTTGGAAACCCTGCGAGCCGATAGGTTGTACGCAAAACTCTCTAAGTGTGAGTTCTGGCTCTGTAGCGTAAACTTTTTAGGTCATGTTGTCAGCCGAGAAGGGATACATGTGGACCCTTCCAAGGTTAAAGCCATTGAAGGATGGGCAGTCCCAACGACACCCATAGAAATTCGTCAGTTTCTGGGTCTCGTAGGCTATTACAGAAGATTCATCCAGAACTTCTCCAAAATAGCCAAGCCTCTTACCACCCTTACACAAAAAGGCGTACCATTCGAATGGACAGAGAAGCAGGAAGTTGCCTTCCAAACCTGAAGAAAGCCCTCTGCAGTGCACCTGTGCTATCCTTACCAGAAGGAACCGAAGACTTTATAGTCTACTGCGACGTTTCAAACCAAGGTTTGGGATGTGTACTTATGCAGCGAGGAAAGGTGATAGCCTATGCATCCCGACAACTAAAGACACATGAGGTGAATTATACCACCCATGATCTCGAATTGGGAGCTGTGGTCTTTGCTTTGAAGATTTGGAGGCACTACCTTTATGGTACAAAGTGCACCATTTTCACTGACCACAAAAGCCTCCAACACATTTTAAATCAAAAAGAGTTAAACATGAGGCAGCGAAGATGGGTTGAGCTGCTAAACGATTATGAGTGTGAAATCAAGTACCACCCAGGAAAGGCTAACGTGGTAGTTGATGCCTTGAGTCGAAAAGAATACTCGAATCGTCGTGTGAAAACTCTTTCGATAACCATTCAATCCCATCTATTCTCATAAATCAAAGAAGCCCAGTTTGATGCCATGACGACAGAAAAACAAAAACCAGCGAAGCGTTACGTGGAACGGAAAAGAACTTCGAAGTCAAGGAGAATGGAACATATTATTTCATGAACCGAATTTGGGTCCCTAAAGTTGGGGGATTCAGAGAGGTAGTCATGAATGAGGCTCATAAGACACGATACTCCATCCATCCAAGTTTAGAAAAAATGTACCTGGATATCAAACAACATTATTGGTGGCCTAACATGAAAGCAGAAATTGCCACTTACGTTAGCAATTGCCTCACTTGCGCTAAAGTGAAGGTAGAATATCAAAAGCCCTCGAGACTATTACAACAGCCGGTAATACCCGAGTGGAAATGGGAAAGGATTACCATGGACTTTGTGACCAAATTACCCAAGACAACTGATGGATTGGATGCCATATGGGTGATAGTCGATAGATTAACAAAATCCGCCCATTTCCTGCCAATAAAGGAATCTTACAAGATGGAAAGATTGACCCGAATATACATCAAGGAGATCGTGAGACTCCATGGAGTGCCAATATCTATCATCTCAGATCGAGATAGTAGATTCACTTCACGCTTTTGGCAATCACTTTAGAAGGCTATGGGTACACAACTCGACATGAGCACTGCTTACCACCCTCAAACGGACGGAAAAAGCGAGCGCACCATCCAGACGCTTGAGGACATGCTTAGAGCCTGTGTGATCGACTTCGGCAAATCTTGGGACACCCACTTGCCACTGATTGAATTCTCATACAATAACAATTATCACGCGAGCATCAAGGTTGCTCCTTTCGAAGCGTTATACGGTCGCAAATGCAGGTCACCTCTATGCTGGGCTGAGGTGGGTGACTCCTAGCTAGCAAGAGGACAGACACCAAACAATTCTTTAACAGGGCCAGAAATCATACGTGAAACAACAGAAAAGATAGTTCAAATCAGAGCTCGAATTCAAGCATCACGAGACCGACAGAAGAGCTATGCTGATAAACGGCGAAAGCCCCTAGAATTTTAAATCGGGGATCGGGTGTTATTGAAGGTCTCTCCCTGGAAAGGGGTGATTTGTTTTGGGAAACGGGGGAAACTAAACCCACGATACATTGGACCATTCGAGATTCTAGCCCGAATCGGTCCAGTGGCCTATAGGCTGCAGCTACCTGCCGAGCTCAGCAGCGTACACCCCGTGTTCCATGTTTCCAATCTGAAAAAGTGCTTATCCGACGAAACTCTTGTCATCCCATTGGAAGAAACCGAAATCAACTAGAATCTCTTGTTCATCGAGGAACCAGTTGAAATCATGGACAGGGAAGTGAAGCGTACTAAGCAAAGTTGCATTCCAATTGTGAAAGTTCGATGGAACGCAAAGCGTGGACCGGAATTCACATGGGAACGCGAAGACCAGATGAAGCAAAAGTACCCTCACTTATTCTCGCATTCTCAAATCTAGCTTCAAAAAGAATTTCGGGACGAAATTCCCTCTAACGGGGGGATGATGTCACAACCAGGAAATTCTATGCTTTTGTAATCATTATCAAGGACAAAATTCTAAACAAAATCTGGAAGCATGCATGATGTTTATTCAATGACAACAAAATTACATCAAAAACTCTATACAAACACTTCAAATGGTCAACGAAAGATTGGAAACCCTAAAAATTCTGGTTTAACTCCGTTATGGACTAGGATTTCCTTATTGGGCCTAATGGGCCAATAAGCTTCCAATTTGACTATTTTGGACTTGGAACCCTTAAATGGGCCCTAATTGGACCCACTTTCATGAAACTTAACCTTTTGGGCCTTATGGGTCTAAAATGGATCATTTTACACTGATGGGCCTTATTGGGCCATAAGTGAATTAAATTCCTTATTGGACCGTAAACCCTCTCCCAATTGGATTTCATTGGGCCGTGAACTAATCTAAAGGCCCAATGGGCAAAAAACTTGTATAGAGACTTCACACTTTCGAGCAAGACCAAGAATGGGCCAAAGTGATTCCTTTCCTCTTTCTTTAGCCCATTTCGGCCCAATACAAAAAAAAGAGAAAAGATGTAGATTAATAAGAGCTAGACACCTAATATTTATGTCATGGATATCCATGCAAGGTTCCCACCTCCCCATGCATCTATCACCTCACTACTTCTCTCCTCCCTCTCTTCTTCTTGTCTTCGGCCGAGGATCACACACACACACACACCTCACTTGAATTTTCTCTCAAACACTCACAACAACAACCCCACATTTCCTCTCAAAAATTTCGAGATCTAGGGCATTTCAAGAAGGTTTTTTCCATAAAAATCATCATCCTTGGTAAGTTGTTACTTAGATCCATGGCTTAGTTTCTTTATTACATCAAAAATCTCCTCCTAACTCATGCAAAATTCGTGATCTACTCCTTAGAATCCATCTAAACGAAAGTCCTCTCAAGAAGCTTACTATGGCCGAAAATCACATCAACCTCTTCCATTTCTTCTTCAAAACCGTGAGCAACTAAGCAAGGTGAGTTCATACCCCCTTTGTTTTTAGTTTTTACTTATTTTTGGGGGAGAATACAAGTAAATATGTTGATCTATGTGTGTGCATGTTATATGTGATTTCTTTGGTTTGTGTTGTGAAAATGTGATATTATTTGTTATATCTCGAGATCTATGGCTAAAGTGTGAAGGATACATAAACAAATAACATAATAAACAACATACTTCAAAGATCTAAGAGTCTGTAGGCTTAAGAAGTGAAAACAAAGCCAAAAATCTTTATAAGTGTCATTTTTGCAAAAATAACAAAGATTTGGGTAAAATATGATATTTTTCGTTTTATAAGGATAAAATAGTATTATTTACATAAAAATCTGACTTTTATAAAAATAACACTTTTCAAGGGGTCAAAAACATAAATTATAGCTTATTGGGCTTACATTTGGGCCTCACGGGTTTTTGGGCCCAAAATTGTGAAAAATGAAGAGTTTTAGGGGCTGAAGTTGTAAATTTATCAAAATATGAGTCTAAAACGTAAATAAACTATTTCAGGGGCTGAAAATGACTTTGATGCAAAATTGTGACTAAAAATGCAAAGTTTTTGATTTTGGGGTCAAAATTGTAAAACTTACGGAATTTGAGGCAAAAGTGTAAACTTGTTACAAATAAGGGCTGGAAATGGCAAATACAATAGTTTTGGGCTGAAATTATTATTTAAATAAAGTTTGGGTCGAAAATGTCAAGAAAAATGGTTTAAGGACCAAAAATGTCAATTTTCATAAAAAGGAACTAAAAGTGTCATTTTTATAGATAAAGGGGCTGGAATGGTCAAAATAAATATTTTTGGGCCAAATAGGCTAATATTAAATTATTGGGTTAAAAATATTAAGTTTATAATACATGGTTTTTAAAAATGTTTATAGATCTATATACATATATAGAGTGGCGGAGCCCCAGTGTAATAAGGGGGTCCCCCACTTGAAAGTTGATATTAACCACATTTTACTAAAATAACCCTTAAAAAATTCATCTTTTCTTGAAATTATCCCTTTTGGCACCCACTTTTGCTGAAAACAACCCTTAAAAAATGATTTTTTGCTGAAATTATCCCTTTGGCACCCACTTTTGCTGAAAAAAACATACTTTTGTAATATTTTTAACAAAAAAACTCCCAAAGAAACCTCAAAATTTCAAATTTTTTCTAGGTTCAAATTTGTGTTTAATTTTCATATAAGATGGACCCCAGTAATATTTTTTTCTAGATCCGCCACTGCATATATATAACCAAAGCTTCGTTATAAATCAAGCGTCAAAGTATTTTTAACATTACGAAAAAACATTTAGCATACAACAAATACCTACACTACGAACTTAAAATCGATAAACTATAAATGATTCAATGATTGGGCCCAAAATCTTCTGTTCGTGCTATTGGGTCTTTGTGGCCCAATATCATGATTATTGAGCCCAATATATTCAGACATGTTTATTGGGTCTTGGTGATCCAATTACATGCCCAATGGGCCTTTATCAGCTTTAACATGCTATTGGGCCTTAGTGGTCCATTTGCATTGCTAATAAGTGTAACGCCCGGGTTTCAGGGCTAAGCATTTTTAGATGATGTGATAGTGTAGGTCAACTATTGTAACTCTTTTTGAAAGTAATAAAGATGAAATATTTGGGTATTATGTGAATTATGTGTTTATCACTTATTTATAAATGTATAATAAATAAAGGATAAAAATAGGCGTCAAAATTAAAGTGTGAGATAAACCTGATATCTTTACATAAAGTTCTAGTGGTCGAAACAAGGATTCCGGGGATATAAAGAACGCCGAAATCCGAGTTATAACGAAGAAGTTATGACCCGTCGAAGTTTCGCAACGGAACCGACACGGCACCGGGAAGCGTAAATAGTGAATTTACGATAGAGCGACTTTTTTCCTTAGCGATCTAAACAAAAGTCGTAGAATACGTTAAACCGAGAGCGTCAATAAAAAGAACGCCCACATCTGACTTCGTATGAAGAAGTTATAATTTTTCGAAGTTTCGACTTAGCAGTGTACATCCCGAAGTTCGAATATTAGATCGAGCGGTATTTAGCCAACACAACCTAAACGAGAATCGAAGATCTCGTTAATAGTAGCGTAACGGTAAAAAGACAGACGAAAACGGACGTCGGATGAAGAAGTTATGGATTTTTAACGGACCAATCCTGTCCCGGCCTGTTAAAAATATAACTTTCAAAATAAATCAAAATTAGCCGACCGAGTCTAAACAAAAGTTGTAGAGTACGTTCCCGCCTACGCGTTGATATAAAGAACGTCGAAAACGGAGCTCGTATGTGAAAGTTACGATTGTTTAAAGTCGAGTGTGCAATTTGCGAAATCTGATGCAAGATACGATGACGTGGCCAATTCCAGCCGTCACTTGCTGAGCACGGTCTCGCTTCGGATGAAGGACACGCTACCCCTCGCCTACGCCCAGCGTCCGAGCTCGGAACGCGCCGCGTACGCGAACCCCTCCTTGGTCCAGCTTCGCCCACGTCGCCCCAGCAGATCATCGACACGTAGGTACGGCTTCGGATGTACGCGCTGCGTACTTCGGTTCTACGCCCCACGTAGCGAGGACTCTCGCAGCTCTAAAAGGAGGCCGAGGCAGCCTCATTTCTTGCACCTTTCTCACTTCTCTCTCTAGTTTCTTTCTCTCTCTAACCCATTCCAACCCCCCTAAACCCTAGGGAACCCCCTAGCACCCGAAAGAAACCCCGAGGCTCCCGGAGTCCCGAGAAAAAGGGTCTTTCGGTTCGGAAACGCTGCTCCGAGCAAAGCCCGGTTTTTAAGAAAACCCGTTGTAAGTGAGCTACGCCTACACAATTTTTAATATAGCTTCTAATTAATTATAGTAACATTATTAGGACCTTAAAATAATTATTTGGGCTATTATTATGAGTTATATAGAGTGTTGTTTAACGCTTATATAATAATAATAATAGCTAGACTATTAATTAGTCGCGGTTAATGTTAGACTAAACCCTAGTTGTATTGATACTAGGTATTGTCGAGGGAAAATTATTTTGAGATAACGAAGCGCTATTCGAGTACAGAGTCACCACCTTTCAGGTGAGTGCATAGTTACTTTCAGCTTACACATAGATATGAAGTATTTTATAAAAATTACGTGTTGTGTGTGCATAATATCTGTATACTTGCTATCTATGCTGGATGAACGAGTTTATACATGTTTTAAACTGTATATGTATTTTATATCTACAAAATGTGTTGGGTAAATCATGGGTAGATGTCATAGTTGCTGTGTGACAAAATAAAATGATGAGAGGCCTCGTTATTGATGTTATTGATGATCCAGTCCTCTAGCGGAGTATAGATGACGACCACGGACTATTCTAGACAGTCCAGTGGAACGCTAGCAGGCTCGCAACCTGTAGGTGTTTATTTGAAATGTGTGTTTACCAGCAGTACTCCATCCCCCACATGGTTGCCTTATTTGACATGAATTGTTGAGGAATCCCCGAAGCATATGTTGTCACCCCGATGAAAGTCCTTAGACTAGGTCCCTTGTGTTAGATATTTGAGGGACGTAAAGTGAGGATAACGGGAACGGGTAATCGGGTTTGTTTGGTTTGATGAAGTTAATAAACTTATTTATTGTGGGTTGAAAACCCTATGTGCTCACCAGGCTCCCAAGCCTGACCCACTCGGTTTCTTGTATTACAGGTAGTGGCGCATGAGCATAGATGTTTGGATGAGAGATAAGGGATTATAGGCCTGTAAATACGAAATAATGTAGTAAGGCTTATGTTGTACTGTTTATGCTTTTGATCTGTATCGAACATGACATCCCGAGTCTTTTAATGAAATACATTTCTTCGGAAATTCTTTTGATAAATCTCTATCATATTTTGTTTTGGGACAAATTCCGCAACACTTTTATTTAAAATGTCACTCTGATTTTCAAACAAGCATAAACAAAATCGGTCTTTTCTGGCCGTGAAAATGGGGATGTCACAATAAGACCCTAAACATTCATAATATGCTTAATGGGCAATAACGTGTTCGTAGCATACTCGACAGTCTATAATAACATACATAATTAGTGGACCACCGTTGTCCTCTTTTCATGTCTGTTAGGCTTACTTCATATTCACGTAAACATCATTCGGGTTGTAAAACAAGGTTATTCAATTTCATTGGGATTTAGTGAGAAATAACGGGTGGCACCAATAAATGTCGGTCGTAGCCTGTAGTTATAATCAGAGTCTCCTGGAGGGAGAGCGAGAGTTTGTGTATAGATCTATACGGGGGTGACTCCCCCACACCTGAGCTGTTCGCTACAGTTAAACTCGGCCAGTCTAGGGTGACAAAATCTTGATCAAAACCGGCATTTGGAAAAATGTCAAGACAGGCGAATTAGTCACTATTATGCATGGTTATAACGACTCACATAGAGATCCATTACCATCTAAGTATTTTGGGAAATCATATTCATACACTGTGACGATGCAAAGTGATTTATACAATAATACAAAACTATCATACTAGGTAAATTGGAAAACATCGGGTTTTCCGGGGAAACGACATTGTTCACTTCTACATACAACAACTATAATACAAGGAACAATTATGAAGATCATTCACTTTTACATGTTTTGAAATCACATACATATGCACTTATGGGATCATCACATCTTTTTTGCAAACAGTTTTTGTTACAGAAAATATCGGATTTTCTGGGTTTTACAAACAATACAAACTAGTTTTATATCAAACATGCTTATGAACTCACCAACATTATATATGTTGACCGTTTTCAAAATAACTTGTATTCTCAGGAAATCGTTAGACTGAAGAACCTCCAAGTGTGTCTTAGGAAATTTCTTTTGTGTGAAATGTTAATCATCAGACAATTTATGTTTTGAAATATGTCATGTAAACAATGTACTTGATGTGAACAAGGTTAGTTGTAATGTATTAATGCATGGTGATGTTTATGTTATGTTTCATGTATATTCATTGTGATGATATTTCAATTTAAGTCACACGAGCCCTCGGACGTTTCCGCCGTCTGGTTCAGGGGTGTGACAGGGATCATGAAGATATAGACACACCTGCTTAACAACATAAGAAATATTTGGCCGAGTGAAATTCAAGTATTGAAGAGCACCCACAAGACTGCGATATAAGGTCGGATCAGCAACTGGAGGGCCTGAGCCATCAAATTTTGCAAACTATTCGGCTGGAGTTCACACGGGTTTGCAATTAAACATCTTTGCATGGTCAATTATATATGTTATATATTTTTGTTGAGAGAGAAACTTGACGATATCGAACGACATTTATATCAAGAAAGTAATTGAGAGCACCCAAATCAGTCATGGAGAATTCAACACGTAAGGTGGTGATGATCTGTTGTAAAAGACTTGTGGAGGAAGCAGTTAACACAATTTCATCAACATATAGTAAAAGATGGGTTATGTGGTCTCGATTTCTATAGATGAATAGAGAAGTATCGGATTTGTTGTTGATGAAACCGAACTGTGTAATGTACTGAGCAAATCTGTGGTACCATGCACATGGGGCCTGCTTGAGGTCATAAATAGACCTCTGTAAGTGACAGACATGATCAGCAGCAGAGGGGTCTCGAAATCATAGTGGTTGATACATATAAACTGTTTCCTGTAAATGATCGTGGAGGAAGCCATTCTTCACATCCAACTGATGAACTAGCCATTGATGGGAGACAGTAAGACTGAAAACAATCTGAATGGTGGGAGATTTAACAACCGGACTAAAAGTCTTATCACAATCAATGTTGGGACGTTGACTGCATCCGTAAGCAACTAAACGCGCCTTGTATCATGTAAAAGAGACATTTGCATTAAGTTTCTTTTTAAACAACCAAATACAGCTAACCACATTATCATTTTGGGGGCAAGGTACAAGTACCCAAGTTCCATTAGAAATAAGTGCATCATATTCATCTTTCATAGCATTTAACCAGTTAGGATCTTGAAAGGCTTGAGAATAGTTTCTCGGAAGAGGGAAAGTATTAGAAACGATGTTGGTATGGAAATTGAGATGATCGATAAGTTTATGAATACCCAGTCCAACATAAGTAGTCATAGGATGTATGCTAGGTGGACCCAAAACTGATGGCCGGTTGACAGCTGGAGTGAACGACGAAGGATCGGACGATGCAATGGTGGAGGAGGATGTGGTTGTTATAGTAGCGTCATCGACAGAAAAGTTTAGGTTGACGGGATCATCTACATCATGGATAGGGATATCATCGATGGGGGTCGAACATGTACGAATTGGAGATTTAGGAGGGTGGTAATTGGTGGTCGGATCATTGAAGCATTTGCAAGAGTCGGAGATATCAAGAAAATCATAAGAGGGGGGATGATCAAGGGTCATTAAGCCGAGAGGAAAAATAGTTTCATCAAATGTGATGTGTCTCGAGATAATTATTTGTTTTGAATGAAGATTAAGACAACATAATCCTTTGTGATTAGAGGGATACCTAAGAAAGATACATGGGACCGAGCATTGTTCGAGTTTATTGGTGTTATTGAGATGTGGGTAGCATATACACCCAAACACCAGAAGGTGAGTGTATGTTGGTTGTTTGTTGAAGAGTTTGTGAAAAGGTGTATCATTTTAAAGAGAGGTGGAGGGAAGGATATTTAAAATATGTGTTGAAATATGGATAGCTTCCACCCAATAAGTTAAGGGGAATGTGAGATTGGAAAAGAAGGGTATTTTTCATATTATTTGAAGACTGAAGCATACACCCATATTTCCTTTTTTTGGGAAGTGTATGGACATGAAAAACGCATATGTATAGCAATGGTGTCATAAAGTTGGTGAAAGAGAGAGTTTTCATATTCTTTTTCGTTGTCACATTGGAATTTTGAATATCAATGTTGAATTGATTTTTGACATAAGCATGAAAGTGAAGAAAAATTGAGAACACGTCCGATTTTAATCTAATAGGGTACACCCAACAAAATGAGAGAATTGATCGGAAAAAAATAACTTAATATTTTATTCCACTATGACTTTGCAAAGGTGAAGTCCATATATTCGAATAAATAACTTGAAAGGGAAATAAAGCATGAGTATTAGACAACTGGAAAGATAAATAAGTATGTTTGCCAAGTTGACACGGATGACAAAGTAGTGACGAATCATTTTTATTACATGAAATGGAATTGCTAGAAATTAATTGCTTTAGAATTGGTTTTCTGGGATGACCGAGCCTTTGACACCATAATGATGAGCTAATATTGAGAAAGACATGTAGGATTGGTTTGGTAACTAGATATAGGTCCCCGGTGCTATCACATCGAAAGAAGGTGCGTTTGGTGAGGAAGTCCTTCAAAGAAAAACCGCACTCGTCAAATTCGATAGAACATTTATTATCACGAGTAATTTGACGAACAGAAATGAGATTTTTAATGATTTGAGGGATGATAAGGATGTTTTTTAGAATAAGAGTACGAAAAGGATTTATACCAAGAGTAGAGTGAGCAAATTTTGGTGATAGTAATATGAGACCCATTTCCAACTAAATTTGATAAATTTGAATTATTGCACTTATTACCAAAGGACTTGAGAGTATCTGAATCGGCGTGAAGATGAGTGGTTGCCTCGGTGTCCATGTACCAATATGATTTGCCCGGGTCTTGAAGTGTCATGGAACTGAAAGTTTGCGGTAAGTTGGTCAGTTGATCCATTTTATATGGGTATTGAGACCATTACCAATTATTGGGTTGCACATTGGGTTGAGGAGCCATAGAGAAAAACGCTTGATGTTAGGCTACACTCGAACTGGACCAAGGCTGATTAGGACCATTTGGGCTAGTTTGAGAAGTGGTCCATGTAGATGATTGATTCGTGGGAGAAGGCAGTAACCACGTTGTTGTTGTTGTTATTCTTGTTCTTTCATGTATGGCCCCGACCAAGGGTAAAACCCACCTTAGGTAAACTGACCATGAGCGTATCCACCAGCGTCGGACCTGCCCTGGTGGTCGCCGTCTCCGCCACCTCTTCCACAGTGATTCCGGCCACCACCTCAACTGTCAGAGTTAATGAAACGAGGATTTTGCTGCCTATTTTGATGTTCGGTGTTTAGAAATATGAAAGATGAGGCGCTGTCACAACGTGTAGCTTGAACAAGATGGGTGTGATCCTTTATCATGGAGCGTTGTTTAAGAGTAAGCATAGAATGTATTTCAAGAAACGTGGGAAACGGCTTTTGATGACGGATTGTGGTGACAAATTGAGCGTATTTTGGAGACAAACTATTGATTGCATAAATAACAAGGTTGCGTTCGGGCACAGGGGAGCCGATATTGGTAAGCAAATCGGAGATAGATTTGATACGAGTACAATATTCCACGATTGTGGAGTCTCCAATGGTGATATTACGAAGTTCATCATCAAGTTCCATAGCTTTTATTCCTTGTTTTCATGAAACAAGTCTTTGATGGCCTTCCAAACATCACCAACAGTAGCATCGATTGTGATTATGGATTAAAGAATGTTTTGAGTTAAAGTTATATATAGCCATTGTTTGACTATGTTGTCAACCGTCTCCCATTTTGGATCATCTTTGTTCTTAGGAAACCCATCAAGATGATCATATACCTTATATCCAATGCAATGCAATGGGTTTTAAAGAGTTCTTTCCACGAATCATAGTTCAATCGATCGTGATCAAGAAGAAGAGGAACATACAACTTTATATTATTTGTGTTGTATATCTTATCAGTGGGGCTAGATTTAGGGTTGGACAAACCAGCAAACATGATGAGAGGCATAAGAAAGATGATTGAGATGAAAGAGAAAGCAATATAAGCGTAAAGGGAGAAAGCAGGATCAGATCGTCGACCACAATTAGGAATGGGCTAGGGTTGAAGGAAAAGAGCCTGATACCATGTTAGTGAAAATATTTTCCCATGAATTAGAATTACGCCTCTCACGTGTATTAAATACCACCATATACAAATAGACTACAAAATAGTATAATAGGCCAATTACAATAGTGGACTGCCTAACCAAACTAACAAATAGAATACAAACTATATATATATATATATATATATATATATATATATATATATATATATATATATATATATATATATATATATACACACACACACACACGTCTAACAAAACATTTACAAGGTAAATTTGCCACAAGTCGGCTCTTAACTTTTCGGGGATCAATGTCATCGCACACCCTGCGCCCCATATAGTAGGGCATGTCTGGTAGCTTATGGTGTGAAAGTTCATATGATATGGTTAAATACCAAAACAAATTCTCATTGCATCACATAAGGTTATAGAAAATGGCATCATGTTAAAATAAATTAGAAAAAAAAACAATTGCATTATTCTTTACCTTTTAAAAATGTTTTTTTTTTCAGTTTGTAGTGAAAAAAATCTTCAACCTTGCCACTCTATCACCCATTGTAGATTTTATGCAACCCACTGTTATATACATTTTATACATCTTTTAGCACAACTATGTTATGTAATTACATTTTATATATTTAGGCTTTAGAATTATGTATTTCAACTAATTTTGGGAAATTTTGTTGGAATTTAGTTTATTTGTGTTTTCTGTTGAGAAATATGCGTCAAGACATGGTGGGAAGCTTCAATTTCAATTTCAAGACAAATGGACAAAAAATAAAAATATTTAAAAAGTTGAGCATGAGTTAAAATTCCATACAATTACATGGGTAATATTATTTAGGCATGAAAATAACATGATTGTGGTTTTGGAAACATTGTAGAAAATAATGACCAATTTTAAATTAAATATGGGTCGTGTTTTGGGGGATGACTTGTATAAAATGACATACTACTTTGGGGTGGGGGTGTTTCTAAAATGGGCATTCTACTCTGATAAAAACACATCCATTATTTTCTACAATGCAAATAACATGGGTTGTCTTTTTGGTTAAAAAACAATTAGTGGGCAATTTCCTATTTTCGTAAAAAGGGTTTTTTTTAGTACACTCGGATAGGGTTTAGCGTGACCCGATTGGACCAGTTATGATAATACATACCATTTATTGGTTCTTCATATGTAGCTAAATCAGTTCCGCTTCGGTGCTATCAGTTCCAAGTAAATAACTGACACCAACCCGAATTTGAAAAGCCAAAATCACTTCCTGACATGGATTTTTCCCAAAATGTAGTTTACTTTGTGTACTTCTGTAACACCTCAAATTTTAAATCAAATTTTCCATTTTTAAATTACCAAAATATTGTTCATAAACCAAGTCATCAAAAACATAAGTTTCAAATATAAATCATCATCACAAAATATCAGAGTATCACAGACTACCCCAGTAACAAATCTTCCAGCGAGTGTGTACAATCAGATATTCGTCTTCCCGTGATCCTCAGAAGTACTTGAAACACATATATCAACAACTGTAAGCACGAAGCTTACTGACTTCCCCAATATACCACATACAGCACAACATAAATAAACAACTATGGGTTATCAGCAACCTTGGGGACTATCTGCAGTCCTAGTGGGCAACAGCACACCCTATGGGTTATCAGCAACCCTAGAGATTATCTGCAGTCTCAGTCACACATAAACATCATAATACAAAATAACATATAGACCCAGCTGGTCATCACAAATACATTTATTCTACCACACAGGTAAGAATAAGTGAGGAGACCCATCTGATGCTGATGACAGATAATTCTCACACTCGAACTGTCGGAATTAGACTACGCCTAATAACACAACAATTAACCCTAATTAATAATTAAGGTCCTCAACTGTAACGCCCGTAGATCCGGGCTAGTCGATTTAGAGATAATAGGGGTCGAAAATGACTTTTCGACAAAAGATTATTTAGAATAAATAATCTTAACCAAGTTGTAGAATATGTCTCAAGGTTTCCGTAAATATAAAGAACGCCGAAATCCGAGTTATAACGAAGAAGTTATGACCCGTCAAAGTTTTACGGTAGAACCGGCACGGCACCGGGAGACGTAAATAGTGAATTTATGATAGAGCGACTTTTAGCCTTAGCGATCTAAACGAAAGTCTTAGAATACGTTAAAACGAGAGCGTCCATAAAAAGAACGCCCAAATCTGACTTCGTATGAGGAAGTTATGATTTTTCGAAGTTTCGGCTTAGCAGTGTACAACCCGAAATTCGAATATAAGATCGAACGGTTTTTAGCCGACACAACCTAAACGAGAATCGAAGATCTCGTTATTAGTAGCATAACGATAAAAATACAGACGAAAACGGACGTCGGATGAAGAAGTTATGAATTTTTAACGGACCAATCCTGTCCCGGCCTCTTAAAAATATAACTTTTAAAATAAAATCAAAATTAGCCGACGGAGCCTAAACAAACGTTGTAGAGTACGTTCCCGCCTACGCGTGGATATAAAGAACGTCGAAAACGGAGCTTGTATGTGAAAGTTATTAATTTTTAAAGTCGAATGTGCAATTTGCGAAATCTGCAAGAAGGGTGATGACGTGGCCGCATCTGAGCCGTTGCTTGTTGCCCAAGGCTTCGGTTCGGATCACGCCACGTAGCCTCGCAATTACGCCCCGCTTCCGAGGCCGGGTACGCCCCGCGTACACCTTCCTCCAGCTTATCACCGGCAGTCTGTTCAGGGTTCCAAACTCAATGATGACTTCGATTCTTATCCATCCGATGTACGAGCCAGCTGGTGCGAAGCTGGCACCCTCATCCGAGCACTATGCCCAGCATAGCCAAGGTTACGCCCAGCGTAATCCGAGGCCTCGCAGGCTATAAAAGGGGGCGAGGGTTTCCGGATTTTTCACACCAAAATCACTTCTCTCTCTAGTTTCTTTCTCTCTCTAAGATCCCAAACCACCCCTAAACCCTAGGAAAAACCCCTAGCACCTAAAGGAAGCCCCGAGGCTCCCGGAGTCCCGAGAAAAAGGGTCTTTCGGTTCGGAAACGCTGCTCCGAGCAAAGCCCGGTTTTGAATAAAACCCGCTGTAAGTAAGCTACGCGTATGCAATTTTTAATATAACTTTTAAATAATTATAGTAATGTTATTAGGTCCTTAAAATAATTATTTGGGCTATTATTATGAATTATATTGAGTGTTATTTAACGCTTATATAATAATAATAATAGCTAGGCTATTAATTAGTCGCGGTTAACGTTAGACTAAACCCTAGTGGTATTGATACTAGGTTTTGTCGAGGGAAATTGTTTTAAGAAGTAACGAAGCGCTGTTCGAGTGCAGAGACACCACCTTCCAGGTGAGTGCATAGTTACTTTCATCTTACACATAGATATGAAGTATTTTATATAAATTACGTGCTATGCGTGCATATTATCTGTATACTTGTTATCTATGCTGGATGAACGATTTTATACATGTTTTAAATGATTTAAACTGTATATATATATCTACGAGAATATGTTGGGTAAAACATGGGTAGATGTAATAGATGGAATATGAGTTGGATGATGAGTTGAGAGGTGTTATAGACCACGAGGTGAGTGTGAGAGGTGGACGATGTGAGAAGCCTTTCCCAAATGATGGCCCCGTCATCTAGCAGAGTATGGATGACAACCACGGACTATTCTAGACAGTCCAGTGGAACACTGGCAGGCTCGCAACCTGTAGGTGTTGTGAACGATGTGTTCACCGGTGTACTCTAAAAACCCATTGACATGTATTGCGAGTGGACTCTCGAAAACGATACTGTCAATAAACGAGATAACCCTAGCAGTTATGCTCGAAGGAAAATACTGGTAGCTACGCCTCACCTAGAATGTCACAGTTCTGGCAGCTGCGCCTAAGTGATAGAACTAGCAGCTGTGCTTGACATCTGTGTCATTGACAACGATGGACTTCGTGCCGATTCCTTAGGATGATCCTTAGGAATGAATGAACGAGGAATAATTGATTCTTAGGGTAGATCCTGAAGAGTAAAGAAGATAATGGGGATGGGTAATTGGGTTGATTGTTTGATGTTTAAACATAATAATTATATTATTGTGGGTTGAAAACCCTATGTACTCACCAGGTTTTCCAACCTGACCCACTCAGTTTATTTGTATCACAGGTGTCGATATGAAGTTACATTACACTGAGAGATTTAAAAGAGATGTAGATCACTAGTGTAAATAAATGTAAGTTCTGTTTATGCTTATGTTTCTGTATTAACGATGACATCCCAAATGTTTTAAAATGAATAAAAATACATTTCTTCGGAAATGCTTTGATAACGTATTTATCATGTTTTTCTGGGAACAAATTCCGCAAGATTTTTATTAAAAGAAGTACTCTGATTTTTATAAAGCATAAACAAAATCGGTATTTTCTGGCCGTGAAAATGGGGATGTCACAGTTGGTATCAGAGCATCAGTTTAAGCGAACTAGGAATATGGATTTATTTCTAACCTTAAACTTAGAATGCTAAGCAATGATTGTGAGGAGTTTGTCTTAGGCAATACACCTGAATAGACACAAGCACTAGCTTATTTAGGGAAAATGCCTAACATGCTTTTATGTGCTAAATGATTTATGATGCTTTATGATGCTAAATGTATGATCGGATCTATGGTCTATTGTCGAGCGGGTCTGGAAACTTTACGTGTTCAGAATTCTAAACGTTTAATTACGGTATTAGAATTGGCATGTAACTTTTCGGAGTAATAAGGAGATTTACACGTCGATCGTAAATAAAATCTTCTCTATCTTAATTCTCGTCACTGCACGCCAAACATCCGACTTGGTGTATAGATTGACATGATGAGCACTCGAAGCGGATTTGGAAGCGGTAACCCGCAGACCGAACCACAAGTGATTGAGCGTGTGCCAGATGTAGCAGCTGCACCCAAGACGATCATGATGGCAGGGGTACAAGCAATGGTGCAGATGATGTTAGATCGTCAGATGGAAGAGACAAGACGATTACTTCAACAAAGTAAGGACGAACTTACTGTGACAGTACGCCAGACACCTACTCTTGAGGCAGCCATCTGGGTAGAGGTTGGAAAAAATAGGAAATTTAAGGGAACTAAAAGGTCCAACAGGAACAACATGTTCTCACTGTCTGGAGGAGGAAGAGGTAAAGCAAAATGGTGTAACAAGTATGGAAGGAAACACAACGGGGGATGCCATAAGGAAGTGACCTGCTTCAAATGCGGGAATACTGGTCACTATGCCCCCAAGTGCTCAACCACGGAGGAAGTTTGCCTTAAGTGTAGTGGAAAGGGACACTTCAAGAAGGATTGTCCGATAAGGGCTACAATGCCAAATGTACCGCTGAAGCACTATGAGAGATACGACGAGGAAGTCACTTGCTACAAATGTGGAAATAAAGGGCATTACGCCAGCAAGTGCACATCCAAAAAGAGGGTGTGCTACGGATGTAACAAAGAATGGAATTTATCTAGGGACTGCCCGAAGAAAAATGAAGCAGCAAGAGCGGATGCACCTCCGATGCCAAGAAGCATCCTTAACGAAGCATCTAACAATACAAGGAATCAGGAGTGAGGACAGATATCCGAGGAGCAAGTAATGAAGTAGTCATAGTACTATGTGGTGTAGCCTATTAGAAGCATAGTATAGGGTGAACTTGAACACCTATGTAATAGTTTCAAGAAATAATAAAGCCTTCGTTTTGTTATCTGGTGTGTTAAACTGTTATGTGATTTCTGCATGGTGACTTGGAAAAAAAATTGCGAGACAATACTTGGGACGAGTATGAGTAGGTGTGAAAGGTAGTAGATGCATATACTACCGGAAGCACATGACTCACGCTTGGATCAGGGAAAGTCACAAGGTTACCGAGAAGCTAGTAGTTGATTCCGTTTTGTTCATGTATGTCATTACCATTGTTTCGGTAATGACTAAGAAGATGATTGTTATTCCGACCCTAGTGGTCATATCAGATTGAGTCCGACTAAGATGAGTATGATACGTGGTTCAGAGAACCAAGTTTGATGTAGCATCCGACTTAAGCCAGAAGATTGAAGATAGTCAAAGCGATTGTGATCGTTGTTAAAGTAAGAAACTTGTAGTTAGAAGTACTACGATGTGACTAAATCACATAAGAACATGAAGATCATTATTGGAAGTCTAACATGAAATAGGGAGCGGATGCAAGATCGGGCACCACCTGTAGTCAAGGAGTCTAAGAGTTAGATACTCGTTCGAAGAAACATCAAAGTTACGGTTATTACTTAGGATGAAGAGATAACGTATGGAGTCATCATGTGAGTCTTGTTTGGTTGATGATTCCGGGACGTAATCATCCTAAGGGGGAGATAATTGTAACGCCCGTAGATCCGGGCTAGTCGATTTAGAGATAATAGGGGTCGAAAACGACTTTTCGACAAAAGATTACTTAGAATAAATAATCTTAACCAAGTTGTAGAATATGTCTCAAGGTTTCCGTAAATATAAAGAACGCCGAAATCCGAGTTATAACGAAGAAGTTATGACCCGTCGAAGTTTTACGGCAGAACCGGCACGGCACCGGGAGACGTAAATAGTGAATTTACGATAGAGTGACTTTTAGCCTTAGAGATCTAAACGAAAGTCATAGAATACGTTAAACCGAGAGCGTCCATAAAAAGAACGCCCAAATCTGACTTCGTATGAGGAAGTTATGATTTTTCGAAGTTTCGGCTTAGCAGTGCACAGCCCGAAATTCGAATATAAGATCGAGCGGTTTTTAGCCGACACAACCTAAACGAGAATCGAAGATCTTGTTATTAGTAGCATAACGATAAAAATACAGACGAAAATGGACATCGGATGAAGAAGTTATGAATTTTTAACGGACCAATCCTGTCCCGGCCTGTTAAAAATATAACTTTTAAAATAAAGTCAAAATTAGCCGACGGAGTCTAAACGAACGTTGTAGAGTACGTTCCCACCTACGCGTGGATATAAATAACGTCGAAAACGGAGCTCGTATGTCAAAGTTACGAATTTTTAAAGTCGAATGTGCAATTAGCAAAATCTGCGAGAAGGGTGATGACGTGGCCGCATCTGAGTCGTTGCTTGTTGCCCAAGGCTTCGCTTCGGATCACGCCACGTAGCCTCGCAATTACGCCCTGCGTCCGAGGCCGGGTACGCCCCACGTACTTCGATTCTTATCCATCCGATGTGCGAGCCAGCTGGTGCGAAGCTGACACCCTCATCCGAGCACTACGCCCAGCGTAGCCAAGGTTACGCCCAGCGTAATCCGAGGCCTCGCAGGCTATAAAAGGGGGCGAGGGTTTCCGGATTTTTCACACCAAAATCACTTCTCTCTCTAGTTTCTTTCTCTCTCTAAGATCCCAAACCACCCCTAAACCCTAGGAAAAACCCCTAGCACCTAAAGGAAGCCCCGAGGCTCCCGGAGTCCCGAGAAAAAGGGTCTTTCGGTTCGGAAACGCTGCTCCGAGCAAATCCCAGTTTTTAATAAAAGCCGTTGTAAGTAAGCTACGCCTATGCAATTTTTAATATAACTTTTAAATAATTATAGTAATGTTATTAGGTCCTTAAAATAATTATTTGGGCTATTATTATGAATTATATTGAGTGTTATTTAACGCTTATATAATAATAATAATAGCTAGGCTATTAATTAGTCACGGTTAACGTTAGACTAAACCCTAGTGGTATTGATACTAGGTTTTGTCGAGGGAAATTGTTTTAAGAAGTAACGAAGCGTTGTTCGAGTGCAGAGACACCACCTTCCAGGTGAGTGCATAGTTACTTTCATCTTACACATAGATATGAAGTATTTTATATAAATTACGTGTTATGTGTGCATATTATCTGTATACTTGCTATCTATGCTGGATGAACGATTTTATACATGTTTTAAATGATTTAAACTGTATATATATATATCTACGAGAATATGTTGGGTAAAACATGGGTAGATGTAATAGATGGAATATGAGTTGGATGATGAGTTGAGAGGTGTTATAGACCACGAGGTGAGTGTGAGAGGTGGACGATGTGAGAAGCCTTTCCCAAATGATGGCCCCGTCATCTAGCAAAGTATGGATGACAACCACGGACTATTCTAGACAGTCCAGTGGAACACTGGCAGGCTCGCAACCTGTAGGTGTTGTGAACGATGTGTTCACCGGTGTACTCTAAAAACCCATTGACATGTATTGCGAGTGGACTCTCGAAAACGATACTGTCAATAAACGAGATAACCCTAGCAGCTGTGCTCGAAGGACAATACTGGTAGCTGCGCCTCACCTAGAATGTCACAGTTCTGGCAGCTGCACCTAAGTGATAGAACTAGCAGCTGTGCTTGACAGCTGTGTCATTGACAACGATGGACTTCGTGCCGATTCCTTAGGATGATCCTTAGGAATGAATGAACGAGGAATAATTGATTCTTAGGGTAGATCCTTAAGAGTAAAGAAGATAATGGGGATGGGTAATTGGGTTGATTGTTTGATATTTAAACATAATAATTATATTATTGTGGGTTGAAAACCCTATGTACTCACTAGGTTTCCCAACCTGACCCACTCAGTTTATTTGTATCACAGGTGTCGATATGAAGTTACATTACACTGAGAGATTTAAAAGAGATGTAGATCACTAGTGTAAATGAATGTAAGTTCTGTTTATGCTTATGTTTCTGTATTAACGATGACATCCCAAATGTTTTAAAAAGAAAAAAAATACATTTCTTCAGAAATGCTTTGATAACATATTTATCATGTTTTTCTGGGAACAAATTCCGCAAGATTTTTATTAAAAGAAGTACTCTGATTTTTATAAAGCATAAACAAAATCGGTCTTTTCTGGCCGTGAAAATGGGGATGTCACATCAACTCAACTCACAAGTCCAAATTCCAAAACTAAGCCCTTTAAGGGTAAAAAGACCATTGTGTCCCTTCAATGGTCCAAAACCCTAAATTTGACCAAAAGTCGAAAGTCAGCAAAAGTCAACTGCCTAGTGCGTACGTTGGGCGTACTCATTCTTACGCGGGGCGTACAACTCAATCAACGACCAATCGGGAATGGGCCTAGCTACACGGGGTGTAGCCAGGAGTACGCCCGACATACTCGGCCGTATCCACATTTATCAACTTTTATGTCTTAACCCATTATGACACCTATCCCAACTTCAGATCTAACCATAATAGCATGTCTTAACCCATAAAGTCACCAACTTTAAGCCTTTGGATGGCTAGAAAAGACCCAATACAAAAAACTATAACTTTCATCATACTCTAAGTCACTTAACTCATACATGGGCCAAGGGAAATGATTAAGCAACCATTTTTATGAATCTACAAGACCTAGAACACATGAAAGGAAAGCCACAATGCTTTGGAGTACCTCATACTCACAAAGGTCCAAGCTTGAGATAATAAGCTCATAAAAACTCATATATGGAGATCTAAAAGGAAACACATCAAAGTATAAACTTTATACCTTCAGAATATGCACAAGGTGAAGTAGTTTTTGGATCTACAAGCTTGCAAGCAACACCTCCTTCTTCAATAGTCTTCTTTTTCAACAAATGAGCACCAAAATCACTAATATGCTCCAAACTCTCACACACAAAGCTTAGACTCGAGATTAGGGTTTATGAGGGAAGGTTGGCTGATAAGAAATTTCCAAAGGAGGCATAAGGTGGATTAAATAGGGAGAAACCCCTTAAAATTAGGGTTTAAAGAGTGAGCTCGTACGCCCCGCGAACCACAGGTACGCCGAGCGTACTAGCATGGCTTCCGCGACCCAGATTTCTGACAAGTACGTTGCGCGTACCTCTTGTATGCCCAGCGTACGGGTTGAAATGCAAGCCTTTTAACAACAAGGGACCAAATATGAAAAATTTAAATAGGCTAAGGGCTAAAAAGAAAATATCTAAAAACCGGATGTTTAAATTCTCCCCCACTAGAATCAGACTTTGCCCTCAAAGTCATCCTCGGGAAATAGATCAGGATAGTACTCGTGCATATTAGAATCGGGCTCCCACGTCCACTTTTGGCCTCTCCGGTGTTGCCACTGAACTTTGACCAAGTTCACTACCTTGTTCCTCAAGTTCTTCACTCTCCGATCTAGAATTCCCATAGGCTTCTCAACGTAATTCAGGTGATCATCGACCTGAATATCCTCCAAAGGAACCACAGTTGTCTCGTCAGTTATACACTTCCTTAACTGGGAAACGTGGAAGGTATCATGAATCTATCTCAACTCCTCTGGTAGCTCCAACCGGTAAGCCACCTTGCCCATACGGGCCAACACTCTGAATGGGCCAATAAACATGGGGCCCAACTTTCCCCTCTTCCTAAAGCGAATAACAACCTTCCAGGGTGACACCTTCAGAAGCACTAAATCCCCCATTTGGAATTCTAGCTTAGAGCGTCGCTGATCTGTATAACTGTTATGAAAGCTCTGATCCGTCAGCAATCTCTTTTTGACTTGTTGTATAAGCTCGATCGTCTTGAGCACTATCTACGTGCTCCCCATGACTCTCTGGCCGACCTCGCCCCAACAAATAGGAGTCTGACACCTCCTCCCATACAGAAGCTCAAAGAGAGTCATGCAAATAGTGGCATGATTGCTGTTGTTATAAGAAAACTCAGCCAACAGTAGATAGGAGTCCTAGCTCCCACCAAAGTCAATGATATAGAAACGCAACATATCCTCGAGCGCCTGAATAGTTTTCTTGCTCTTCCCGTCCATCTGCAGATGATATGCAGTACTGAAACGTAATCGGGTACTCAAATCCTCGTGAAACCGCTTCCAAAACCTGGAAGTGAAACGGACATCCTGATCCGACACAATCAAAGTCGGAACCCCATGCCGAGTCACCACCTCTCGGACATAAATCTCAGCCAGCTTCTCTATAGAAGAGCCCTTGCTAATATCTAGAAAGTGAGCACTCTTCTCCAAACAATCCACTATCACCCACATAACATCAAAACCCCTCACAGTACTTGGCAATTTTGTAATAAAATCCATGGTGATCTTATTACACTTCTATAATGGATCCTTTAAGGGATGCAACTTACCATGAGAGAGTTGGTGCTTGGCCTTGACCTTCCGGCAGGTCAGACATCGCTCTACAAACCAGGCCACAACTCTCTTTATTCATGGTCATCAGTAACTATGCTTTAGTTCGAGATACATCTTGGTAACCCCTGGATGAATGGAGAATCTCAACTTGTGGGTCTCCTCCATAAATAGCCGTCGAGCCCCACCCGCATAAGGTACCCAGACCCGCCCGTGAATAGTCAAAAGCCCCCTACTATTGATATCAAATGTTTAAATATGACCAATTACTCGCTTACTTTTCTGATTCTTTTCCTCTATGGCCTCCGACTGCGCTTCTTTGATAATCTCCAAAACTGGGATCATCATAGTCATCCTCATACACACATTCAAAATCGAGGCGCTAACCACCCTCCAGCTCAAGGCGTCGGCCACCATATTGGCTTTGCCTGAATGATACAAAATCTCACAGTCATAATCTTTCACTACATCCAACCACCTCCTCTGCCTCATATTCAGGTTAGGCTGATCCATAAGATATCTCAGGCTCTAATGGTCTGTGTGTTGGGTTTTGTGTACTATAACACTCCTATGGTGCACATACAAACCTAATAGCTTTGGATCTAAGTTTTCTCTAGTTATACATGCAACAAAAATTTCTAAAGCTAGAAACCTACAACTAGCATACAATTTGACATATGAATCATAAAAGTAAGTTAGAAGATTACCTCTTTATTGTAGCTTGTAGGAATTGGTCTTTCAAGAGCCTAGCACCTCAAGTGTGATGCCTCAAATGGAATTATAACAAACCAAGTACAAGAGGAGGATTTGAGAGAGAGGTTTGGAGACACAAAATCGTTTATGGCTTCTAGGAACACATATTGCACATTTTTGGCTTTAGAGGAATACATATATAGTGTAGAATTCCAAGAGTCATAAGCAAACCCTAATTCTTACACTTAGGCTTATGATCCATAACTTATATGTAATAATACTTCATGGACTTTCACATAAGCTTAGCCCATTACAAATTTAACCATGGATCATTAGCCCAAACCATATGTCTCACTGATTTATATAATCAGTCCCCTTTAATTTAATTAGTCTCTTTTGATCACTAAATCAATTCCAAATTAATTCTTGATCAATACTAATTAAATAATATGATTTCTCAGTTAATATATTATACTTATAATATATTAATAAATCACAATAACCTCTTTCTCAAGTATCCATCGTATCAAATTGTTCCAGAGTGTTACAACCCAAATGGACCATGCTTGTATTGGGTCAAGTACATACCAACTATAGTTATGGGCTTAGACACCTAATCCAACACCGTGTAGATGGTACACCGAACACCATAAAGATAGTGGTGCCAAATCAGAGTGAAAACCACCGCCCCCAATTTTAAATCATGAGTGGGATACTTCGCTTCGTGAGGCTTCAGTTTCCTCGAAGTGTATCCAATCACATGCCCCCTTTCCATCAGCACAACACCTAACCCTGCGATGGACGCATCACAATAGACTATGAAATCCTCAACTCCATCGGGGATGGCAAGTACCGGTGCCTCACACTGTCTCTGGCGAACAGTCTGGTATGATGCCTGCTGCTCAGGTCCCCAGCTAAAAACTACATCCTTCCTTGTAAACTTATTAAGAGGAACAACAATCTTGGAGAAGTCTCGAATGAATCTCTGGTAATATCTCGCCAAACCGAGGAAGCTCCAAATCTCAGATGGAGATCTTGACACTTCCCACCGCATCACTGCCTCTATCTTGGATGGGTCGACCAAGATACCGTTCTAGTTGACGAGGTGTCCTAGAAACTGAACCTCGCGCAACAAGAAGTCACACTTGGAGAACTTGGCATAGAGCCTCTTTATCCTTAAACTCTAAGGATCTCGCGCAAATGCTACTCGTGCTGCTCTCTAATCTTCGAATAGACCAGAATGTCATCGATGAAGACGATCACCGATCGATTCAACATCACATGCATACCCGGTTCATGAGATCCATGAATGCCGCCGGTGCGTTGGTGAGCCGAAAAGGCATCACCACGAACTCGTAATGCCCGTAACGAGTTCGGAAGGTCATCTTCTGAATATCCTCCTCTCTCACCCTTATCTGATGGTAGCCAGACCTCAAATTGATATTAGAAAACCAAGATGTCCTTTACTACTGATCGAAAAGATCATGAATCCTCGGCAATGGATAACGGTTCTTCACCGTCAACTTGTTCAACTCCTGGTAATCAATGCACATCCGGTGTGAACCATCCTTTTTCTTGACAAAAAGGATTAGTTCTCTCCAAGGAGAACTGCTCGGCTGAATAAACCCTTTCCCCAACAGCTCCTGAAGCTGAGAGGATAACTCCTGTATCTCAGGAGGTGCAAGACAGTACGGTGCCTTGGCAATCGATGTCGCACCCAAGGCTAGATCGATCTGAAACTCCACTTGCCTTGTAGGAGGCACACCTGGTAACTCCTCGGGAAAAACATCGGGAAAATCGCGTACAACAGGAACATCAGAAATGGAAAATCGATCCCTTCTCCTCAACCACAATATCCACTATATATGCCAGATAACCCATACACCCATGACGCAAACTCTGTCTCGCCTTGGTGGAAGAATAGAAGGCGGATCCCGACCTAGTACCCTCACCGTATATGGTCATCACTCCCCCACTAGGGTCTCGAACCGTCATCATCTGACGCTCACAGTCAATCAGAGCCCCAAACCGGCTCAACCAATCCATACCCACGGTTACACAGACATCTCCATCGCAACAGGGATAAGATTTATCGGACCACCAACACCAAAAATCTATAACACACAACCCTGGTAGATATCAGTAGCGGAGACCGGACACTCATTGGGTATAGAGACTCTCAAGGGCCTGCTCAAGGCCTCCTGCGCAATACTAAAACTGCGACAAAAAGATGATGACACAAAAGACCGACGCACACCGAGTTAAACAGTACAAGTGAAGGTACAGAATTCACAAGAAAACTACCTACACGATCAATAACATAAGCACCATAAATAAATCAACAGAATAATAAACAACACATAGTGGCCACGAAGTCTGGAGCTGCTCGGGCTTCCTCTGCTGTCAACTGAAATGCTATCCCTCGAGCCCTCGGTGTCTCGGCCTTCCTCTGTCAGCCATCAGTAATATGCAAGGTCGCGGGGGTCAGAGTCTGAACCGCCCTAGATGCAAGCTGAGGACACTTGACCCTTATATGTCCTTTCTGGTTGCAATTAAATCAAACCAGAAATCCCTTGGGTAAATCCCTGGTCAAATGCTCGTCCTTGCCATACAAGTAGCAAGTCGTCCCTGACAGACAAGGTCCCTCATGCCCCTTGCCGCACTTACCACAAGTGTGGCCCTTCTCGCCTCCAACACTCGAGTCAGCGGGCTTGGTCCTCTTAGTCGTTAGCTACGATTGTACTGGCCTCCTATATCTCACCTGGGTCTCCCTCTCCTCTATAGCCTTGGTCTCCAGCTCAGTCTCTCTCCTCTTGGCATTTGTTTGCAGCTCAACTAATGTCCAATATGAAGTTTTCACCATGAATCACAGATATCCCTCATCAGAATACTCATATACCGACTCACATATGCCTTCTCAGTAGATATGTGCTAAGGACAAAATGAGGCCATATCATGAAACATCCTGGTGATCTTAGTCACCGTCTCTAGCTTCTGCTTGAGATACAAGAACTCTTAGGCCAACCTCTCTCTCTCTCTCTCTCTCTCTCTCTCTCTCTCTCTCTCTTTCTCTTTCTCTCTCAACCACAAGTACAAACTTATCCCTAAAAATCTCAGTAAATCTCTCCCAGATCACTGTAAAACGCTCTATAAGGGTGTAATCAGCTGTCACAAACTTTCACCAATCCTTCGCTCCCAAGCGAAGCAGGTTCAACGCGAAACGAACCCTCAGATTCTCTGGACAAGAGCAAGTATAAAAGATCCCTCAACATCAGAAAGACATTTCATAATAGCAATCGGATCTAGGGTCCCATCAAACTCGGATGGCTTCGTGTTGTTGAACTCCCGGTACCACAACGAATCACTCCCTACGGTCTCACGGCAACAACATCTGCAGTGGTTGCAACAGCAGCAGCCTCAGTGAGTGCGACATAGCGCTCATCAAAAGTCTCAATCAGCATGGTCTTGATAGACCTAAACATCTTTGGAATAGCCCCTCTGATTGTTGCGGCCACCTTAGCGGCAACAATCCTGCGGATCTCATCATCACTGGCACGCGGCCTCTCTGGGTCGTTGGAGCCTGAACCTCGGGTAACCACCATACCGAAACACACAAGAAAACCACTAGAATTAGGCTAAAACGCATACACAAACACCCACACACTCATACAAGTTCCTTAGTTCCTTAAGATTCCTTCTTGATTCGCGTACAGATTCAGTGCTTTCAGTAGTATGGGCCCAATACTACATTCCACACCAACCCGTATTTGTCTCAAGTCGTCCTCTCAAGACCCTAAGTCACCTAGACTCTATTTCCCCAGATTAGCTGTACACTCGCCATGCTGGTTCCTTAGAACCATGACTAAGCATCTAGACACTAACTCTAGACTGCTCCCTAGTATTGCTCCGTCTCACAAGATCTTCGTTGTCCCTGCAATTTGCTTTGCACATGCCAATCGTACACAATACGAGACATGATAGACATTCGAATAAATGATTCTACCTCAAATCCACAACCAATCGAGCAACAGGAAGAAAGGCTAAATCAAGCATTCGAAGGCTATAAAATCCTAACTATGTACAATTATAAAACATACACCAAGCAAATAGCAATGACAGATTCAATCTCATAAGAACGAACTCCTAGGCTAAACGCATCACAAATCAGGCAACACTATCACACAATTCTTGCAGAATCCTTAGCCTACCACCAACTAGCATGCAATTCTATCAACTCATAAAATATCAACTCTACACTACTCATAATATAAATTAATGTATTTTGGGAAACTACCGCTCGAGCTCTGGTTAATTGTACACACTGCTTCTCTGGGTTTTTCTCCTATAAAAATCTTTATTTCTTTGAAAGGTTTTTATGAAAATATTCAGATCCTTAGTTTGAGTTTGGAATTACCCTAGAGTTTATCAAAATCCCTCAAACCAGGACTCTGATACCAAATTGTAACACCCCAAAATTTAAACCAAATTTTCCATTTTTAAATTACCAAAATATTGTTCATAAACCAAGTCATCAAAAACAAAAGTGTCAAATACAAATCATCATCACAAAATAGCAGAGTATCACAGACTGCCCCAGTAACAAATCTATCAGCGAGTGTGTACAATCAGACATTCGCCTTCCCGTGATCCTTAGAAGTACCAAAAACACATATATCAACAACTGTAAGCATGAAGCTTAGTGAGTTCCCCAAGATACCACATACTGAACAACATAAATAAATAGTTATGGGTTATCAGCAACCTTGTGGACTATTTGTAGTCCCAGTGGGCAACAACATGGCCTATGGGTTATCAGCAACCCTGGAGACTATCCGCAGCCTCATTCACACACAAACAACATAATTGTAACATACCAATGATGAGGTATTCCTAAATTTAACCCTAGTATAAGTAAATATTTCATTTTGACCCTTGGAATGAGTTTTGTTTGCAAAATGGCCCATAGTGGCATTGTTGTAATTTTTGAGCGAAACACTCGTATGTTGGGCATACCAGCATGGTACGCGGGGCATAAGGCCTCTTAATGGAAACGACTCTATTTTGAGTACCTTGGGTGTTAGGTGCATTTTATGTACCATAGAAGCATGTTTAATTCACTCTTTTGCATTTCAATTTAGTAATAATCCATGCATTTTACTTGTTTTTGGGATAAAATTTGGCACACTTTATTTCCACATTTTTTATGCCCTTTCAGGTGGTTCTGGAGGTTGGAGATGACTCGGTATGGTGAAAAAGGGTTGGGAGCAAAGATGCGAATTTTTCGGAGCAAAATTGAAGAAAACAAGAATTCGTCACAAAAGAGTTGACACAGGTCGTGTCTCTGTTGACACGGGTCGTGTCAAATGATTTATCATTATACATTGGCTGCGGATTAGAAAAATTACCAACTTTTTGAGTTACAAGGGGCCGTGTCATTTCTTCACAATTTAGCACGAGGTCGTGTCTCTCGAATAACTTCCTGGGGCAGTTTTCTTTTATGATCTAGTTTCAGGATTTTTAGCCATTCTACATACTCTCATTCACTCCAGGCGACCAAGGACGATTCTTAGAAGAAGTTTTTAGTTTTTAACTTAAAGAAGATCATTTGTAAAAATTTTAATTTCATCTTTGTAAGCACTTTAGCACTTTAATTCCTTTCTAGACTTGTTGATCTTGTTCTAGTCATGTATGGCTAGAACCCTAGTTTCTCCAACTTTATGTCTTGACTTTTAGTTGTGATTTCAATCATGTGATTTGATTTTTGTTTCTAATTTCTATCTAGTGAATTTGATTTTGTTTCAATCGAATGTTTAATTTAATTTTAGTTCTTATTGGCCTTTTGAATTAGGGTTAGATCATTCAAGTTAACTATTTTGCAAAATCTGTAATTGTTTTGTGAAATAGAGTAAGTAACAAGCACTAAATTAAATTCTTTTGAATAAATATAGTGTAAATCATATTCACGCATTCTTATGCTCCCGAGCTTGTGAGGAGTAATGAATGTTTTTGGGAACATTCACATAAAGTTTAATGCAATCTTTCAATTAATCTAACTCTAAGAGCTTGTTCAGATTATGTTAGTGAGGTTAGGGTTAATCAAAGAGCTTATTTTGGTTAATTAATATGGTGAATGGAAAATGTTAGAGCTTGTTAACACTTTCAAGTACCAATTTGGGAAAAAATGAACAAATATTATGTCATCTTGGAATCACATTGCTAAGTCATTATACATAGAGTTGGAGTCCTAGAAAATCCTGAATTTGTTTCATTTAATCGATCGTTTAATTATTTCTTTATTCTCTTGTTTAAATCATTGCATATAACCCCCCCCCCCCACTTTTGTGACAATTTTTGTACCTTACGCAAAAGATATAAAAATTTGTTTCGTGACTCTGTGGATCGACCCTCCTTACCTTATGTTACATTTTTACTGCAAAGTAGCAATGTTTTTGAAGTCATTTTGTACCCCTTTATTTGTTGAGTTTGACACACCTAACATTGGGCGTACTCCCAGAGTACGCTCGGCGTACTCTATCTGGACGAAAACCCTAATCTTGAGGGTTTGGACCCTATTTATTGATCCTTAAGTCCCATTTCTTCACCCCCATTCTTATCCTCCATCATTTGAGACGTTTCCTTGCAAACCCTAGCTCCTTTTATTGCACTTTGAGACCTTTAAATGTGTTTTTGTGTGTTCCAAATGAGGAAGAAGGTGGTGGTGAACCTTAGAAGCTAGAAGCGAGTTTGGATCTGGAAGTTTTGCATCATTCTCCATCTCCAGAATGTCAAAAGTTCCCACCTTGATGATTAAGTTACTAGATCTAGCCTGCATGATGATAATAAGAGCTTTTTGCCCCCAAATATGTCCTTATCGTGCATGGCATGTTATATAACGTTTGAGCTGTCCTTTTGGACGTGTTTCCATTTCTTGAGTCATAAAAATATGATCTTGGTCCCTGATATTCCTTCATTCAAGCCATTAAGAGCTTTAATGGTTAAGATAAGTTAAGGTTTTGTTGTTGGGCTTGATCTAGACATGTAGAACCATAAAGTTGGAAACTTTATGGTTTGGGATGCCAGTTGGGGCTAAGACTGAAATTTTGACGTAGTGACTTAAGGAATTAAGCCCTAAAAATGAAGTTATTAAGCCATTGCGTATGCTGGGCGTAGCTTGTCGTACATCGGGCGTACGCCTAAGGGAGACCGATCTAGATTGCGAGTACGTAAGGCGTACGAGACGAGTACGTGGGGCCGTACTCGGTCTGGGTTGATTTTTCTTGACCTGTTGACTTTAACTTTGACTTTGAACAAGATTAACCAAGTTTGACTTAAGGGTATTTTGGGTATTTTAAGCTATAGTTGAGTCTTGGTCTCTATCTGTTGAATAGATGACTTGTAGAGTCGGTATTTGGAGCAGTTGCTCGTTCGGCTTTTCGTCAGACTGTGAGTTGAGTTTTCCTCACTGTACTTACGGGTCAAAGGCACCAAGGCCGACTCATTGGATTGATATCCAGCTATACATTGATATGTTGAGTATGGGATAGATCTATATGATTATATGCTAGTTGCTGATATGCGTAGAGCGGTAGATCTGTAGGATTACATGTGATTTCTGACAGCATGATTATCTGTCTGTTAATTATGTTTTTTTTTATTTTATATGTCGACATATTGTGTTGGGTTGAGACTTTACTGCTTTGTACGTGATTTAACAGACCGGGGGTATTCCAGTACGATGACTGAGTGGACCCGAGGGTATTCCAGTCTGATGACTGAGTGGGCCCGCTGTATATTGGTATTCCAGTCTGATGACTGAGTGGACCTGTTGTATATTGGCAGTCCATTCCGATGACTGATTTGGCCAGGAGGGGGTAATCCAGCCCGATGGCTGTGGACTTGTGGGTTTTCCAGTCCAATGACTGATTGGACCCAACATGCTTGTTCGTTTATGATGTGTGTCTTGTGTGGGGGTACTTTGGGCGAACTCACTAAGCGTTGGCTTACAGTTTTTGGTTATGGTTTCAGGTACTTCTAAGGATCGTGAGAAGGCAAAGGCTTGACCGTATACATCCTAATTTTATGTTGTTGATCTTGGGAAACTCAATTTTGAACAATGATTTGAAAACAATGGTTTTGTAGACACTTTTATTAGTAAATGGGTTGATTTGAAAAGTTTAATTTGGTTGTGATTTTCAAAATGTTACAAGTTGGTATCAGAGCCTTGGTTTGAGCGAATTGGAGGAACACCTATGTGAATCTAGTCTCAAACTAAGGAACTACAAAGGTTTTAAAAATGATTTTCAAAATTGTTTTAAAATAATAATAATAATAATAATAATAATAATAATAATAATAATAATAATAATAATAATAATAATAATAATAATAATAATAATAATAATAATAATAATAATAATCAAGAAGGGATCTGATGTGTACGATTAGTCGGAGCCAGTAAGTAAACCCCAAGTTACCACACTGTTATTTGATATTGTGCTATGCTAGGATAGGGATCTTTAGGAATTGCATGACAAAATTGCCTGATTATATGATGCCTGCTAACCTAGGGTTCTTCTTTATATGAAATTGATATCATTACTGTAGTTTCTTAATGTATGCATCAAAATTGTACATAACTAAGATTTTATAGCCTGAGAATGTTTGATTTAGCCTTATTTCATGTTCCTTGTTTGGTTGTGGTCTTAGGGTAGAATCAAGTATTCGATTGTCTATAGGATCCATTGTTATGTATGATTAACATACACGAGTGTTATGGGGTTGGTAGAAGTTTTATGGATGGGTTATGTGGGGTCAGTCGACCAGTCGAGGGATGTCTAGCCTGTCTCTAGGAAGTGAGAATAGGGTGTATGTGTATTCTAGTGAGTGTTGCTATGGGTCGTTGTGATGATCCCCTGAGACAAATACGGGTAGGTACGGAAGGTAGTATGGGCCCGTACTACTGGAAGCACAGGACACGTACGCGTAACAGATAAGTCACAGCCCCTAGGGTTTTGTTGGGGAATAGTTCCTATAGCATGGTATGTGGTTTATCTGATATCTCCCTGTTTTATTTTCAGTATGGTGGTTACGAGACAATTTGAGTCAGGAGCCGGAGCAGGAGGCAAGGACGGGCCAGGATTGACCGAGGACCGGGTTAGGGAGATCATCCGTGAGGAGGTTGTTTTGATTGTCCGGGAGTAGATACCAAAGTTGTTGTGATCTATAAAGACCGCTATGATGGAGTTCTTCGATGACCGATATGCTGTACTTTCTGAGACTACCGCTGATGCAGCTACTGCGACCGTCGCTGCGGCAGGGATTGACGCTGGGAGAGCTTTCAAGTACCGGAACTTCGACAACACGAAGCCCCTAGTGTTTTACGGGGTTCAAGATCCGATCATTACCATGAGGTGGTTGTCGTATGTTAAGGGATGTTTCTTTAATTTCTCTTGCCCAGCTGACTAGAAGGTCAAGTGCGCTCTGAACCTTCTTCGGTCTGGAGCGAAGGATTGGTGGAGGCTGGTTACTAGTTCATACATCCCAGAGTAGTGAGTTGTAGTATCATGGTAGCAGTTCTCTGAGATGTTCCGCACGATATATGTTCCATTGGTGCAACAGGAGAGGTTGGACCAAGAGTACTTAGATCTGAGACAGGGGATCGATTCGGTGATGGAGATCACCAAGATGTTTACAGAGAGAGCCATGTTTTGCCCTGAGTTTGCTACTTCTGAGCAAGCTTAGATGACCCAGTACTTGAGCATGCTCAAGAATGACATCTGCCAGTTTGTGTGTACATAGTGTTATGGTTCACTGGTGGATTTGCAGGAGGCCGCTAGGCGGCGGGAGATCAAGATGGAGCTCCAGACAAGGGAGTAGAGACAGGTGCATGCGTAGTCACAACCTGCGGCGAAGCGGTTCAAGGTTGTTAATATGAGATATGGGAGTCAGAGGGTCAATACTTGTGGGAAGAACAAGAAGGTTCAAGATGGTGCTTTCCGATCTTCTTCTGGATTCCACAAATGTGGCAGGTATGGCCACATTGCGAGGGACTGCCGTCAGCAGGATCCAGTACCCAGTACCATGATTTGCTATCACTGTGATCAGGTGGTCCATATGAAGGCCAGTTGTCCCTTGCTTGCTTCTAGACCAACACAGGCTCCAGATCCGGCTACTCTGAGGATCACTGATGGGAGCCAGGGCAGGGCGAAGCCCCCGAGGGCTCGAGGTCGTGCTTTTCGGCTCATGGTGGAGGAGGCTAGGGCGGTGCTAGACTTCGTGACGGGTATGTTTCTATTTATTGTCCTGTCGATTATGTTATGGTAAGCTTATAATTATGATTTTGTTAGGTACCTTCCTAGTGAATTCTTTGCCTACTCTTATGCTTTTTGACTCGGGTGTGAGTCGGTCTTTTGTATCTCAGACGTTCAATAGGGAGTTTGATATGCCTATTGGAGAGTTAAAGTGTCTGTTGCGGGTTTCTATCGCCAACGAACACGGGGTTTCTGCATCCAAAGTGTATCAGGGTTGTGTATTAGAGATCTTTGGGGTGCCTTATCCAATTGATAAGATCCCTATCCGCATAGGGGGATGTGTGTGCGATAGTAGGGATGGATTGGCTAAGCAAGTTTGATGTTATGATAGGCTGCGAGGGCCAGCGAGTAGTAAATCGAACTCCAAGTGGGGAGAACTAGTTATCTATGGAGAGGGTACCAGGGTTGGTTCAGGGTTTTGTTCAGCATCTAGGGCTTGGTAGTATATTCAGCATGGGTGTGCGGGTTATCTTGCCTATGTGGTTGATACTCGGGTGGGGGAGCAGACTTCGGCTTCAGATGTACCAGTTGTTAGGGAGTTTGTTGATGTATTTCCAGAGGAGTTGCCCAGTGTGTGTCCCGAGAGGCACGTTAAGTTCAAGATTGACCTAGTGTCAGGTGCGGCTCCAATTGCCAAGGTGTCATACCGTTTGGCACCACCCTAGATGCAGGAGTCGTCCTCTCAGCTTCAGGAGCTATTAGGAAAGCAACTTATCAGACCGAGCAGTTCGTCGTAGGGAGCGCCGATAATGTTCATCAAGAAGAAGCATGGTTCACATCGGATGTGCATTGATTACCGGGAGTTGAACAAGTTAATGGTGAAGAACCATTATCCCCTTCCGCAGATTGATGACCTCTTTGATTATCCGTAGGGTGCATCTTGGTTCTCCAAGATCGACTTGAGGTCGGGGTATCATCAGGTGAGGGTGAGAGAGGAGGACGTGGAGAAGACCGCGTTTCGGACTCGTTATGGGCATTACGAGTTCGTGGTGGTGCCATTAGGGCTCCCCAATGCGCCTGCAATGTATATGGATTTGATGAATCGGGTGTGCAGGGTGATGCTCGACCGATCTGTTATTGTGTTCATTGATGATATCTTGGTGTATTCCAAGACCAGAGAGCAACACGAGGAGCACCTTCGAGGGCTTTTGGGAGTATTAAGGTGGGAACGGCTGTATGCCAAGTTCTCAAAGTATGAGTTTGGTTACGAGAGGTCCATTTCCTAGGACATCTCGTTAACCAAGACAAAATTTTGGTCGATCCAGCCAAGATCGAGGATGTGATCTAGTAGGAGGTTCTGAAGTCTCCCTTAGAGATCAGGAGTTTCTTGTGTTTGGAGGGATACTATCGGAGATTCATCCTAGATTTCTACAAGATCACAGTACCCCTCACTCGTCTGACGAGGAAGGGAGTGGATTTCTGGTGGGGCCCAAAGCAACATGTTGTTTTTGAGACGCTGCGACAAAGGTTATGTGAGGCCTCGGTGTTGACCCTTCCATAGGGTGTTGAGGATTTCATGGCATTTTGTGATGCATCCATCACTGGTTTGGGGGCGGTCCTTATGTAAATAGGGCGAGTGATTACTTATGCTTCTCGGCAGCTGAAGCCACTTGAGGCGCGGTATCCTACTCATGACCCATAGTTGGGGGCAGTGGTGTTTGCCCTCAAGATTTGAAGACATTATCTTTATATGGTCCGTTGTACCGTTTACACGGATTACAAGAGCTTGCGATATCTTATGGACCAACCAAACCTGAACATGAGGCAGTGCATGTGGCTGTACGTGGTCAAGGATTATGACTGCGAGATCCTTTACCATCCGGGTAAAGTGAATGTGGTAGCGGATGCCTTGAGCCGCAAGTCGGCTGGATCTTCAGTTGGAGAGATTTGTATGAGGATATCCATTGATTCTCCATTTTTGGGTTTGATCAGAGAGGCCTAAGTAGAGGAGTTAGGAAGGAGAACTGGAAACAGGAAAGGATCAGGGGTGATATCGACAAGTTTGTCACCGATAGTCAGGGTTGTTGACCTGGTGCGGTCTGGTTTGGGTTCCAGATTCTGGTGGAATCAGCCAGATAGTGTTGGAGGAGGCTCATAAGTCTTGATTTTTTATACACTCAGGGGTCGTCAAGATGTACCGGAAATTGAGATTGAGTTATTGGTGGTCGTGTATGAAGAGGGAGATAACCTGGTACGTTGAGAGGTGCTTGACTTGTAGGATAGTCAAGGCCGAGCATCAGAGGCCGCATGGTAAGCTGCAGCCTTTGGAGGTTCCCATGTGGAAGTGGGAACATATCACCATGGATTTTATCACCAAGTTACCGAAAACTGCCAAGGGTTTTGATGCTATATAGGTCATCGTGGATCGATTGACCAAGAGTGCCCACTTTTTGGCCATTCGGGAGAGCTCTTTGGCCCAAAATTTGGCCGATGTATATGTCCGGGAGATTGTTGCTTGTCATGGGGTTTGGGTCTCTATTGCTTTAGACCGAGATGTTCGGTTCACTTCCTGATTTTGGCAAAAGTTCCACGAGGAACTGGGCACGAGGCTACATTTCAACACTACTTATCATCCGCAGACCGACGGTCAGAGTGAGCGGACCATCCAAACCCTTGAGGATATTTTGTGGGCTTGTGTCATAGAGTTGGGATTCCTACCTACCCCTTGTGGAGTTTTCCTACAACAACACTTATCACTCCAACATTGGTGCCCCACCTTTTAAGTTCTAGTATGGTCGGAGATGTCGTACCCCGGTATGTTGGGGAGAGGTTGGTAACAGGGTCATGGGAAGGACCAAAGTAGTGCTTCAGACCATAGAGCTTATTCAGCGGATCAGGTAGAGACTGCAGACAGCTCAGATTCGGCATACGAGTTATGTCGACCGGCGCCGATTCTTGAAGTTTTGATATGATATTCATGTTCTTATGAGTTATTGTTAGATCATAGGAATTACTTGCTAAATAGTTTAATGATTAATTCTTGATCAATTATGTGTTTTAATGGAATCCATAATTTGTCCTCAAGTTATGGATTTCCAAAGGTCACTTTCTTTTAATGTACATGGATTGTCCATGGAGCTTTTAACCCATGGATTGTCCATAACTTTATTTGGTAGATACTTGACCCGACCCGGCATGGTCCATTTGGGTTGCACTTCACCCGAACTATTTGTATGGTTAAACCTTTGAGAATTGTATGTTTAGGATTTGTTAATATATTATAAGTTATAATATATTAATATGAAATCATATTATTTAAATGAGTATTGATCATAAATTAATTTCGAATTAATTTGGTGATCAAAAAGGTGACTAATTAAAAATGGGCTCTTGTATTTATATAAGTATGGGCTAATACTCATTTGGAATGGGCTTGGCATGCATGGGAGTCCATGGATTGTCCATGGAGCTTTTAACCCATGGATCCTTGGAAAGGAAGAGTCATGGGTATTAGGGTTTACATGGATGTAACCCTAATCCTCCACACTATATAAAGGAGCTTATGATGCTTGAAATGGTACTAGTTGTGTGTGTGTATGAAGGTGGCCGATTTCTACAAGTAAACATACACTCTCATAGTTTTTCCAAGTTTGTGGTGATTTGTGATTTCCATTTGAGGCATCCACATTATTGGTTCTTGGCTCTCAAACTCCAAGGAATCATCTCACTATTGAAAGGTATGTAATTCTTCTAGCTTTTATGTTTAAAGTTCCCCATGCCATGCTAGATAGGTTATGAACCTTGGAAAAACAAATTTGCATGTATTCATAGTAAAACATAGATCCAAGGTTTCTAGGGTTGCATGTACACTATAGGAGTGTTAGGATGCTCAAAACCCAACAGTGGTATCAGAACCTAGGATTGTTTTCTTGAATACTTGATGCAAACTGTTGAAAAATCGAAAAATTGAGCTGTCTGGACAGTGGACTCGTCGAGTCCAAGTGCAAACTCATCCTACTCGTCGAGTAGGTTCATGCACTCGACGAGTAGGAGGCTCTGACTGCAGTTTTTCGACTTTTGCTGCTAGAAATGGACTAGAAACATTACCCTAAACTGTTTTGGTGTTTTAAAACTTGTTTTAGATGGTGTAATGGTTATGGCATTCCATTTACAATGGCTAATATCAAAATTCCATGTTTTATATGTGTTCGTATGATTCTTGAAGTTTTGATATGATATTCATGTTCTTATGAGTTATTGTTAGATCATAGGAATTACTTGCTAAATAGTTTAATGATTAATTCTTGATCAATTATGTGTTTTAATGGAATCCATAATTTGTCCTCAAGTTATGGATTTCCAAAGGTCACTTTCTTTTAATGTACATGGATTGTCCATGGAGCTTTTAACCCATGGATTGTCCATAACTTTATTTGGTAGATACTTGACCCGACCCGGCATGGTCCATTTGGGTTGCACTTCACCCGAACTATTTGTATGGTTAAACCTTTGAGAATTGTATGTTTAGGATTTGTTAATATATTATAAGTTATAATATATTAATATGAAATCATATTATTTAAATGAGTATTGATCATAAATTAATTTAGAATTAATTTGGTGATCAAAAAGATGACTAATTAAAAATGGGCTCTTGTATTTATATAAGTATGGGCTAATACTCATTTGGAATGGGCTTGGCATGCATGGGAGTCCATGGATTGTCCATGGAGCTTTTAACCCATGGATCCTTGGAAAGGAAGAGTCATGGGTATTAGGGTTTACATGGATGTAACCCTAATCCTCCACACTATATAAAGGAGCTTATGATGCTTGAAATGGTACTAGTTGTGTGTGTGTATGAAGGTGGCCGATTTCTACAAGCAAACATACACTCTCATAGTTTTTCCAAGTTTGTGGTGATTTGAGATTTCCATTTGAGGCATCCACATTATTGGTGCTTGGCTCTCAAACTCCAAGGAATCATCTCACTATTGAAAGGTATGTAATTCTTTTAGCTTTAATGTTTAAAGTTCCCCATGCCATGCTAGATAGGTTATGAACCTTGGAAAAACAAATTTGCATGTATTCATAGTAAAACATAGATCCAAGGTTTCTAGGGTTGCATGTACACTATAGGAGTGTTAGGATGATCAAAACCCAACAGTGGTATCAGAACCTAGGATTGTTTTCTTGAATACTTGATGCAAACTGTTGAAAAATCGAAAAATTGAGCTGTCTGGACAGTGGACTCGTCGAGTCCAAGTGCAAACTCATCCTACTCGTCGAGTAGGTTCATGCACTCGACGAGTAGGAGGCTCTGACTGCAGTTTTTCGACTTTTGCTGCTAGAAATGGACTAGAAACATTACCCTAAACTGTTTTGGTGTTTTAAAACTTGTTTTAGATGGTGTAATGGTTATGGCATTCCATTTACAATGGCTAATATCAAAATTCCATGTTTTATATGTGTTCGTATGATTCTTGAAGTTTTGATATGATATTCATGTTCTTATGAGTTATTGTTAGATCATAGGAATTACTTGCTAAATAGTTTAATGATTAATTCTTGATCAATTATGTGTTTTAATGGAATCCATAATTTGTCCTCAAGTTATGGATTTCCAAAGGTCACTTTCTTTTAATGTACATTTAAAACACATAAGTTACATAAAAATGAAGAGTCTTCACTTTTATGAACCATTAACTCATAAGTTATGAAATGAAAGGTTTTGAATAATTTCAAAACTTTCCCTCAAGTTTTGGAATTTGTAAAGACACACACACTTTAATTCCAACCCTTAGGATTTTAAAAGTTAAAATTCAACCCTTATACTATTATAAGATTAATGGTTAATATTTATATATATGTATAAGATCAAGTCATTTTACCGTTAGTAGGCCTCATTCACGAAGCCGGTCTATAAGGGGGGTATAAGGTTGTTGCCTATAAAATGGTAGCTTAATGGGTGTCCACTCTCACCCACTGCTTCCTTGACTGGTGAAGGGTCGTTAGCCGAACGGGTAGGACAATGACTTTAATTCTCATTAAAAGTATAATGATTATTATAAAGTAACTAAATGCTTTTATAAATTCCCAATATTAGTTACTTTAGGAAAATGTGAAAATGGTGCTAACCCATGAAATTAACACTTTGTACCTTACCAAGTCGTTGGTGGAGCATGTGTGGTTAACCGACACACTAACTTGAACTAGTAAGGATAACAAAGGGTGACTTAATGTTTATCATAGATCGGTGGAGCGCGTGTGGTTAATCGACACATTAGTTAGGTGGTAATATTAAGGGTACCAAGTGAATTTTCATGGTTATTCACACCTTGTTTTGTGATCCTCGGCATCCCAGTCACAAAACTTGAAGGGCACAATCGAGATTGAAACATGCCATTGAAAAGTTCAATGAATCTCAAAAGAATCTAGGAATTTCAAAACCAATTAAACCTAATAATTCATTTCGTTTTCATGGTGGAAATTGGTGAATCGTCATTCACCTACCTTCAAATATGTTATAGCTTAGATTATGACATCCCTCTTCTAAGTTATAATATATTGTGTTGGGTCCTAGCCTTAATATTACATTTGGGTGTCTTATTAAGGACTCTATATATCTAATCTAAACTTGTCTTTCTTCTTTTCAGATGTCTTCCAACAATGCTTCGGGTTCTAACCCTACCGGCTCCTTCTCTCTCATGAACCTTTGTGGGAGAGTCATCTTCGATGGTTCCAACTTTATGGATTGGATCCGGAACATCAGGATGGTCACTCGTTACGAGGACAAGGAATATGTCCTCGACAAGGAGCTTAAGGAACTAGATGAGTCTACTGCTACTCCTGAGGAGATCGATGAATACAGGACACATGAGAGAGATGCCACCAAAGTGGCATTCATCATGATGGCCACGATGACAGCCGAGCTCCAAAAGTCCTATGAGGACTATTACCCTTTTGAGATGCACCAGGACTTGATGGAAAGGTACCATCAGAGTGCTCGTCAAGAGCGGTATGACATAATCTCCTCCATGATAACAACCCGAATGAAGGATGATGAACCCATCACGGGCCACACGCAGAAAATACAGAGGTATGTGGACCGTTTGCAGAAATTGAATGTGAGCTTCCCTGAGGAGTTGGCAATTGACATCATTTTGCACTCCCTACCCTCGTCTTATGATCAATTCTGCATGACATACCGCATGAACAAGGAGGAAGTTACACTCAGCAAGCTTCAAGGACTTCTGAAGACCACCGAAAGTGGTCTTAAAGGTAAGTCGGTTGTTACTACTCCTACTCCTACAGCTACCCCTGTTTTGGCTATCGGGCAAGGCAAAGGGAAGAAGAGGAAGACCCGTTCGAAGGGTACCAAGGGAAAGTCTCTTGATGAATCCTCATCAAGTGGAACCAAAGGTGGTTCTGCTACTTCTTTTGCCATCCCTAAGGATGCTGATTGGTTCTATTGCCAGAATAAGGGGCATTGGAAGCGAAACTGCCCAAAGTACTTGCAGGATGTCAAGGATGAGAAAGTGAAACCATCCCATGCAGGTATTTACACTATATTGTCTAATAACTCACCATATTCTAACTCTTGAGTCCTTGATACAGATTGTGGTATTCACATATGTTGTGATTTGCAGGGCCTAAGAAGAAGTGAGGATGTGGAGCACGGGAAGATAAACTTAATCATGGGGAATAGGAAGGCTTTTCCTGTTACCAAGATTGGAGTTTATACTTTGTTGCTAAGTAGTGGGTTAAAGTTATATTTGAATAAATGTGTTTACTCGTCTGAAATGGCGAGGAATATTATTTCTTTTCATGGTTTGTACAAACAAGGGTTTACCTTTTCGTTTGATAATGAATGTGGTGGTATTAATGCTTTCTTTAATAATGTTCTTTATTTTAAAGCATTACCTTGTGATGGTGTGTATGAAACTGTGTCGGTTGTAGATAACCTAGGAAATAATGTGTTGTGTATTGATTCCTCCACTAGCTTGGATAAAGAATCATTGTGGCATTGTCGTCTTGGACATGTAAGCAAGAAACGCATATGCCAACTCCAAAAGGATGGAGTCCTGCAGTCATTTGACCTAAAGTCAGATGATAGTTGTGGATCTTGTTTGCTTGGGAAAATGACAAAATCACCCTTCACTGGTACTTGTGAAAGGGGTGAGGGTTTGTTGGACATTATACATACTGATGTATGTGGACCCTTCAAAACCGCCACAAGGGATGCTAATCGCTATTATCTTACTTTTACTGATGATTATAGTAGATATGGTTATGTCTACTTAATCAAGCATAAGTCAGATACTTTTGAAAGATTTAAATAGTTTAAACAGGAAGTAGGAAATCAATTGGACAGGAACATTAATATGCTTCTATCCGATCGAGGTGGTGAGTATCTTAGTACAGATTTCCTCAACTATCTTAAGGAGTGTGGGATTGTCTCACAATTGACACCTCCCAGGACACCATAGCTGAATGGTGTGGCTGAGAGGCGTAATCGGACCTTGTTGGACATGATTCGTTCCATGATGAGTCGAGCTTCGCTACCAATCTCTTTTTGGGGGTATGCCTTAGAGACTGCCGCCCATATCCTTAATCTAGTCCCCACAAAGAAGGTTGCCAAAACACCTCATGAGATGTGGACTGGGAAAGTTCCCAACTTGGACCACATCAAGATTTGGGGTTGCGAGGCTTTTGTGAGGCACGAAACTCACGATAAGCTCAAACCTCGAAGTGAGAGGTGTATTTTCATCGGCTACCCACAAAAATCCTTTGGTTACCTCTTCTATAGACCCAGTGCGAATGTGGTCTTTGTGGCAAGGAGAGGGGTCTTTCATGAGAGAGAGTTCATGAGCCAAGGAAACAGTGGGAGGCAAATTGACCTTGAAGAAATTCAAGATTCAAGTGGTGAAGGAACCTCAAACCCTAGCAATCAACCTGAGGAGGAAACTCATGTTGATCCGACTGACGAGTCTGTACCTCTGAGGCGTTCCACGAGAGTTAGGAATGCACCTGAGCATTACTATGGTTTCCATATTACTGCGGAAGGTGATACACTTATCAGTGATAGTACACTGGTAAATCTGGATGAACCTAACAGCTATACGGAAGCCATGGCAGGCCCTGAGGCTGCTAAATGGAAAGAGGCTATGGACAGCGATATACAGTCTATGTATAACAATCAAGTTTGGAACTTGGTTGAGTTTATAGTTAATTTGTACTTCATTTTAAACTATAATATGGCAATCGCCCTTGCTAATGTCTCGAGTGCATTTAATAAGAATATGTTTAATTAGACATTCTAGCCAATAAAGTGTGTTTAGAGCTTATTAATGTCTTTTATTACCAACCTAGAACATTAATTGAATTCGACACTAATATAAATTTAGCTCGCATGAAAGATGGACATAACTTGAAACCCACTCCTTTTTACCGGTGAATACCAATTCTTAGTTCTTTTTTCTCTAAATATGTTTTAGTAAATCCAGTTTTATTAAACATAACCCCTCCCCCTTGCTGGTTACTTTTATCCCATACAAATCGTGTATGTCATACATAGAAACACATTGGACTTTTAATTTGTTTCATTGTGAGTTCGACATTTACTTCCCCTTTACTACTTCTTATTACATGTGGTAGTGTTTTCACTATATATTTATACCCAACACTCACCTCACCCCTAACTTACCATTGCCTCCGATGACCATCCCACAAAAAATTTCTCTCAAACTCCCTCTTGAATGTTCAACTTCATGGAGAATTTTTCTAACTTCTAGGAGCATCTATACAAATATTTTTCATTATTCATTAATATTCCATGGAGAAATCCCCCAAAAAATCACCTTCATAATCATTATCTTCTCCACACAACCCTAAAACCAAGTGCCTTTTCGACCAACAACGACCCGCATCATTTCATCAACAACCCTTCCACCAACGATGCCCTTGCCCTAAAACCCTCTCCCTCCCACGAAAATTGCCATCTTCTAAAATCGTAAGAGATTTTTGTCCATTATACAAATGACTGGTTGATTTAAGTATTGTATAATGAAAATACTTAAACTAACGTGAACTAACCATGCTAAGTTAGACACATTTAACCTATTATTTCATTAGTTAAGATTGTGGAATAGTGAATTACATATTTTTTTCAATTGATTGTTTTTAAATTTACAACTTCCATGATCCTACCATATATACCAAACCTACAATTCCCTACGTAGCTATTTCCACGATCTGTATTGAGGAAATAAATCATAATATCCACATGACAAGGAAAGTGATCTACATATTGAACTCAATGTCTTATTTGTGTTTTCTCATATCTTTACCGCTATGTAATTTAATAAGTTCTTTATAAGTAGGTTTGTATTAAATACAATTAATTATTATCCTTTAATTGCAACCCCGCAACACAGAATAGGTAAATAGGATACATTATACCCAATCAACTATCATTGTCAAGTCTCAAAGTAAGATCTATTGTTTTATCTTAAATCTCAATTAAATATGTTATTCCAAAACTAATTGAGTTATACCTTTCGGGCCAAAAATAAATATGACAATTAGCGGCGGTAACAAGGGATGATGTGTTAAAGTTGGTCTGAAGCCCTCGTTAGAGACGTTCCCTTTCCAAAAAAAAAAAAAAGAGATGATAGTGTAAAAATACATTTTTTATTAATGTTGTATTTGCTAAGATATTTCTTAAATTATATCGTACTAAATCATGTTTCAGTTTTTATTGTTGTTCTGAAATCATATTTGTAAAGCATATATTGGCCTATGTTTTGTATTGTACTTATTGCATGTTTTGAATTTTGATTTAGAAAGATGTGAAAAATGAAGAAAACGTGATCACAAAAAATAAATAGGTAAAGAAGCATGTATCCTAAAATTTCCCCAAGGAAAAACTCCTTTATATAAAGTATTTTTTTAATAAATAATAATAGCATTCTTAATATTAGCTTTAGGTGATAATAAAAGTAATTTGAAACCTTACACCATAAAACGGGTTACCTTGGTTTACAGCAAAGTTTTGTGTTTTTCTAATTGTAGACTTTTCGGCAATTTATAGTTTTATACCATTGCAATATTATTCTTTAAATTACGTCTCATTAATTTTCTATTTACTTCTAAATAAATATAATAACAACCTTCTTTCATATATGTTGCCCATTATAACAATGCTACAAAAGCCTATGTTTGCTACTTTTAAACATGTTTATCCAAAATCGTTTTTTTGTTCTTTTGGTGTAAAAACTCAAAACTTAAGAAGGTTTTTAGGCTTCCATTCTCGGTTACCATGCCATATGGCAACCACTTTGGCGACCGTAAAGGCTTCTTGGCTGACCGTTTAAAAAGAAAATAAAAAAAAAGGTGTGACCTAGTTTCAAACTTGTGACCTCCCTAAAGGGGAGCAAAGATTATAGGCGTTGAGTTAGAAAAATAATTTTTAAGTATCTAAAAGCAACATATGTACATAATGTTCTCTTTCTTATACTTATAGATAGTCTACACCAACATATGTCAACAATAGAGTTCATATTATTTTTAAGTATAGTCTCATGATGCCATTATTTATGGTAGATGAGATATTCCAAATTTGTTGCAATGCATAATTGGACTATTTCTGGAAGCATGTTGTACAATGTAGAGAGCTCACGTGTTTTAAGTATCAATACGATATGGCTAAGGACGTTTCTTTTTAACATATTTAGATGCACTAATGTTTATGCTAATAAAAAAACACATGCAAATTTTTTGACTAATATTTTCGAAAGAAGATAACACTTAGACCACAATGTATACGAGTTTTGGATGGATCTATATGAGGGAAACATGTATATGTTTATGTTGATCTAACAAGGGTCTTGTGAGCTTGAGAAGCGAATGGTTTATTATAAGACATGTTAATTTAAAAGTTGTATTATGTAAAGTTTCAAAACAAATGAAAACATGCATCGATAATCAACGCTTTATGACATCATTCATGTTTGATACTTTTAGTTTTGTAGCACGGGTTGTGGAGCTTCTCAATAAAATACAACTAATCATGTATATAGTAATGTTATAACCTCAAGATTTATAATAAGATTTATCATCCTAATTTTTCAAAACAAAAATAATTTTACAATTCATCATAAAATATTAGAAAATATGTTGTCGACTTAACTAATCTAATTGAATCATCATTTAAAATTGTCCATTTAACTAATCTAATTGAATCATTATTTAAAATTGATTCTTGTTAAGTAATAATTATACAACCATCCAAACGCCCGCTAACAAACAGAAAAGAATGCACTCATCCGAATAGACGGCCGATCAACGTCGAGACCCGTGAGTCACGGGTTGACACAGTGATAATAGTCGTGATAATCGATAAGCACCGTCGAACCAAAAAGGATATACATATATAGCTCACCTACAAAAACAGAAGGAACCTTCCCCGAATTAACCACCAGTTAGCTGATTCCCACTCAATCCATTCGTATTTTGTTTATTTTGTCAATCCTTTTCCAGCTACAAACAAACCCTTGTTATCTCCCTTTCACTTTCACTTTCACTTTCACTCTCGCTCGAATCTTTTCTTCATTCAGTCCCTGACCGATTCTTGAAGAGGCTATCCACAATTTCTTAGGTAAATCTTCTTATGTTCGACTTTTCTGATTTGGGTTTGTTCGAAAGTTAAATTTTATCGATGCAAATCATGTCAATTTCGAAGTATGCTTTCTTTCTCAGCAATCAGGAAATAGCGACCAGTATGACCTTTTAATGTCAGGTCTTCAAAATCAAAATTGCTATGATTTTCTTATTAATTAAACACCATTTTTAGTTCTTGTAGATCTTAATGTTAATTTTCAATCAAATGAATTGATTTTTCTTTAAAAATGAAATTTGACATTGAATTGGGTTGCTAGTTTAACATCAATAGTCAAAATGTAGCATTCTTTACACTCTACGTTCTCGAATTGATAGTGGATATCAAGATTTGATAGAGTAAACTATATTTTACCCACATTAATTTATTGTTTCGTGCATGTATGTATTGATTCTTCAGAAATCAAAACCCGTGAAGACTGGATTGAGTTCATGGGTGGCAAAAGTTCAAAGAGATCTGTTTCAGGTCGTTATGCATCATATGGCTCGACCTCAAATTCATGGGCCTATCCGCAACCATCGTATCCTCAACCTCCAGTGAGCCAACCGTATGCTTCACCTTCTCCATATCAAAGCTATCCTAATCAGGCTCCCGCAGTTAAGAAGAGACTCGAGAGAAAATATTCAAGAATCGATGATAACTACAACAACTTAGAGCAGGTTACAGATGCCCTGGCGCGTGCGGGTTTGGAATCATCAAATTTGATTGTCGGTGTAGATTTCACCAAAAGCAATGAATGGACAGGTTCGATTAAAACATTAGGGTTTCTCAGTTTTTAATAAAGCTTTTGACATTTCAAACTTTTTCAATTTTAGGTGCAAGGTCGTTTCATAGAAGATGCTTGCATCACATTGGAAACGAAATGAACCCTTATGAAGAAGCAATTTCGATAATTGGAAGGACACTAGCTTCCTTCGATGAGGATAATTTAATTCCTTGTTTTGGATTTGGAGATGGTATGCACTGTCACACTGTCACTGTCACTGTCACTGTATCACTGTCACTATCAGCTATATGATTGTAATGTATATAATTTTTCAGCTTCAACGCATGATCAAGAAGTCTTTAGTTTCCTTCCGGATGATAAATTTTGTGATGGATTTGAGGAGGTTTTAAGAAGATACAGAGAATTAGTACCTCAACTACGACTTGCAGGTGGTGATTATGTTTTCTATAAGTTGTAATTATTTTTTTTTTTATTATTAGATTTATAAAGGTTCATTATCTTGTTTTTATCCCTCTAAACAGGACCTACCTCATTTGCACCTATTATTGAAATGGCTATCACTATTGTTGAGCAAAGTGGTGGTCAATATCATGTCTTATTAATAATAGCCGATGGGCAGGTAAATTTATTATTAGCCATGATATTAAAATAAAATTGGGTAATTGGGAAATATGGTTTCTTTAAACTGTGAAAAAAAAAGATAAAATATTTCAATCACTAAAGAAAATAATTTACCTAACTGATGTCACAGGTCACGAGAAGCGTTGACACGGAACGCGGTCAACTAAGTCAACAGGAGAGGAAAACTGTCGAAGCAATTGTGAAAGCTAGGTACTAATACTATTACTGATGTCTAGTTTCGTAATTTTACACATATGTTACTATTTCTGAAATGTTTCTTTCGTGACTTTTAGTGAGTACCCGTTGTCAATAATTCTAGTTGGAGTTGGAGATGGACCATGGGACATGATGAGGGAATTTGACGATAATATCCCTGCCCGATCTTTTGACAATTTTCAGGCAAGTTTTTAGCAAATGTCATTACATTGTTAATTACTTGGTTTTTTTTTTTCTAAAGTCTGTATTGATTTTAACCTTTTTTGTCCATTTTAGTTTGTGAATTTTACAGAAATAATGTCAAAGAATATCGATCGGTCTAGGAAGGAAGCAGAGTTTGCTCTTGCAGCCTTGATGGAAATACCAGCACAGTACAAGGCAACATTAGAGCTCAACATTTTAGGGTAACCTTCTGCTTATTTTGAAACAAAAATTATTTAATTGCAAGAAATAGCAACGTACTTTCATTGATTTGTTTATATTATAAATGATATGTTGAAAGTATATAATGTTGTAATAGAATGAAAAGGAAGTAGGATGATGTAATACACAAATAAATGAAAATACATTGTTATTTCTTACATTTAGCCCTTTAAACAAAACCAACATTTGCCTTGAATATATGAATCAGTGGTCGTAGAGGAAAAGCCATAGATCGGATAGCTCTTCCTCCACCTTGTTATGGTTCGGTGTCTTCTCGTGCATCATCAAAGCCATCGGGACCCACACCCACTACCTTCCAATCCTCGTCACACTCGTTTCAAGGAAAGTCAACACCGGTCAACAAAAGTTACGCCGGAGGTTCCTCTTCTGATAACCAAGTAAGTCGTTTTTTGTAGCATTAACTTGAAATGAAACACTCAAATACATAGGTGATGTTAGTCTTGAAGCAAATATTGTGTAACCGAAAATTATTATTATTATTATTATTATTTTGACTGAATCTGAATGAGCATTTTGATTTCGGCAGCTTTGCCCGATCTGCATAAGCAACCCGAAAGATATGGCTTTTGGCTGCGGACACCAGGTACAACTATGACTCTTTTTCTTATAATATGTATATGCTTTTTTTTTTTTTTTTAATGATTTAATAAACATCTCAAAGGAATATAATATGGTTTTATTTTCTTGTGTTTTTCAGACGTGTTGTGAATGTGGGAAAGATCTTCTGTTGTGCCCTATATGTCGGGATCAAATAGACACAAGGATTAAGCTTTACTAAGTGGAATATGAGCTTGTTTTGAGTGCTATATGTTATTAAGTTTGTACATAATCTTATTCTTTGTAACTGGTTTTGGGACAAAAATGTGTGAACCAGAATAAACCCATTTGTAACCGGTCTAATCGGATTTTTCCTAGTTCAGTTTGTAACCGCTTTCAATTATCCACTCCTAATCTGGTTTCCAATGTTTAGAAGATGATCCGGTTAAATCTAGTCGGATCAAACCAAACCGACCCGGTTTCTTGAACCCAGTTTCTGTTTTATCTGATTATGGATCGGATCTGGATACAAATCGGATGAATGGTTTTGTTGTGCAACTCTAATTAGAAGAAAAAGGAGATTTTAGAAAGTCCAAAGTAATACATTTGATAATAGTTGATAATTGTATACGGTAACAGTTGATACTGGTTCTATTATCACGACAATAGAAATTGGTTTTAATAACTAGAATAAAGCATTCACGAAATTTGATTGAAAAAAATTTCATGGATTTATGAAATGCATGAATAGATAATTACCACCAAATAAATGATTCAAGTAAACCTGGTGATTACTTTTCAACTTCTTCAAAGCTTTCTCCCATGAAACTTTAAGAGTACCCAAACCCCTAGCTTTCCTCCCAATCTTTCTCCTTCTAAACACTTTTCTTAAACCTGAAACCTGAACCCCAACCCCCTTCTTAACCATCAATCTCCGCCATAGCCGCCACCTCCTCCACCGCCGGTGTTGGTGATGGTGGCCTTCTGCATTTTTCAGTCTCAGGTAATGAAACCTCCATAGAGAAACCAACTCATGGTCATCCATGATGGAATTGCAAGCAAATCAAACGCTTCCTTTAGTTAAACTTGTGTAGACGTGTATATATATATATATATATATATATATATATATATATATATATATATATATATATATATATATATATATATATATATATATAGAGAGAGAGAGAGAGAGAGAGAGAGAGATTCATAAAGTTAGGTTTATTAGGGTTTTATGATGAACCGAAAACGTTAATTAGTAGCTGGATTTTGCAGGTGAATTAAATGTGATGTATGAACTTTATACACTATGATAAAACTTGAGAGTGGTACACGATATAATTTGCAGGTGAATTAACGAGTTTTATTATTATTATTATCCCAGATATACCCTTTAAGGTTTTTTTTTTCGGTGTTTAGCGACCGCATGGGAATTTTTACTACCACTTTTGTCATTTTGCTTCTCTTCATATCATTTTGTTTATTCTTCATTCATTTTTTCCAAGAATGGAAAATTATTTAGAGTGTTGTTTATGACATTTTAAGTGTTTTGAGAATTGAAATGCAAACAAGCAGTCGTAATGAAAAGTAACGTGTAAGTTTTGGACACAATATACATTTTAATATATTTTTATTATTAGATACTATTTACTTTTTAATCACTTAATATAGTTAGGATCAAATGTGAATCACAAATAGTGTATGAATGTGTGACCAAATTATGACCATTAGATTAAAAGAATGAATGATTTTTGATCTTAAGGTACATGGTATTAGCATGGAATTGCATTTACTATATAAATATACTTAATTAATTATAAGTGTAAATATGACATTGTATTAAGAGAGAGAATGTAAATTAACTACATTTTAGACAATTAAGTCAAATTAATTAATAACAAACAAATCAAATAAAACCTAACACATATCAAAATATAGTATGGCGATGAGATTCATATGTTTTCTTGAAAAATAATCATACATTTTTAAAAGAATAATCTTCTATAAGAATGAAATAATTAAACAAGAATTACAATTATATAACTGGCAATTTCTTTTATTCTTCAAAGCAGCAATAATTCTTAAAGAATTTTGGTTTCGTTAATTTTTTTTATTCCCGGTATCATGTAATCTGAAAGTATGTCAAGTATTCTAAAAGAATTAAGGGAAAAGAAAAGCCAAAGTTTCAAGTTTTATTTCCATTATCATGTATTCTAAAAGAATTTTTGTTCATACAGGTGATAATTGTTTCATAAAAGATGTTGAACTAATAATATAAATACCATATTTAATATAGTTATTAAAGAATGTGCATTCAATTACTCTTGTATTCTTCCAAGTAACACGAAATCTAAAAAAAATAGCTTTAAATATCATATTATTACAATTCTGAAAGAATATCATTCTCACAATAGACCTCACTGGTAACATGAATTGGAATTGTCTTTCAATAAAAAAAAAATTGCTAAATATTTTCAGATTTGACTTGTTTACATATATTCTTTTAGAATTGGCTTTGATTCAAACTTCCATTCTTCAAAGTAACATGAATTCTCAAAGAATTTTGTTGTTTTTTGAAGGTAAATCCTGAAATTCAGAAAAATATTAATGTTATTGTACCTTCTATGATTGGTGATTTGGCGGTGGGGATGATGTTATTTCAGAAGATGGAGTCGTGGAGAAAAAGAATAATCAACAAATAATGCCACTAATTCCAAACCTCATGACTAGTGATGGTGAACCATAAATTCTTTGATTGTGCCATCTGCTTGACGTTCGCTCCTCTTTTATCTAGATCAACAGGTGGGTAAAAATAAAGAACAAGGTTCGGCTCTCCTTCTCACGATCAACAACTTATTTTCAAAGATAAACAACACAATGGTTTATCGAAGAGTTATGATGGTGAGATGGGGTCTTCGTGATGTCAACAAGATGGTGGAGATTCTGTTATTGATGAAGACGGTGAGGTTTGTAGATGACGATGATAAGAGTTAAAGACGTGTTGGTGATTTGAATTGCTCAAATAATGAGATTCTAAATGGATGATAATTATTTAATTTTCCTAGATTATAGGTTTTTAAATTTGGTTATTTAATTAATCAATCAATGAATTTTATTATAATACCCCTCCCAAATGATTGAACCACATTTAGTCATACATTCACACAATAATTAAAGTTTATATATAAACCTAACTCTCTCTTTCATATATATATATATATATATATATATATATATATAGACCACATTTAGTCATACACTCACACAATAATTAAAGTTTATATATGAACCTAACTCTCTCTCTTTCATATATATATATATATATATATATATATATATATATATATATATATATACTAGTAGCATACCCGCGCGATGCGGCGGCGACGATTTGTTTCATTCTGGCGATTAATTTCCAAACAAAAGTTAGTGTCATTTCGACAGTTATCAAGTTGTTTCCTTTCGATTTGTTTCATTCTGACGATTTGTTCCTTTCGACGATCAGTTGTCTCTAAATGGGCGGCGAATAATAATTTGCCTTTGTTACTCTTTGTCTGGCAGCGGGCGACGATTAGTTTTATTTAACGAATAATGTTAAGATGATAAATTTTTATTTTATTTGTTTAATTCGAATTGAAAATGTAAAATATGTTATATTATATATACTAATATTGAACTATGTTTAATTTCTTTCAACATATTGCTTACTTTGGACAAATAATTTCATTGTGTTGATTAGTTCATTTTTTGGCTTATTTTTCGTTAAAGAATATAGTAAATTTCTTACTATGTTATTTTTTAAATATATAAATACTTTGCTTTTCTTGTGAAAAATAAAGATATTTTTATTTTTTCTTTTGAAAAATAAATACTTTGTTGTTATTTGCTAAAAATAAATTAATATTGTTGTTTTATTGGAAATAAGAATAGGTTGGTAGATGCTCCCTCAAAAGGTTTGGGTTATATTGATTAATAATAAATACAAAATAAAAGAAAGCTAATATTTTAGACTTTTGGTATTAACTTAATGGAGCTAAAGTGACAATATTAAAAGTTACAAAATTTATGGTGATGCCTATGAATAAAAACCTTTTTTCTAAAAAATTAAGAAAAAATCAATATGAAAATTCATGTACGTCAAATCTGTTTGTTCTGGAATAATGGGTTTTTCAAGGAAATTAATACTAATATATCGGTACATAATGAATTAAAACCGGAATCATTATCTAGGAATAGATTATATTAGCTTAACAGGTATTAAAAATGCAGATTATCATATACTCTTTTCTATGAAGTTTGTAATAACAAGAGTAAATTACACGATTCGTTCCTCGTGCAAGTGCCAAAAAGCACGCTTGGTCTCTATTTTCAAAAATTAACTCGGATAGTCCCTCTTTTGTTTAAATTTTGCATGCTTCATCCCTAATGTCGTCAGCCAGACATAAAAAGACGATTTCGCCCTTTTCTTTTTCTTTTTCTTTTATTTTTATTTGTTAGTTATATTTAATTAATTACATATTTATTTATTTATTTAAAATAATAGACCCCACCTTATATACTCTCTCTCTCTCTCTCTCTCTCTCTCTCTCTCTCTCTCTCTCTCCAATCATCATTTCTGATCAATTTCTATCAAGTAGAAACTACAGCATCTCCGACCACCACTGTTTAGCCATCTCTGACCTATACTTTCCGGCCAGCCACTGGCCACCATCTCCGACCAACTACCACCGCTCGTGTCCACCGATACTCTTACTCTCATCCCTCATAACCGAAAATCTGAAAATCCATAAAAGCCAAAAATCCCAAAAAAAAAACCCCAAAAAGTCTCACTATGGTTGTAGAGTTAAAACCCTAGAATGCAGAACCACAAAAGCACCATCATTGAAGAGAGAGGGATAAAGATAAGGTGGTGGCCGTCAGATGTGCAGAGAGAGGAGGAATAATGAGGCATTGATGATACCGATCTGTTGAAACTCATAAATTGAATCACCTACTGAGATGAATGATCTGTAAGGGCTGAGGTGCTTCATCGTCGGCGAGATTGGGGCTTGGATTTCCGATGATGGTTCCAGTCTTCCAGATTTTTGTTCTTCAACAGATGTGCAGACAGAAGGGGAGAATGAGGCGTTGAGGATAGTGGTGCGCAGGTAGAATGAAACGATGGTGCTCCATTGGTCGTCGTGGTCTCCCTCTTTCTTACCTAATCCTGGCAAGTGGCAACAACCCAAGCAGTGTAACCTACACCGTCCACCTGCCTCCCTGACGCCATAGCTCCTCCTCGTTTGTTCTCCGGCAAGACAAATCGTCACCATACAATGTCATCAAACTCCTACCGGACCTCCACCTACTTCTGGACATCGATGAAATCAACAATTCTTCAACTTCCGGCGGGTTTAGAGAGAAAGAGGGAAGAGCTGGAGCGGTGTCCTCACGTTCCAAAAGAAGTGGCTGCAATCTAAAAGCCATTTCATTTTTCTAGAATTATAATTAATAAAAAGTATAGATAAATTATAAATAGATGCAAAATAAATAAAAAAGGGTAATATAGTCATTTTATATCGGGCAGGGACCAAGAGGGCAAGTTTTAACGATATAAAGGATGGTCCGAGTTAACTTTTGAAAATAGAGACTAAACGCGCAATTTGACACTTGGAAGAGGGATGAATCGTGTAATTTAAATTAGTATATACATGAAACATATACAAAGACATAATATTCGATCCAAAAAACAATCAAAAAAACTTGTTGCTCACTGTCCTTTAAAATCATAAACTTAAAACTTTTTTTCTTTTTGAAAAGCATGGATATAATTGAGAATAAAATGTTTATAGAACTTTTATATAAACTTAAAACTTTTTTTCTTTATTACTATTTTTTTCTTTTAAGAAACAATGTTTATATAATTTAGATAACTTTTATTTCAAATAATAAATTTATTTATAGTTTTTCATTGCATTTTTCTTTTAAGAAAATTGCCAGTGATGGCTATCTTCTACTTAATAAATAATAATACCAATTATTTTAAGATAGACCCACGTAAATTTTATAATCACCACATTTATTTTCAGCTCATTTTGATTTTTCTCTTAAACAAGCTTATTTAAGTTTTATTTTTTATTTATATATTATTTATCATGTTTGTAAACTTTATTTGAAATATGCTATTTATTTTTTCACATAATTAGAAAGTTCCTTTAAAATTTCATATGTATTAGAAGAATAGTAAAAACCTTGCGGTAAATGAAAAGTGTTTACTTATGTTAATATTATACTAATTATAAATTAGTATAAAACAAATAAAAATATATCAAAAAATGTACAATATATATCAATGATGGTCATTATTCATTAATACTTCTAATTAATAATTTCCTGTGTACATAGCATTTTTCAAGAATAATTCGCTTCTAATTAACACGCCTTCATTTCTCTACCTCGTCCTTTGGGGATTAAAACAATTTAATAGCATTTTGAATTTGAAGATGTTTATATTTTTTACAGTATATTAAAAACACTTTTTTAGGGTATCTTGCAAATGCTCCTTTTATAAGAAATTTAAAATCGCTTTTTATGTTTGAGAGCACGAAGTTGAACGGACTTTATGTTTACTTATGTTTACTGTGTCTCACTTTTTTTGTATTCAAACCTCATAATAATATTTTAATGTTTATAAAAAGTCCGAGACAATACATAATATACATATTTTACAGTAAAATCACCAACTTTTAACAAACATTTCCAGTTCTACAGATTTTACAGTAAAATCACCAACTTTTAACATATCATTTCAAAAGATAAACACTTATTTGCACATATATTTGCATAACCCAATTGAACTTTACTGAGCAAAAAGTCAGTAACATAAACACACATTAACAGAGAAAGTATTGAGCATAGTCATTTTTCAAACTTCTTAGTTAACACGAGTTATAGATGCAAACAACAACAATGTCTATTTACAAATAAAATTAAACAAAATCTAACGTATTCTAACCATAGTTCCATATCAAGATCCAGAAAAGTAAGTCAATGTTCTCATGGAATTTTTGCTTGCACAAACACGATTGTGAAGATAAAAAAGTGGTAATTCACATGTACCATCTTGGGCGCAGGTGATAGTCGTTTCCAGCGACATCGGTTTCAAATCTATGGTTTTCCTAGAGAGAAACATCTAGAGGAAGACAAGAGATGGGATAGTGGTGATGAAGGTTATTCAATAGTTTATATCTAAGGATTTTAGAGAATAAGAGGTTATCGAGAGTTTGAAGGTGATGTAGCTAGATGGTGACTCTTGGTAGTGGTGGTGCATTGTCGGGAAAGAGGTGATGTTGGTAGCAGACAGTGGCAGCGGCCTGGGATGGAGGTAGCGAATTACTTAAGACGATTAATGGTTTTTAGATGAGCGTGTTTGTTGAGATTTATTGGGCTAAAAATCATTGTGATTTATAGTTATGCTGTTACGATGTATAGTTTTTTTATTGGTCCAAATTTGTTCACATGGAACACAATTATGTTTTAATCACAGCCATTTAAATTTAATCAATGGCCTAAAATTAACCTTCTTGTTTTTAAGACTTGGTCTTAAAACTTTTCACATCCCCATTATTTATACATTATAAAATAGTATATATATATATATATATATATATATATATATATATATATATATATATATATATATATATATATATATATATATATATATATATATATATATATATATATATATATATATATATAGGGAGTGGTTCAAATGAGAACCATAAAAGATTAAGAACCTTAAGAACCCCAATTAATTAGTAAATATTTACACGATACTCTTATTAAACATGTTAAAATCCTAATTTTTTGTGTTTTTGGTATGAAAGAGCAAACTTATAATTTTTACAGTCTAATATTTTCATCCGTATATGCTCTTATATTTTAACACAAAACTTATATAAAATACAAATTTTCACAGTCCATTTACAGTTTAATGCAAAAAATTCACAACTTAATACAAAACTGTTGTAGAATAATTCACTAATTCAAAGAACTCAAAAACTCAAACTCTACCACCACATGCCGCCACCAACCACATGTATCAACATAGTAGCCGTCATTTCTTCAAATCCGATCTGTAAAAAAAGTGATGCATTAACAACTTAAATACTACATTCACAGTCTAATAAAGCCTATTAATTCACTCATTTTGAATTTTATGCAAAACAATTACAAAAACTAGTGGATTCTTACAAATTTATACAACAAAAAAATAAATATATTTATAATGTAACATCCCACAATTCATGACCAAAAATTTCATTTTTAAATAAGTAGGTATAAAACCAGTAATTTGAAACATTCATAGTGTTAACTCATTTCATAATCAAAAACCAGTATTTCAAATAACTAAAACGTGTCATAGAAAAGTATTATCAGAGTACAACTCCCAAAGATCTCATAATGCGGAAATCATAGTGTGATACGCTGTGATTGTGACAACCCGAAAATTTTTAGTCTTGTAAAAGCCAAACATATCGTGTAAAGGTCAAACTCAATTCTTTTATTATCTTATATGGCTAGATTAATGGGTTTTTTAAGTGTTTAAACCTAGTATCATGAGGTGTTGTATTTTAAGAAGTGAATCAAGATGAACCGAGAACCCATGCGTGGCCAAAACTTCGGACCGTAAACCCTCCTTCATGCCAGGTTCACGATCGCAAACATGGGCCGCAAACCCTCGAACCGTGAACAACCTTCGGGCCGCATACGAGGTTCACGGCCGTGAACCTCCAGTCTTATCCCTTCGGTGCAGTTTTCAACCAATGTATCCCATCAAATTTGGACCCTATTTAAGGGCTGAACCTTGAACTTCACCTCACTTCTTCATCTCCAGCCGTGAACCCCTCCTTCTCTCTCTAGATCTTCAACCACAAAACACCATTCTCTCTCAACTAGCATCCACTTTCCTTTGAATCTTCTTAGGATATTGTTAGGATCTTCAAGTGTTCATCATTCTTCAAGCTATTTGGGTCGTAAACTCAAGAACACAAGCTGTTCTTGGGCCGTGAACACCCAGATGGTCCGTGAACTCAAGATCTTCAAGATCTTTGGGCCGTGAACTCCTTTCAGCCTTATATTTTCGATTCTAACACTTCTTGTGTAAGTATTCTTTACACCATAGATTGTTTCCTTTATAATTCTGAGGTTAAATTCACTAAATATATACATATATATGTATTAATATGCTAAATAGGACTCGTTTATGCTTTGGAGCTTCACTCGTGAAACTTATCATCCTATATCAAATCTTCAATCGAATCCCCAACATAAGGTGAGTTCATACCCCTATAATCTACATTTTTAAATGGTTTTAAATGCTTTTAAGGCGGGGGAATACAGGTTGAACACAATCTAATTGTGTTAATATATACATGCGATAACAAATCACATAAAAGGTTTTCTTATGCTTTTAATTATTGTGTTTATAATAAAAGATTACCAAATGTTTCCAAAATGACTTAAAGTCATGTAAGCTCTTTTTAAACACTGTTAAACTCTTTTAAAATGTTTTGTAAACTCTTTAATCTTATTTTTGTCAAAATCATGTTTATATATGTATAAGTATATAAATAAGACTTAAAGGACTTAGGACTAATGAATTGCCTTATTTCCTTTTCCTTGTTTGGATGTGGGCTTAAGGTGAAGCTATTCGTCCGAAGGTCGTTTTCTTCTTAATTATATATATTATAAATATAGGAATATAAAAGGTTACTTTCATCAATATTGTTACCTTTGTATCACGTTGAGCAAAGGGGTACATTCATAAGAGATCATGCTAATCAGATAGAACATATAAATTATAATAGGTATAATTTATGAAACAAACGAGAAATCCATTTTTACTATATAAGTATACCAGGTTTAAACTACTTTGTTAAGAAAAGGATATAATTCAATCTTTACTTAAACCAGATAAACTAGAAATGTGAGCCACTACTTCACGACATAGCAATATACTTGTTATGCTGCGTTTTGTAACTAGAATCTCCTGGAGGGAGAGCGAGCACTGTGTGTATAGATCTATACGGGACTGACAATCCCACACATCGCTGCTAGCTATAGTGGGACCTATCGGTCTACGGGTGACAAATGTCACATTAGTTTCGACGCCAGCAGGTTGTCGTGTTAAACACTAGTCAATCAGTATGGTTATAACCTTATCATATTTTAACTCTAATTAACTAGTTTAATTATATGGTAGTTATTACACCAGTAGTGTATTTTTAAGGAATACAACTGCATCAACCATTTTCCACAAACAAAATAGAAAACATCCTTCTTATAATTTTATGTTGAGTTAAAATTATGTCATATTATGTAATAAGTACAGTAACACTTAAACGAAATGGTTTTATGGGATTTTAAAACTACTTTTCAGTTGTAAAGCAGAAAATATAGGATTTTCTGGAACGTAACCAATCACTTTCTTAAAACTAAAAGCAACCATAGATGAAACTAATACTTATGAACTCACCAACTTAAATGTTGACCCTCTCTTTCAAAATAATTTGTATTCTCAGGAATCCAGTAGACAGGTACACTCCCGGAGCTTTTGAGAAGACAGCCTAGTACTGTGCTGCGTCTTTTGTCTTTTACTATATCTGCTTTTGATGTTGAATATCTAATGTTTGAACACTCATGTAAAAACTTATACATTATTAATGCAATGATTATTGTACTTTGATTACTATAATGCATGTGTTGTGATACTCGACATGACGTCCTCCGCCCCCGAACGTTTCCGCCGTTCCGGTTTGGGGGTGTGACAGATTGTTATCAGAGCATTGTTTATAGTGAACTCAGTATATCAGTCATAAAAGATATACAATTATAAACACATTGGGATAAAAACACTCTGACCAAGAGTTATACTTTAAAATATAACATTTTTTTTATAAAAGTATAAATACATGCAGAACATATATATATATATATATATATATATATATATATATATATACATACACATACTAGAATGAGTATCACAAGCAGAACAAAACAAAAGTATTTGGAGGTTGGACATTTCAGTCAAACCTGGACAGTTATGTAGTCATATTTGTGATAAATATAGCCTGATCAACTATATTTATTTAAGATACGACCAACATGTGTTTGGGAGTGATAGTGGTGTTGCAACGAGTCTAAAACTTACCAACATAAAGGAATACTAGAACCAAACATAAAGTTTAAAATACTATAAGAGTATTTTATGATGCTATAGCAACAAAACTGAAAACTTATCAACTTCTTATATCATGAAGTTCTAGAATCAAACATATAATTAAAATACTATAGGAGTATTTTAGGTACCATAAATAACTTATGTGGAAATTAAAAGACCCTTTCTGTTAGGTCTATAATTACTAAGTGTATACGTTAAAGTTATATATAGTTGAGATTTTATAGACTTAGAATTGGTGATTTTCGCTCTACTTCCTTTTCCTTGTTTGGATGTGGTTTTAGAATCAGATCACTTATTCGAACGTCTATTTGATCTGGATTATATATAATCGGTATACACTATGTGATTATAGAAAGACCGGAATGGATCATCCTCGTAAAAATGTATTTGTAACGAATTTTTTTTATTAATCTCATAGATTCTTTAGACATTCCCATTCTCATATAAACCATTTAGATAGGTGTAACCACTCCAACAACCAATAGAGGAGTCAACGAGGATCTAGCAAAGTTTCACTAGGAGGATTCTGAGAAAGAAACAGTTGAGGAGTAAAAGAAACTATAGAAACCACCAAGTGCCTTTACCCTATTAAGGGCACCGATGAGAGGTTCGCATGAACTTCTGGGATTCGAACTCTCCATTTTGAAGTAATGTGGGATCAGTGCCAAAACCTGAAGTAGGACGGCACGGGAATTCATTATACCTACGGAGGAGAAGGACACGATATAGATACCAGGAGAGAACAAATCATTAACCGCCCAGAGTAGAACGGGGAACAGAGGAAAACCACGCGTGATACATGTGGAGTGTTTGAGTGCCTTTTCGTCACATTAATAACTAATAAATTAATACAACCTAGTGAGTTAGTGATTATACTACTCATGTTAGGTATTAAGCTTATCGTCGTTTCCCGTCACGACTAATAACAGTAAATCGGATCACGAAATATCAATTGAGTGTGATTATTTCTAAAAATTCATGAGTCTATTCCATGTAGACTCTGTTATGAATTGCTATCAAATCTTTTCAAAAGTTGGAACATGATATCCACCAGTCAAAGATAACTTAGTTCGGACGACACTCAGTTTATAACCTTTTCTAAAAACTTACTTCTACCCTTTTACCAGGAATGCATCATAGGGATGTAGTTCGAAACATTGAGAACCATATAACAAAACGAAAATTTATATGTATATATAAATAATTAGAATACATCTAGAGACAACCATCATTGCTCACGAGCTCGTTTACTCATCGTGTAACAGAATCATGCCTCCGAAGCAACCCACCGGCAAAACACCATTCCTTCAGATATATTCGGCTATGTTTCAAGCTGCAGTCACTACAGCCGTAGCAGCTGTCATGGCTCACCTGAATGCTAACAATGCAAATGTTAGTGGAAATGTTATCGATAATCCCGATCGTGGTAATAACCAATTTCAGCAACGAGTGCCTACTTGTAAAGACACTCCGGACCTCACACCTAATATCCTGAAACGAAAGTTCGAGAACGAGAAAGGGAGTTGTGCAACTCAAGGACCTACCGAAGGGCAACAAACTAGGGCAATCAATACCCCCATCAGCCCTGCTATCCCAACACTGACCACACCGTACTTAGGAAACCTCTCACACTGCAGCAAGTGCAACTACCATCATTATGGAGTCTGCCGAGTGCCGCATTGCAATAGATGCAACATGAAGGGGCACACCACCCGTTCATGTAGGACTCCAGTCGAGTTCATCACTTAAACCACAAATTTTGGGATCAGTCCAATATGCCATCTATGTGGTGAAATAGGACATTTCAAGAGGGACTGTCCAACAAAGAAGAATAGAGCGGGAGCAGGAGGAGTTTGACCCCAGAGCACGGGGAGGCATCAAAGAACCCTACTATATTTTTGGTACGCTTCCAAACCCCAATAATTAATCATAATTATACTCACTCTCTCGTTCGAACCAAATCACAACACTCATATTAAAGTAGGAACCCTAACAGGTAAGCTATGATGGCTTAGTGTATACATTAGGGTCATTTAGAATTAACATTTGTATACTTAGAGTGAGTGATTTCGCCTCATTTCTTGTTTCTTGTTTGGTTGTGGATTTAGGGCAAGCTCACTCAGTCAACTGTCTTTCCAATCTTAATTATACATGACTTGTGTACACCAAGCGGTTAAAGAGAGACCTAGTAGGGATCATTTCATGAAAGTTCATTATTTCAAATTATCAGAACCCTCGTATTGTTAGTACTCGTTAATTTCAGTGCAAAAGTTCGCGGTAATAATACCAAGGACAAAACCAAAAGCACTGAAAACCTATGTGCATAATTTAGCACATCGTCCTGATAATATTTTCTTCCAAATCGACTTAATATCTATTACGTCGAGAAGTTCCGACATCATCATCCCACATGGTTTGGTTTGGTCCTCACCATGCAAAATTCCTATGCTGTGTAAAAGAACTTTTCCCTTAATCAACCGTCAAATGAAATTATTTCAATCTATAACGGCAAACCTAATACGAACCCTTATATCGTCTCTCGCTTAAAAACTTCAGAAAGTACACATACGAGGGGTACCACGCCCTTCTAGCCTACTCAGTAGATAGGAAACTTGAAAGCGAAAAACACCAAAGATGTTCCAGAAGCCCATAACCACCCGAAGTATCCCCAATAGATCTCGTAGGGAGATCACTTGTGCTGCAAGTCAAGTTCGAGAATAGAAATTAAGAACTCATGAGGTTAATCTATCGCTGCTAAGTGTATACGCGAGAGTGGTATATAATTTAGACTCAACAAGATTTAGGATGTGTGATTCCGCCCTATCTCCTGTTCCTTGTCTGGTTGTGGACTTGGGGCAGAGCCACCCATCCGAACGTTTTGTCTATCTGAATTATATACGACTTGTATACACGAGGTGATGGTGGATGAGCCAAGTATGAGTCTGAGCATGAACTTCAGAGCAAAAGCCCGCAGGCTTACTACAACAACCGGAGATACCTGAGTGGAAGTGGTAGCAGATTGCAATGGGTTTCATCATCAAGTTACCCAAGGCAACAGGTGGACTTGATACCATTTTGGGTGATCGTCGACAGATTAACCAAGTCCGCACACTTCCTCTAAATTGAAGGAAACAGGCAAAATAGAGAAGCTAACTAGAACGTGTGTCCAAGAGATTAGTTAGACTGCACGGTGTTCCAATATCTGTTATCTCCGTTCGAGATAGTAGAATCATCTCCCAGTTCAGTCAGTCATTTCAGAAATCTCTGGGAACTAGGTTAGTCATGAGCATAGCCTACCATTATTAAACCGATAGATAGAATGAGAGAACGATTCAAGTATTAGAAGTCATGCTGAGAGCATATGTGATCGACATTGGTAAAGCATGGGATACCCATTCACCAACTAGTCGAATTCTTTACCATTCTAGCATTAAAGTTGCTCCATTCGAATCCCTCTATGTTCACAAGTGCAGATCCCTCTGCGCTGGACTAAAGTAGGTGACACGCAACTAGCTAGAGGTCCAATTTCCAGATAGCACCTTCGCTGGTCCAGAAATCATCCGAGAAACTACCGAGAAGAGAGTACGAATCCGAGAGCGACGTAAAGCCTCCAGAGTCAGACAGAAAAGCTACGCCTTCAATAGGAGAAAACCCTTGGAATTCCAGGTTGGTGACCACGTCATGTGAAGGTCTCACCCTGGAAGGGCATGATACGCTTCAAAAAGCGTGGAATACTAAATCCAAGGTACAAAGGACCATTCGAGATTCTTAATAGATTTGATCCAGTAGCTTACAGACCCCGACTACCTCCAGAATTCAATAACATACACCCTACCTTCCACGTCTTTAACTTGAAAAGTGTGTTATCCCACTTGATTAAATCGAGGTAAACGAGAGCCTCAACTTTGTGGAAGAATCCGTAGAAATCCTACACAGCGAAGTCGATAGGACTAATCAGATCCTTATCCCGATAGTGAGAGTCCGCTTCAGTGCATAACGAGGACCCAAATTCACTTGGGATTGTGAGGATCATCAGAAACATAAGTATCCACTTCTTTCCCTTTAGTCCATGTGTATACCTTAGACTTAATTTCGGGACGAAATTCCCTTTAACGGGGGGATGATGTGACAACCCGAAAATTTTTAGTATTGTAAAAGCCAAAGATATCGTGTAAAGGTCAAACTCAATTCTTTTATTATCTTACATGGCTAGATTAATGGGTTTATTAAGTATTTAAACCTAGTATCATGAGGTGTTGTATTTTAAGAAGTGAATCAAGATGAACCGAGAACCCATGCGTGGCCACAACTTTGGACCGTAAACCCTCCTTCATGCGAGGTTCACGACCGCAAACATGGGCCGCAAACCCTCGGACCGTGAACAACCTTCTGGCCGTATACGAGGTTCACGGCCATGAACCTCCGGTCTTATCCATTCGGTGCGGTTTTCAACCAATGTATCCCATCAAATTTGGACCCTATTTAAGGGCTGAACCTTGAACTTCACCTCACTTCTTCATCTCCAGTCGTGAACCCCTCCTTCTCTCTCTAGATCTTCAACCACAAAACACCATTCTCTCTCAACTAGCATCCACTTTCCTTTGAATCTTCTTAGGATATTGTTAGGATCTTCAAGTGTTCATCATTCTTCAAGCTAGTTGGGCCGTAAACTCAAGAACACAAGCTGTTCTTGGGCCGTGAACACACAGATGGTCCTTGAACTCAAGATCTTCAAGATCTTTGAGCCGTGGACTCCTTTCAGCCTTCCATTTTCGATTCTAACACTTCTTGTGTAAGTATTCCTTACACCATAGATTGTTTCCTTTACACTTTTAAGGTTAAATTCACTAAATGTATACATATATATATATATATATATATATATATATATATATATATATATATATATATATATATATATATATATATGTCTTAATATGCTAAATAGGACTCGTTTATACTTCGGAGCTTCACTCGTGAAACTTATCATCCTATATCAAATCTTCAGTCGAATCCCCAACATAAGGTGAGTTCATACCCCTATAATATACCTTTTCAAATGGTTTTAAATGCTTTTAAGGGGGGGGGGGAGAATACAGGTTGAACACAATCTAATTGTGTTAATATATACATGTGATAACAAATCACATAAAAGGTTTTCTTATGCTTTTAATTATGTGTTTATAATAAAAGATTACAAAATGTTTCCAAAATGAGTTAAAGTCATGTAAACTCTTTTTAAACACTGTTAAACTCTTTTAAAATGTTTTGTAAACTCTTTAATCTTATATTTGTCAAAATCATGTTTATATATGTATAATTATATAAATAAGACTTAAAGGACTTATGACTAATGAATTGCCTTATTTCCTTTTCCTTGTTTGGATGTGGGCTTAAGGTGAAGCTATTCGTCCGAAGGTCGTTTTCTTCTTAATTATATATATTATACATATAGGAATATAACAAGGTTACTTTCATCAATATTGTTACCTGATGAGAATAATGTTCTCTTAGATCGATAGATTCAAACAGATATTAATAAGACAATAACAATCAATATGAAACAATGAACACCAACGTGAATCAAACGAATGTTGAATGATTAAAATAGAAACCCTCAGAAGAGCTCGATGAAGAACTTCTACTTTAGAGGGTGCTAGGGTTACAGTTCTTATCAAAAGAAATATTCAGAAGCGTAACTAATGAGATGCATGCATGCACCATAAATACTAAACCCTAAAAGCAAACACACGGTTGGACAGGCCCAAACCGTGATTACATATGGACCGAGCTAACAAGGCCCAATGGCGCAACACATGAACTCAACAATCTCCCCCTTTGCGCCAATTGAGGCGAGAGATCACTTCGGTTGAGTAACTGTAGTTTTCCTCACAGTCTTGAACAACTTGGGGATGATGGAAAGAAGAGTTTGACGGAAAAGAATATACCACCGAAGCATATCAGTAAACATCTTTTTATCGGCTTCACTGTTCTGATTACACCCATGTATGATGTCGAGAATATGCTCCAAGCAGGCAGTGGAGAACAGGTATTTGTCAACAAGAGCGAACATGCACTTTTGACCTTCGCCCCAGATTGAACATGACTGTATGAAACTTAGGGTCGATTTTGCCCTTAATCATCACATTGATATCGCTTACCTTCCCAATTGGCTTGAAAGTGGGCTTCTTCTTTATGACAGAGGCGATTTCCTGATCCATCTTTGCGACTTCAAGAATGTAACACACCAGCATTCGCTTGATGTGATCTATAATAGGCTCATACTCCTTTTGATTAGTCAGCAAGATATTGTTCAGGAGAATCCAATCATGAGGATTCAAATTTGGCAAATCAGCCAGGGAGATCATATGAACCGAACTGTATGAGCCTCGGGTCACTTTGAACTTGATATTGATAAACTTCCCTGCTGAAGTGGGTTTCAACACCTTGGTTGTGATTTTCTGATTACTCCAAGTCAGGTATTGAGGTTGAGCAAACTCAAGATAGTACTCAAGCAGATCTCGATCAACCTTCGGGTCAGGAGAGGGGATGGCAACTATTGACTCAAAACAATGAAAGATGAATGCCTTTTGGGTGATAGGCATATCAAATTGAGAATCTTTGAAATTCTCAAGAGCAAATGAAAGGACCGGTTCGAGCCAATGTGTGCTTGGAGCTTCAATTACCTCCTTCAGAAGCTTTTCCATAGTCCATAGAGGGAACATAGATTTCCTTTGTTCTAATATATCGTTCTCTTCCTTTTGTTTCCTCTCCCTATCAACTTCTTCCTTTTCCTTACGAACCTTTTCATCAATATCTCGATCATCAGGCTTGACTTTGAGGCTTTCGGTTTTAGAAGCTTTTCCTCCTGTATCAGTCTCATCATCGATTTCATCCTCATCATCGTCACCAATCTTCTTCTTTTGTTTGTCCTTCATACTGCCCGAAGCTTCATTACCCTTCGGCTTAGTAGTGACTCTCGGTTAGGTGATAGGTTTGCTTTTTGGAGGATGTTGCGATTGACCCTGAGTGAAATTTTCTCCCCTTGTTTCGGAGGGACAACGGGCTTCAGAACACCTTCAATCCTGCTAAGAATGTCTAGAGCAGGTCTCAATTTCTCAGCCAAGTGGCGTCAAATGGAGATAGTAAGGACCGAATCATGGGCTTCCAGAATATGTAGAAGAATTGAGTGCACATCACCAACCGAGCTCTTTACCACTTCTCTTTCAGACTTAAGCTCTTCAATTTCCTTGGTCACCGTTTTGAGCTTCAGGTTCTGAATTTTAAGCTGAGAGGTTCGTTTATCAAGCTCATCCATGATCTTGCTTTCCACAGCGAGTTCGACTTCAAGTTGAGTGAGACGAGAATCAACGGATGTTTGAAGGTCGGTGTTGGCAGTCTGGATTGCTTTGCGTGTTTCTTCAAAGTGCTTCTTCTAAGCCTAAAGCGAACGTGTAAGATTATCAACAAAAGCATTCACCGTTTGAGCATTCTTCTGAGCTGTAGCTTGAAGAGAATCAAGAAAGAGTTGAGCATCAGAAACTAGTTTTTCGACGTTTGCGGTCGCTTTCTTGCAATCTTTGGTGGGGGCTTCGACTGCAATAGAAGCTTTCTGACAGGTGGAAGTGGAAGCATCAATAGCTTTGACAACATTAGAAATTGAAGTGTCATGCTCTTTGACAAAGGTTGCCAACAGAGCTTTGATTGATGCTTCAGAGTATGCATTGCCAGAAGAAGAGGAAGAAAGCAGTTGGTCAAGCTTGTCATTCATAGCCTTTAAATGCTTCTTCGTGATAGGAGCGTCATCATCATCATCGCTTTGTACTCTATATGGATTATAATAAACAGAATCGAATTCCATTTCTTCTTCTCCAAGAACATGTTCAGATTCGTGTGAGGGAGGTGGGGATAAAGGTTTTGAGGTAATTGGGGGTTCACAACCGAAAGTAGATGCCCCCGTATCAGATACGTTGATACGAACAGTAGGTTCGGTTGGATGAGTAGTAGTGGTAGTAACTTTAGTGAATAAAGGGGTTGGAATCGGAATTGAGGTTGTAATGGAAGAGGAGATGGGTGGAAGAAAGGGAGCAATAGTAATTGGAACCGAATGTGTAGGAGAGAGAGGAGGTGAATCTTGGTTACCTTCATTAGTTGGTGAGGGTGGAGGCGAATTACCTCGAGGCGGACTGTCATGAAGAGAAACGTCATCATCCCTGGACTCTGGTTCGGGCTGTTGGTCAGAAGGAACGTAGTCAGAGTGACTTGAAGATGGGGAAGGAGACTTCGGCTTGTGAGCTTTCTTCTTGGTCTTTCGTTTCTTTGGAGCAGTAGGGGCTGCTTGTTCAGATTTTCGCTTCTTGGGAGTAGAGACTTTTGAGGATTGACCTTCCTTTTCTCCCTTTTCTTTCAGGCTTCTTCCCTCTTTTCGCTGGTTTATTTGCTGCGTCTAGGGAGCTTTGCATTTCTGGAGTAAGCTGCCTTGGCCCTGTAGGGGGTAGCTTCTTGTACCAAGTAATCACCTTGCTTTCACTGGAAACACACCTGTACATAGATTCCGGAACCGAACCAATAAAGAGAAACTTCGATGGATCTGAGACAAGTATCCTCGTCGTGTGGAAAGTAGCAATAGATGACATCAGTGAGTCTGCCATTGTTCGAATGTGAAACTTTTCCATCGCCCATTAAGTAACTAGAGTCCAAAACCTAGCACAAGAAATTTCAGAGAAGCGTGAAGAAGAGCTTATACTATGAACCAGTTGAGACCATAAGATAGTGCCAAAGTCCATGTTAACCCCATGGTACAGACCATAAAGAAGGGTCATGACTGCTCGCTCCATCAGAACCTACAACCCTCTCTGGTAAACTGTAACGCCCGGGTTTCGGGGCTAAGCATTTTAGACGATGTAATAGTCTAGGTCAACTATTGTAACTCTTTTGATGTAATAAATATGAAATATTTGAGTATTTTGTGAATTATGTGAATTTATATGCTTATTGTTTAATTATAAATGTATAATTAATAAAGAATAAAAATAAGCGTCAAAATTAAAGTATGAGATAAGCCCGATATCTTTACATAAAGTTGTAGTGGTCGAAACAAGGATTCTGGAGATATAAAGAACGCCGAAATCCGAGTTATAACGAAGAAGTTATGACCCGTCGAAGTTTCGTGATGGAACCGGCACGATACCGGGAAGCGTAAATAGTGAATTTACGATAGAGCGAGTTTTAGCCTTAGCGATCTAAACAAAAGTCATAGAAAATGTTAAACCGAGAGCGTCCATAAAAAGAAAGCCCAAATCTAACTTCGTATGAGGAAGTTATGATTTTTCGAAGTTTCGGCTTAGCTGTGTACAACCCGAAGTTCGAATATTAGATCGAACGGTTTTTAGCCGACACAACCTAAACGAGAATCGAAGATCTCGTTAATAGTAGCGTAACGATAAAACGACAGACGAAAACGAACGTCGGATGAAGAAGTTATGAATTTTTAACAGACCAATCCTGTCCCGGCCTGTTAAAAATATAACTTTTAAAATAAAGTCAAAGTTAGCCGACAGAGTCTAAAAGAAAGTTTTAGAGTACGTTCCCGCCTACGCGTGGATATAAAGAATGTCGAAAACGGAGCTCGTATGCGAAAGTTATGATTTTTAGAAGTTAAGTGTGCAATTTGCGAAACTGTGATGACGTGGCAAGATCCTAGCCGTTGCTTGCTCCCCACGGCCTCGCACCGGATGAAGACACGTCGCCCCGCCTTCGCTTTACGCCCTGCGTCCAAGGCTGGTACGCCCAGCGTACCTTCGGACCTGATCCTCTTGCGAGTGCGAGCCAGCTGGATCCGAGCTGGTGACCTTATCCGAAGTTACGCCACGAGTAACTTGCTTAACGCTCCGCATAGATTCGAAGTTCGGCCCCTATAAATACCCTGCGAGGGCTGCCGAGGAAATCACACCAAAACTCATTCTTTCTCTCACTACTTTCTCTCTCTAACCCATTTTAACCTCCTAAACCCTAGGAAAAATCCCTAGCACCCTAAGGAATCCCCGAGGCTCCCGGAGTCCCGAGAAAAAGGGTCTTTCGGTTCGGAAACGCTGCTCCGAGCAAAGCCCGGTTTTCTTTAAAATCCGCTGTAAGTGAGCTACGCCTACGCAATTTTTAATATAACTTTTAAATAATTATAGTAATGTTATTAGGTCCTTAAAATAATTATTTGGGCTATTATTATGAGTTATATTGAGTGTTATTTAACGCTTATATAATAATAATAATAGCTAGACTATTAATTAGTCGCGGTTAACGTTAAAACTAAACTCTAGTGGTATTAATACTAGGTTTTGGTCAAGGAAAAATTGTTTTGAGATAACGAAGTGCTGTTCAAGTACCGAGTCACCACCTAATCAGGTGAGTGCATAGTTACTTTCATCTTACACATAGATATGAAGTATTTTACATAAATTACGTGCTATGTGTGCATATTATCTGAGTACTTGCTGTCTATGTTGGATGAATGATTTTATACACGTTTTTCGTTATTTAAACTGTATATGTATTTTATATCTACAAAAATGTTGGGGTAAAACATGGGTAGATGTAATAAGACGATGTGTGATAAAATGATGAGAGGCCTTGATGTTGTTGGTGATCCAGTCATCTAGCGGAGTATAGATGACGACCACAGACTCTTCTAGACAGTCCAGTGGAACGCTAGCAGGCTCGCAACCTGTAGGTGTTTGTGAACGATGTGTTCACCGGTGTACTCCATCCCCCTCATGGTTGCCTTTAGGACATTTATTGCTGAGGAACCCCCTTAGCAGTAGTGTCCATCCCGATGATGATCCTTAGGCTAGGTCCCTTATGATAGGTGTTTAGGGACGTAAAGTGAGGATAACGGGAACGGGTAATCGGGTTATTGTTGATTGATGAAATTAATAAACTTATTTATTGTGGGTTGAAAACCCTATGTGCTCACCAGGCTCCCAAGCCTGACCCACTCAGTTTCATGTATTACAGGTAGTGGCGCTCGAGCATAGATGTGATGTTTTGGATGAGGGATTACGTATATAGGCCTGTAGATATGAAATAATGTAGTAAGGCTTATGTTGTACTGTTTATGCTTTTGATCTGTATCGAACATGACATCCCGAGGTTTTTAATGAAATACATTTCTACATAAATGATTTGATAAATCTTTATCATATTTTATTTTGGGAACAAATTCCGAAACACTTTTATTTAAAATGTTACTCTGATTTTTAAACAAAGCATAAACAAAATTGGTCTTTTCTGGCCGTGAAAATGGGGATGTCACAGTTGGTATCAGAGCATTTGTTTAAGCGAACTAGGAATTTGTAGGATTTGTAGACTTAAACTTAGAATGCTAAGCAATGATTGTGAGGTGTGAGGACTAGCTTATTTTAGGAATTATGCCTAAAATGCTTTTATGTGCTAAATGCTTTGTGCCTGATATGCTGGTATTTGTTCGGATCTATGGTCTGTTGCCGACCGGATCTGGAAACCTTATGTGTTTAGGATTCTAAACGTACGACTACGATATTAGAACTAGCATGTAAACGTTTCGGAGAGATAAGGATGATTTAAACGTCTATCCTGAATAAAGATCTAAATTCACCTTATTCGGTGTATAGATCAAAATGGCAAGGACCCGTAGCGGAAACGTGAATGCAAATGGGAACCGAAATCAACCCCCAGTGATTCAGCAAATACCTGTTGTAGCAGATGTTCCTGAGCCAATCACAATGGCCGGAGTGCAAGCGATGATCCAGATGATGTTGGATCGTCAAATGGAGGAAACCAGGCGTTTGCTCCAACAAAATCGCGAGGAAGCTACCATACCAATCGTAGAGCCCGAGCTGAATGATGGGCCGTCTGAAGGAGGAAACTACAGTGGGACTGTTGGTCAAGCCAACCCACCGATAGTTAGGCGAAACCACCAGGATGAAGGAAATGATGGACGTGGATGCAAATACAAGGATTTCATGGCATCCAAACCACCGTGTCTATCTGGAAACCCGACACCAGTGGAAGTCATGAACTGGATTTCCGAGATGGAGACAATGTTTGAAAGTTGCGAGTGTAGCAACAGGTAGAAGACCACTCTCGCGGTTCCTCTGTTGAAATCTGGAGTACTAAGTTGGTGGAAGCTACTAGCTGATTCAATGCCCAAAGGAGAAGCGAGCAAGATGTCGTGGGAGGATTTTCTGGTGCAGTTAAAGATGCAATACTGCTCTGAGCAGGATCTTCTGGAAATCAACAACGAATTCCAGAATCTGAAGAAGGGAAGAATGAGCATTACTGAATACGCTGCAAGCTTTACAGAGAAAATGAAGCTTGTTCCTCACCTCGTCCCAACTGAACTCTCCAAGGTTAACAAGTTTACCCTCGGATTACCAGCGGACTTCGGTCCAATGGTCAAGCAAACAACCACTATGAAAGCCGCCATCTAGGCTGCTAAGAATGTGGAGACCCAGATATGAGAGAAGGGTCTGGAGAGAGCGGAGGTGGGAGAGAAAAGGAAATTTGATGGGTCGTCGAAATTCAGCAAGAAAAGCAAATTCTCAAGGTCTGGTACGCAGAAGTCTGGAGGAGGTGAAGCCAAATGGTGAGACAAGTGCAAGAAGAAGCACCAGGGGAAGTGTGACGGAGGAGTCACTTGTTTCAAATGTGGAAAACCTGGGCACTATGCCAACGAGTGCACGTTCACTAAGAAGGACTGTTATGAGTGCAACGAGGAAGGACACCTTTCGAGGGACTGTCCGAAGAAGAAGGAGGCAGGAAGACCCAACATTCCACCGAAGCCGAACGCAAGAGCCTTCCAGATGACGCTCGAGGCTGCAAAGGAAGCAGCAGACGTCGCCTCAGGTACCTTTCTTGTGAATGGATTGCCTGCCAATATACTATTTGATTCGGGAGCAAACTATTCCTTTGTATCGCATAGATTTGGAGGAAAATTAGCATTGCCTGTAGAAAAACTTGATAATGCCCTGATTGTAGAAGTTGCCAGTGGCAAATTCGTACCTGTTAGTGATCGTATTAGGAACATCGTCATCGACCTAAACGGAAACGAATTCCACGAATAGCTGTTACCCATAGAATTGAACGGTTTCGACATCGTTCTGGGAATGGATTGGCTTAGCGCCAACGATGCTGAGATTCAATGCCAAAAGAAGATAGTAAGGGTAAACCCACCCGGAAAAGAGTCATTTATGGTGTACGGGGACAAACGCCGAGTAAATTCTGGAATTATCTCCCTGATGAAAGCCAGAAAATGTTTGTCCAAGGGATGTGCATCATACTTGGCATTCGTAATCGATGCTAAGAAGGAAAAGAAAGAGGTGTAGAATATACCGGTTGTGTGTGATTATCCGGAAGTCTTTCCCGAAGATCTTCCCGGATTACCGCCTGATAGACAAGTGGAGTTCAGAATAGACTTGTTACCAGGAACAACACCGATAGCGAAAGCACCATACCGATTAGCACCGACGGATATGAAGGAGCTCATGACGCAACTTCAGGAGTTGTTGGACAACGGTTTCATTCGACCTAGTTCATCACCCTGGGGAGCTCCGGTGCTATTCGTGATTAAGAAAGACGGAAGCATGAGAATGTGTACAGACTACCGAGAGCTGAACAAGGCAACGGTGAAGAATAAGTATGTCACACCCCCAAACCAAGGATGGCGGAAACGTCCGGGGGTGGAGGACTTCATGTATAGTATCATAACAACAATTGTAATAGTAATTCAAGCAAACCCAACCAACATATATATAATTGAAAAAGTTACATCATTGTATGAATTACATGTTTACGAATCAATTACAATATGTTGACAAAATATGAAATAGTAGACGCCTTAGCGTCCCATCCTCAAATGCACTTGGTTACCTGTTTAATGATTTCCTGAGAATACAAGGTGTTTAAAAAAGTGTCAACACAAAGGTTGGTGAGTTCATAAGCTTTTGTTTAGTATTATTAAAAGCCTTTCGTTTATAAAAGTATTATTTGTTTTAGAAAATCCAATATTTTCCTTAAAATGTATATGTAGTCTTAAATCCAAAGACCGAAATGTATAAGTAACTTTTCTTACTTATAATAAATAATGTAAGTTTAAATCGACATAAACTCGTTTACTTTTAATGAAGTTCCCGTAAATTCCAATATTCATTAATACTTTATGTGAGTTTATTAAAGCCTTTTCTTGTAAAAGTAGTGTTCGTTCCAGAAAATCCAATATTTTCCTTAATGTGTAAATGTAGTCTTAAAACCCAAAGACCGAAATGTACAAGTAGTGTTCGTTCCTTATAGTAAAACAATGCAAGTTTAAATCGACATAAACTCGTTTGATTTTAGTGAAATCCCCGTAAATTCTATGTTTGTTAATATTTAATGTGAGTTTATGAAAGCCTTTTCTTGTAAAAGTAGTGTTCGTTCCAGAAAATCCAATATTTTCCTTAATGTGTAAATGTAGTCTTAAAACCCAAAGACCGAAATGTACAAGTAATGTTCGTTCCTTATAGTAAAACAATGCAAGTTTAAATCGACATAAACTCGTTTGATTTTAGTGAAATCCCCGTAAATTCTATGTTTGTTAATACCACATGTGAGTTATTATAACCATGCTATGACCTAGTTGGCCTGAAACGACGTTCTTCAGGCGTCGGAAATGTTATGACATTTGTCACCCCAGACCTATCGGTCTAACTGTTGCATGCAGTTTAGGTGTGGGTTTGTCAAACCCAATATAGATCTATACACAACTATCACGCTCTCCCTCAAGGAGACTCTGGTTACAATACAGGACTTAATGGTAATTTGAAGTAAATGTCTCACAAAGTCATTAACGGAATTACGTGTTATGAAAACTTGGTACCGTATGGCCGTACCTTGCTTAATGAAAATATCCTTTGTATAAATGTACCCTTTTTAAATGTATGTGTTATGTAATGTTTCATAAACTATACCTATTATAGTTTATCAACCAAGGGTAGTACGTAGTAATGTATGCAAACTATATTCAAAATAGTTTATTAAATGTTTGAATGTATCGGTTGTACTTTGATTATAATCACTTGTTATTCTTTATATTTTATATGTCCAAATCCATTTGTAAACTGATGTGTGTCTAAATATTAAGAAAAAATGTCATATATTGCAATAACATATAATCACATAAAGATATACACCTTGCTCAACATGTTACAAGGTGAAATGAAATTGACAGCAACTTTTTGTTGTATATAGTTTCTGTTACTGTTCTTAGAAAATTTATAGAAAAATCATCAAAGCTCCAAATCCAAATCCACAAATTGTGAGAGTTTGGAATATGAATCTAGTTTGTTCATAAATTTTATCATGATTTTTAGTGATCTCTAACAGAGGTCAAAATGTCCATAATCACAGACTGGTCCGGGTTTGCCTCTGAAATGATAGGTAGTTTTGTAAAAATCACCATAAATTGTAGAAACATCATATGGAGATGTGCAAGTAGCCATTTTAAAGCTAAGAGTTTGAACTACTTTCAACTGGAACAGTTTTGAAAACTAAAATATTTAAGTTGACCAAAACAGTCCGTGATTAAAGTCCATATTTTCTGATGTAATCTGTTAGAAAAAGTTTAATTGTGTTCTTGATGATTTTACTTGTATTCCCCCCATAAAACTTAAGAAAACATGTAAATGTAGGGGTATGAACTCACCCTATGTGGTTTCAGTAGATGAAAGTGAGAGAGAGGAAGTGTTCAACCCAAGAACACTAAGAAGATGTCTTGATGATTCGAGAATCTAACATCGAATAAGATGGAATTTGTGTAAGATATCAATGATTTGAGTAGAATGGAGTGTAATAATTATATGAATGATGAAGATACTTACTAATTGAAGAAAGAAATCCCTGAAGAAAGCCTTGAAGTTCTTGAAGTTGAGAGAAAAGATGAGAGAATTTTGGAGAGTGTCCTTTGGTTGCTAAGTGTAGAATGAAAGAACTTTATGGAGAATGAGGAGAGAGGATCAATCCTACAGCTCTTAGAACATGGGAAGAGCTGGAGATTGGGTGTAAAGGTCCACTAAGGTGACAAGGAGTAGTGAGAAAGAGCGGCTGATCATAGAGTGAGGTGGTGGTGGTTTGCTTTTGCCATAAATTAAGGAAAAGCAAATATTCCCTCAATAATTAGTTCAACCACTAATTCTTTTAATATATTTTTATAAAAGCCCTGGGGATTTATATATTTTGGGGCCTTAGTTTATAAAATAAAGTTTTGGGTGAAAATCCCGCGTTAAAATAATGAAAAACGGAGTTAAAACGAAGTCGTAGTCGAAAACCGGGTGAAATGGGGCTGTCTGCGAGACCTCTCGCATGGAGCCGAACCTGAGAGGCTTCGCATGCAAGGCTTCGGTCCTGAAAGGCTTCTCATGAGAGGCTTCGGTCCTGAGAGGCTTCTCATGAGAGGCTTCGGTCATGAGAGGCTTCTAAGAGGCTTCGCTTCTAATAGGAGGGTTTTGGTTGCTTAAGGTTATTTTACCCGTTTTTACCCCGTTTCAAGTGGTTTTTGACCCGGTTAAGGGTCGGGATGGCCCAAATGATTCCAAAAAGTTATGGGAACTTTTGAGAGAGATTTCAAATCGAAAGAGATAGAGTGAAAACGATTTAGAGAGGTTTCGTTTGTGATTAATTTGAGTGTCCGGCTTCACAACGCAAGGTTCGTAAACCCCGTTAAACCGTGTTTTAGTGTCGTACACACTCCCGATGAGTGTGCAATAATGTTTTATCGTTTTGGTTCAGTGTTTACTGCATTTGAGACTTAGGAAATTGAACGCACGAACTTTCCAAATGATGATTTCTCATTAAAATAACGAATTGTATAGTGATTACATAACGTAAACCCTAACATACAAGGGTTATTGGAGTTGACCGGTTTGATTTGTTGACTTTGTTTGACTTTGACTTGACCGAAATTTGACGGTTGTCACATCATCCCCCCGTTAGAAGGAATTTCGTCCTGAAATTTTCATTTTGACTGGGATTTCAAGAGTTTGGGAAGAGATGTGGATACTTTTGTTTCATCTGATCCTCGCGTTCCCAGGTGAATTCGGGTCCTCGTTTAGCGTTCCAGCGGACCTTCACAATGGGAATACGACTTTGCTTTGTTCTTTTAATCTCTCGATCCATGATTTCTACCGGTTCTTCCATGAAGTGGAGACTCTCGTTGATTTCAATTTCGTTAAGAGGTATCACGAGGGTCTCGTCGGATAGATTTTGTCAATCATATTTTCGGGGTTAAAAAAATAAAGTTTTATTAGTTACCTATAGCGACGACTTGTCGTCACCACAGGTTTAATCTATTACGATGACTTGTTGTCGCTATAGGGTTTTAATAAGAGCCAACGACATACCTATAGCGACACACAAGTCATAATTTGCATGTGTGAAGACTTGGAGTACTTTCTAACTGGTTCATGTGTGAAGACTTGGAGTACTTTCTAACTAGTTCATGTGTGAAGACTTGGAGTACTTTCTAACTGGTTCATGTGTGAAGACTTGGAGTACTTTCTAATGAAAACTGTGCTACTGGGGAAATTGGAAACTGGTACGTAGCTTCAAAGTCAAGAATATGCAGTAGGCATGTGATGCATTAAATGCATGAGGCACACAAGTCATAATTTGCAGCAACATATACGTATATGTGTGTGAATTGAAGAAGAAGGTTACGGCTCAAAGAATATATATATATATATATATATATATATATATATATATATATATATATATATATATATATATATATATATATATTCACTTTCTCTTCATTTGTTAGATACACAATAACCATAACATCATAGACTATATATATTCAATTTCATTTGTAATTTTCACTAGTTTATATTCCGCGAGTGTTACCGAAATCATTTATCAATTTTTCAGAAGTGCTTAACTTGTTTTGTTGCATTCCCAACAATTTGCTATTAATTACTTCTCCCACTTTACTTATATAAATCATCACATTCTTACCGTGACTTTTAACTTCTCCCTCACAAATGGATCCACTTGCAGATCATCAAAACCCCATAGATGACCTCGATTGGTTTCAGTACTTTGATCATCAAGATCTTTTCAGGTATATATAAACGTCACTCATTACGCCATCTTACGCACAGAAAAGTGATTTTGTCGACATTGATCAAAACATGGTTTGGATTTGTAGTGATCAAAAAGAGTCTTTCATCGTGTTGGATTTGATTATCTTGAGTTTTTGGATTTTTGCAGTGGTGACATGCTCAACCATCATGATTACGAGTTGTCGGAAAAATTGCATGAAGTGCTCGATCAGAACGTTTCCACAGTACTTAACAAAGATCAAAACATCATTTCTAGAAATGAGTTTCACGATTTTGATCCCCTTGAAGATATAAGCTTATGGGATTGTTGGGAGGATGGTAATTTACCATTGGTTAGTTTCAGTGAAGACTGTAAATCCGGTGGTGTGGCTACATGTAGTTCTAGTGCTGCCACCACTGATCACGGTGGCCGGAAGGTGGCAAAGAGATTGAGACCATTGGAGTTTGAAGAGATAGAGAAGTACTTTGAGATGCCGATAATCATGGCAGCAAAGGAACTAGGGATAAGTTTAACAGTGTTGAAGAAAAGATGCAGAGAGCTAAACATAAACAGATGGCCTCATAGAAAACTTAAGAGCCTTCAATCCCTCATTGAAAATGCCAAGGTAAATTATGATAATAACCTTCTATACATTACTCATGCACTTGGTAACCAAAGTAGTTTTGGTATTTTCTAAAATTTTAATTGTTAGTTTCTTTATAACTAAACATAAGTCCTAGGCATATGCCACATCAAATCAATTGATTTACTACGATCTCCTGATTTATATTTATATAAACTTAACTCATTGTAAATTTTGTGAACTCACATGAAAAATATATTGCATCTACCTTTAAAAAAAAATTAGGAGTTGGGATTAAAGGAGGAGATAGAGACGTTAGAAGGGCACAAGAAGATGATGGAGAAATTGCCAGGTATGGAATTGACAAAAAGAACAAAGAAGCTTAGACAAGCTTGCTTCAAAGCTATTTATAAGAAGAGAGGACTTAACAATCATTAGCCATTTTGTTATAATTAGTGGATTTTAATCTACATTGTATGTGTTTTTCTCTTGATAGTTTGATACCCTTTTTAGTTTCATGTTATGTATTTGTCTATTGATTTTTAATGCAGAACATTTTGTATAATTTGGGTATTATAGTTTGTATTATGTATTTAGCCATATTCTAGATTGCCGACACGACTACGCCGACGACTCTATACCAGAGGTCTATATAAATAGACTTATGAATTTAGTAGGAATAACTTGATTATAATCTTGTGATCTGTTCCATGTCTGATCCACTCCTAAGATTCACTTGACATGCCCCCAGTTATGTGTAATTAAAATTTTATTAGACTGTTGATCCTAATGAGTCTACCCTAAGTCCACAACCAAACAAGGAACAGGTCCTAAGGCGGACTCACCATTTCTAGGTCAATCATTTCTTAATTACACATAACTTCGAGGTACACCTAAAGAATCTTAGAGTTACCAGTTGTAAATTATTTGTAATACCAAGTAGTGAGATTCAATGAAATAAAATACATGCCTATTTCATTGATAAACCTTTTAGTAAATATCCTTACCATTTATATACACATGTATAATTTCGCACTTTAGTGAACTATTCTTGGTGTTTCTGTTAACGTCTTGGAGACGGAGTTATGGTAGTGGGTAGAAGTAGGTTTTGTACGGGCGTTAAAATTTACACATCATGTTGCTCGTGCGAGAATAGGGGTAGAAGAGATAATTAATAGACGCCTAATCCTATAATTACTTATAGGGGTGATCCTTATTAATTACGTCTATAATAACGTAGTGCATATCAGTTATACATAATTTGAGATAGAATAGACTTTCGAATAAATGACTCTACTCTAAGTCCACAACCAAACAAGGAACATGAAGTAGAGCAATAGTCATAGATTCTGAGTCTATAATATCTTTAATTATGTATAACCTTGGCGTATGCACTCAGTTATCATAGGCCTACTAATAGAGGTCTTTAGTTTTCACATAAGTTGGTTATAGTATCACCAAATACTCCTATAGTATTTTTAGGTGTTTAGATTCGATTCTTAAAGTATTCCCTGTAGGGTGTAGTTAGGTTGTTAGATTTGTTGCCCATTATGACTATCCCCCAGTATATGCAAGTCACTCCTCGGACAGATATAGTTGATCAGGCTATATCCTTCCCAGACTTGATTTACATATACCAAGGCATACCCATAATGTACAACTCCTCTTCTTTTACTTTATGTTCTTCTAGTTATGACACTATGTGAGCATGTATGCATGTATTTATACTTTTAATAAGAAACCATTCATTTTCTAAAAGTATATTTATTTGAAAAATGCACAAATCAGAGACTATTAGTCCCAATTGTGTTTATAGTTTGTATATCTTATGTGGTTTGATATACTTAATTCACTATAAACTGTGCTCTGATACCAATCTGTCACACCCCCAAACCAAGGATGGCGGAAACGTCCGGGGGTGGAGGACTTCATGTATAGTATCATAACAACAATTGTAATAGTAATTCAAGCAAACCCAACCAACATATATATAATTGAAAAAGTTACATCATTGTATGAATTACATGTTTACGAATCAATTACAATATGTTGACAAAATATGAAATAGTAGACGCCTTAGCGTCCCATCCTCAAATGCACTTGGTTACCTGTTTAATGATTTCCTGAGAATACAAGGTGTTTAAAAAAGTGTCAACACAAAGGTTGGTGAGTTCATAAGCTTTTGTTTAGTATTATTAAAAGCCTTTCGTTTATAAAAGTATTATTTGTTTTAGAAAATCCAATATTTTCCTTAAAATGTATATGTAGTCTTAAATCCAAAGACCGAAATGTATAAGTAACTTTTCTTACTTATAATAAATAATGTAAGTTTAAATCGACATAAACTCGTTTAATTTTAATGAAGTTCCCGTAAATTCCAATATTCATTAATACTTTATGTGAGTTTATTAAAGCCTTTTCTTGTAAAAGTAGTGTTCGTTCCAGAAAATCCAATATTTTCCTTAATGTGTAAATGTAGTCTTAAAACCCAAAGACCGAAATGTACAAGTAGTGTTCGTTCCTTATAGTAAAACAATGCAAGTTTAAATCGACATAAACTCGTTTGATTTTAGTGAAATCCCCGTAAATTCTATGTTTGTTAATATTTAATGTGAGTTTATGAAAGCCTTTTCTTGTAAAAGTAGTGTTCGTTCCAGAAAATCCAATATTTTCCTTAATGTGTAAATGTAGTCTTAAAACCCAAAGACCGAAATGTACAAGTAGTGTTCGTTCCTTATAGTAAAACAATGCAAGTTTAAATCGACATAAACTCGTTTGATTTTAGTGAAATCCCCGTAAATTCTATGTTTGTTAATACCACATGTGAGTTATTATAACCATGCTATGACCTAGTTGGCCTGAAACGACGTTCTTCAGGCGTTGGAAATGTTATGACATTTGTCACCCCAGACCTATCGGTCTAACTGTTGCATGCAGTTTAGGTGTGGGTTTGTCAAACCCAATATAGATCTATACACAACTATCACGCTCTCCCTCAAGGAGACTCTGGTTACAATACATGACTTAATGGTAATTTGAAGTAAATGTCTCACAAAGTCATTAACGGAATTACGTGTTATGAAAACTTGGTACCGTATGGCCGTACCTTGCTTAATGAAAATATCCTTTGTATAAATGTACCATTTTTAAATGTATGTGTTATGTAATGTTTCATAAACTATACCTATTATAGTTTATCAACCAAGGGTAGTACGTAGTAATGTATGCAAACTATATTCAAAATAGTTTATTAAATGTTGGAATGTATCGGTTGTACTTTGATTATAATCACTTGTTATTCTTTATATTTTATATGTCCAAATCCATTTGTAAACTGATGTGTGTCTAAATATTAAGAAAAAATGTCATATATTGCAATAACATATAATCACATAAAGATATACACCTTGCTCAACATGTTACAAGGTGAAATGAAATTGACAGCAACTTTTTGTTGTATACAGTTTCTGTTACTGTTCTTAGAAAATTTATAGAAAAATCATCAAAGCTCCAAATCCAAATCCACAAATTGTGAGAGTTTGGAATATGAATCTAGTTTGTTCATAAATTTTATCATGATTTTTAGTGATCTCTAACAGAGGTCAAAATGTCCATAATCACAGACTGGTCCGGGTTTGCCTCTGAAATGATAGGCAGTTTTGTAAAAATCACCATAAATTGTAGAAACATCATATGGAGATGTGCAAGTAGCCATTTTAAAGCTAAGAGTTTGAACTACTTTCAACTGGAACAGTTTTGAAAACTAAAATATTTAAGTTGACCAAAACAGTCCGTGATTAAAGTCCATCTTTTCTGATGTAATCTGTTAGAAAAAGTTTAATTGTGTTCTTGATGATTTTACTTGTATTCCCCCCATAAAACTTAAGAAAACATGTAAATGTAGGGGTATGAACTCACCCTATGTGGTTTCAGTAGATGAAAGTGAGAGAGAGGAAGTGTTCAACCCAAGAACACTAAGAAGATGTCTTGATGATTCGAGAATCTAACATCGAATAAGATGGAATTTGTGTAAGATATCAATGATTTGAGTAGAATGGCGTGTAATAATTATATGAATGATGAAGATACTTACTAATTGAAGAAAGAAATCCCTGAAGAAAGCCTTGAAGTTCTTGAAGTTGAGAGAAAAGATGAGAGAATTTTGGAGAGTGTCCTTTGGTTGCTAAGTGTAGAATGAAAGAACTTTATGGAGAATGAGGAGAGAGGATCAATCCTACAGCTCTTAGAACATGGGAAGAGCTGGAGATTGGGTGTAAAGGTCCACTAAGGTGACAAGGAGTAGTGGGAAAGAGCGGCTGATCATAGAGTGAGGTGGTGGTGGTTTGCTTTTGCCATAAATTAAGGAAAAGCAAATATTCCCTCAATAATTAGTTCAACCACTAATTCTTTTAATATGTTTTTATAAAAGCCCTGAGAATTTATATATTATGGGGCCTTAGTTTATAAAATAAAGTTTTGGGTGAAAATCCCGCGTTAAAATAATGAAAAACGGAGTTAAAACGAAGTCGTAGTCGAAAACCGGGTGAAATGGGGCTGTCTGCGAGACCTCTCGCATGGAGCCGAACCTGAGAGGCTTCGCATGCGAGGCTTCGGTCCTGAAAGGCTTCTCATGAAAGGCTTCGGTCCTGAGAGGCTTCTCATGAGAGGCTTCGGTCATGAGAGGCTTCTAAGAGGCTTCGCTTCTAATAGGAGGGTTTTGGTTCCTTAAGGTTATTTTACCCGTTTTTACCCCGTTTCAAGTGGTTTTTGACCCGGTTAAGGGTCGGGATGGCCCGAATGATTCCAAAAAGTTATGGGAACTTTTGAGAGAGATTTGGGAGAGATTTCAAATCGAAAGAGATAGAGTGAAAACGATTTAGAGAGGTTTCGTTTGTGATTAATTTGAGTGTCCGGCTTCACAACGCAAGGTTCGTAAACCCCGTTAAACCGTGTTTTAGTGTCGTACACACTCCCAATGAGTGTGCAATAATGTTTTATCGTTTTGGTTCAGTGTTTACTACATTTGAGACTTAGGAAATTCAACACACGAACTTTCCAAATGATGATTTCTCATTAAAATAGCGAATTGTATAGTGATTACATAACGTAAACCCTAACATACAAGGGTTATTGGAGTTGACCGGTTTGACTTGTTGACTTTGTTTGACTTTGACTTGACCGAAATTTGACGGTTGTCACAAAGTATCCATTGCCGAGGATTGATGACCTATTCGATCAGCTGCAAGGTTCGAGCTACTTCTCAAAGATCGATCTTAGGTCAAGATATCATCAGCTGAAGGTGACAGAGCAGGATATTGAGAAGACTGCGTTCAGAACGAGATATGGACACTACAAGTTCTTGGTTATGTCGTTTGGACTAACCAATGCTCCAGCAGCATTCATGGATTTGATGAACAGGGTTTGTAAAACATTCCTCGATAAGTCCGTGATAGTGTTCATAGATGACATTCTCATCTACTCGAAAAGCCAGGAGGAGCATGGTCAGCATCTACGAGAAGTGTTGGAAGTCTTGAAGAAGGAGAAGCTATATGCAAAGTTCTCCAAGTGTGATGTTTGGATCCGAGAAGTCCAGTTCTTGGGTCATGTGGTTAACCAAGAAGGGATAATGGTTGACCCAGCAAAAATCAAAGCTGTAATGAAATGGGAACGTCCAAAGAGTCCCACAGAGATTCGAAGCTTTCTAGGATTAGCCGGATACTACCGACGATTTATCCAAGGCTTTTCTTCGATACCTGCTCCGTTGACAGCTTTGACCCACAAAGGAGCTACATATTCATGGAGTGAGAAACACGATGAGGCATTCGAGAAGCTATAGAAGAAGTTATGTGAAGCACCGATTCTTTCTCTACCCGATGGAGTTAAAGACTTCGCGGTCTATAGTGGCGCATCTGGAGTCGGGTTAGGTTGTGTTCTGACCCAAAGAGAAAAGGTGATAGCATACGCATCTCGACAATTGAAGGAGCACGAAAAGAACTACCCCACTCATGATTTGGAGTTGGCAGCGGTAGTATTTGCCTTGAAAATATGGAGGCATTACCTCTATGGCACGAAGTGCAAACTTTTCACTGATCATAAGAGTCTCCAGTATCTCTTTAATCAGAAGGAGTTGAACATGAGGCAACGACGCTGGCTAGAGTTACTCAAGGACTACGACTGTGAGATACTTTACCACCCCGGTAAAGCAAATGTTATTGCTGATGCTCTAAGTCGAAAAGTCAATCTTGAAAGGAAAAGGCCAAGAGCGTTGAGAATAGAAGTTGTCTCGACGATTGTGGAAAGTATCAAGAAAACTCAAGAAGAAGCTTCGAAAAAGAATGACCGAAAAGAAGAACGTTTGGGAAAGACGTTGGTATTCGGTACAAACCATCAAGGACTGAAGGTATTCCAAGATCGGATTTGGGTACCTAAGACGGGAGGAATAAGAGATCTTCTGATGGAAGAAGTTCACAAGACCATGTACTCGATTCATCCCGGTAGCACTAAAATGTATAGGGACCTAAAACCCTACAACTGGTGGCCGACGATGAAGCTCGATGTTGCGAAGTATGTGGCCGAGTGTGTAACATGTGCGAGAGTTAAGGCACAACATCAGAAACCGTATGGGAGTTTAGAACCTTTACCTGTACCCATGGGTAAATGGGAAGACATCACCATGGATTTTGTGACTAAACTACCCAGGACGAAGAACGGTCACGACATGATTTGGGTGGTCCTGGATCGTTTCACAAAGAGTGCACACTTCATAGCTGCCAACGAAAGGTGGTCTATGGATAAGCTTGCAAATGCTTACGTGAAGGAAATTGTGAGACTTCACGGTGTTCCTCTAACGATTGCATCGGATCGTGATAGTCGTTTCACGTCAAGGTTTTGGAGAAGTCTACAAGAGGAATTGGGTACGAAGTTGTGTTTGAGTACGGCTTACCATCCGCAGACTGATGGTCAAAGCGAAAGAACGATTCAAACACTGGAAGATATGCTGAGAGCATGTACCCTGGAGTTCCAATGAAACTGGGATGAGCACTTACCTTTGGTAGAATTTTCCTACAACAACAGTTTCCAGTCGAGCATCAAGATGGCACCTTATCAAGCCTTGTACGGACAGAAGTGTCGTACGCCGTCTTGTTGGCTTGAGGCTGGAGAAAAGCAGTTTATGGGCCCCGAGATAGTCCATGAGACTGCTGAGAAGTTAAAGGTGATCAGGGAAAGGATGTTAGCAGCTCAGGATCATCAGAAGAGCTATGCTGACAAGAAAAGACGACCGATGACCTTCGAGGTTGGGGATTCGGTTTTGCTTAAAGTCTCACCGTGGAAGGGACTTATAAGATTTGGAAAACGAGGAAAGCTAAGTCCAAGGTTTATTGGACCGTTCAAAGTTCTTCATAGGATTGGGAACCAAGCTTACAAGCTGGAATTGCCCGAAGAACTCGATGGTATTCATAACACCTTCCATGTGTGTTATCTGAGGAAATTCACGGGAGGAGTTCCCGATATAATTCCAATCTCAGAATTACGAATGGATGAGAACAAGAGGCTGATTGAAGAGCCCGAGGCGATTGTTGACCGTAAGACTAAGAAGTTACGACGCAAGATGGTCGACTTGGTGCTAGTCCAATGGAAACATTCGAATGGGCCGAATCTCACGTGGGAAACAGAGGATGACATGATGAGTCGCTATCCGCATCTGTTTGCTGACGCATGATTCCGGGACGGAATCATCCTAAGGGGGAGAGAATTGTAACGCCCGTGTTTCGGGGCTAAGCATTTTAGACGATGTAATAGTCTAGGTCAACTATTGTAACTCTTTTGATGTAATAAAGATGAAATATTTGAGTATTTTGTGAATTATGTGAATTTATATGCTTATTGTTTAATTATAAATGTATAATTAATAAAGAATAAAAATAAGCGTCAAAATTAAAGTATGAGATAAGCCCGATATCTTTACATAAAGTTGTAGTGGTCGAAACAAGGATTCCGGAGATATAAAGAACACTGAAATCCGAGTTATAACGAAGAAGTTATGACCCGTCGAAGTTTCATGATGGAACCGGCACGATACCGGGAAGCGTAAATAGTGAATTTACGATAGAGCGAGTTTTAGCCTTAGCGATCTAAACAAAAGTCGTAGAAAACGTTAAACCGAGAGCGTCCATAAAAAGAACGCCCAAATCTAACTTCGTATGAGGAAGTTATGATTTTTCGAAGTTTCGGCTTAGCAGTGTACAACCCGAAGTTCAAATATTAGATCGAGCGGTTTTTAGCCGACACAACCTAAACGAGAATCGAAGATCTCGTTAATAGTAGCGTAACGATAAAACGACAGACGAAAACGAACGTCGGATGAAGAAGTTATGAATTTTTAACAGACCAATCCTGTCCTGGCCTGTTAAAAATATAACTTTTAAAATAAAGTCAAAATTAGCCGACGGAGTCTAAACGAAAGTTGCAGAGTACGTTCCCGCATACGCGTGGATATAAAGAATGTCGAAAACGGAGCTCGTATGCGAAAGTTATGATTTTTAGAAGTTAAGTGTGCAATTTGCAAAACTGTGATGACGTGGCAAGATCCTAGCCGTTGCTTGCTCCCCACGGCCTCGCACCGGATGAAGACACGTCGCCTCGCCTTCGCTCTACGCCCCGCGTCCAAGGCTGGTACGCCCAGCGTACCTTCGGACCTGATCCTCTTGCGAGTGCGAGCCAGCTGGATCCGAGCTGGTGACCTTATCCGAAGTTACGCCCCGCGTAACTTGCTGAACGCTTTGCGTAGATCCGAAGTTCGGCCCCTATAAATACCCTGCGAGGGCTGCCGAGGAAATCACACCAAAACTCATTCTTTCTCTCACTACTTTCTCTCTCTAACCCATTTTAACCCCCTAAACCCTAGGAAAAATCCCTAGCACCCTAAGGAAGCCCTGAGGCTCCCGGAGTCCCGAGAAAAAGGGTCTTTCGGTTCGGAAACGCTGCTCCGAGCAAAGCCCGATTTTCTTTAAAATCCGCTGTAAGTGAGCTACGCCTACGCAATTTTTAATATAACTTTTAAATAATTATAGTAATGTTATTAGGTCCTTAAAATAATTATTTGGGCTATTATTATGAGTTATATTGAGTGTTATTTAACGCTTATATAATAATAATAATAGCTAGACTATTAATTAGTCGCGGTTAACGTTAAAACTAAACTCTAGTGGTATTTATACTAGGTTTTGGTCAAGGAAAAATTGTTTTGAGATAACGAAGTGCTGTTCAAGTACCGAGTCACCACCTAATCAGGTGAGTGCATAGTTACTTTCATCTTACACATAGATATGAAGTATTTTACATAAATTACGTGCTATGTGTGCATATTATCTGAGTACTTGCTGTCTATGTTGGATGAATGATTTTATACACGTTTTTCGTTATTTAAACTGTATATGTATTTTATATCTATAAAAATGTTGAGGTAAAACATGGGTAGATGTAATAAGACGATGTGTGATAAAATGATGAGAGGCCTCGATGTTGTTGGTGATCCAGTCATCTAGCGGAGTATAGATGACGACCACAGACTCTTCTAGACAGTCCAGTGGAACGCTAGCAGGCTCGCAACCTTTAGGTGTTTGTGAACGATGTGTTCACCGGTGTACTCCATCCCCCTCATGGTTGCCTTTAGGACATTTATTGCTGAGGAACCCCCTTAGCAGTAGTGTCCATCCCGATGATGATCCTTAGGCTAGGTCCCTTATGATAGGTGTTTAGGGACGTAAAGTGAGGATAACGGGAACGGGTAATCGGGTTATTGTTGATTGATGAAATTAATAAACTTATTTATTGTGGGTTGAAAACCCTATGTGCTCACCAGGCTCCCAAGCCTGACCCACTCAGTTTCATGTATTACAGGTAGTGGCGCTCGAGCATAGATGTGATGTTTTGGATGAGGGATTACGGATATAGGCCTGTAGATATGAAATAATGTAGTAAGGCTTATGTTGTACTGTTTATGCTTTTGATCTGTATCGAACATGACATCCCGAGGTTTTTAATGAAATACATTTCTACGGAAATGATTTGATAAATCTTTATCATATTTTATTTTGGGAACAAATTCCGCAACACGTTTATTTAAAATGTTACTCTGATTTTTAAACAAAGCATAAACAAAATTGGTCTTTTCTGGCCGTTAAAATGGGGATGTCACATAAACCCTTGGAGAGGAGGGTAAATAGACCGTTCCACTGAGGAGGAAGACATGATTTCTTGAACTTTGTGACAGTGGTGAGAATCTCAGTGTATCCCATATCATAGAACATTGTAAAGAGTTGAGTGGTGGTAATGGAATCAGGGTTGATTATGGAGTCGTCGACAACAAGTCTTAGTAACAAACAAAACCTAGATTTTGAAATCGACGTCTTTTGATTAACGATCTCAAAGAAAATACGCTCCTTTGCTTTATCGTAGACAACGGATGAGTAGACTTGAGAAAGTAGTGACATTGGAACACACTCCACCTGGGTTAGGGCTATGACGAGTGGTGAATATTTGAGGCATTCAACCACTTGCAGCATGTAGGGATCATACTGGAAAGGTGAGAGTTCAATGATGAGGTTTTGATTTGGTTTAATGGTGAGAAGAGAGGACTGAGCAGTTTGTTCATAAACAGATGAAGATTCAGCCATTGTTGCAGGTGTGAAGAAGAAGATGAACAGTAGAGATACGCCGGTGTGTTCTTGAGAGAATTGAGAATTGGTAAAGTAGTCCAAGAGGTGTGAGAAAACCTTATATACCGTCGCCAGGAGAGAGAAAGAATCCACAGTAATGATTCGACGATCTTCTGAATCGACGCCTGAAAAAGCGTGATTTGACAGCTGGGTTTCCCTAGGAAGACGTCATCAGGCGTGATGTTAGGAACCATTTCAAATTCACGCGCCCATTTCAAATCTTATCCAATGACGTGTTTTGAAATCTTATCTTGTTACCGCCGTTTCAACTTCGAAAACTTTTCAAATTCCTTTTCAAACTGTGACCAACCCTTTCGCTTCATATAAGACTGGCAATGTTCGCTCCTTAACATGATATACCCCCATAGCATTAACAACCTTAACATCAATTTTGAAAAATAGCCATTAGTACCACGAGCAAGAATTTGGAAAATCATAAAGATCTTCGTGCAAGAGTGTGCCAATAGAAAAGAAATAAAGCGAATAATTTGTGAGATTGAAGTGATGTCTATTTAGACACGAAACTATAGATCCCGGGCACGAATTGCTTCCTTCAAAGTCAAGAGAGACTTAGAAGTGTCTGTGTGATTTCCCGTTGAATTACGATCAAATGTTTATTAAGAAACATTGAAAGGCATCTTTTCGAATTTAAGCTATAAAGGTGGCTTATCTTCAACCGAACTTCAGTACTTGACATAAGACCGAAAGAGGGATAAAGTACTTGTGAGTCCAGTATAGCCTATTAAACAAGTAGGTTAGTTAATATATTCAGTGACTTTGTGATAAATTGTAGAAATCTCAAAAACAAAATTAAACTGGATCTTATGGGAAGAAATGCCTTGGTGTTAGACAGTTTCATAAAGATCGCACAAAAAAAAAAAAATTTCGTGGTACCTTCCACTAAAGTGGGTTTGTTAAAGCGTGGGTCCATTTCGGTCCCAAAAAATCAGGAACCGAAATAGACCGAACGTTCGCTCTATTTCGCGTTCGGTCCATTTCGGTTCCCGAAAATTCTAGAGCCGAAATAGACCGAGCATTCGCTCTATTTCGCGGTTGGTCCATTTCGGTTCCCGAAAATTCTGGAGCCGAAATAGACCGAGCGTTCGCTCTATTTTGCTTGATAAATTTTAATGAGGCGAAAGTAGTTTCGGTACTGATTCAGCTTCCATCATTCCTAAGCCTTGGAGAATTTTATTAAAACTTACTTCAGGTAAGGCTTTCGTGAAGATGTTAGCTAGTTGATCAGCAGATCTAACAAAATGGATTTCCACATTACCATCTTCAACGTGATCTTTGATGAAATGGTATCTCAGTGCTATATGTTTCGTCTTGGAATGCTGCACTGGATTATGACAAATCCTAATTGCGCTTTCCGAATCACAGTAAAGAGGAATTTTCTTCATATTCAGGCCATAGTCTCTAAGTTGGCTTTGTATCCAAATGACCTGAGAAGTGCAAGATGTTGCAGCAATATATTCAACTTCGGTTGTTGAGAGTGAAACGCATGTTTGTTTCTTGGACTGCCAGCTGACGAGTTTACCGTCGAGGAATTGACATCCGCCTGTAGTGCTCTTTCGGTCCAAACCACATCCTCCTAGATCAGCATCAGAGAATGCTTGAACGAAGAATCCTGATTTAGCAGGATACCATAGACCGAGAGATGAGGTTCGCGTCAAATATCTGAAGATGTTCTTCACAGCTACCATATGAGGTTCACGTGGATTAGCTTGGAACCTGGCATAATAACAAACCGAAAACATAATATATGGTCTACTAGCTGTTAGATACTATCATTTGCCGATAGAGGGTCATATCTACAGCCGGTTTCTCCAAAGATGGTGTTAACTTCGTTCCAAATGCCATAGGAACCTTTACTTTGGAATCTCCCATCATGCCAAACATAGCCAGTAGGGTTTTTGTGTACGCCTCCTAATTGATAAATATGCCTTCGGGTCCCTGTCTAATGTTCAAGCCAAGGAAAAAGTTAATTGGACCCATTGAGCTCATCTCAAACTTAGTCTCCATCAATTTCCTGAAATCAGCTGTGAGGCTGGGATTCATGGAACCGAAGATGATATCATCAACATAAATTTGGACGATCATTAAATGGTCACCCTCTTTCTTGCGAAAGAAGGTTGGGTCAACCGAACCTTGTTTAAACTTTGACATTTTTAGAAATCGAGTAAGGGTTTCATACCAGGCTCTGGGAGCTTGCTTCAAACCATAGACAACTTTATCCAGAATATAGCAATGATCAGGTTAGTTTTAGTTCACGAAACCTGGTGGTTACTCAACGTATACAGTCTCCTCTAGTTCTTCATTCAAGAATGCACATTTGACGTCCATTTGAAAGACTTCAAAGTTCTTGTGAGCAGCGTATGCCAGAAATATCCGAACTGATTCTAGCCTTGCTACAGGAGCGAAGGTTTCTTCGTAATCTATACCTTCTTCTTGACAATATCCCTTGACTACCATCCTTGCCTTGTTGCGAATTACATTTCCCTATTTATCCATTTTGTTCTTGAATACCCATTTCAACCCAACCACAGATGCACCCTTTGGTGTGGGAATGAGTCTCCAGACTCGATTTCGCTCAAACTCGTGGAGTTCGTCTTGCATTGCCTGTATCCAATCGGAGTGATCGAGTGCAGTATTAACCGTTTTTGGTTCTATTTTCTAGATGAACGAATTAAACATGCAGAATTCTACTTGTGAAAACAGAGCAGTTTGCTTCGCTTTTATTTGAAACCGAGTAAGAACGCCTTCTGATGTTTCACCGATTACTTGAGTTTTTGGATGATCTTTTGTCCATTTTGTGAGAGGAGGGTAGTTTGGATCATAAGCAGGATCCAGTTCAGCATCTATTTCTTCTTCGAATTCTGATTGAGAGTCTTCGTCATTTGTATTGTTTTTCTCCCCCTCGAATGACGAAACAATCTCAACATCTGGTTCAGAATTCTCCCCCTCGATTGGACTGTCATGGGTCATTGATGGGGATAGGTTCTCATCATGTAATGGTAAGTCAGGTCGCCTTGGTGTCGATGAATTCTCCCCCTGGAATGCAGAAAATTTATGAGAAGGATTACTCAAGGTTTGGGGTTCGATTTGAACTGGAGGTTCGCTTGAGCTTTGAGGTTCGTCGGGACTTTGAGGTTCGCTTTGACTTGGCTGTTCGTTTGGTCCTTGGTGTTCGCTTTCCATTTCTTTTGTTGTTGCATCGATAATTTTCTTTAAGTTGTCGATCTTGTTGTCAGCAGCTTTTGCCTCAGAATGAATTGCCCTCTCTGGTTCATCAAAGAGAAACATATATTCTTCAAATAAATTGGAAATAGGAACCGAGACTTGACCTGATTTGGGAAATATTTCCTCTGTTGATACTTTACGGGACTGTAGATTTTTCACATAACTATCATCAAAGGTAACATAGTAGGTTTCTTCAAGTTTCTTTGAATGTTTATTGAGAACCCTATATTCCTTTGAAGTTAGTGAGTAACCAAGAAAAATCCCTTCATCAGCCTTGACATCAAACTTGTTTCGGTTCTCTTTGGAGTTGAATATAAAGCATCTTGAACCGAACACATGGAAGAACTTGACATTTGGCTTGCGATTATTGAAGATTTCGTATGGAGTGATGGAAAATCTCTTGTTGAGGAAGGTTCGGTGCTAGGTATAGCAGGCAGCAGCTATTGCATCAGCCCAGAAGTACAGAGGTAGATAAGCGAAACTTAGCATCGTTCGGGACGCTTCACACAACGAACGGTTTCGCCTTTCAACTACGCCATTTTGCTGTGGAGTATAGGGAGCAGAGAAGTTGTAAGATACTCCCTTTTCAGCGAGAAATTCTTCAAACTTTTGGTTTTTGAATTCGAGCCCATTGTCACTTCGGACATTTCTAACCACCTTTCGCAATTGAAGCTCCACTTGCTTTATAAATTCTTTGAGCTTTGGAGTTGCCTCTGATTTCTGTTTAAGAAAGAAAACCCAGGTGAAACGTGAAAAGTCATCAACAATAACCAAAATGTACTTACTACCACCGATTCTTTCTATGGTCGAAGGACCACATAGATCGATGTGAAGTAGCTCAAGAGTTTCAATGATCTTTGTGTTGAGAATTGTGGGATGACTCTTTCGGCTTTTCTTTCCCATTTCGCATGCTGCGCACAAGTGGTCATTATCAAATTTGAGAAGTGGAAGTCCTCTTACATGATCACCAATAACCAACTTGTTGATATCCTTAAAGTTGAGATGTGAGAGCCTTCGGTGCCATAGCCAACTTTCGTCAGAGTGTGCTTTTGTTAATAAGCATATAGCTGGCTTTCCTCGAATTGGGTTAAGATTTAAAGGATACATCTCTCCTTTTCGCTTAGATTTTAACAAGACAGCCTTCGTTTTCTTTTCAACAATCTCAGAGGCTTCATCATCAAACGAAACCTTCAGGCCAGTTCCCACAACCAGTTGAGAGACACTGATGAGATTGTGTTGCAATCCCTCTACATATTCCACCTTACGAATTGAGAATTCTCCGTTTGTGATCATGCTGTAGCCTTTGATTGTGCCATATGAATTATTCCCGTATTTGACACATCCACCATCCTTAAGAGCCCGAAACTCCCTTAGCTCTTCCCTCCTTCCTGTCATGTGACGTGAGCAGCCACTATCGATATACCATTCGTCGTCGAACTGCTCGTCACTTATAACCTGCATAATTAAGCAGATTTAGGAACCCAAAGTTGCTTGGGTCCACGTGAGCCTTTTACAGAACTGGGAATTGCAATAGAAAGATCAGCCATATAAGTTCTTTTTATTAGTGTGGTTGCGTCTTTTATCTTGATGGTAAAGACCTTGATTTTGTTTAAATCAGATTGAGGAATTTTGTTTTGATTCTTAACAATTTTGTTTTTATGTTTCCTAGGGTTAGCTGACGTCTTCGTTGTTTGCGTTTTGTCTTCAGAGACGAGCTTCCCTTTTTCCTTTCTATCCTTGACATCCTTGTTGGGATTCTGCTTGGGTTGAGAACGAGGAGGATGGGACTTAGGACCGAAACTTGTCTTTCGGTTCTTATTAAGGATAGACTTACGACCGAAACCTGTCTTTCGGTTCTTGTCGCTGCAAGAATTGGGACCGAAACTAGGCTTTCTGTTTGCTTGACTGCAGGATTGGCAGTGGATGCATTGACTAGAATTATCCTTTGATCCAGCTTTCACCTTGAGATTTGACGCATTTTCTATGCGAAAATAATTGGAGTTTTGGGAGTTCCAAAACTGCTTCCTTTCGTTGAGATTCTTTGATATCTTTTGTTTCGCTGGCGTTTCTGTTCAGCAAGCTGCTCTTGAGACTTGTGTATGTTTGCCCTTGGCTTCGGTCTCTTAGCACTAGTTTTGCTCTTCAATGAAGAGGTTTCTCTTGCAGCCGTCATTGGTTCGCTTGGGATTTCCTTGGTATCACTTATGCTTGGTACATCAAAGCTTGCAAGCTTGTTGAGTGGTTCTGCCACATATCTGCCTTTAACTCTCCATGAGGTTCTCTCTGATAAACCTACACTCTCATCTGCATTGTCGATTGGAGCTGACCAGAAATAGTCATCATAGCCACCTGCATTATATTCGTTTACTATGGCTGTGAGTTCGGCTGTTTGTAACCCCTGTCGTGGCATATACCTGATTTAGTACAGTTTGTACCTTTTGATAAACCACTGCTTTCGGTTTCAGAACTTTGGACTTATCTAGGGACACTCGAGCGCACTCAACCGAATTCTTAGATATAAGGCCTTTGGTAGGTTCGGTTTTGCTCTTGACAAATTCGGAACAGTTAACCACATCCTCTACAGGGATTTCACTCATATCACTTTCATCGTCAAATTCAGAAGAGTTTTAAACATTTATTTTGTTTTCTGAACTTAACTTGGCATTCAATGAGTCAAATTTTTGTATGGTTTCGTTCTTGATTTTCAATTTATCATTCTCGTCCAAAAGATTTTTGAGCATGTCATTATGGTCTTTGGACTTGATAAAGGACTCAATTTTGTCTAGACCAACCCTGTAGGCGTCAGAGATATTATCTGAGGAGACAATAGATTCACAGTTATAACCATCAATATCAACTTCGTCCTCCTTTAACTCAAGGAATGGCAAAATCATTTTGTGAATCTTTTTGCCAATTTCACAATCTAAATGCAATTGAGTGATATTTGTATATAAACGTTTAGCAATTAAACAGAAAATGTTTCTTTGTTTCATCAATTTCAAATTATCACGTTGCAAATAAATAACTTCATCTCTCGTTCTAACGAACTCTAACTCTGTCTTCTCTATCCACATCCTTCGCTCCTCATTCTTGGATGTCACCCTGCTAAGTTGATCGGTTAGGTTAGCATTTGTGAGGCGTGTTTGCATTAGACTACCACTTAAACTAGAAAATTTGAATTTCAAATCGTTTAATTCCTTTTCATAGTTAGTTACAGTTATTTTAAGTGATTCGAGAAGGGATTGTACCTTCTTGATCAACTGATCGTAATCATCGATCCTCTCGCTCACAGGTTTAGCAGCAAAACACTTATCTTCCCTCAGATTCGCCTCCTCATACTCGCCTTCGGTTGTGTAACCCCTCATTTGTGACACTCCAGCTGTCACCCTCAAGCATCTCCCAGCAAACTCAGCACTCTTTTCTTTCGCCACAAGCGCCTTGCCATGGGTGGGTTTACGTACTTCTTCATCTTCAGAGTCTATAGACCAGACCTCTATGCCACCAAACTCGTTATCCACAATGTTCTCCTGCACAATCAAAGCATTCATTGAACTGTTAGAGGCTTTCTTTTTCTTTATCTCCTCCAACTTGTGCATATAGTACGCTTTGTCATCTTCACCCTCTTTCTTCTCCGATAGCTTTCTCAACATGCAATCTTTAGCAAAGTGGTTTTTGCCATGGCAGAAGTTGCAGTCATATCCGGAGTCTCCCACCAATTTGCTCTCCTTCTTCTCTTCTTCTTTCTGAGGAGTATTTTTGATCTCCTCTTTGGCCTTTTCTGAGCTATAGCTTCCCTACCAGTTTCGGTTCTTGGCAATAGGAAACTTTTTGCGAGCAAACCTTTTCGGGTTGGAAACCATCATTGCATATTCTTCGCTTGTCAAATCACATTCTGACATATCTGAATCTTCTTCATCTTCTGCCACATTCTTCGCTTTAGAGAGAAGGGCCAAGGATCCCATACCAGTCACCACTTTCGCTTCCTTTGTCACAACACTTTCATGAGACTTGAGAATACCTACCATCTTCGCCAGAGAATAGTTTTTAAATTGCTCGTGGGCCTTCACCGTTGATACCAAAGCCATCCATTCGGGTCTTAAACCATTCATAAATGTGACCTTCTGTTCGATCACTTTCCTTTCATTTCCGTGCTTGATCATTTTGCTCAAAAGATGGTTGAAGCGATCGAAAGCATGAACAAGTTTTTCATCAGCCTTTTGTTGGAAAGCACCGAACTCAGAGAGAAATATAGTTTGGATGGAATGCTCTAGGTCTTCATAAGTGGAATACAGCTCTTTGAGTCTAACCCAGATCTTTTTTGTCGTGGTGCATGAGCTTACTAAACGAAAAGTATCAGACTGTAAAGCAAATTGAATCATTCTCATGGCTTTAACATTACACAGCAACTTATCTTTTTCGTCTTGAGGAATCTTCTCCACATCAGTTACGAGCTTGTTGTATTCTTTTTGAGTCTTAACAGTTGTATTTGTACCAGAATGAACAAAAGGACCCAATGTTATTGCTTCCCAGGTAAGATAACCATTGTCTTCGGAACCAACGACGTAGTCCTCAAAGTGATGCGTCCATACTTCATAATCTTGAGTGTAAAGAATCGGGATTCTAGTTGTTGATCCAATGCTGTTGGAGATATTGATTGGATTGGTTTGTGAATCTTCGTTAGACATGATGACCTTCTTCAGATATCTGCTTAGAATCAGACTTGTAAAGATTGAATAGGGTAATATAGAGATCTATAAACAACGTCAATGAAGGAATGATGGCTTAACAGATCCAATAAAAGCGGAAACCCTAAGAAAATTCTTCAAACAGAAGAGATGCGTATGATTTAAACAACCTCCTACTCTGATTCCAATTGATGAGAATAATGTTCTCTTAGATCGATAGATTCAAACAGATATTAATAAGAATTTAACAATCAATATGAAACAATGAACACCAACGTGAATCAAACGAATGTCGAATGATTAAAACAGCAACCCTCAAAAGAGCTCGATGAAGAACTTCTACTTTAGAGGGTGCTAGGGTTACAGTTCTTATCAAAAGAAATATTCAGAAGCGTAACTAATGAGATGTATGCATGCACCATAATGACTAAACCCTAAAATCAAACACACAGTTGGATAGGCCCAAACCGTGATTACATATGGACCGAGCTAACGAGGCCCAATGGCGCAACACATGAACTCCACATTACCTTTGTATCACGTTGAGCAAAGAGGTACATTCATGAGAGATCATGCTAATCAGATAGAACATATAAATTATAATAGGTATAATTTATGAAACAAATGAGAAATCCATTTTTACTAGATAAGTATACCAGGTTTAAACTACTTTGTTAAGAAAAGGATATAATTCAATCTTTACTTAAACCAGAAATGCGAGCCACTACTTCACGGCATAGCAATATACTTGTTATGTCGTGTTTTGTAACCAGAGTCTCCTAGAGGGAGAGCGGGCATTGTGTGTATAGATCTATACGGGACTGACAATCCCACACCTTACTGCTAGCTACAATGGGACATATCGGTCTACGGGTGACAAATGTCACATTAGTTTCGACGCCAGCAGGTCGTCGTGTTAAACACTAGTCAATCAGTATGGTTATAACCTTATCACATTTTAACCCTAATTAACTAGTTTAATTATAGGGTACTTATTACACCAGTAGTGTATTTTTAAGGAATACAACTGCATCAACCATTTTCCACAAACAAAACAACAAACATCCTTCTTATAGTTTTATGGTGAGTTAAAATTATGTCATATTATGTTATAAGTACAGTAACACTTAAACGAAACGGTTTTATGGGATTTTAAACTACTTTTCAATTGTAAAGCAGAAAATATACGATTTTCTGGAACGTAACCAATCACTTTCTAAAAACTAAAAGCAATCATAGATGAAACTAATACTTATGAACTCACCAACTTAAATGTTAACCCTCTCTTTCAAAATAACTTGTATTCTCAGAAATCCAGTAGACAGGTACACTCCCGGAGCTTTTGAGAAGACAGCCTAGTACTGTGCTGCGTCTTTTGTCTTTTACTATATCTACTTTTGATGTTGAATATCTAATGTTTGAACACTCATGTAAAAACTTATACATTATTAATGCAATGATTGTTGTACTTTGATTACTATAATGCACGTGTTGTGATACTTGACATGACGTCCTCCGCCCCCGAATGTTTCGGCCGTTCCAGTTTGGGGGTGTGACAGTGATCATGTTGGCTCCTTTCCTTTTGAAGAAGAAGTACCTGAAACCAAAACTGAAAACTGTAAGCACGGAGCTTAGTGAGTTCCCCCATCATACCACATAATCACATAGTGTCAGGCATATTTGGGTGCCCGACCTACCCTCCGGTTTATCTCAACCAGTTACGGGGTCTATCTCACCCCTCCTACCACTACCACATAATAACATAGCATACAAGCACATAAATCTCTACATATAGTGGCATACCAGACAATTATCACAAAGACAATCATCTCCACTATAATCAACTACTAGTGGGCCGTCATTGGTGCCTTCAACCCACTTCTACAGGAAGGTAACTCACCTCACACTGCTGAAGTCCATTGCAAGAAATCCTTAGTTGTTTCCATGGCGACTCCTCGAGCTATCAATACCAAAATATCACCCAATTAGCAATTGGGTTCCAAACCATGATCCATAATCTTTACTTGGGGTGAAATTATCGTTTCACCCCCGACCCATTAAGGCCCAAACTATAAAATCCATGAAAGCCCATCAGTGGCCCAATTTTCCAAATTTGGCCTAAACTCTTACATGAAACTCCCCTTTAGAACCTATTAAGTACTTCATAACCCTACAGGGGTCAACCTTGGTCAAAGTCAAGTCAAGTTCAAAGTCAACATCCAAGTCAAAGTCAAAGTCAACGCTCCGAGTTGACTCAACTCGTCGAGTTACTCCTTCAACTCGGTGAGTTCCCATAAACCACAGAATCGTGATACTACGTATCAACTCGTCGAGTTCTCCCTTAGCTCGTCGAGTTCTTTCCTTTCTAACAGAATCGGGTCATACTCACATCAACTCTTCGAGTTCCTTCGTGAACTCGTCGATTTCTCCAGTCTGTTTACTCCTTCTTAATGCATTAAGCCTTTATTCTTCAAATCTGAACCCAATACTCTAGATCTAGACTGGGAATACCTTTTAGAAGGGTAAAGTTTCCAACTTTACCCATTAATCCCTTCCTAAAGAGAATAAGCTCAAACTCTAACCCAAAAAGGGTCAAAGTCTTAATCCAAAACTACAAAAAAAAAACAAGGTAGACCATGAGGTCATAGATCTAGACCATAAGAGCCAGGATATCACGTAAAGTCCTCAACTTTGTCCACATGCATGGCCATTTGGGGCTTTAAAGGCCAAAACAAGAGCTTAAAGGTTGCATGGGACTTCTAGGGCCACAAAGTTGGCACCTTTATGCCATGAAAGCCCCTCAAGACCGTAGATCTAAAGTGTTCTTCACTTGGGACGTCCAACTCCTCAATAATCATCTCCTTTGGACCAAAACAAGCAAAAAGGCACTAAATGAAGGTCTAACTAACCATAGAGCAAGGTTCAAGATTTTTACCAGAAAAATGTCGAGAATGAGGCAGAGGTTCTGGACCTAGTAACTCCTTTTTGTTCCTCAAAACTTCCTTTCCTTCCAAGAGCTTGAAATACCCACAAAATGCTCAACAAAACTCACAAACACTCAACTATGCTTCTAGGGTTTAGGACTTGGAGGCTGGAAATGAGGCCAACATAAGAGGCTTAAGTTGTTTAAATAGGGTGCAAAATCCCGGATTTAGGGTTTTCCAAACCCCCGTCCAACTCGTCGAGTTGGTCCCCTCCAACTCGTCGAGTTGATCTTCCAAAAACACGCGGCCTTGATTTCCTACAAATCGAGTTCTCCCCCGTGGACTCGACGAGTTGGCTTTCTATTTGAATGTTTTTTTCCTTAATCAGCCTTCTAGATTACGGGTGTTACAACTCTCCCCCACTTAAACTACACTTCGTCCTCGAAGTCCTATGCAGTCACCTACCCCGAAAACAGCTCACGCACTACGCCCGTGGCTCCCACTATTTTCCATGAACCAACTGATGTTTCCCTCGAGTACTAACACCCGCCATCCTGAGGGGTACAACCATTACCCCACACCTTCAATGGCCTTCCCAAGGCAACCGAAACTTCTATCCTGGAATAACTCCCGAACCTTCAACCCTATCAAGCCACTTCTACCTTCTGAGACCTGAAATCTACCGTAACCTGGCTTCCCGACAGCTCGCCCGTGCTGAAACAACTCTCTGTTAATCTGTCAACTGATAGAAAAACAATCATAACCTTCCCAATCTGATCATACAACGGCCTATCCCGATATACTAAAACTATCCTTATAATAATTCTTCAAGCCAGGTGAAGAACGAATCCTTAATCTCTCATATAAAACCAATCCTACTTAACCTGGAATCTGAAACCTAAGGTCTCGGTGGTCTGACTCCCTGTCATATCCCTTACACCGAATTGCCACCAATCACACTGTTGCTGAAAAGGGAAGCAAAGTCACTGACCATAAACAGCTACAAAACACTTATACTTGACAGAAGGCTCAGATAATCCTTCGAGTAGCAGATTCATTCCTGCAACGGTTAGACTCAGACGAGAGCTACACAATAAGGTCAAATCAACTACTCTGAGATTATTTAATCCCACTGCGAGTGACTTAGCATTTCCCAATCAATCGGTTACTCCATCCATACCTGAAATCCTAAAACACTAATATTGCCCGAGACACTGAGACTACCCGAAACACCGAACTGTCTGAAACAGCATGCTACCTCCTGTCTGCTTTCCAAATTCCATCGAGACCTCCCTGGTCTCAATTTGTTTGCCAGTCATCTGAAATACCGGGTTCCAGCCCGGTTGCTGAGCCAAAAGATCCCACACAGTCGCCCCACACGAATTCCGTACGAAATCCTCATCTGCCAATAGTTGCCATCGGTTATCTTACCACTATGGCTCTAACGACCTCCTGATCCAACCGATTAGGTCCATACGTAGATCCCTGACATCAACAAATCCAAGACTAAAAGTGATTGCTACATGACCAAAGGTAGCCTTATATCACAAACGACCTTATACGGTTCCTTGCTTCCTTGATTCCATGACTCCAGTGGTGTCCCTACGGTCTTATCACTGGCTCAACCAGATCTAATCCATCTGGGTAAATTCCGTAACTCAATCCATGAATTTGACACGCCCTCGTTGCTGCATCAGAACTGGTGGGTACTACGGTTCTTCCCGCGATCTAACGACACTCCCATGCTATCTACCAACCTAGTGAATGCTACGGCTACCCCCGTAGCCTTACAACACTCCAGGACTATCTGCCAACCTTGTGAATGCTATGGCCACACCCGCAGTCTTACAACACTCTAGCACTATCTGCCAACCTTGCGAATATTACGGCTACACCCGCAGTCTTACAACACTCTAGCACTATCTGTCAACCCTGGACCACCACCAATCTAACTATACATATCCTGAGTTGAACACGCACCAGACCATGCTCCCAATTAGGTGTTTGGGTTAGGTTTCGAACCCCAAAGTCCTTGTCAAACAAAAAAAGCGAGGCTCTGACACAACCCTCGACCTGAATCCATCCACGAAACTGCTATGCCTAACACGAATGCGTCAACCAACTGCTGGAAGTTTCCTGAGCTCCCACTTACACAACCGCAACCCTAACAGCCACTTGGGTCATCCCTCTTCCTGACCAGGATGCGGAACTTACCCTAGTTCCCCATCAGATCCAACTCCCGGAAATCCTGATCGGTTCTCCCCCACTTAGATTTGACTAAGTCTTCACAACACATAAGAATTGAGGGTTCCCAATCCCCTTTTTCTTTCTAACAGTCGATCCGATGGCAATCAGCGCTTACTAATGCTAGTGCTCCATCACTAGCCAAACCCAAAAGACTGTGCAACTTCTAAAGACCAAATGGACACTTCCTGAATCCCAACATAACCGACAGCCCCTGATGCTTGAAATGATACCGCACTCAAATCTTGAAGACCAACAAACAAATGCTCCAACTAATACCTCGGAAACGAGTCACTTCCCTTGGCGCTTCCAACAGTCACTCCAAGAACAACTACTAATCCACCAAATTCGGACAATGCTGAATAATCATCATGTGGACCGTGACCCCGCAGACCTTCCCATAATGCCCCTGACCGATCTCTACTACAAACCGAGAGAACACTGAACACCCCGACCCGCAAAAGGGAAACGACCTTACACTAACCACTAATAACTCACGGTATGCAATTGGCATATAACACTTCCTGAAGATATAACCCCAAGCATAAGCATAGAAATAACTACAATATACATTTACCCCCACTGATGCCAGATTCCAGAATAACGTACATACTGATAAAACCATGAAGAAAGCAACAGATAACATCCTCACAATGTTGCCTACTGGAGTCCTGACCTCCTCTGTCTGTCATTGTAAAACTCAACCTCTCTCTGCTCAGGCTCCTGCCCTATCTTCTCGTCCATCAGTGATCCTCAAAGCAGACGGAGTAGGCATACTCACTGCTCCTCCCCTCAACATCGGACAGTCGGCCTTCTTGTGGCCCGCCTGATCGCAAATGAAACATAACGGGCTTGTCCCTTGAGGAAAAACCCTACTAACATGACCAAACTTGCCATACTTGTAGAAGCCCAAACCCCTGGAACGAAAAGTCCCCTCGTGCAGTTTCCCTCACGTGTTGCACAGGTTTCGGCCCTGCTGCCTTTCGTGTGTTGGCCAGAAATCTTGGGTCTCTTCCCGGGACCCTCCAATGTTTGCACCTAATCTGACCCCCTCTTACCAATGTGCTCCAAATCTATCTCCCATTTACGGGCTCTAGAAATCATATCATTTAGAGTCTCGCACCCCAAAATACTCACGAACTCCCTGATATCATCCTGCATCATATCATGATTCCTCACTTTTCTCATCTACTCATCTACTGCATACTGTGGTACCAACAATGCCTTCTCCCGAGACTTGGCAGTGAACTCTACCACAATCTTAGTAGTCTGGAGGAGACCCAGAAACTCTCGCGCCAACCGCTGCACCTCAATTGCCGGAACAAACTCCGCTAGAAATCCGGTCGAGAAATCGTCCCATGACACAACATCAACAGTATCATCACCCAACTCACTACCAATCTCTTCCCACCAATCACGTACCTGGTCCTTCAACAGGCAGGAAGCATATCTGACCTTCGCCTCCTCGGGACAGAAACTCGTCCTAAACGCATTAGCCATATCCGCTAACAACCTCCTACTAAGAATGGGGTCCCTAACCCCATGAGAGTCTGGAGCTCCACAAGCTTAGAACTACCGAAACGTCATCACGTGTATCCCCATCATAGTCATCACCTTAGAGCGAAATGCACTCATCCTCTCATCAAGGATCTCCAAAATGCCCTCCTTGACCGTACCGAAGATCACAGGAGTCTGGTCAATGATATTGCGTGTAATCTCAGCTGGAATAAACTCCCACATCTAATCATCAAGCTGCCCGGCTCTAGAGTCCGAGCCTGATCCCTTGCCGGCACCAGAACTGCCAATTGGCCTATTACGTAACGTCACCATGATGGAAACATACCATAACAACCTTCCAAATACTCATCCAATATCTAGGGATCACACACGCACTACAAGTTTCCTGGTCTTATCGCACCCTTCTTGAATCGAGTACGGATCCTCTGCTTTTGGTAGTACTGGCCTATACTGCCTTCCACATCTATCCGTACTTTCCTCAAGAATTGCCTTGACTCTACTAAGTCCATTTCACTAATACCGCTCCCAGCAGTAATCTCATCCGAGACTTACCCTAAGGTAATCTCCGACCCACAAACCACAGAATCGTGATACTATGTTTCAACTCATCGAGTTCTCCCTTAACTCGTTGAGTTCTTTCCTTTCTACCAGTTCGGGTCATACTCACATCAACTCTCCGAGTGCCTTCGTGAACTCGTCGAGTTCTCCAGTCTGTTTACTCCTTCTTAATGCATTAAGCATTTATTCTTGAAATCTGAACCCAATACTCTAGATCTAGACTGGGAATACCTTTTAGAAGGGTAAAGTTTCCAACTTTACTGAAACATACCAAAGATACAGTCCAAAAATTTGGTTTTAAAACATATAATAAAACCATAAATCATCCCTCATCATAAAGCAAATCAAGAATCATGTATCTCAAAACATCATGTCAAATACTGTATCAAAAGCATATGAGAAAAATATCAGAGTCTAAACATCCCAGGCTAAAACTGTGGTGTGTGCCATGCGATCATCCCGAGCCCTTCCCCTTGCTAGTGGAAGTACCTGAAACCAAAACCGAAAACTGTAAGCACGAAGCTTAGTGAGTCTCCCTAAACTACCACATACCATACACATAACATGAAACTAAGAGATACGGGCCCCGCCCAGTTTTTTGGAGATTCGAGCCCCGCCCACACTCTGCTGTCTAGGAGATTCGGGCCCCGCCCACACCCCGCTGTATACGGGCCGGCCTTGGTGCCTTAGACCCGTTCGTACTGAAGGAAACTCACCTCGTAAGGCGGACTGCTGAAAACTCGAGTGAATAATCTCTGACTGCTGCTCCGGCAACTCCCCGACTATCAATTTCATAATAACACTTAATCAAAATCTGATAATTCTTCCTAGGGTAAAATGACCAATTTACTCCTGGTCAAAATCAACGCTTGGGTTAAAGTCAAAGTCAAGGTTGACTCCCAGTCAACCCAACTCGTCAAGTTATCTCCCAACTCGGCGAGTTCCTGAACTACTCAGACTCATGTTCAACCGAGTCAACTCGGCGAGTCCCTTCTTAAACTCATTGAGTTCTGTATGTCATAAAATCAGGACACCCCAATTCAACTCGTCGAGTCCCTCCTTGGACTCGTCGAGTTCTTCAAACCCTAAGTCCAAAATTATGTCCAGCTCACTGAGTCGTCTCCTAGACTCAACGAGTTCACTCATTAACAGAAGAGTTAGGGGACCACGACCCGACTCGCCGAGTTGCATGAACAACTCGTCAAGTCCCCCATGATCTTAATCTATTCAGTCGATTTCAGTTGGGTTCATTGCCTCCAAAACATAGATCTGACCCCTAAGGTCCTTATGTCACTTAAAGTTTCCAACTTTACGTGCATATATGGGGTTTTTAGCTCACAAGGTCCAAAAAGGTGTCTCATAAGGTGCATGGGACTCCCATGGCCATAAAGTTGGCACATTTATGCCAAGGAGTCCCTCAAAGACTCTAGATATGTAGTTGATACACCAAATCACGCTTGCATCCATGAATGGTTCCAAAATGCACTCCAAAACCCCTAAACTACCCCATAAGAAGATCTAGAAAACAAATGGTCAAGGTATAGACTTGATTACCAGAAAGTGAAGGAAAAGTCATGTTGCTTCTGGATCTACAACCTTCTCTTGAATTCCTTTAGCTTCTTCTTCTTCTCACAAGCTTCAAATCACACTAAAACACTAAAAAATGGCTCACACACTCACACAAGGCTCAATCTCACTGATTAGGGTTTTCTGGACAATGGAGGACGATGAGGGAGGCCACAAGGAGTGTTATGTTCCTTAAATAGGGGGCCAAACCCTTAAAATTAGGGTTTCCTTCAGGAAGTCCTACTCGTCGAGTCGGGGCTTCCCAACTCGGCGAGTAGACGTCAAAAGCCCGCGTCCTTCTTGATCTCTACTCGAAGAGTTTGGGGCTACCAACTCGTCGAGTTGCCTTGTAAGAATGAGTAAATAAATAAATAATGCATATCAGGGATATGGGTGTTACAATTCTCCCCCACTTGTATTAGAATTCGTCCTCGACGTCTGCTGTCTCGAACAACTCGGGGTAGTGCTCCCGCATTTCCTCCTCAGGCTCCCATGTCCACTCTGATCCCTTGCGGTGCTGCAACTGCACCTTCACTAACTAAAAAACCTTGTTCCTCAAGGTTTTCGCCTTGCGATCCAGAATTGCCACCGAACTCTCTATATAATTTAGGCTGTCGTCAACCTGAATATCCTCCAAGGGTACAATCGCTGAATCATCCAACAAGCACTTCCACAACTAGGAAACATGGAAAGTGTTGTGAATCTGGCTGAGCTCTGCTGGTAAATCCAATCGATATGCCACTTTGCCCATCCGAGCTATAACCCTGAAAGGGCCAATGTACCTAGGGCCCAGTTTGCCCCACTTCTGGAACCGGGTGACACGTTTCCAAGGTGACACCTTCAGGAGGACCATATTGCTCACCTAGAACTCTAAGTCTGAACGTCGCTTATCGGTGTAGCTCTTCTGTCGACTCTAAGCAGTCTGGAGTCTGCTCCTGACCTGCTGGATCCACTCTGTAGTCTTGAGTACTACCTCAGTACTCCCCATAACTCTCTAACCGACCTCGCCCCAACAGATTGGGGTCCTACACTTGCTCCCATAGAGAATCTCAAAGGAAGGTCGGTCTATGCTGGCGTGGTAACTGTTGTTATACGAAAATTCCTCTAACGAAAGATATGTATCCCAACTGCCACCAAAATCCAAAACACATGTGCATAGCATGTCCTCGAGAGTCTGTATCGTCCTCTCACTCTGCCCGTCCGTCTGAGGGTGGAAAGAGGTGCTGAAGTGGAGACGAGTACCCATCTCCTCGTGAAACCATTTCCAGAATCTGGAAGTGAAACGGACACCTCGGTCTGACACCATCGAGACACGCACTCCATGTCGTGCCACTATCTCATGCGTCGGATAGTTAGCCTCGTGAGGCTTCAGCTGCCTCGACGCGTAAGCTATCACATGATCCCTCTGCATCAGGACTGCACCCATGCCCGTAATCGACGCGTCACAAAAAACTACGAAGTCATCAACTCCCTCGGACAGAGTCAAAATCGGCGCCTAAGATAACCGCTTTCTGAGAGTCTCGAAGGCTGCCTGCTGCTCAGGCCCCCATCGGAATGTCACCGACTTATTCCTCATTCGAGTCAAAGGAAAAACAATCTTGGAGAAATCCTGGATGAATCTCCTATAATAACCCGCTAAACCAAGAAAACTCTGAATCACAGTTGGAGACCTCGGAACCTCCCACTGCATCACGGCCTCTATCTTGGCCGGATCAACCAGAATACCTTCTGGTTGACAAGATGCCCCAAAAACTGCACCTCGCGCAACCAGAACTCACACTTGGAGAACTTTGCAAAAATTCTCTCCCTCCTCAATATCTCCAGCACCTTCCTCAGGTGCTCCTCATGCTGCTCCTGAGTCTTAGAGTAGACCAAGATATCATCAATGAAAACAATCACAGACCGATCCAACATCGGCCTGCATGCTCAGTTCATGAGGTCCATGAACGCGGCTGGAGCATTGGTGAGCCCAAACGGCATCACCACGAACTCATAGTGCCCATAGCGAGTCCTAAAAGCTGTCTACTAGACATCCTCTTCCCTGACTCGTATCTGGTGATAACCCGATCACAGATCAATCTTAATGAACCAAGATGCACCCTGTAGCTGGTCAAATAAATCATCAATCCTTGGGAGGGGATAACGGTTCTTCACCGTTACCTTATTCAGCTTCCGATAGTCTATGCACATCCAATGCGACCCATCCTTCTTCCTCACAAATAGGATCGGGGCTCCTCATGGCGAACTGATCGGTCTTATAAATCCCTTGTCTAGCAGCTCTTGCAGCTGCGTAGACAACTCCTGCATCTCGGGAGGAGCCAACCGATATGGTGCCTTGGCTATCGGAGCCACACCAGGGACCAGGTCAATCCTAAACTCAACCTGTCTCTCCGGAGGTATCCCAGGTACATCCTCCGGGAATACGTCCAGGTACTCTCGCACTACCGCTACATCATCCACTGTCACCTTACCCTTATCCTAGGTATCCATAACATAGGCGACATAACCCGCGCAACCCTGCTGAAGGTAGCGTCTCGCCCTCGCTGCTGAGTATAAAGTCAATCCACCCTGCGGCATCTCACCCTGTATCTCTAACCCTCCCCCACTAGGAGTCCGAATCCTCACTAGATGCTGCTCGCAGTCGATCACTGCCCCATTGGGGCTCAACTAATCCATACCCACTATAACCTTATTCCGTCATAGAGGAATAGGGATCAGATCCACTAAAAACTGCTCGTCGAATAACTGTAGTGTACAACCTCTGTGAACCCTCGCAACCCTAACGGTCTTGTCATCTGCTATCTCCACATCAAGTGGGCAATCCAGCTCCCTCGGAGCTCCTACGAATTGCTTGCTGAGCACGAGCGACACAAAAGATCGGGTTGCCCCCGAATCAAACAGTACCAACGCTGATATACCGTTCATTAAGAACGATCCTATAACAAACACATAAACTTAAGAAATAATCAAGATAGATAAAGATATAAGGAGAAGATACATACCCTCAACGACATCAGGAGCTAATCGTGCCTCCTCTGCTGTCAACTGGAAGGCTTTGCTCTTCGCCACTGGCGTCTCTGTCCGGCCTTGACGGTCGTCTGTAATCCTCAATGTAGCAGGGGCAGGTGCCACCACCTTCCCTGCTGCTGCCAAACTCGGACACTGGGACCTCTTGTGGCCCCCCTGATTGCACTGAAATCAAATCAGATCAGATGATGTGATGTGATGGTGGTGGTAGTGGTACAATCCTTGCTGACATACCCAGTTCGGCCGCACTTGAAGCAGCTCGAACTACCAGCCCTACACAGCCCATCATGCCCCCTGCGACACTTGCCGCAACGGCCTCGGCCCTGCTGGCCCTTCCCTCGGGAATCTACCTTGGGCTTTTTGCCCGAACCCTCCACGCTAGACACACACTCTGGCTTCCTCTTCTTCTCCATCTCCAAATCAATCTCTCTCTCACAAGCCCTAGCAATCATGTCCTCCAGTGTCTTGTAGCCGGAGCGGCTCACAAACTGGCGTATATCACTCTACAACATCTCATGATATCGGGCCTTCTTCATCTCCTCGTCCTCCACATACTGCGGAACGAGAAGGGCCCTCTCCCTAAACTTGGTGGTGATCTCTGCCACAGTCTCTGTCGTCTGCTCCAAATCCTGGAACTCCCTCGCTAACTGTTGCACCTCTATCACAGGTGCAAACTCGGCCCTGAACATGGTCGAAAAGTCACCCCAGGTCATCGCATCCAAAACTGCATCATCTCCAATGGCTCTCCCTACCTCCTCCCACCAGTCACGTTCCCTGTCCTTCAGAAGACAGGACGCAAGTCTAACCTTGTCCCCCTTGGGACATCTGCTGGTGCGGAATGCGTTGGCGACATCCGCCAACCATCTAGTACTCGCAATGGGGTCCCAAGCCCCATGGTAATCGGGAGCTCCACAAGCCCTGAACTCCCTGAAAGTCAGTGTGCGCGACCCCATCATGGTCGCCACCTCAGTACGGAAAGCCCGAGCTTGATCCCTCACCAGTGCCTAAAGTGCCAATCGTCCTAGTGCGTAGCGTCACCATACTGAAAATACACCATACTAAACATCAGTATACTCATCATATCTCGAGGGATCTAACATACTACAAGTTCCCTGGATTCATCTCATCCTTCCTTGATTCGAATACGGATCCTCTGCTTTCAGTAGTACGAGCCCATACTACATTCCACATCTATCCGTACTTTCCTTAAGGACTGCCTCGACTCCACCACGTCCCTTCTACTACTACTGCTGATCTCATACTAAACTCATCCTAGGCTTGCCCTAGGGTAATCACCAATCCACTCTCCGCCATCAGCTGCATAAAAAGTCCCTACTATCTCCCCCTAACTAGCTCACGAATACCATTACATATCACTAAGACAAGATAATTCTTCGAATGAGAGGTCCTACCCTACAACAGTTAGACTCAAACGAGAGCTGCGAAATAAGGCTAAACCTAACCTTCTGAAATTATTTAGTCCTTGCAATATGTAACTTAACATATTCGTTTACTAGTTAGTAAAATACAACTAGAACTCCTAAAAGCACAAAGCAAGCAGCATTCGAGCATTGAGTACACGTAATCAAGCATATACTAATCAGGCCATCATACTAACTATTATGTACTAGCATGCAGTTCATAAAGCTTATACACATATAACAGACACATATGACATCCTTCCTCGATCCTTAGTCCTAATCTAGCATGCAGTTCTCATAAAGCTGATACACATATCATAACATAAACTTGTATGGGTAATTTAGGAGTACTTACTTGAGCGCGACTGATTGCATGCACCACACCCTTTTTCTCTTTTAAAAATTCTTTTCGTAAAAATGATTTTATTTTGAAAATTTTCTTACCAATTCGTTAGTTTGAGTTCAGACACACTCGAGAGTGTGCCCGAATCCCTCAAACCAAGGCTTTTGATACCAACTTGAAACATCCCAAAAATACAGTCCAAAAATTTTGTTTTAAAACTTATAATAAAACCATAAATCATCCCTCATCATAAAGAAAATCAAGAATCATGTATCTCAAAACATCATGTCAAATACTGTATCAAAATCATATGAGAAAAATATCAGAGTCTAAACATCCCAGGCTAAAACATCGGTGTGTGACATGCGATCATCCCAAGCCCTTCCCCTTGCTAGTAGAAGTACCTGAAACGAAAACTGAAATCTGTAAGCACGAAGCTTAGTGAGTCTCCCCATAGTACCACATACCATACACACAACATGTAACTAAGAGATACGGGCCCCGCCCACACTCCGCTGTCTAGGATATTCAGGCCCCGCCCACACTCTGCTGTCTAGGAGATTCGGGCCCCGCCCACACTCCGCTGTCTAGGAGATTCGGGCTCCGCCCACACTCCGCTGTCTAGGAGATTCGTTCCCCGTCCACACCCCGCCGTATAACATACATACAAGTATCACACAGACAACAAGTATATCTACTCCTATTAAACAGTCACATAACTATACTCAAATAATACTATGAGATTCGGGCCCCGCCCACACTCGACTGCTATAAGATTCGGGTCCCGCCCACACTCAGCTACTATCATATCACATATACGGGCCGACCTTGGTGTCGTAGACCCGTTCCTACTGAAGGAAACTCACCTCGTAAGGCAGACTGCTGAAAACTCGAGTTAAGAATCTCTGACTGCTGCTCCGGCGACTCCCCGACTATCAATTTCATAATAACACTTAATCAAAATCTGATAATTCTTGATAGGGTAAAATGACCATTTTACCCCTGCTCAAAGTCAACGCTAGGGTCAAAGTCAAAGTCATCGTTGACTCCCAGTCAACCCAACTCGTCGATTTATCTCCCAACTCGGCGAGTTCCTGAACTACTCAGATTCGTGGTCAACCAAGTTAACTCGGCGAGTCCTTTCACAAACTTGTCGAGTTCTGTCTGTCATAAAATTGGGACACCCCGATTCAACTCGTCGAGTCCCTCATCGGACTCATCGAGTTCTTCAAACCCTAAGTCCAAAACTATGTCCAGCTCACTGAGTCGTCTCCTAGACTCAACGAGTTCACTCATTAACAGAAGAGTTGGGGGACCACGACCCGACTCGCCGAGTTGCATGAACAACTCGTCGAGTCCCCCATGATCTTAATCTATTCAGCCAATTTCAGTTGCGCTCATTGCCTCCAAAACATAGATATGGACCCCTAAGGTCCTTATGTCCCGTAAAGTTTCCAACTTTACGTGCATACATGGGGTTTTTAGCTCACAAGGTCGAAAAAGGTGTCTCATAAGGTGCATGGGACTCCCATGATGACTCCTCAAGCTATCAATACGAAAATATCACCCAAATTAGAAATTGGGTTCCCAACCATGATCCATAATCCTTACTTGGGGTGAAATGACCGTTTACCCCCGACCCATCTAGGCCTAAACTATAAAATCCATGAAAGCCCATCAATGGCCCAATTTTTCAAATTGGGCCTAAACCCTTACATGAAACTCCCCTTTAGAACTCATTCAGTACTTCATAACCCTACAAGGGTCAACCTTGGTCAAAGTCAAGTCAAGGTCAAAGTCAACATCCAATTCAAAGTCAGAGTCAATGCTCCGAGTTGACTCAACTCGTCGAGTTTTTACTTCACCTCGGCGAGTTCCCATACACCACAGAATCGTGATACTATGTTTCAACTCATCGAGTTCTCCCTTAACTTTTTGAGTTCTTTCCTTTCTAGCAGAATCGGATCATACTCACATCAACTCTCCGAGTTCCTTCGTGAACTCGTCGAGTTCTCCAGTCTGTTTACTCCTTCTTAATGCATTAAGCATTTATTCTTCAAATCTGAACCCAATACTCTAGATCTAGACTGGGAATACCTTTTATAAGGGTAAAGTTTCCAACTTTACTAAAACATCCCAAAAATACAGTCCAAAAAATTCGGTTTAAAACTTATAATAAAACCATAAATCACCCCTCATCATAAAGAAAATCAAGAATCATGTATCTCAAAACATCATGTCAAATACTGTATCAAAATCATATGAGAAAAATATCAGAGTCTAAACATCCCAGGCTAAAACTGTGGTGTATGCCATGCGATCATCCCGAGCCCTTCCCCTTGCTAGTGGAAGTACCTGAAACCAAAACCGAAAACTGTAAGCACGAAGCTTAGTGAGTCTCCCTAAACCACCACATACCATACACATAACATGAAACTAAGAGATACGTGCCTCGCCCAGTCTTTTGGAGATTCGGGCCCCGCCCACACTCTGCTATCTGGGAGATTCGGGCCCCACCCACACCCCGCTGTATACGGGCTGGCCTTGGGTCTCTTCCCGGGACCCTCCAATGTTTGCACCTAATCTGACCCCCTCTTACCAATGTGCTCCAAATCTATCTCCCATTTACGGGCTCTAGAAATCATATCATTTAGAGTCTCGCACCCCGAAATACTCACGAACTCCCTGATATCATCCTGCATCATATCATGATTCCTCACTTTTCTCATCTACTCATCTACTGCATACTGTGGTACCAACAATGCCTTCTCCCGAGACTTGGCAGTGAACTCTACCACAATCTTAGTAGTCTGGAGGAGACCCAGAAACTCTCGCGCCAACCGCTGCACCTCAATTGCCGGAACAAACTCCGCTAGAAATCCGGTCGAGAAATCGTCCCATGACACAGCATCAACAATATCATCACCCAACTCACTACCAATCTCTTCCCACCAATCACGTACCTGGTCCTTCAACAGGCAGGAAGCATATCTGACCTTCGCCTCCTCGGGACAGAAACTCGTCCTAAACGCATTAGCCATATCCGCTAACCACCTCCTACTGAGAATGGGGTCCCTAACCCCATGAGAGTCTGGAGCTCCACAAGCTTAGAACTACCGAAACGTCATCACGTGTATCCCCATCATAGTCATCACCTTAGAGCGAAATGCACTCATCCTCTCATCAAGGATCTCCAAAATGCCCTCCTTGACCGTACCGAAGATCACAGGAGTCTGGTCAATGATATTGCGTGTAATCTCAGCTGGAATAAACTCCCACATCTGATCATCAAGCTGCCCGGCTCCAGAGTCCGAGCATGATCCCTTGCCGGCACCAGAACTGCCAATTGGCCTATTACGTAACGTCACCATGATGGAAACATACCATAACAACCATCCAAATACTCATCCAATATCTAGGGATCATACACGCACTACAAGTTTCCTGGTCTTATCGCACCCTTCTTGAATCGAGTACGGATCCTCTGCTTTTGGTAGTACTGGCCTATACTGCCTTCCACATCTATCCGTACTTTCCTCAAGAATTGCCTTGACTCTACTAAGTCCATTTCACTAATACCGCTCCCAGTAGTAATCTCATCTGAGGCTTACCTTAAGGTAATCTCCAACCCACTCTCTGCCATCATCTGCATAAGAAGTCCTTGCTATCTCCCCTTAACTAGCTCGCGAATACCGTTATATATTACTAAGACCAGATAATCTTTTGAATGAGAGGTCTCTCCCTACAACGGTTAGACTCAAACGAGAGCTGCGCAATAGAGCTAAACCTAACCTTCTGTAATTATTTAGTCCTCGTAATATGTAACTTAGCGTATTCGTTTACTAGTTAGTTAAAGAGAACTAGGAACTCCTAATAGCATAAAGAAAGCAGCATTCGAGCATTGAGTAACCAAAACAAAGCATATCCTAATCAGGCCATCATATCACTGACTAATCAGTACTAGCATGTAGTTCAATAAGCTCATACAGTAGGCATACAAGGCATCCTTCCTAGATCCCTAGCCCTAATCTAGCATGCAGTTCTCATACACGTATAGTAGGCATACAAGGCATCCTTCCTAGATCCTTAGCCCTAATCTAGCATGCAATTCTCATAATCATAACACATATCATAAGAAACATGTATGGGTATCTTGGGGAAAACTTACTTGAGCTCGGCCGATTGCACGCATCACACTCCTTGTTCTTCATCAAAACCCTTAATTTTAAATTTTAGAAAAATTAGTTTTCTTGTAAAAACCTTTCAAACCCTCGATTTGAGTTCAGACACCCCCGAAAGTGTGTCTGAATCCCTCAACCAAGGCTCTGATACCAACTTGTAACATCCCAAAATTCATGACCAAACATTTCATTTTTAAATAAGTATAAAACCAGTAGTTTGAAACATCCATAGTGTCAACTCATTTCATAATCAAAAACCAGTATTTCAAATAACTAAAATGTGTCATAAAAAAGTATTATCAGAGTACAACTCCCAAAGATCTCATAATGCGGAAATCATAGTGTGATGCGCTGCGATCATGTCAGCTCCTTTCCTTTTGCAGAAGAAGTACCTGAAACTAAAACTAAAAACCATAAGCATGAAGCTTAGTGAGTTCCCCCATCATACCACATAATCACATACTGCCATGCTTATCTAGGTGCCCTGCCTACCATGTCAGGCATATCTGGGTGCCTGACCTACCCTGTCAAGCATATTTGGGTGCTCGACCTACCCTGTCAGTAATACCGGAGTGCCCGACCTACCCCTGTCAATCATATATGGGTGCTCGACCTACCCTGCCAGGCATATCTGGGTGCCCGACCTACCCTTCAGTTTATTTCAACCGGTTACGTGTACTATTTCACCCCTGCCACTACCACATAATAATATATCATAAACATACCGTCAGGCATATCTGAGTGCCCGACCTACCCTGTCAGGAATATATGGGTGCCCAACCTATCCTTCGGTTTATTCCAACCAGTTACGGGGTCTATCTCACCCCTTACCACTATCACATAATAACATATCATATACATACTGTCAGACATATCTGGGTGCCCGACCTACCCTCCAGTTTATCTCAACCGGTTATGGGGTCTATTTCACCACTCCTACCACTACCACATAATAATATAGCATACAAGTACATAAATCTCTACGGATAGTGGCATACTAGACAATTATCACAAAGACAATCATCTCTACTATAATCAACTACTAGTGGGCCGACATTGGTACCTTCGACCCACTTCTACAGGAAGGTAACTCACCTCACACTGCTGAAGTCCATTGAAAGAAATCCTTAGCTGCTGCCGTGACGACTCCTCGAGCTATCAATACGAAAATATCACCCAATTAGAAATTGGGTTCCAAACCATGATCCATAATCCTTACTTGGGGTGAAATGACCGTTTACCCCCGAACCATCAAGGCCCAAACTATAAAATCCATGAAAGCCCATCAATGGCCCAATTTTCCAAATTGGGCCTAAACCCTTACATGAAACTCCCCTTAAGAACTCATTAGTACTTCATAACCCTACAAGGGTCAAACTTGGTCAAAGTCAAGTCAAGGTCAAAGTCAACATCCAATTCAAAGTCAAAGTCACTGCTCCGAGTTGACTCAACTCGTCGAGTTATTACTTCAACTCGGCGAGTTCCCACAAACCACAGAATCGTGATACTATGTTTCAACTCATCGAGTTCTCCCTTAACTCGTTGAGTTCTTTCCTTTCTACCAGTTCGGGTCATACTCACATCAACTCTCCGAGTTCCTTCGTGAACTCGTCGAGTTCTCCAGTCTGTTTACTCCTTCTTAATGCATTAAGCATTTATTCTTCAAATCTGAACCCAATACTCTAGATCTAGACTGGGAATACCTTTTAGAAGGGTAAAGTTTCCAACTTTACTGAAACATACCAAAGATACAGTCCAAAAATTTGGTTTTAAAACATATAATAAAACCATAAATCATCCCTCATCATAAAGCAAATCAAGAATCATGTATCTCAAAACATCATGTCAAATACTGTATCAAAATCATATGAGAAAAATATCAGAGTCTAAACATCCCAGGCTAAAACTGTGGTGTGTGCCATGCGATCATCCCGAGCCCTTCCCCTTGCTAGTGGAAGTACCTGAAACCAAAACCGAAAACTGTAAGCACGAAGCTTAGTGAGTCTCCCTAAACTACCACATACCATACACATAACATGAAACTAAGAGATACGGGCCCCGCCCAGTTTTTTGGAGATTCGAGCCCCGCCCACACTCTGCTGTCTAGGAGATTCGGGCCCCGCCCACACCCCGCTGTATACGGGCCGGCCTTGGTGCCTTAGACCCGTTCGTACTGAAGGAAACTCACCTCGTAAGGCGGACTGCTGAAAACTCGAGTGAATAATCTCTGACTGCTGCTCCGGCAACTCCCCGACTATCAATTTCATAATAACACTTAATCAAAATCTGATAATTCTTCCTAGGGTAAAATGACCAATTTACTCCTGGTCAAAATCAACGCTTGGGTTAAAGTCAAAGTCAAGGTTGACTCCCAGTCAACCCAACTCGTCAAGTTATCTCCCAACTCGGCGAGTTCCTGAACTACTCAGACTCATGTTCAACCGAGTCAACTCGGCGAGTCCCTTCTTCAACTCATTGAGTTCTGTATGTCATAAAATCAGGACACCCCAATTCAACTCGTCGAGTCCCTCCTTGGACTCGTCGAGTTCTTCAAACCCTAAGTCCAAAATTATGTCCAACTCACTGAGTCGTCTCCTAGACTCAACGAGTTCACTCATTAACAGAAGAGTTAGGGGACCACGACCCGACTCGCCGAGTTGCATGAACAACTCGTCAAGTCCCCCATGATCTTAATCTATTCAGTCGATTTCAGTTGGGTTCATTGCCTCCAAAACATAGATCTGACCCCTAAGGTCCTTATGTCACTTAAAGTTTCCAACTTTACGTGCATATATGGGGTTTTTAGCTCACAAGGTCCAAAAAGGTGTCTCATAAGGTGCATGGGACTCCCATGGCCATAAAGTTGGCACATTTATGCTAAGGAGTCCCTCAAAGACTCTAGATATGTAGTTGATACACCAAATCACGCTTGCATCCATGAATGGTTCCAAAATGCACTCCAAAACCCCTAAACCACCCCATAAGAAGATCTAGAAAACAAATGGTCAAGGTATAGACTTGATTACCAGAAAGTGAAGGAAAAGTGATGTTGCTTCTGGATCTACAACCTTCTCTTGGATTCCTTTAGCTTCTTCTTCTTCTCACAAGCTTCAAATCACACTAAAACACTAAAAAATGGCTCACACACTCACACAAGGCTCAATCTCACTGATTAGGGTTTTCTGGACAATGGAGGATGATGAGGGAGGCCTCAAGGGGTGTTATATTCCTTAAATAGGGGGCCAAACCCTTAAAATTAGGGTTTCCTTCAGGCAGTCCTACTCGTCGAGTCGGGGCTTCCCAACTCGGCGAGTAGACGTCAAAAGCCCGAGTCCTTCTTGATCTCTACTCGAAGAGTTTGGGGCTACAACTCGTCGAGTTGCCTTGTAAGAATGAATAAATAAATAAATAAATAATGCATATCAGGGATATGGGTGTTACAATTCTCCCCCACTTGTATTAGAATTCATCCTCGACGTCTGCTGTCTCGAACAACTCGGGGTTGTGCTCCCGTATTTCCTCCTCAGGCTCCCACGTCCACTCTGATCCCTTGCGGTGCTGCCACTGCACCTTCACTAACTGAAAAACCTTGTTCCTCAAGGTTTTCGCCTTGCGATCCAGAATTGCCACCGACCTCTCTATATAATTCAGGTTGTCGTCAACCTGAATATCCTCCAAGGGTACAATCGCTGAATCATCCACCAAGCACTTCCGTGATTGGGAAACATGGAAAGTGTTGTGGATCTGGCTGAGCTCTGCTGGTAGATCCAATCGATATGCCACCTTGCCCACCCGGGCTATAACCCTGAAAGGGCCAATGTACCTAGGGCCTAGTTTGCCCCTCTTCCAGAACCAGGTAACACCTTCAGGAGGACCATATTGCCCACCTGGAACTCTAAGTCTGAACGCCGCTTATCGGCGTAGCTCTTCTTCCGACTCTAAGCAGTCTGGAGCCTGCTCCTGACCTGCTGGATCCGCTCTGTAGTCTTGAGTACGACCTCAGTACTCCCCATAACTCTCTAACCAACCTCGCCCCAACAGATTGGGGTCCTACACTTGCTCCGTAGAGCATCTCAAAGGGAGGTCGGTCTATGCTGGCGTGGTAACTGTTGTTGTACGAAAATTCCGCTAACGGAAGATACGTATCCCAACTGCCACCAAAATCCAAAACACATGCGCGTAGCATGTCCTCGAGAGTCTGTATCGTCCTCTCGCTCTTCCCGTCCATCTGAGGGTGGAAAGAGGTGTTGAAGTGGAGACGAGTACCCATCTCCTCATGAAACCATTTCCAGAATCTGGAAGTGAAACGGACACCTCGGTCTGACACCACTGAAACAGGCACTCCATGTCGTGCCACTATCTCATGCACATATATCTCGGCCAGCTTCTCGGCCGATATGCTCTCCTAGATCGGTATAAAATGTGCGCTCTTGGTCAACCAATCCATAATGACCCATATCGAATCTACTCCACGTGCGGTCCTGGGAAGCTTGGTAATGAAATCGATAGTGATATTTTCCCATTTCCACACGGGAATGTCCAACGGCTGCATATTGTCGTGGGGACGCTGATGTTCGGCCTTGACCTTCCTGCAGGTCAAGCACCTCTCCACATACCACGCTATGTCCCGCTTCATGCAGGGCCACCAGTATCAGGGCGAATATCCCGATACATCTTCGTCGCCCCAGGATGGATGGAGAACCTCGACTTATGGGCCTCATCCATCAGAACCTGTCGTACTCCCCCCAGTACGGAACCCAGACCCTCCCATGCAGGGTCAACAACCCTCAACTATCATAATCAAACGAGGCCACCCGCCCCACTATCCGCTCGCACTTCTGGGCGCTCTTCCTTCAGGCCCTTAACCCGCGCCTCTCTAATCTGCTCCAAGAGTGGAGTGATCATTGTCATCCTCAAACATATATCTCTAATCGGAGCCGCCACCATCTTGCGGCTCAGGGTGTCGGCCACCACATTGGCCTTGTCCGGGTGGTAAAGGATCTCACAGTCATAATCCTTCACCACATCTAACCACCGACGCCGCCTCATGTTCAGATTCGGCTGATCCGTGAGGTCCCTCAAACTTTTGTGCTCCGTGTATATGGTACAACGAACCCCGTAGAGGTAATGCCGCCAAATCTTGAGGGCAAACACCACAACCCCCAGCTCTAAATCATGCGTCAGATAGTTAGCCTCGTGAGGCTTCAGCTGCCTCGACGCGTAAGCTATCTCATGACCCCTCTGCATCAGGACTGCAGATCCTGTAATCGACGCGTCACAATAAACTACGAAGTCATCAACTCCCTCGGGCAGAGTCAAAATCGGCGCCTCAGATAACCGCTTTCTGAGAGTCTCGAAGGCTGCCTGCTGCTCAGGCCCCCAGCGGAATGTCACCGACTTCATGGTCAGTCGAGTCAAAGGAACAACAATCTTGGAGAAATCCTGGATGAATCTCCTGTAATAACCCGCTAAACCAAGAAAACTCCAAATCTCAGTTGGAGACCTCGGAACCTCCCACTGCATCACGGCTTCTATCTTGGCGGGATCGACCAGAATACCTTCTGGTTGACAAGATGCCCCAAAAACTGCACTTCGCGCAACCAGAACTCACACTTGGAGAACTTTGCAAAAATTATCTCCCTCCTCAATGTCTCCAGCACCTCCCTCAGGTGCTCCTCATGTTGCTCTTGAGTCTTAGAGTAGACCAAGATATCATCAATGAAAACAATCACAGACCGATCCAGCATCGGCGTGCACGCTCGGTTCATGAGGTCCATGAACAGGGCTGGAGCATTGGTGAGCCCAAACGGCATCACCACGAACTCATAGTGCCCATAGCGAGTCCTAAAAGCTGTCTACTAGACATCCTCTTCCCTGACTCGTATCTAGTGATAACCGAATCACAGATCAATCTTAGAGAACCAAGATGCACCCTGTAGCTGGTCAAATAAATCATCAATCCTCGGGAGGGGATAATGGTTCTTCATCGTTACCTTATTCAGCTCCCGATAGTCTATGCACATCCAATGCGACCCATCCTTCTTCCTCACAAATAGGATCGGGGCTCCCCATGGCGAACTACTCGGTCTGATAAATCCCTTGTCTAGTAGCTCTTGCAGCTGCATAGACAACTCCTGCATCTCGGGAGGAGCCAACGGATATGGTGCATTGGCTATCGGAGCCGCACCAGGGACCAGGTCAATCCTAAACTCAACCTGTCTCTCCGGAGGTATCCCAGGTACATCCTCAGGGAATACGTCTGGGTACTCTCGCACTACCGCTACATCATCCACTGTCGCCTTACCCTTATCCTAGGTATCCATAACATAGGCGACATAACCCGTGCAACCCTGCTGAAGGTAGCGTCTCGCCCTCGATGCTGAGTATAAAGTCAATCCACCCTGCGGCATCTCAACCTGTATCACTAACCCTCCCCCACTAGGAGTCCGAATCCTCACTAGATGCTGCTCGCATTCGATCACTGCCCCATTGGGGCTCAACTAATCCATACCCACTATAACCTTATTCCCTCACAGAGGAATAGGGATCAGATCCACTAAAAACTGCTCGTCGAATAACTGTAGTGTACAACCTCTGTGAACCCTCGCAACCCTAACGGTCTTTTCATCTGCTATCTCCACATCAAGTGGGCAATCCAGCTCCCTCGGAGCTCCTACGAATCGCTTGCTGAGCGCGAGCGACACAAAAGATCGGGTTGCCCCCGAATCAAACAGTACCAACACTGATATATCGTTCATTAAGAACGATACTATAACAAACACATAAATTTAAGAAATAATCAAGATAGATAAAGATATAAGGAGAAGATACATACCAACAACGACATCAGGAGCTGATCGTGCCTCCTCTGCTGTCAACTGGAAGGCTCTGCTCTTCGCCACTGGCATCTCTGTTCGGCCTTGACGACCGTCTATAATCCTCAATTTAGCAGGGGCAGGTGCCACCACCTTCCCTGCTGCTACCAAACTCGGACACTGGGACCTCTTGTGGCCCCTCTGATTGCACTAAAATCAAATCAGATCAGATGATGTGATGTGATGGTGGTGGTAGTAGTATAATCCTTGCTGACATGCCCAGTTCGGCCGCACTTGAAGCAGCCCGAACTACCAGCCCTACACGGCCCATCATGCCCCCTGCGACACTTGCCGCAGCGGCCTCGGCCCTGCTGGCCCTTCCTTCAGGAATCTACCTTGGGCTTTTTGCCCGAACCCTCCACGCTAGACACAGAATCTAGCTTCCTCTTCCTCTCCATCTCCAAATCAATCTCTCTCTCACGAGCCCTAGCAATCATGTCCTCCAGCGTCTTGCAGCTGGAGTGGCTCACAAACTGGCGTATATCACTCTACAACATCTCATGATATCGGGCCTTCTTCATCTCCTCGTCCGCCACATACTGCGGAATGAGAAGGGCCCTCTCCCTAAACTTGGTGGTGATCTCTGCCACAGTCTCTGTCGTCTGCTCCAAATCCTGGAACTCCCTCGCTAACTGTTGCACCTCTATCACAGGTGCAAATCGGCCCTGAACATGGTCGAAAAATCACCCCAGGTCATCACATCCAAAACTGCATCATCTCCAATGGCTCCCCCTACCTCCTCCCACCAGTCACGTGCCCTGTCCTTTAGAAGACAGGACGCAAGTCTAACCTTGTCCCCCACGAGACATCTGCCAACCATCTGGTACTCGCAATGGGGTCCCAAGCCCCGGTACTCGCAATGGGGTCCCAAGCCCCGGTGTAATCGGGAGCTCGACAAGCCCTGAAGTCCCTGAAAGTCAGTGTGCGCGACCCCATCATGGTCGCCACCTCAGTACGGAAAGCACTCAACTTCTCATCCAGAAGCTCCAAAATACCCTCCTTGACCGAACCAAAGATCACAGGAGTCTTCTCTAAAATGCTGCGCGTGATCTCAGACGAAATAAACTCCCTCGTCTGCTCATCCATCTGCTCGGTTCCAAAGCCCGAGCTTGATCCCTCACCAGTGCCTAAAGTGCCAATCGTCCTAGTGCGTAGCGTCACCATACTGAAAATACACGATACTAAACATTAGTATACTCATCATATCTAGAGGGATCTAACATACTACAAGTTCCCTGGATTCATCTCATCCTTCCTTGATTCGAGTACGGATCCTCTGCTTTCAGTAGTACGAGCCCATACTACATTCCACATCTATCCGTACTTTCCTCAAGGACTGCCTCGACTCCACCACGTCCCTTCTACTACTACTGTTGATCTCATACTAAACTCATCCTAGGCTTGCCCTAGGGTAATCACCAATCCACTCTCCGCCATCAGCTGCATAAAAAGTCCCTACTATCTCCCCCTAACTAGCTCACGAATACCATTACATATCACTAAGACAAGATAATTCTTCGAATGAGAGGTCCTACCCTACAACGGTTAGACTCAAACGAGAGCTGCGAAATAAGGCTAAACCTAACCTTCTGAAATTATCTAGTCCTTGCAATATGTAACTTAACATATTCGTTTACTAGTTAGTAAAATATAACTAGAACTCCTAAAAGCACAAAGCAAGCAGCATTCGAGCATTGAGTACACGTAATCAAGCATATACTAATCAGTCCATCATACTGACTATTCTGTACTAGCATGCAGTTCATAAAGCTTATACACATATAACAGACACATATGACATCCTTCCTAGATCATTAGTCCTAATCTAGCATGCAGTTCTCATAAAGCTGATACACATATCATAACATAAACTTGTATGGGTAATTTGGGAGTACTTACTTGAGCTCGGCTGATTGCATGCACCACACCCTTTTTCTCTTTTCAAAGTTCTTTTCTCTTTTAAAAATTCTTTTCGTAAAAATGATTTTCTTTTGAAAATTTTCTTACCAATTCCTTAGTTTGAGTTCAGACACACTCGAGAGTGTACCCGAATCCCTCAAACCAAGGCTTTGATACCAACTTGAAACATCCCAAAAATACAGTCCAAAAATTTTGTTTTAAAACTTATAATAAAACCATAAATCATCCCTCATCATAAAGAAAATCAAGAATCATGTATCTCAAAACATCATGTCAAATATTGTATCAAAATCATATGAGAAAAATATCAGAGTCTAAACATCCCAGGCTAAAACTTCGGTGTGTGCCATGCGATCATCCCGAGCCCTTCCCCTTGCTAGTAGAACTACCTGAAACCAAAACTGAAAACTGTAAGCACGAAGCTTAGTGAGTCTCCCTATACTACAACTTACCATACACACAACATGCAACTAAGAGATACGAGCCCCGCCCACACTCCGCTGTCTAGGAGATTCAGGCCCCGCCCACAGTCTGTTGTCTAGGAGATTCGGGCCCCGCCCACACTCCGCTGTCTAGGAGATTCGGGCCCCGCCCACACTCCGATGTCTAGGAGATTCTGGCTCCGCCCACACTCTGCTGTCTAGGAGATTCGGGCCCCGCCCACACCCCGTCGTATAACATACATACAAGTATCACACAGACAACAAGTATATCTACTCCTATTAAACAGTCACATAACTATACTCAAATAATACTATGAGATTTGGACCCCGCCCACACTCAGCTACTATCATATCACATATACGGGCCGACCTTGGTGTCGTAGACCCATTCCTACTGAAGGAAACTCACCTCGTAAGGCGGACTGCTGAAAACTCGAGTGAAGAATCTCTGAGTGCTGCTCCGGCGACTCCCCGACTATCAATTTCATAATAACACTTAATCAAAGTCTAATAATTCTTGATAGGGTAAAATGACCATTTTACCCCTACTCAAAGTCAACGCTTGGGTCAAAGTCAAAGTCATGGTTGACTCCCAGTCAACCCAACTCGTTGAGTTATCTCCCAACTCGGCGAGTTCCTGAACTACTCAGACTCGTGGTCAACCGAGTTAACTCGGCGAGTCCCTTCACAAACTCGTCGAGTTCTGTCTGTCATAAAATCGGGACACCCCGATTCAACTCGATGAGTCCCTCATTAGACTCATCGAGTTCTTCAAACCCTAAGTCCAAAACTATGTCCAGCTCACTGAGTCGTCTCCTAGACTCAACGAGTTCACTCATTAACAGAAGAGTTGGGGGACCACGACCCGACTCGCCGAGTTTCATGAACAACTCGTCGAGTCCCCCATGATCTTAATCTATTCAGTCAATTTCAGTTGGATTCATTGCCTCCAAAACATATATATGGACCCCTAAGGTCCTTATGTCACGTAAAGTTTCGAACTTTACGTGCATACATGGGGTTTTCAGCTCACAAGGTCGAAAAAGGTGTCTCATAAGGTGCATGGGACTCCCATGGCGATAAAGTTGGCACCTTTATGCCATGGAGTCCCTCAAAGACTCTAGATCTGCAGTTGATACACCAAATCACGCTTGTATCCATTAATGGTTCCAAAATGCACTCCAAAAGCCCTAAACTACCCCATAAGAAGATCTAGAAAACAAATGGTCAAGGTATAGACTTGATTAACAGAAAGTGAAGGAAAAGTGATGTTGCTTCTGGATCGACAACCTTCTCTTGGAGTCCTTTAGCTTCTTCTTCTTCTTCTTCTCACAAGCTTCAAATCACACTAAAACACTCAAAAATGGCTCACACACTCACACAAGGCTCAATATCATTGGTTAGTGTTTTCTGGACAATGGAGGACGATGATGGAGGCCACAAGGGGTGTTATGTTCCTTAAATAGGGGCCAAACCCTTAAAATTAGGGTTTCCTTCAGGAAGTCCTACTCGTCGAGTCGGGGCTTCCCAACTCGGCGAGTAGACGTCAAAAACATGCGTCCTTCTTGATCTCTACTCGATGAGTTTGGGGCTACCAACTCGTCGAATTGCCTTGTAAAAATGAGTAAATAAATAAATAATGCATACCAGGGATCTGGGCGTTGCATTTACCCATTAATCCCTTCCTAAAGAGAATAAGCTCAAACCCTAACCCAAAAAGGGTCAAAGTCTTAATCCAAAACCACAAAAACTACAAGGTAGACCATGAGGTCATAGATCTGGACCATAAGAACCAGGATATCACGTAAAGTCCTAAACTTTGTCCACATACATGGCCATTTGGGGATTTAAAGGCCAAAACAAGAGCTTAGAGGTTGCATGGGACTTCTAGGGCCACAAAGTTGGCACCTTTATGCCATGAAAGCCCCTCAAGACCGTAGATTTGAAGTGTTCTTCACTTGGGACGTCCAACTCCTCAATAATCATCTCCTTTGGACCAAAACAAGCAAAAAGACACTAGAGCAAGTGTGACATCCCCATTTTCACGGCCAGAAAAGACCGATTTAATTTATGCTTTTAAAATAAAATCAAAGTAATCCTTTGATTAAAAGAGTTGCGGAATTTGTTACCAAAACAAAATGTGATAAGAATTTATCAAATCATTTCTTAAAGAAATGTATTTTGCATTATATAACAAAAATCTCGGGATGTCATGTTCTGATACAGACCAAAAGCATAAACAGTAAAAAATTGACCTTACAACAGTTATTTACAACTACTGATCTATAATCCAAAATATCTTGATAGGTCATCCAACTTATGCTCTGGTGCCACTACCTGTAATACGAAGAAAAACTGCGTGGGTCAGGCTTGGGAGCCTGGTGAGCATATAGGGTTTTCAACCCACAAATAATAAATTTATTATGTTTAAACATTAAACAATCAACCAAATTTCCCAACCCCATTTTCTTATTTATTTCTTAAGGATTTACCCTAAGAATCATCTATCACTCATTCCTAAGGATTCATCCTAAGGAATAGGCACGAAGTCACATCGTCGCCTAGGTTTATACAACAGGTGCTAAGCCCATACCTCTTATTTATCGACAATATTATTCACGGGAATCCACCTGCAATACATGTCAATGGGTTTTTAGAGTACACTGATGAACATGTAGTTCACACACTCACAGGGAGCGAACCTGCTAGTGTTCCACAGACCGTCTAGAATAGTCCATGGTTGTCATCCATACTCTGCTAAATGACGGGGGCCAGCGCTTGGGTAAGGGCTTCTCTCATATTTTATCCCTCACCCTCATCTCATGATCTATATCACCGATCATTTCATTTTTCCAACTCATCTTTCAACATATACCAACTATTTTACCTACCCATGTTTTACCCAACATTTCTGTAGATATAAAATACATAAGTAGTTTAAATCATTTAAAACCTGTATAAATCATTCATTCAACATTCATCTCAAATAAACAAACAATATATATTCACATAGCACATATTTCATATAAAATACTTCATATCTATGTGTAAGATGAAAGTGACTATACACTCACTTGATAAGACGATGATCGTACAACACTACGGCTCTATAAAGTAATATTCTTCGATGAAACCGGGATATCTTCAAAAACCGGGCTTCACGCGGGCAGAGTTTCGGCTCGAAAACTCTTTTTCTCGGGATCTTCGAGGCTTCGGGACTTGCTTCGGGTGTCGGGCATGATATCGGGACTTCAGGGGGGGCTAAAAGTAGGCTTAATGATGAGAAAAGTAGGAGAGAGGTTGAGAAATTAGCAACCAAAACCGGCTGCCTTCGATTTCTATTTATAGGGCTGAATTTCGCTATTCACGTCGTGAACCAGGCTTGTTCACATCGTGAACTTGGTCGTCATCAGGTGCGTAGTCGCGACATCAGTCTGTCAGGCTCTGAAGGTGTCAATCACTGAGTTCACGTTGTGAACTCTATGTTCACGTCGTGAGTTCTGACATAGGTTGAAGTTCGTGGCACGAACTTCAGAAATTCATATCTTTCGCATATGAGCTCTGTTTTTAAAATTCTTTATATCCACGCGTAGGTGAGATTATGCTCTACAACTTTCATTTAGACTCTGTCGGCTAATTTTGACTTCATTTTTAATATTATATTTTTAGTAGGTCGGGACAGGAAAAATCCGTTATAAATTCATAACTTCTTCATCTGACGTCCGTTTTCGTCTGTCTTTTTACCGTTGCACTACTATTAACGAGATCTTTGATTCTCGTTTAGATTGTTTCGTCTAAAAATCACTCGATCTAAATATCGAGTTTTGGGCTGCATATTGCTAAGCTGAAACTTAGAAAAATCATAACTTCCCCATACGAAGTCAGATTTGGACGTTCCTATTATGCACGCTCTCGGTTTAACGTATTCTACAACTTTCGTTTAGATCGCTAAGGCTGAAAATTGCTTTATCGTAAATTCACTATTTACGTCCTACAGCGTCGTGCCGAATCTGTCGCGAAACTTCGACAAGTCATAACTTCTTCGTTATAACTCGGATTTCAGCGTTCTTTATGTTGGATTAATGTCTAAGTCCATAACTATAATTGGTAAGACTTGACCCGACCCGACATGGTCCATTTGGGTTGCATGGCATCATGCATTTGGATAGACTAAAATGAGAGAAATAACACTTAAGGTTTACTAATATATTATAAGTTCTAATATATTAATAAGGTTATTTAATTAGTAATGATCAAGAATTAATTTGGAATTAATTAAGTGATCAAAAGGAGACTAATTAAATATATGGGTTGATTGTGTAGATCATTCATTCTTTTATATGTGGGCTTGTGATCCAAGATTCCTTATGTTTGACTAAGTCCATGGGGTGACCCATGGATACTCCATGGAGGTTAAAATCCATGGACCATAAGGAATGGGTAAAGTTATGAGTTACATGGTGTAACCCTAATAGCCACCATATAAAAGAATCCCATGGCTCAAGAAATTGGGGACGATGTGTGAGGAAAAAAGGGCTAGCCGATTTTATGAAGTGTTTCAATTTCTCTCAAGTCATTCCATGTGCATTTGATGTTGTGTGAACCATTTGAGGTGTCACACTTGGGGCACTAGGCACTCAAGCTTCATGAAGACATTCTACATCAAAGAGGTATGTAATTCTAACTTGAGATATTCATTTGAATCAGTGTTATTATGCTAGTTAGGATGAATACCTTGGAAAGTTCATATTTGCATGTATAATAGAGAAAACATAGATCCAAGGTATTTAGGGTTGCATGTACACTTGGGAGTGTTAGAATGTTCAAAACCCAACAGTGGTATCAGAGCCTAGGCTTGTTTTCAATTATACTTGATGCAAATTGCTGAAAAATGCTGAAAAAGTCGAATTTCGGGCATTCTGGGCACTGGACTCGCTGAGTCCACTGATGAACTCGCCGAGTCCATGAAGAAAATCATCCTACTCGTCGAGTAGGTTCATACACTCGACGAGTAGGAGCCCCTGTCAGCATATCTTCGAGTTTTTTGGCTAGAAATGGACTAGGAACATTACCATAAGCTGTTTTTTAACCTATAAACCTGTTTTTGATGTGGTAATGTTCATTCTAATCCAATTTCAAAGATAATTGTCAATAGATTCATGTTTTGTATTAGTTTAATGGTTAGTCTAATTACATGAAAAAGTTTGATTAAATTATCTTGTTCTTATGAGTTGCTTAGATTAATAGAAAAATTATTAGAAATTGTTGTTTTCAATCCATTTTAATCTAAGAGATGATTCTAAAATGTTTTTGTGTAACTTGTCCTCAAGTTACATGAAAAGTCACATTAAAGTTTCTTAAAACTCATAAAAGTTGGCAAAGGTTACAAAATGAAGAGTCTTGTCTTCATTGAATGGTTTTATGACTCCATAACTTGTCCTCAAGTTATGGAGGTTCAAGAGTCACTTCATTAAGTAATAAAATGTGTAACCTTAATTAGTTCCATAAGTTACAAAAATAAAGAAAAGTTACATTCTTTCATTAGTTTAAAGTCTTCCATAACTTGTCTTCAAGTTATGGAACTTGAAGAGTTTTTTAATTAAAACTATTTTAAACACATAAGTTATGGAATTAATTAGTTTTGAATAGTTTCAAAACTTGCCCTCAAGTTTTGGAATTTGAAAAGTTTTCTCTTATGAATACTTTAATTCCAAGTTAAGCCCTTAGAATTTTAAAAGTTAAAATTCAACCCTTATACTTTATAATATTATAAGTTAATAATATATATATATATATATATATATATATATATATGTATAAGAGAAAGTCAGTCTTACCGTTAGTAGGCCTCATTCACGAAGTCGGTCTATAAGGGGGGTATAAGGTTACTGCCTATAAAATGACAGTTTAATGGGTGTCCACTCTCACCCACCGCTTCCTTGACTGGTGGAGGGTCGTTAGCCGAACGGGTAGGACAAGGACTATAATTCTCCCTTCATTAAAAGTATTAATGATAAATACTAAGTAACTAAACATTTATAAATTCTCAATCTTAGTTACTTAGGAAAATGTGAATTTGGTGCTAACCCATGAAATTACACTTTGCACTTTGTTTAAGTCGGTTAGTGGAACATGTGTGGTTAACCGGCACACTAACTCGTATTTAACAAGGTAGGTAAAGGGTAACTTAATGTTTATCATAGTATCGATGGAGCGTGTGTGGTTAACCGGCACATCGATTGAGGGGTAAACACTTAAGGGTACCAAGTATATTTGCATGGTTATTCACACCTTGTTTTGTGATCCTCGGCATCCCAGTCACAAAACCTGAAGGGCACACTCGAGATTGAAACATGTCATTGAACAGTTCAATGAATCTCAAAAGAATCTAGGAGTTTCAAAACCAATTAAAACCTAATAATACATTTCGTTTATCTTGGTGGAAATTGGTGAATCGTCATTCACCTACCTTCAAATATTTTATAGCTTGGATTACGGCATCCCTCTTCCAAGTTATAAAAGTATTGTGTTGGGTCCTAGCCTTAATATTTCATATTGGGTGTTATATTAAAGACTTTAAATCAACTATCTTGAATATCTCCCAAAAGATGATCTTCCCAAATCTCTTGAAACAAGTTTTCCTAAAATGAAGATGATGTCCCATGGAAATCATACTTCTTTCACCTCCTCCAATTATTCTCCCTAACCCACAAGTTCCTGAAAATTTTAAGGTCACTCAAGCCCTATTGGCAAGCAAAGGTCTATGTGTGATCACATCTTGGAGATGTAGTCACATATTGACAAGTCGGGAGAGTTGGGTGTCAAAGTCTAGAGGAAGCTGATGATCAATCACTTTCTAAGTCACATAGTGAGTTCCTTTGGGACTCTTATGAAACAGACTATGACAAGACCCTTAATGATCTTATCTATTTGCTAAGATCAACTTCCTAAAACTTTATGGACATTGACAATGATGACATTGGATATCCAGTAAAGCTCTCTCTTCCCAATGGAAAGGGATCAGTCGTAGTCAACTCGGTTGACCAAATGGTAAAGAGAAAGGCTAAGTCTGAGATAGTCCCATTATCAAGGGTCCATTGCCAAAGAAAGGGGCATTGGTTGCGAAGCTGCCAAATTTACCTAAGGATGTTAAAGTCAATAAGTTTGACTCTACTTCAGGTAAAGTCCACTATCTAACTTTGCTAAGTTTCTATTCTGAGATTCTTGATACATGATGTGACTGGGTCACATGGTGATGTTTTAAGAATCAAAGAAAAAGTGAAGAAACTTAAAGAAAGAATATGTTGAATCTGATCGCGTAGATGGATTTCTATCACATAGTTTGAAGATCGGATTTTTGAGCTACTTCTTAGGAGTTATGATATTTTGCTTAGGAATAGATAACAACAAATTTTCATATGGATTGTAAGGATGAGTTTTTCCGCAAAGTTTTAAAATAAAAGGTAAATCTTTTGATTTTATTTATTTTGAAATATCCTTACAATGGCATTTGTGAAAAACTGTGTTGCTTATAAGATTCCATGAAGAGCAAGAGTGGAAATATGAATTTGATTCTTTCATTTGTGGTAGTGTCTAAATTTACCAAATAAGGAAAGATTCTCATCACCCAAGTTTCAATTGGACCGAAACTTGGAATCATGCAATTTGTAGAGCATGATGAATGAGAACCTTCAAGCATTGGAAAAATTAAGACTAACTACTTGTTCACATGGATGTGTGAGTCAAGTAACGGACTAAAGGATCGAGTACACATTCTTGTGCACTGATTAAGTCCACCATAAAAGATCGATAAGACTATTCGTCATGATTTACTAAAGTTTAGTAAATATGGTTATACTTACAGGCTTAAGTATAATTCTGAAGCATTGGAAAAAAAAATTCAGTGTATGGCGGAACGAATGAGAAGAATCAAATTAGGCAGAAGGATAAAAGTTTCTCAAATCTGAAAAGATGGGAGAGTACTTTAGTATCATGTTTTAAGACCATCTTAATGATTTTGAGACCTTATCACAATTCATCCTCTAAGTGCATTCTGATAGTTAAGAAGAGGAGTTATGAATTGTTGAAGTGGTTAAATCAATAAGATGATTCATACTTCGTTCCCAAACAATTCTTAGAGTTATACTCTAAGATTGTAACTTGAGTGACATGTCTTAAAGAAGGTTTAAAAACACTTGTCAAATGTAAGAGTAAAAGGTTTCTACTCTTGTACATTTGAAATTGGTAAGTTGTGATGTTTTGGATAAAACAAAGACCAACTAAGGCCAATTATGTGAAGTGTTTGTCTTGATTAGAATCCACACTATCTCTTGAATATTTGACAAGAGAGTCTTATATGTCAAGAGGACAGTGGGAGTCTTAAAAGGTCTTGAAAGTCTCAAAAATTAATCAAGAGTAAAACCTAAAGTTCTTCACTAGCACACGACTTGAGGTTTATAACCTATCGTGTTGACTATTTCTGTGTCCATTCCAATTAAAGTTGGCTTTGCATATGAGTTCTTAGAGCTCTCAATTGGTTGCACAGCAACTTGGAAGCAATGGCAGACCCTTGAGCTGCCAGATGGCAAGAAATTAAGATTGAGTTCAGTCCATATGAGTTTGAATTTGTCATTATCCTTGTCTTGTGACTATGGTTTTGACAATTCACATGGATAAGAACACATACACCATTAAATCTAAGTGTCATAAGTTTTCTCTCCGATTCATGAAAATGATGGTGAGGAAACACTTTCACTAAGTAGATTTTAGCTAGATAGCAATTGTGATATTTGCAATCTCAAAGTCGTTAGTGGAGCATGTGTGGTTAACCGGCACACTAACATGGACTTGTGAGAAGTGGCAAAGGTCTAAACAATTGAGACTATGATTACGACATCCCTTTTCATAGTTCTTAAAATTGTTTAGACACACAAGTGTGCTATCTAAGGCAAGGTGTATGATTTTGATAAAGTTTTATCAAAGCAATCTAGTATCAGAAATCTAAACTTTGGTAAGAAAGTCAATAAAGTATTGTTTTTCTAGAAGTTCAGCTGATTTCTGAGTACATGTCAAAGCTAGTGGGAGCATAAGTGTTATGCTAATAATCATCGTGTTAGTGGGAGCATGATAATTATGATAAAGGTTGCAAGTTAGCAATGTTAATTATAGAAAACAAAAGGTTTCAATTGGGAAAAAGTTGTTTTGCTATAATTAAGGGAGAGGAAATTATACTTCATCTCAAATCTAAAATTTTAGATTGAGGTTTTAAATCGTATTTAGTCAAGGATATATATATATATATATATATATATATATATATATATATATATATATATATATATATATATATATGAATTTCATGTTGGAATGGCTCAACATAAGGAAATTCTATACATGGGTCCATTATTTGCGTTCTAAAATTCGATTATGATTACGGCATCCCTTTTCATAATCTGAATTATGAGAACTTGGCAAATTGAAATGGAAATATTATAGCAAAAGACTGGTTTAGTCTTTATGTGAGACATCATGAATCGTGTCCCATATGCTTCGGATATAGGATCGATTACATGTGCTATATTCATCCTTTCTAAAATTTTCCAAATGTATGGGGCATTAAGAAGGGAAAAGGTCTAGAACTGGATATGACTAAAAGGATTAAGCAATTGTCGAGGACAATCTAAGGTTTACCAAAGATTGGTTGCTCAAGGACAGTTGGAAGTATAGTGTTAATTCTGGAAGGACCATATTGACATAATCTGTAAGGAGGCAACTCTTGTTCAGAAGTGATAGTCAAAATGGAATATGGAAATGTTTCAAAGTTAGAAATTATTCAATCTGTGTAAGATTAGGAAACTTAATGCAAGAAGGATGTTTCCAAGGAGTTGATCTCCTTGGAATGCTCTGTAATGTTTGTTGTCAAGTCCTTGTGACTTTGTGCATAATCATTACAAGAGGATCAATGCATATAAGTTTAGAATCTAACATATTTCAGTAAATGGCATGAATTGGGAATTCTTGCATTTGCAGTAAGGATTTGGGACTGTGAAAAGAGAATCATTGAAGTTATGTTTAATTGATCTATTTCACAAAGTAAAGATCATAGACAAACATAGTATGCATACTTGGTGTATGGCATGACTAGTGTTTAGAAAACATAGTGTACATGCTTGGAGCATGGGACAACTATTGTTTTAATTCAAGTATAAAGTTGATAGTTTGAAACAGTATACAATGAATAATGTGTAATCATATGGTGATAAATAAAAGGTGTTTTATTTATATTCATAAGTTCTGAGACCATATTGGATTCGATTATTATTGTGTTTCACTTTGCATGTTTTGACTTCCAGAATAACTAGGTCATTCTTCCTGAATGATTAAGTTATTCAAACCATCCACAGTCGATCATATGTTGGAAGTAGATATGAATCAAGACTGTCATGGGTTGGGCTTGTAGAGGTCTAATATGTGGGACAATGTGGTGCTACAACACTCATGAGTGCTCATAAGTTCTGAGTATTGGATTCAACCCGCGCTCATTGGAATCACTTCATGGATTTTATCACGAGTGATCATGAGACGATAATATCTTATATTCTTCAAACCTAGAGATATGAGTTGTTACTATGAGTTGGTTATACATTGATTGCACGAAAACGCATTGTTAACTCGATGTTATAAAACGTGCCTTTGTGTATGATTCAACAAGTAGTAGAACAAGCCATATGAGTCGAAGTTTATCCATTACTTTTACCTTCGGGATAAAAGCGATATCTGTGGGCCCCTCGATGATTTGGTGATGACAAATGTAAGTGCTCGGCCGGGCCTGGACTGATTTGATTTGTTCAATTAGTCAGTCGTCATAAATCGGAAATCGGGAAACAACAAATGGACAGAGAGAATGATTATAATCCATGTCTCAGTCCACATGATATCCAGAATGGAGGAATATATGATCCCTTATCTAATGGACAAGTCATTGACAAAGGTCAGAGATCATCGACAAGGTCAGAGTTCGACATAAGCTTTTGAGAGCTACGATTGCCAGTCGGTTCTTGAAGTCGTACGCTATAATAGTTTTAGACTTATCCAAGTGGGAGACTGTTGGATTAATGTCTAAGTCCATAACTATAATTGGTAAGACTTGACCCGACCCGGCATGGTCCATTTGGGTTGCATGGCATCATGCATTTGGATAGACTAAAATGAGAGAAATAACACTTAAGGCTTATTAATATATTATAAGTTCTAATATATTAATAAGGTTATTTAATTAGTATTGATCAAGAATTAATTTGGAATTAATTAAGTGATCAAAAGGAGACTAATTAAATATATGGGTTGATTGTGTAGATCATTCATTCTTTTATATGTGGGCTTGTGATCCAAGATTCCTTATGTTGGACTAAGTCCATGGGGTGACCCATGGATACTCCATGGAGGTTAAAATCCATGGAGCATAAGGAATGGGTAAAGTTATGAGTTACATGGTGTAACCCTAATAGCCACCATATAAAAGAATCCCATGGCTCAAGAAATCGGGGACTATGTGTGAGGAAAAAAGGGCTAGCCAATTTTATGAAGTGTTCCAATTTCTCTCAAGTCATTCCATGTGCATTTGATGTTGTGTGAACCGTTTGAGGTGTCACACTTGGGGCACTAGGCACTCAAGCTTCATGAAGACATTCTACATCAAAGAGGTATGTAATTCTAACTTGAGATATTCATTTGAATCAGTGTTATTATGCTAGTTAGGATGAATACCTTGGAAAGTTCATATTTGCATGTATAATAGAGAAAACATAGATCCAAGGTATTTAGGGTTGCATGTACACTTAGGAGTGTTAGAATGCTCAAAACCCAACACTTTATATGTACGGAAACCTTGTGAAATATACTACAACTTGGTTAAGATTATTTATTCTAAACACTCTTCTATAAAAAAGTCATTTTTGACGCTTATCATCTCTAAATTAACTAGCCCGGATCTACGGGCGTTACAACTAGGTTCAAGCTTTTTACCAAAAAAATGTCGAGAATGAGGCAGAGGTTCTGGATCTAGTAAATCCTTCTTGTTCCTCCAAACTTCATTTCCTTCCAAGAGCTTCAAATACCCACAAAATGCTCAACAAAACTCACAAACACTCAACTATGCTTCTAGGGTTTCGAGATTAGGGTTTAGGACTTGGAGGCTGGAAATGAGGCCAATATAAGAGGCTTAAGTTGTTTAAATAGGGGGCAAAATCCCAGATTTAGGGTTTTCCAAACCCCCGTCCAACTCGTCGAGTTGGTCCCCTCCAACTCGTCGAGTTGATCTTCCAAAAATACACGACCTTTATTTCCAACACGTCGAGTTCTCCCCCATGGACTCGACGAGTTAGCTTTCTATTTGAATGTTTTTCTTTCCTTAATTTGCATTCTACATTCCGGGTGTTACACATAAGAAAATTAACACAAAAATTTATACATAAATCATTCATATTTTAACACAAATTATAAAAAATTCACAGCAACATGCAGTCAATTCACAGTTTAAACAGAAAATTCATAGTTTAATGTAGTCAATTCTTATTTTTAAACACAAAAATCACGGTTTAATATAAAAAATTCACTGTTTAATATAGTCAATTTCACAATTTAAATAAATATTCACAGCTTAATGCAGTTAATTCAAAGTTTAAAATACAAAAATCATAGCTTAATACGTAAAATTCACAGTTTATTACAATAAATTTACAATTTAATACAAAAAATATAAATTCACAACAATAATATCAATTTAAAACTCTTAATACAGACAATTCATAGTTTAATATATACAAAATTCACAGCTTAATATAATAAATTCACAATTTATGACAAAAAAAAAATTATATTTACAGTCATATTTTCAAATTAAAACTTATATTTAGTCGTTAATATATGAAGACGTTTATATGTATTAAATTGTGAATTTAATATATTAAGTCGTGAATAAAATTTATAACGTAATACGCAATTCACAGTTTAGTATACAAAATTCACAATTTAAGACAAAAAAAAATTATATTTACAACCATATTTCAAATTAAAACTTATATTTGTACGTTAATATAATAAATATACAATTCACAATTTAGTATAGAAAATTCATCAGATACATTGTGTGCACCACATAAATTCACAATTTAATAGAGCTTTTCAAAACTCTCATTCACAGTTTAATAATCAGTTTAGAACTCTCATTCATTGTATTTATAACATAAAAAACATATTAATTCACGCATTCACAGTAACTAACTTAAATAGAACTAAACAATACTTGAAACATTAAAACATCACACTTCAAAGCTTAAAAAAATCAATATTCATATTATTTGATAAAACACTAACATAATAACACACATTTTAAATTCAATTCACAGCTTAACAACAATAAAACATAAAGTGAATAAAAAATGATGCAAACATTATAAAAAAAACATAATAAACATGGATTAACAATTTAATAGTAGGAAAAAACTATGTTTAACAAAAGTAAACAACAAATGAGAGATTAGAACATTAAATTCACAACTTAACAGAAAGAAAAAAAAGTAAACAAATATCAACATACCTGATGCAAATATGGTCTTGTTTCACTAAAGATCAGAGAGAAAAAGATGGAGCTGAGTTGGTGGTGCTACACTGGAGCGGCAAGACAGTAGTTGTGGTGGCAGTTGACATCGATCTCAGATCTAGTCCGTCAATCTTGTCAGAAGTCGTAGATCTGAAGACATAAATCATAGATACATAAGCGAAAATCATAGACCTGCTGTCGGAAATTATAGATCTAACGTCGGAGATCATAGATCTGGACTGACCTCTTTAGATCTGATGAAAACAAAGGATTTTGGAGGTTGAAGACATACATCTATGGTTGGTAGAGGTGGTGGTGGACCAGATCTGGTGGTCTTTCATGGAGATCGAGAGAAAAAAAGATGGAGGCGAGATGAAGATGTGTCATCAGAGCTCACAGATCTGAACATCAGTGGTGGCGAAAATCAGTGGCAGAGTAGATCTGATGTGGTGGTGGAGTAGATCTAGACTTGAAATGCATCAAACACACCATATCTGAGGTGTTTCACCAAAAAAATGAAGAGAAAAAGATGATGCTGGAATATGATGGTGACAATGGCCGGAACCGACGTCGGTCAATGGCGGCCGCGACGGTAAGTGGCGGCAATGGTGGTAGTTGATGATGATAGATGGAGGGCTTGTGTTTGAGCTTTTGAAGGTGAGTGGGAGTGTTTGGATGCAAGAAAAATAACCCAGATCTTTTATATATATATATATATATATATATATATATATATATATATATATATATATATATATATATATATATATATATATATATATAATTTTAAAGCCCAAAATCTATATCCCAAATTCCCAATAGCCCAAAATTCAAATGTTTAATCCATTTAAAATTTAACCAAGATGCCCACTATAATTTATCATACAATTAATTCCAAACACTCTTACGAGCAATGTTTAATTTTTAGGCGGCTAATTACTTTTTATCGGTTTTTATCGGCTACTCTGCTAAACATAACATAAAAAACTAATTTATAAGCTATTGTAATAGTTTTATAAAACACTACTAAGCTTAAAAATAAGCTAGACACAATCCAATTTTATTTTTGCTTGTAGTATGGTCATCTATTTTTACTTTTTTTTATATGAAAAGATGTTCAAATTATTTGAAGTGCGTTTCAATAAATAAGTTTTGAAACACAAATGATTGGTAAATACTTAATTTTTTTAATACCATATATTTATACAAAACTCAGGCCTATGATGTCCCACCTCCCCATGTTTTAATTTGCAACACTACCTTGTCGTCGTTTTTGTAAGAATAGCTACCATTCGTTTTATCCAATATACTCACGTCTCTAAAACACTTTCCGTTTTAATAACGGATGACTACGTGATCTTTTTGTCAACTGTCAATCATACTATCTTCAAGATTGGACTCAAATTCCTACACGGGAAACAAATTTAAAGAAAATGTCAATTAATAATAATACCTTTGGATTTCTATAATTTTGAACCCTAAATGGTTCCTGATTATAGGATATGTTTGAGGGGGCGAATAAGGAGCCAAGGAGGGATATCATCAATAAGGCGATAGTGGTAGCATCATGGATCTATGGATTCATGGTGCATGCGAAGAGAGGAGAGGGTGTGAGCTTAATTAATACATAAAAATGACTAATAAGTAAGAGGGAGATTTGCACCGGCGGTTTTATTATAGTGTGTAGTGGCACCAGCAATGTCTAGTTTTTCCGGCGCAGTGCAAAAAATTTCGAAAATTTTCAAAAACATTTTTTTTTACTATCGTGACATTACTAAAATTTGTCGTGACACCTCTACTGTGAAATCATACGTCTGTCCCTGCATATTTGTCATTTTACCTACCTTTAACAGTGTTTTCTCAACAATATTAGTGAGAAGGATCAACCGTGAAAGAAAATTAAACCATGAGTATTGTTGGTGATAGATTTTTGAAACTTGGACTTAAATGTAATTTTCACTATAGCATAGGGACCATTTTTATAATTTATACTTAGTATTGATACAAATCCAACTGTTTTTTAACTATTGGTTATTTAATTTAAGGACCTTTAATTTATCTTATTTTCTGAATTATATGCATCGACCTAAAAAGTAGTAAGCGATGAGATAAGGACTAAAATGAACAAATTATATTGTGTAAAGTCCAAAACAATAAAGTAGATCAATCGAAAACTAGAAAAGCATAGGAATTACATTATCAAACCAAGAGAAGGGATAAAAAGCACATGAATTATGTGTACAATAAAACAACAAAAAAGTAGGGAAAATTGACTGAAAGATAGGTTTTTGTAAAGATGATGCTGAGAAGAAGACAAGGTTTCTGATGGAGCGTGCCGTAAATGACCATTGAACACCAATTTTTATTTTTATTTTTTTCGATCGTATAGTATTGAGTTTTGTTTATTATTATTATTATTATTATTATTAGTATTATTATTATTATTATTTTATTTTTATACTTTGTTGTTTGGTGTCAAATTCATAGGTACAATGCGACTTTAAGAAAGCATAAAGTTGATAGGTTGTATTTTTGTGGTTTTCAAATCTTATATAATGAGACCAACTATCAACTCTTCTAAGTATAACTTTGTTAGAAATCAAATGTTATGTTAAGTAAAATGATCAATATACCTTTCTATTTGTTATTTTTACAAGTGGTGTTTGTGTTTTTTTTTCCCAAAAGTCGATCGTAATCGATTTTTGGTTTTTATGTTGCATTCCTATTTGTTGTTCTTCAATTGATTTGATTTAGTGTTTTGGGATTTAGTAAACATGTAATGAATGTGAATATGACGTTCATACAATAGTCGAGTTTTGGGTTTTATTTTCTTTTGAATCTAATTTGTGTAATGTAAGATATATGTGAATTTTAAATTATCTATCCAAAAGAGTCAATATAGAGATACGAGACTCCAACATATATAGATACATAAGTAGGGATTAAAGTGGGTCCAAACCCGACCTGGATGGACCCATAAATCGGAAAATGGAATTTAATAGGGACGGTATATAGGAACCGGTTTCGGTTCGATTTCAGGTACGGGACCGGGTAAAGTAGGTCTAGAACCGGAAACCCCATAAATGTCAAAGTAAGTAGGGTGAAACTGGATAAAGTGGGTTCTGAATCGGAAAATTGGATTTTTTTGGTACTTACTTTGTGAGTTGATATCCTTATTGGTTTGATATCACTATTTTATAACGAGTCAAAATATATCTAATTTGTGGAATGGAGTAATAGTAGACTCTCAAATTCAACATTTTTATTGGTTGAAATTTGAAAATTTTAAGATTTGATATCCCGACTTCGGGGGACTGTAAATCATTGACTATGAAACCAAAAATGATAATATTATACTCTAAAATCATATACAAACTCTATACTACATGCTGGAAAAAACTGCATGTCAATCCTACTTCAAACGGATAAGATATGTATGTTTTAAAATTTTCACAAAATATAATATACAAAACAAATAGCTGAAAAACTGAAAATTTTCAGCTTTGATATCTCGACATCGGGGGATTGGTGGGATGTCAAGTCCACCAAGCAAATTACACCATTTGTTTGCAAATAAAACGTAATATAATGGTAAAAATGGGTATCGATCCTCGGGGAAATGGTTGTATTCAATCACCAATGCAATCCAATAGAACTAGTGAAATTTAACTAACTAACTACAATTAAACTAAAAAAGGGGGGGTGGTGTTTGATTGCTTGAAAACTAAAATACTTGAATAACTAAAAAGCTTGCAATTAAGCAAGATGGTGAGATGCTCAAATGTTGAGAATAATTTGTTAACCAAGGCAATTCATCACAATGAACATTTGTGTGTTTATCATTAGGATTCAATACAAAGCTTATCATTCATCCCAAATTGGTTATAGCAATCATGAAGCATGATATGCCAAGATTCCTCATAGGTAGTATGGAGGTTGGGGAAGCCCACAACACACCTTCTTAATCAAGATCAAGGGTCAATTGAAGCAATTGAACCCAAGAAGTCAATTAGCCTTAAGAATGAAGGAATCCCCAATTCCTAGAGGATGTCAATGCTTACACATCCATAAACGAGTTATGATTCATAAGCTAGTGATGATTTCTACCATCATAAAGCCCTTGTTCTAAGTAAATTCAATGATTCAATGCTAAACCAAAGAAATAAACCAACAATTGCTTATTAAAGTACCAAGATCATGATCAAAGCACTAAACAAGCATATGAAATATAAACTAGAATCATAGACATAAGATAAATGATAAATAAGCATAAATCCTTCAAAAACCCACAAACATTCAGAGGTTTTAGCCAAGGTCTACCAAAATAGGGAAATTAGCCACTCATGGCAACAAAATAACAATAACAAAAGTCTAATTGCATAAAGAAACTACCAATGACTTGGAAAGATGAAATGAAATGGGGTTCAAGCTCCAAAATCGCCTTCTTCAGCTCTCCAATGGTGAAAAATCAAGATTATGGCAGCTAGATCTGATCCCCCATGGTCATGGTGTGCCAAATGACCAAAATGCCCAAACTGGGCAGTTGCGCGGGTACCCACGCGACGAAAATTCTGCCCGTGCAAGTGTTGTTGTAATGCTATTGGCTCCTCATTCCTCCACTCCACCCTTCCACTACCAAAGATTCCTTTGGTCCCCTCCATATCCATGTGATTTAAACCAACCAATCATCATTTAGCTACAAAAATGGATACTCCAAGCCCAAAATAAAAGTTTATGACCCATCTTCACAAGCCAAAAATATCCAAGTCTTTAACTCTTAAGGCCCAAATCTCCTTTTATGGATCCGCCAAGCCCAACAATGCCTCGAGAGCCCACTAAGCCCGTCTCCAATCAACCCGCGTCCGTAATGAACACCGAAAACCTGCAAAATACCTTATGCAAAATAAAAAACACCCGATACGATCCATGATAAAGAAAATAAAGAATATACAATGCAATACTAATAAAAAGAGCTAAAATCTAAAATAAACTAATAAAAATAAGGAAATAAAATAAGCTATCAAATCACCCCAAGCTTAAACCTAACTTGTCCTCAAGTTAGAACAAGACTAAAATGAGCTCGGGATGAGCTAAACTAAAAAGGAAAAAGAAAGGTACCATAGAACTTAGTCAACATCGGTCAACATGGTCAGAATTAGTCCTTCATGGACCCTATGCATCTTCAAAATGTTCCCCGCTTTAGAGCCATAAACCACATTCTCAACCACTTGATGGGTGAATAGATCACGGCTGGATGTATTCGCGGTGTGCAAGACAAAGGAAACAGAGATGCGCCCAGTGGGGGCACTTTAAATCACCAATGTAGACCACAGTGCACGAAGGAAAGGCGCCTCTTCACACACTATGATTCCTACATTGTCAGGCTAATGTGTTTAATACGAAATAGGGTTTTTGCAGCACGGCCTCCGGGCAAACATCCGGTTTCAGAGGCTTCTCCCTTGTACTGTCCTTTACAATCTACCGTCTCATCGTCATAGCCTTTTCTCACCAAAAATCAAAAATAAAAATAAAATAGTAAAAATTCTACTCATCCTAAACCTAAACCTAACAACTTAAATCTTCAATCTTGAACTTTTGTTATTTGGTCTTCAGTCTTCTTTTCTGCTTGATCTCTTTTTTTTTTTAGAAATAGAGGACTTGAACTTGGATTATTGTTCTTCTTTTTGTGTTGCTCTTTTTCTTCATTTTTCTTCTTTGTTTTTGTTGTTTTTCTTTAATCTTCTTCATTGTTTCTTTTTACTTCACTTTTCCAATTTCTTCATTTTTTTTTCTTCTTTGACGGTCTAAGGAATTTCACCATGTAACATAGTACTCCAATAGTGAAGATGGAGTAATAGATAGAGGCTAACATGAATACCTAATGATCATTGACAATGTGTCAAGATCTACTAAAAATGGTGGGATGTGACTCAAAAATGGGTGTTACCGAAAAAACTTGGTCCCAAAAGATGTGAATTAAGGGACCCACTTCAAAGTTCATCAAGCACCTTAATGCAAGGCGTGATAAACAAAATCTATCTAACTATCTACTCTAGACCCCTAGAAAAAATGATAACCTATCTTAAAAAGGTGGTGAGAATCTAACTAAGTAAGGCTCAGACGAGACTCGGGAGTACTAAGGGGTACTCCCCCCAAAACCAAGATGCGAGTCTTCAATATCTTCAATGTCTTCAAAATACCTTACCGGGCTAATCTTTGCTCGCACACATCGGTTTGACCAACCACATCCCTCCGTACCTAGACCCAATCAAGCTACCTGCATCTGACCCCCACACAGGCGGTCTCAAAGTGGTCTGTGAGGCTCAAAACGTGTCCCATTTATCCAATACAAGGAATTCCATATCAAGACCCAGGACCAATCTATGATTCAATACTTATGACTCAGTGCTATGGTACCTGTAGGGATGAGAAGACAAGAGAGAACAAAAATGCATGAACATAAACTAGAATGCATCTAAAAAGTATGATAATTAGAAAAGAAAGAAACAAAATGTGCAATATTTTTGAATTTTTATGCAATTTTTTTGAATGACCTAAATGACTTACTCTAAATGCAACTATATACAACCTAAATGCAATCAAAAAATAAAAGATAAAGAATACCTCACCCCAAGCTTAAAATTAAGCATTGTCCTCAATGCTTAGGATGAGAGTAAGGAAGGATCATACCGGGATCAAGGTGGAGGAGGCCCGCGAGGACGGTACGGAAGCAACACATAGGTCGTACAATGATGTGTGGGTGGAGTTCTTGGCCGCCTAAATACACATGGATGAAAGCTTGGTCGTGGGTACCCTCGCAAACTTTGTGCGGGTAGGGGCAGTCGCGCGCGCACATCAGAATACATCCCGTATGGGGGTAATTTGAGCTCGGATTTTGTGTGGGTAGGGTTGGGTCGCGCAACGTTTACGTGGGTACACGCGCAAGTTGCAGATTTTTACATTTTTTTGCTATTTTTCGCTCCACAAGCTCCGGTTTTCTTCCATACTTTACCAAGATCATTGCTAAACCTCAAGATGCTTGTTTTTGACAAACTTCAAGCCTAGAAACATCAAAACTTCAAGCGGAGATTATTTATTCACAATGCATTTATTTAACGTCTTTGCCAAGACTTAGTCCCGCTTCCTTCAACTTTCATAAATTAGAGTTTCCAATGTTATGTTGTCGAATTCTCCAGTGTCAAAGCTTTTATAAAATGGTTTCAAATGGTGCCCATTCACTTTGAAGATTTGATTCGTTTCCAAACTCTTGATTTCAACCGCACCATGATCAAATACTTTTAAAACAATAAATGGTTTGTGTCATCGAGATCGCAATTTTCCCAGGAATAACTTCAAGCGTGAATGATAAAGAACTTTTTGACCCGGAATAAAGTGTTTTTGGGTTATGTGCTTGTCATGAAATGCCTTTTTCTTCTCTTTGCACCTTTTAGTTATCTTCTTCTTGACCACTTCCATCATTGGAGGATTCAATCTTCTTTTTGCCTCTCTCTTATGCTTACAATAATCTTCCATAAGAATCTTGTGTGTGCATAGTTTAGGGCGTATCCCGTTTATTGGCTCAATCACATCAACCCGATACAATGGAGAAATGTTGCTAGGGTACCTCATTGCTTCAAAGATGTTGAAGTGAATGATCTCTCCATCAAACTCCATAGTAATTTTCCCTTTATGGACATCAATGATTGTGTGAGCGGTATTCATGAAAGGTCTTCCAAGGAGGATCATAGATGATTTGGAAGGAGTCTTCTCTTCAAGATCAATGACATAAAAATCCACGGGAAAAACAAGTTGGTTAACTTGTACTAACACATCCTCCAACACTCCTCTTGGAGACACACTTGACTTGTCCGCTAATTGAATGATTACTCCGGTTTCTTCCAAAGGTCCAACATTGAGAGATTAAAAAATTGAATATGGAATCACATTGATTGAGGCTCCAAGATCTAACATGGCACTTTCGACATGAAAATCACCAATGGTACAAGGGATAGCAAATATTCCTAGATCCTTGCATTTGGGAGGTAACTTCTTTTGGATAACCGCAAACACGTTTGCATTGACTTGAATCTTTTCATTTGCCTTGAATTTCCTCTTCTTGGTGCACAAATCCTTGAGAAATTTTGCATAACTTGGAATTTTCTTAATAGCATTCAATAGTGGAATGTTGATTTGTACCTTGCGGAAAGTTTCAAATAATTCATTTTCTTCCTCGTTTTTCTTTGAAGCGGCTAAGCGGGAAGGGAAGGGTGGTGGTATGACTAATGGTTTGATGGGTTTGTTGGGAGAGCCGGGTTGATCAACGTTTGGCACAACCGGTTCCTTTGGAGGAACTACAACCTTTGTAGGCTCAACAACAATAACTTCATATTCATCTTCTCTTGAAACTCTTTTAGGGTTGCTTTCTCCAAGTGTTTTCCCACTTCTCAAGGTTATTGCACTCACATTGGGATTCTTCTCGGTTTGAGATGAAAGTTTACCCCTTTGTTCCATCTTGTTGAGAGTGGTGGCCAAGTCTCCAATTTGTGCTTGAATGTTGGAGAAGGTGTTCTTGGTCTCTTGTTGAAATTGGGTTTGGCTTTGAGAAAGAGAAGTAAAGAGTTCTTGAAGGCTCATTTGATGGTTAACACTTGATTGGCCTTGTTGATGAGGTTGTTGGTAATTTGGATGGGGATGAGATGTTTGGGAATATGGAGGTTTTTATGATGGGTATTGAGAAAATTGGGGTCTCATCATAACATGTGGTGGGTTTTGCTTTGGTGGGTATGGGTTGGTTGGGTTATTCCTCCAATTTGGGTTGTAGTTGTTTTGAAATCCCATGGGTCTTGGTTGACCTTGATATCCTCCCATTGCATTAACATCCTCCGGTTCACTACCAAGTGTGGGACACTTATCCGTATAATGTCCCGTCATTGCACAAATACCACACACCATCAATTGTTGACCACTTCCCACAACCATTTGACTTAACACATTAGTCAAATCCAAGAGCTTTGATTCCAAGTGTTGGGTGTTGCTAACTTCACCAACCACTTGTGGATAATTTCTCTTCATTTCATTTCGAGTCCCAAAGTTCCTTTGATTTTGAGAAATGGTTCCAAAAAGTGATCTTATCTCTTGAGGTGTCTTGTTGAAGATGTCACCACCACTTGAAGCATCAATCATCCTTCGATCTTTTTCATTCATACCCTCATAAAATTGTTGAAGAAGTAGTTGTTCGGGTATGTTGTGTTGAGGACAACTTATACACAAGTTGTTGAATCGCTCCCAAAAATCATGAAAAGTCTCATTCTCCCCTTGACGAATCCCCAAAATGTCACTTCTTTGACTTGATATTCGGGAAGTGGGATAGAACTTGCTATTGAAGACTTTGAGTAACTCTTCCCATGTGTGAATAGATCCCGGTGGTAAGTTGAATAACCACTCTCTAGCTTTATCTTCCAAGGTGAGAGGGAAAGCGGTTAGCTTGAAATCGTCCAATGTCACATGTTCGGGCAACATGCTAACACATATCATATGAAAGGACTTCAAATGCCTTTGAGGATCTTCTCTATCCAAACCATGGAACTTGGTGAGTTGATGTATGAAACTTGACTTCAATTCAATCCCTCGGCGGTTTGCGGGATAAACAATACCAAGGGGTGTGTGAGTAACTGTGACAACCCGAAATTTCCATTTGATCAAACTCTACCGTCTAGCACTTCAATTAAAAGTCAAATTCAATTCTGCTAATTTTTAGCTCGGTTTAAAGTCCGGTTGGGTATTTTTAATATTTATTTTTCGAGAAAACAAAAGAAAGGAAGTATTTTCTAGGATTATTGGGGAACAAATAAAACAATTAACACCTTAATGAGGTGATTCACGGCCAAACAAGAGGGGTTTGGACCGAGAACCCCTTTGACCGAGAACTCATGCTTAAGGCATGCGTTTACTCCTTCCTTCCTCATTTCTTACTTCCAAACTCAAGAACACCCACATTCTCTCTCAAGTATCATAAGAGCTTCTTCCAAATCTTCCAAAAATGTAAGTGTTTCTTCTCTTGATTTGTTGACATAACACTTCCTCTAATAGTTATACATGATTTCATCCATGAAATCTTCTCTTTTTCATAGATCTTCAAGTGTTCTTCAAGAACACCAAGAACACACACTAGTGTTTTGTACCGAAAACACCCTTCTTTGCTTCCATATCGTAAGTATTACTTCCCTATACTTGTTATCTAGTGAAACTATTGATTTAGGGCCTCGAAATCATCATTTATCCAAGAACAAAAGGTGTTTTCGGTTTAGTGTATCTCCTTAGACCGAAAACCCTTATGAAGGGTACAAAATGACTTTAAGCCTTTCCTAATACTTAGTATTGAGTCTAGAACACTTCGTTGATGGTGGAAAGCCCTTAAAAATCACCAAACATCATGAGTTTTCGGCCAACCATTTGGACCGAAAACCCTTTTGGGCCGAAAACCTCTTTGGACCGAAAACCCTTTGGGCCAAAAACCTATTTAAACATACTACGTGGACCGAAAACTCCTTTAAATGGCTATACACCCCTTTTATGCAATCCTAAGTGATTGTAACACTTACATTTAAGGATTTCTTAGTCCTTAAAGTGTTATTCTTTACCTGACTAGTTGAGTAAGCACTCGTGTGTGCTCGAGTCTTCACTTGACACTTAGCATCCTTTTTCCGATCTTACATTCGCATCACTCATTTCAGGTGAGTTCATACCCCTTAATCAACCTTTTAAATGATTTTAAATGCTTTATGGGGGGGAATACAAGTTGAAACATTCTAGCCATTGTTTTAATCACATATGATTAATGACTAGAACAAACAGAAAGATTTACTATTACTTTCAAGTTGTTATCAAACTTATGGATTTCAAGCATCTCAAAAACCTTTCATTAAACTCTTTTAAATGCTAAAACTGTTTTCAAATTCTTTTAAACTTACATTCTTGTCAAACTCATATCTATACAGTTATATTTATATAAGTAAGGTTTGAAGGACTTAGGACTGATAGCTCACCTTATTTCCTGTTCCTTGTTTGGTTGTGGACTTAGGGTATCCTGTTATTTGTCCGAATGTCGTTGAAATCTTAGTTATATATCGTATATACATGTGTGGATATAAAAGCTTTTACTATAGTTCAGTACCTTTGTGTAACAAAGGCATACAAACAACATTTCTATTTAACTATAATAGGTATAGTTAAGGGATTACTACTCACTATTACTACTACAGCGATACATACAAGAGTCAGTACATTTACGAGTCACTACATAAGTACTACATTGAGAAACAATGCATACTATACACTATACAAGAGAACATACTATAAACAGAATGTGACATACTACTTCTCGACACGACACTTCATTGTGGTATCACCTTGTAACCAGAGTCTCCTGGAGGGAGAGCGGGCATTGTGTGTATAGATCTATACGGGACAGACACTCCCACACCCTGACTGCTAGCTACAGTCCCAGCCGATAAGGCCAAGGGGTGACAGAATGTTACCTCACTACATATGACACCGGAGGGTCATCAGTTATTCAGCCGTCGATCAGCATGGTTACATACGAGTTCACATTCAAACCTTTAATTAACCGATTAAGAATTAAAGGCAAAACAGACTTTTCGAGGCGTATTGTTCATTTAATACCACCTGGAGTCTGCATTTTTATTTTCTTTAGACTCTCCGAGGTGTACTGTACATTTAGTACTACCTGAAGTCTATATTTCATCACTTTATGACCAGCAGTGTCACTGCTGAGGTAAAACATTATTTTCCTATGACATTTACCCTGTGATCTTGTCACATACACATTTAAGTAAACTATATTTTCATAATGATAGTTTCACTGGGGAAAACTCTTACTCTACAAAAGAACAAACATACAAACAGTCGGGTCTTGGTAGAAGGCTACATTTTAGTAGAAAATATAGGATTTTCTAGAGAGTTCAACTATTTACAAACATTTACAAACAGCTATGAACATATATACTAAGTTGTTACATACATTTTCATACAAGCAATGACACTAATTACTTATGAACTCACCAGCGTTATGCTGATAAACTCTTTTCAAAATAACTTGTATTCTCAGGTCATCGGTAGACAGGTACCGATGAAGCTTTTGAGAAGATGGAGCAACTGCAAGACCCATCTTTTATTTTGATAATTCATTTTTGGTGTCTTACATACTATACAGAACACGCTTGTATTAAAATTATTCTATTAATGCAATGGATGTTGTTGCTTGTTTACTATTATGCTTTGTTGTGATACTGTAAATGACGTCCTCCACCCAGAACGTTTCCGTCGTTCCGGTTTTGGGGTGTGACAGTAACATCCATCTCCATCATTTGTCTAAGTGTCAACTCTTGAGGGGGGTTGGGTGGATTGGGGTTATTGGGATATTGTTGCATGTAATTGGGAGGTTGTTGTTGGTAAGGTGGGTATGGGTATGGTTGGTGATTATACATTTGTGGTGGATAAGGTTGGTAGTTAGGGTATTGGTTGTAGGGAGGTTGTTGTTGGGGGTACATTGGGTTTTGGTACATTGGAGGTTGTTGGTAATTTGGTTGATTTGGGTAATGTACTTGTTGAACTTGAAAAGCATTGGTTTGAGGTTGGTTGTTTTGGTGGAATTGTTGGTTTTGTGGTTGTGGTGGTTGGTAATTGGGTTGGTTTTGAGGAGGGGCTTGATTCCAAGGTGGTATATCAATGAGAGGTTCTTGTTGTTGTTGTCTTGGTTGTTGGGGTGGGGTATTGGCATCTTGATTGTTTGGGTTTGGGTTAGGATTGTGAGGTGGAGTGTGATTCATGGCTATGTAGTTTTCAAACGGAATGTCTTCAAAGGAATGACCAACAATTGGAGAACTCGGCTCGGTATCGGTATCACTTGAAGTATGAACTTGATCTTCTATGTTGATTAGTGGAGAAGAGGAAGAAGCTTGAACGAGTTGTTGTTGCTTTGCTTGTGTGGCTAACTTTTTCAACCTTTTTGCTTCTTTTTCAATTTCTGGATTGTAGAGTAGTTCACCGGTTCTTGTAGACCTAGGCATAAACAACCAAATAACAATAACCAATTTCCACGACAACGACGCCAAAACTTGGTGGGATGTCAAGTCCACCAAGCAAATTACACCCTTTGTTTGCAAATAAAACGTAATATAATGGTAAAAAGGGGTATCGATCCACTGGCAAATGGTTGTATTCAATCACCAATGCAATCCTATAGAACTAGTGAAATTTAACTAACTAACTACAATTAAACTAAAAAAGGGGGGTGGTTTTTGATTGCTTGAAAACTAAAATACTTGAATAAATAAAAAGCTTGCAATTAAGCAAGATGGTGAGATGCTCAAATGTTGAGAATAATTGGTTAACCAAGGCAATTCAACACAATGAACATTTGTGTGTTTATCATTAGGATTCAATACAAAGCTTATCATTCATCCCAAATTGGTTATAGAAATCATGAAGCATGATATGCCAAGATTCCTCATAGGTAGTATGGAGGTTGGGGAAGCCCACAACACACCTTCTTAATCAAGATCAAGGGTGTAACATCCCAAAAATACAGTCTAAAAATTTTGTTTTAAATCAGTAATAAAACCATAGTCATCATACGTCATAGAAAATTCACAACAATGTATCTCAAAATAATATAACAACTGTCATGTATATCAGAGTATAAACATCCCAGTCTGAACAAATGGTGTGTGCACTGCAATCTTCCCGAGCTCCTATTTTGAAAACTGAGTACCTAAAACGAAAACTGTAAGCACGAAGCTTAGTGAGTCTCCCCAACTACCACTTACCATACAATAACACATACTGGGCCTTGCCCACTGCATCGGGCCCCGCCCACTGCATCGGGCCCCGCCTGGCATCGGACCGAAGTCCGGAATAACTTGGGCCCCGCCCACTGCATCGGGCCCCGCCCGACATCAGATCGAAGTCCGGAATAATTTGGGCCCCGCCCACTGCATCGGACTGAAGTCTGGAATGTACTGAACATAGCAAAACATAAACATATAACATAATCATATATATACTGCATCGGGCTTGCCCGGCATCGGACTGAAGCCCGGAACATATAACACATAACACAAACATGCATGAATCACAAAGACATCAAGCATACATAACTACTTCTCGGGATTTCCCCGGCATCGGACCAAAGTCCGGAACACATAACATATAACATGTAAGCTAAATCACTGCATCGGGCCCCGCCCGGCATCGGATCGAAGTCCGGAAACATACAATTTGCATCGGGCTAACCCCGGTATCCTACACTACTAAACGGGACGACATTGGTGCCTTAGACCCGTTCCTACTGAAGGGAAACTCACCTCACACTGCTGAAGTCCTGCTGACAAAACCCTGGCTGCTAGATGACAGAGTCCCGAATCTGTCAACATCAAAATAACACCCAATTAATAATTGGGTTCCACTACATAACCATAAGTACATACTTTGGTTAATAACTACATTACCCCAAGCTTGGCTTATCCAAGCTCAAGGTCCAATCCATAGGCCCAAAGTCAACTAGGGACCAAAGCCCAACATATGGCCCAATTTTCCAAATTGGGCCCAAACCTCTACATGGACTTCCCTTAAGACCCAATTGTTCATTCCAGTCCAATATGTCTCATTCTAAGGGCCCAATATCATACAACCATCTAGGCCCAAACTATGGCCCATCGGAAAATTGGGCCCAATCCTTCATACAGGCCTTACCCTAAAGCCCAACTAATTACTCTAGTCCATATAATCATTCTTGCATGGCCCATTATTGTGCCAATCACCAAAACCCAACAGAAAGGCCCAACTTAAGGCCCAAGTGAAATTAGGGTTTCACATAAAATGACGATTAGGGTTAAATGTTTCTTACTTAACCCATTAAGGACTTAATCCATTAAGTCCTTTACTCTACTAGATAAATGATATGGTGAACTTGGGTTTAATACTCAATCCACTCTCAATGGCCCAAAAGTGGGTCCAAATAAGTCTAAGGCCCAAATACTCTCAATTAGGGTTTTCACTCAACCATGGCCCAATAGGTCCAAAAATAAATCTTTAAGCCCATTAGGATTTTACTAGGTTCATTAGGGTTTTCTTGTGGGGCACCACCCACTACCACTTCGGGTAGTGGTGGTCAACGGCGGCACACGGCGGCAGCCAGCACCTTACGGTGGTGGTTATTATTATTTTTTTATTATTCGATGCTAATTACAATTACAAGGCTTTATCCAAAAAATAATACACACTCACTAACACACACTAACTAACACACACAGCCACAACGTGGTGGCCGGCGGTGGCGCTTGGCGGCAGCCACCACCGTGAGGTGGTGGCAGTGGCCTTTCTTGATTTTCCAGCCACATCATACACACACAAGCCCTACAATCAACACATATGACACTGATTTGTGAGATGCACCCCAGCCATCCACCTGGTGGCTCATGGTGGCGACAGAACACGGTGGCAGCCACCCCCGGTGGTGCACAGTGACGGCAGCAGGAGCACCATCGACGACAGCAGCGACTCTTGCGGCAGCAGCAACGGCGGACGGCGGGATAGAGGGACGTAACTAAGGTATAGCGCTGAAATGAAGGAGGAGAAGGGATCATCAACGCAGCTACGAAGGAGAACATCCGTTCGTCTTCACGGACGGCACAAGGGCCACCGATTTCGTTGGGAATGGCGGATGCGGCGCCCGACGGTGGATCCGTCTTCTTCACAGAGGCGGTACAGCGGCGTCCCACTCCGGTCGTTCACGACCCTTGCATCAGCGACATCAGCACTCCGTACACGGTCTTTGGCGGTCCTACTTCGGTTGTTCGTGACTTCAACGGCAGCGGGTTACGACGGCCGACCCCGACTAGGTGGCGGCAGCTGAGGAGGATTGTGAGATGGTAGCGGCTGAAAAACGTAGCTCTGTTAGGGTTATGGGGGAGTCGATGGCTATATACCCGATTCACATAACTTCCACCCATAATGACGGAATTGGCCCCTCCTTCTCCAATTTCTTTCAAATCCAACCCATATTTACCCTTTTAGCCCTCGCCCTTCTAAATTCTTTTCAATTCAAGCCCAATTATCAAACTTCGGCCATGTTATCCTTTTTAGTCCTTCCTCCTTTCATTCTTTTCAACTTAAGTCCCAAACTTACACTTTAGTCCCTGATTCCATAAAATCTTTTTAATTTTAAATCCCGAATTTATACCTAACCCCCGAAACTAACTTCTTGTTGCACTACTTCACATTTAGGGCTATTATTCTTTTATAAATCTTTATCTATTTATTTATCTATTAAACTGGGTGTTACAATTCTCCCCCACTTAAATTAGATTTCGTCCTCGAAATCATTCCTTACTATCCTTACACGCTAACTACTCAAGTAACATGACCATAATCCTGGGCACACCTTAGCCTTTCTAGGGTAACTATGACCAATCTTTGCAAAGCCCTAAAACCCTCAGGTGAACGAATTCCTCGCAACAAGATTACATGTACTCTATCTGAAATTTGCTGTTTCTAGATTATCTGAATCCCTAACAGACCACTCTTACTGGATTCTTATTACCGAATCCAGTCCTCTTGTCTCTCAGCTGCCTACTAATCTCCTGATAAGTCAACGCTCCCACTAGAAAAACAGAATCACAAATCCACTATCCCTGTAATTCACTTATACTTGGCCAATGCTCAGATACTCCCATAGTGAGTGACTTAGCATAACCCAAGCTATCTGTGACTCTAAACATACATGAAATTCTAAAATGCCATTACTGCTTGAGACACTGAAACTGTCTGAAGCAATGAACTTCCTGAAACACTTAACTGTCTGAAACAGTATGATGCGCCCTAGCTGCCTTCCAAAATCTACCGTGACCTCCATGGTCTCAATTCGTTCACCAATCATCTGAAATACCCGGTTCCGGCCCGGTTGCGGAGCCAAAGTACTCCCTACTTAGTCGCCTCACACGACTTCTGAACGAAATCCTTCTCCGGAACTAGTTGGCCCTAGCTATCATGCCACTGCTACTCTAACAACTTTCTGATCTAACCAATCGGGTTCCATGCGTCGAATCCTGATGTCACCAAACCCAAGGCTAAAAGTGATTGCTACATGACCATTGGTAGCCTTATGTCATAAATGACCTTAAGCAGTCCACTGCTTCCTTGCTCTCATAGCTATAGTGGCGCTTCTACAGTTTTATCACTAGCTTAACCATGTCTAATCTGTCTGGGTAATTCTGAAATCAAATCCGTGGATTTCCATATCCTCACTGCTACACCCGAACTGGTGGGTACTACTGTTCTTTCCGCGTCCTAACAACGCACTCACGCTATCTACCAATCTAGTGAATTCTACGGCTACACCCGCAGACTTACAACACTCTATCACTATCTGGCTGCTAGTGAATGCTACGGCTACACTTGTAGACTTACAACACTCTAACACTATCTGGCTGCTAGTGAATGCTACGGCTACACCCGCAGACTTACAACATTCTAACACTATCTGGCCGCTAGTGAATGCTACGGCTACATCCGCAAACTTACAACACTTTCCATACTGGATCGAACACGCGCTTGACCCACACTCGGCTGAACTCATGTCCTGACTGGGATCCCCAACCTGATTCCCTAAGGCTTGCTAGCAAACATTACGGGAACACGATTTCCTTATTGGCAAGTCTTTCCGAATTTCCATCTCACACTATCCTCAAATCATACAGCCGCTTGGGCTGTCTTCCTTCCAAACAAGGATGCGAAACTTATCCCAGTTTCAAAACTGCTCCTACTTCTGAATCCTTGGATGATTCTCCCCCACTTTGACTCAACTAACGTCTTACAACACACAATACTGGAAGGATTCTCAATCCTTCTTACCATTCTAGGCCCAATCTGCTGAAACCACGCTTACCATTGCTAGTTTTTCAATACTAGCCAGTCCAAAGATCACACCACCTCCAAGAATCCGAATAAATCTCCGGTAATGACCCGCTAAACCCAGGAAGCTTCGAATCTCAGTTGGAAACCTCAGAATCTCCCACTGCATCACGACCTCTATCTTGTCCGGATCGACTAGTACATCCTTCTGGTTGACAGGGTGCCCAAAGAATTGCACCCCGCGCAACCAGAACTCACATTTAGAGAACCTTGCAAAAATTCTCTCCCTCCTTAAAGTCTCTAGCACCTCCCTCAGGTGCTTCTCGTGCTGCTACTCAGTCTTGGAGTTAACCAAGACGACGTTGTACTCTCCCAATCCCACAATTGCTGCTCTGATTCTGGCCCTGCAGGCCTCTCAAGAGTTGTTCTGAAAACTTGGGTCTCCTCCCGAGACCCTTTAATATAAACAACTTATCTGATTCCCTTTTCCCAATGTGCTCCAAGTCAATATCTCACTCTCGTGCTCTAGAAGTCATATCATTCAGGGTCTCGCACCCCGAGATACTCACGATCTCCCTGCTATCATTCTACAGTATGTCCTGGTACTTTATCTTCTTCAATTCCTCATCTGCTGCATACTGCGGTACCAACTAAGCTCTCTCCCGAGACTTGGCAATGATCTCTGCCATAGTCTTAGTAGTCTGGCAGAGATCTAACAACTCTCATGCCAACTACTGTGCCTAGGGGTGAGCATGGTGCGGTTTTTGTCCAAACCGAACCAAAAACCGCAACTTCGGTTTTTTGAAGATTAGAAACCGCACCGTTCGGTTTTATGCGGTTCGGTTTTTGCGGTTTTTTGCGGTTCGGTTTTTTGCGGTTCGGTTTTTTTTGCGGTTTTTTGTCAATTATTTTATTTGGTTTTTGTTTTGCTTTTTTAATAAAACTCAGCAACTCAACGAGTTACTTTGACTCAGATGAGGAGTGTTAATAATTTCTTGAGAAACTTTATATAGAGATGAGGAGCGCCATATTGACTCTCTTATATGAAACGTGAGAATGATGAAAGTTTTATCTCAAAGGCGATCAGGGATACTCTTATAACGCTGACAAAATTAAAGCCCAAATGATATCTTGGAGATGAAATGATACCACCACCTCTTGGTTTAAAATCAAAGAACATAACCACTCATCCAACATATTCTAATGCTTGAATATAATACGAATTAAATATAATATTTTTGAAGGCGATAATATCAATTAATGTATTACTAAAAATGATACTATCGTCACTAGTATTCTTCATATTTAAATGTTAAAAAATGTAATAAACATTATTTGTTCTTATAAATAGCACTATACGTATGCTTAAAAATATACAATCATCTTCTGATAAGATAACTATTTATCTTTATAGATTTTTAATTGTCATGAGTTCTTAGTTCTTATAAATATCAATACTTGATAATATATATATATATATATATATATATATATATATATATATATATATATATATATATATATATATATATATATATATTCGGTGCGGTTCGGTTTTTTGCGGTTTTTGCAAGACTAGAAACTGCACCGCACCGAACATTTTCGGTTTTTGCAAAACTAAAAACCGCACCGTCGGTTTTCATTTCGGTTTCGGTTTATGCGGTTTTTTTTGGTTTTTTCGGTTTGCGGTTCGGTTTTTGCTCACCCCTAACTGTGCCTCAGTCGCCTGGCAACTCTGTGCGGAATCTGGTCGAAAAGTCATCCCATGACATACATCAACTGCTTCATCACTCAACTCACTGCCAATCTCTTCCTATCAATCTCGTGTTCTGTCCCTCAGGAGACAGGAAGTAAGTCGGATCTTATCTCCTTTCGAGACTACAGCTGGTACAAAAATATTGGCAACATCTGCCAATCACATGCTGCTAGCAATGGGGTCCCTAACCCCATGATCACCTGGAGCTTCACAAGCTATGAATTCCCGAAACATCAGCGTACATGTCCCTATCATGACTGCTATCTTAGTGCAGAATGCACTCGGCCTCTCATCACAAATCTCTATAATGCCCTCATTGCTCACACTAAGGATCACAGGAGTCTGGTCAATGATATTGCGCGTAATTCTCAGATGGAATGAACTCCCTCATCTGATCATCGAGCTGCCCGGCTACAGAGTCCGAGCCTGATCCCTCGTCGACACCAGAACTACCATCTGGTCTACCACGTAGCGTCACTATACTCAGTAATATACCATCACTAACATCACAATACTCATCAAAACTCGAGGGATCTCACACACTACAAGTTCCCTTGTCTTATCTCAGCCTTCCTTGATTCGAGTACGGATCCTCTGCTTCTAGTAGTACGGGCCCATACTACCTTCCACATCTATCCGTACTTTCCTCAAGTACTGCCTCGACTCCACCAAGTCCCTTCTACTACTACTGCTGATCTCATGCTAATCTCATCCTAGGCTTGCCCTAGGGTAATCACCAACCCACTCTCCACCATCAGCTGCATAATAAGTCCCTGCTTTCTTCCCCTAACTAGCTCGCGAATACTATTACATATTACTCAGACTAGATAATTCTTAGAATGAGAGATCCTACCCTACAACGGTTGGACTCAAACAAGAGCTGCGAAATAGAGCTAGACCTAACCTTCTGAAATTATTTAGTCCTTGCAATATGTAACTTAACATATTCATTTACTAGTTAGTGAAAGATAACTAAGACTCCTAAAAGCACAAAGCAAGCAGCATTCGAGCATCGAGTAAACATAATAAATCATATCTCTCTCAGGCTGTCCCTAACTAATCTGTACTAGCATGCAGTTCATAAAGCTGAGATACATAAAACAGGCACATAAGGCATCCTTCCTAGATCCTTAGTCCTAAACTAGCATGCAATCCTCATAAATCTAATACACATATAATAGGCACATAAGGCATCCTTCCTAGATCCTTAGTCCTAAACTAGCATACAATTCTCATAAGCTGATAAACATAACAATACATAAACTTGTATGGGTAATTTGGGAGTACTTACTTGAGCTCGGCTGACTGCATGCACCACACCCTTTTCTGTTTTCAAAGTTCCTTTCTTTATACTTTTCTAAAAGTGATTTCTTTTCTCAAAATCCTTTTATAAACATGGTTTTTCTTTGGAACACTTTATACCACTTCCTTAGTTTGAGTTCAGACACACCCGAAAGTGTGCCTGAATCCCTCAAACCAAGGCTCTGATACCAACTTGTAACATCCCAAAACTACAGTCTGAAAATTTCGTTTTAAATCAGTAATAAAACCATAGTTATCATACGTCATAGAAAATTCACAACAATGTATCTCAAAATAATATAACAACTGTCATGTATATCAGAGTATAAACATCCCAGGCTGAACAAATGGTGTGTGCACTGCAATCTTCCCGAGCTCCTCTTTTGAAAACTGAGTACCTGAAACCACAACTGAAAACTGTAAGCACGAAGCTTAGTGAGTCTCCCCAACTACCACATACCATACAATAACACATACTGGGCCTTGCCCACTGCATCGGGCCCTGCCCGGCTTCGGACCGAAGTCCGGACTAACTTGGGCCTCGCCCACTGCATCGGGCCCCGCCTGGCATCGGACCGAAGTCCGGAATAACTTGGGCCCCGCCCACTGCATCGGGCCCCGCCCGGCATCGGACCGAAGTCCGGAATAACTTGGGCCATGCCCACTGCATCGGACCGAAGTCTGGAATGTACTGAACATAACAAAACATAAACATATAACATAATCATATATATACTGCGTCGGGCTTGCCCGGCATCGGACCGAAGCCCAGAACATATAATACATAACACAAACATGCATGAATCACAAAGACATCAAGCATACATAACTACTTCTCGGGATTTCCCCGGCATCGGACCAAAGTCCGGAACACATAACATATAACTTGTAAGCTAAATCACTGCATTGGGCCCCACCCGACATCCGACCGAAGTCCGGAAACATACAATCTGCATCGGGCTAACCCCGATATCCTACACTACTAAACGGGCCTGCATTGGTGCCTTAGACCCGTTCCTACTGAAGGGAAACTCACCTCACACTGCTGAAGTCCTGCTGACAAAACCCTGGTTGTTGGATGACAGAGTCCCGAATCTGTCAACATCAAAATAACACCCAATTAATAATTGGGTTCCACTACATAACCATAAGTACATACTTTGGTTAATAACTACATTACCCCAAGCTTGGCTTATCCAAGATCAAGGTCCAATCCATAGGCCCAAAGTCAACTAGGGACCAAAGCCCAACATATGGCCCAATTTTCCAAATTGGGCCCAAACCTCTACATGGACTTCCCTTAAGACCCAATTGTTCATTCCAGTCCAACATGTCTCATTCTAAGGGCCCAATATCATACAGCCATCTAGGCCCAAACTATGGCCTATCTATGGCCCAATTTTCCAAATTGGGCCCAATCCTTCATATGGGCCTTACCCTAAAGCCCAACTAATTACTCTAGTCCATATAATCATTCTTGGATGGCCCATTATTGGCCCAATCACCAAAACCCAATAGAAAGGCCCAACTTAAGGCCCAAGTGAAATTAGGGTTTCACATAAAATGACGATTAGGGTTAAATGTTTCTTACTTAACCCATTAAGGACTTAATCCATTAAGTCCTTTACTCTACTAGATAAATGATATGGTGAACTTGGGCTTAATACTCAATCCACTCTCAATGGCCCAAAAGTAGGTCCAAATAAGTCTAAGGCCCAAATACTCTCAATTAGGGTTTTCACACAACCATGGCCCAATAGGCCCAAAACTAAATCTTTAAGCCCATTAGGATTTTGCTAGGTTCATTAGGGTTTGCTTGTGGGGCACCACCCACTACCACCTCGGGTAGTGGTGGTCAACGGCGGCACACGGCGGCGGCCACCACCTTACGGTGGTGGTTATTATTATTTTTTTATTATTCGATGCTAATTACAATTACAAGGCTTTTATCCAAAAATAATACACACTCACTAACACACACTAACTAACACACACACAGCTACACCGTGGTGGCCGGCGGTGGCGCTTGGCGGCAGCCACCACCGTGAGGTGGTGGCAGTGGCCTTTCTTGATTTTCCAGCCACATCATACACACACAAGCCCTACAATCAACACATACGACACTGATTTGTGAGATGCACCCCAGCCACCCACCTGGTGGCTCACGGCGGCGGCAGAACACGGTGGCAGCCACCCCCGGTGGTGCACAGTGACGGCAGCAGGAGCACCATCGGCGACAGTAGCGACTCTTGCGGCAGCAGCAAAGGCGGACGGCGGGACAGAGGGACGTAACTAAGGTATAGCGTTGAAATGAAGGAGGAGAAGGGATCAGCAACACAGATACGAAGGAGAGCATCCGTTCGTCTTCACGGACGGCACAAGGGCCACCGACGTCGCTGGGAATGGCGGATGCGGCGCCCGGCGGTGGATCCGTCTTCTTCACAGAGGCGGTGCAGCGGCGTCCCACTCCGGTCGTTCACGACCCTTGCATCAGCGACAACAGCATTCCATACACGGTCTTCGGCGGTCCTACTTCGGTTGTTCGTGACTTCAACGACAGCGGGTTACGACGGCCGACCCCGACTAGGTGGCTGCAGCTGAGGAGGATTGTGAGATGGTGGCGGCTGAAAAACGTAGCTAGGGTTAGGGTTATGGAAGAGTCGATGGCTATATACCTGATTCACATAACTTCCACCCATATTGACGGAATTGGCCCCTCCTTCTCCAATTTCTTTCAAATCCAATCCATATTTACCCTTTTAGCCCTCGCCCTTCTAAATTCTTTTCAATTCAAGCCCAATTATCAAACTTCGGCCATGTTATCCTTTTTAGTCCTTCCTCCTTTCATTCTTTTCAACTTAAGTCCCAAACTTACACTTTAGTCCCTGATTCCATAAAATCTTTTTAATTTAAATCCCGAATTTATACCTAACCCCCAAAACTAACTTCTTGTTGCACTACTTCACATTTATGGCTATTATTCTTTTATAAATCTTTATCTATTTATTTATCTATTAAACTGGGTGTTACAAAGGGTCAATTGAACCAATTTAACCCAAGAAGTCAATTAGCCTTAAGAATGAAGGAATCCCCAATTCCTAGAGGATGTCAATGCTTACACATCCATAAACGAGTTATGATTCATAAGCTAGAGATGATTTCTACCATCATAAAGCCCTTGTTCTAAGTAAATTCAATGATTCAATGCTAAACCAAAGAAATAAACCAACAATTTCTTATTGAAGTACCAAGCTTATGATCAAAGCACTAAACAAGCATAGGAAATATGAACTAGAATCATAGACATAAGATAAATGATAAATAAGCATAAATCCTTCAAAAACCCACAAACATTCAGAGGTTTTAGCCAAGGTCTACCAAAATAGGGAAATTAGCCACTCATGGCAACAAAATAACAATAACAAAAGTCTAATTGCATAAAGAAACTACCAATGACTTGGAAAGATGAAAAGAAATGGGTTTCAAGCTCCAAAATCGCCTTCTTCAGCTCTCCAATGGTGAAAAATCGAGATTATGGTTGCTAGATCTGATCCCCCAAGGTCATGGTGTTCCAAATGACCAAAATGCCCAAACTGGGCAGTTGCGCGGGTACCCGCGCGACGAAAATTTCACCCGCGCAAGTATTGCTGTAATGCTATTGGCTCCTCATTCCTCCACTCCACCCTTCCACTACCAAAGATTCCTTTGGTCCCCTCCATATCCATGTGATTTAAACCAACCAATCATCATTTAGCTATAAAAATGGACACTCCAAGCCCAAAATAAAAGTTTATTACCCATCTTCACAAGCCCAAAATATCCAAGTCTTTAACTCTTAAGGCCCAAATCTCCTTTTATGGATCCGCCAAGCCCAACAATGCCTCGAGAGCCCACTAAGCCCGTCTCCAATCAACCCGCGTCAGCAAAGAACACCGAAAACCTGCAAAATAAAAAACACCCGATACGATCCATGATAAAGAAAATAAAGAATATACAATGCAATACTAATAAAAAGAGCTAAAAATCTAAAATAAACTAATAAAAATAAGGAAATAAAATAAGTTATCAGGGATTATAAGTCATTGAATATGAAACAAAAAATGACTAAGTTATAGTCTAAAATCATATACAAACTCTAAACTACATCTTTAAAAAAAATTACATACCAATTCGACTTCAAACAAATGAGATATACATGTTTTAAAATTTTCATAGAATATAAAATACCAAAATAAAAAGCTGCAAAGCTGAAAATTTCCAGCTTTAATATCCCTATTTTAGGAGTCATTAAAAATGAAACCAAAAATCAAAAAACCACATATCAATCTGACTTCAAACAAATGAGATATTCATGTTTTAAAATATTCACAAAAACCGATTCCGGCCACTGAAACATGTTCCGGTTCTTAAACACGGATTACCCAAAACCCGAATAAATCTCTTCTTTAAACCCGGAACTCGGACCGGTTCTAGCAGTTCACTAATACTCCCCCTTAGATATGGATGATCGATGAGGTTGGATAAGGATATGTTAAGCCATAGGGATGTGAAGTCCAAGGTTCTCTCTCTAACAAACTGTTGTGAAGATAGGAAGACTCTAACATATATAGAGATGTAAAGGACCGTGTCGTACCGATGTGAGTTAGAGCAAAAATACCATATGTTGTTAAGCCACGGGGATGTAAAGTCTAAGGTTGTCTCTATAATAAAGCTCTTATGGAGATGGGGAGACTCTAACATATATAGATACATAAGAGACAATGTCGTACCGGTGTGGGATACACTAACAAATACTATATGGTGGTGGGCAGTAGTTGGGGTAATGTTGGGGATTCATAGAAGAGATATGACAAAATGAAAGGTGGATGACAAGTATGTTGGTCATACCTAAGAGTCAAATGCAACTTTTTACAGTTTTCGTTGTTAACATTACTCAAAACATAAATATTATTTTTTGCATGGCCAAGGTATCAGTGGACTAGTAAATGAGACCTCGTAGACAAACTTTGGGGATGATCCCAGGGGCGGACGCAGGAATAAGTAGCAGGAGGTGCACAAAAAAAATTCCGATAAAATATAACAAAAAAAATATGAGTGCATTAAACATAACAAACTATTGTAGACAAACTTCGTGAAGGGCAAATTGGTCTTTCCATGGACAGGTTCTTGGTCTCGTGGAGTTTGTTTTCGTGTTGGTTGTGGTTGTACAAAGTTTTGAAGGCATTATTACCAAAATTTCATTCCGAATTAATGCATTTTTATAAGTTCCATGGTTTAGAGCAAAATATAATATACAAATGCCAACTAATAAATGCATTTTTATAAGTTCGATACATTTGCTTGACAAAACAAACGAATCAATTCAAAATGTAGAATGAGACATAAATTGACTAGAATGAGACATAAATTGAGTTGACCTAAATTTTAATATTTATGAAGAAAAGCAGTTGTTTAGTTTGAAACATATGTAATGCGTATGTACACATATATGTGTGATGTGTATGGAAGAAATGTTAAAATAGGATCCCCATAGGAGGAGGCTAGCTCGCTAGGTAATTATTTTACGCCAAACGTGAATATAAGACCATTAAGTATACAACCTTACATATAGAACATATTAAAACTACGTAATTTTGATTAAATCTTATATAAAAATAAATGATTATTCAATGTCTACATTTTCTTCTAATATATCTCCAAAATATGTCTTCTTCCTTCATTCACTCCACTATTTTCCGTCACTTCTTATCATATTATTGTATTATTGTTTTGTCGTTTTTTATGATGCAAAAGCTATTACGTCGAGAAGAAATTAAATAGAAAATTATGAAAGGCCATGTGTCACAAAGAATTTGTATATAGCTCTGATATACCCAATTGTGTATGAAAATATATATTAAATATGTAGACGGTTGAAATGATTTTGAGTTCATGGGAGCATATGTTTGCTAATGGAAAAAAAATGATTTTTTATTAAATTGTCAAGTTAATAAAAAAGTAAACTATTAATATAGGAATTTTAAACAACAATGAAAGTGATTTAATTGAGTTTTATTGAAACGGTTTAGTTTTAATAGGTTATATTCACCAAGCCCTTACATCACACCTTTGTCGAACTTAGCCATGGCAACTTTTGATTAAACATGTGCACTGTAATATACTCGTTCCTTTATAGGTGCATAATAATAAAAAAAGTTTTTTTTATATTAATACGAAAAAATCTAGTAGTTGCCGGTGCAACCCCGTGCACCACTATAGATCCGCCCCTGGATGATCCAAAAGAGTCACGACTTATATAGGAAAACATAAATATTTTTTCCGCATGGTCAAGGTACGGGTGGATTGTTAAAGGAGACTTCTATTTGATGCTCTCGAGGAGTATATCCCCATGTTGCTACTGTTAATAGACTATTGGTGCAAAGTCGCATCCAACTTATCCTCAAATCGAGCTCAAGCTCATTTTCACGAGGCTAGTCGTGTGTCTTGTAGAAGGGGTCTTGAAAGATTGTGTTGTTTTTTCTATGTATGCTTTGGACCTTTTGAATGTATGTTCTCAACCAAAAATAAAATAAGTTTTCACCAATTTCGACATTTATTGAACATTTAATATAAAGTCAACTAAAAGATAACTAGAACAACAATAAGAGTGAACTACATACAAATTGTGTTGGTTGGACCCCAATAGTGTGTGGAATTCTGTGATACGTCATCTTGATTAAAGATAAAAATATTTCAATGAGAGATACAGACAGACAGTTAGTTACCCATGTGATTCTGATAGAGTCGATCATATCGTTTGATGAAATATCTAATTTAGTACCATAGGTGCGTTTGCTTTTTTTATGTCTTTCTTATAAATATAGTTTCATTTCATGTTACCCTTTATGCACTAACAGGGTTTTATTGCGCTTCTGGTTGGTCCTTATACAGAATGAACCATCATCGAATTATGGAATCATGGAATATGGATGATTTTAAACGAGGAAAATTTGATTCTAGATTGACATTACGTATGAAATATGAATAGTACACGGGTACACATATGTAGATCTCATGTGTCTGCAAATAAATAGTACTTTGCAACATTGTTTACAATCAATCGGACAGCAGCAACAGTCGTTGCTACAGTCAGGACAGAAAACACAACGATAATCGCCCAGTGCCAGATCTTCTCAATCTTTGCTGCTTCCCCCTTCACCTGAAATTAAAAATACAGATAAAAATTCAACTCATGGAGTTGTAGTCGATCATCTACTTTAATCGACTTCTGGTAAACTGAAGTGCAGAATCGCAGGCTAACCTTGATGAAGATCATGCTAGGAAACAAGAAGGTTAATGGAATCAGCAAAAACGATCCTAACAAGTTCACGAAATCCCCCATGAACGGCAGTGCTGCTGCGACCACCATGTTCACGGCGAATAGCAATGCTCGAAGAAAAAACAGACGTTTGATGTTTTCTCTAGAATGTATGCCTTTATCCAGCTTCAGAAACTTGGTATCTAAGGCTTCGTGAACTGGTGCGATAAACGCCTGAAATCCGAAACCAAAACTAGATATAACTTATAAAGTTTATATGATCCTTAACATAAACACGACGAAAAGATGGTCGATCTTAATTCTTACATGTTGAGAAATTATGGATTGTGTGAAAACCACCGAGTTTATGAGGATTTTCGCCCATTTTGGTCCACTTAAGTCCGCCGGAAGATACTCAGAGACTGATGAACCATAGGCCCAATATCCGGCGATGCTCACACCATAATAAAACGCCAACCCTACACTGAACTGTAGATGCAAAGCTTTCCTCATGTTCTTAACAGCCGGCATCCGTAGAGTTGACTACAATTCGATTGGTTAGTTTTTTTAATGCTAAAAACATTTTCAATTAGCTTAATTATGCGAGGTTTTCACCTGAATCTCTGGTATAATCCCCGCTGAATTGCAAGCGATAATGGCTGATATTGCACAAAAACCATTGAAGATCTTGGAAGCATTGTTTCCTCTAGTTTCATAGTCGTTCACTCTGTTGGATTTCAATCCTATGAAACGTGTAAATCTGTCATTATTTCACATGATATCAAGATCATTGAAAGCTACAAATACATGAACTACTTAATTACCATCCTTGATTACAACTACCAGAAGAACCACGATGTAAGTAAACGTAAGAACTGTTGAAAGATACAACCACTTCCCCATTGATGATATTGTTGGGACTAAAATTGAAAACACAAAGTACGCTGCACCAGTGATCATGATATAATATTGAAGTCTTAAAGGGGTGTCACCAAATTCTCCATTGATTTCCTGTTGTTATAACACATTAGATTTGAATAAAACATTAACCAAAAATTAAAAATAAATAGTGATTCGAATTTTTAGTTAATTTCTTACCTTGAGTGCCTTCCCTCCAAGAAGTATGAACCCCATATTTGTAATAAGAAGGATCAAAACTTGGGATACCCAAGTAAGATAGAACATTTCTTGTCCTGAAAATAAGTTTTTTTAGAACATATATATAATTTGTGCAACATGGGAATGAAGAAGTAATTGATATATATCAAACTTAAACTTGCCAAAAATAGAGCCCATGAGATCTCTATATCTAATGAAACGTTGGCCATTTACAAAGTGAAATCCTGCTAAAAGCCAGCTAGAGTAGGCAGTGAAGACAGCCACCATTATGAGGCTGATGATGCCCCATGTCCACCCTAAAGGCACCAACATTAGGTTTGAAAAGCTCAAGATATATCCACAACTGTAACCTGTTACTAACAGCAACCCAACTTGCCTCCATGAATCTACAATTTCAGATGAATTTTGTTACAATAAAATAGAAAAAAAAATGAAATAAAGGAAGTCATGTTGTTTTAGGTTAGGTGTAACGAACCAGAGTCAATGGTATGAGCAGAAACAAGACCACTTTCAGAGACTAGACCATGACCACCCTTTGGATCACCTTCCATGTTAATGTTACCCTTTTGGTTTTCAAGGTATCTATGGCTTTCTTTGTTCAATGGTTGGGGATAGAAATATGATTGCTAGTGTACAAGGTTAGTGGTAATGGATGTGACATTTTTTTTAAGTAATGTATTGCTAGAAAAAGTGGTGAGTCTTGAAGCAAACTGATAAGATTTTGAGTCATATAAGTAACCTATTTGTAGAATGCAAGAACTCCAAAAGCTAAGGACCCTGTTGTGCCATGGGGGCTTGTGTCTTTTGAACATTATAGCCACTTGACAACGTTAACTTTTTGCTTTTTTTTCTTCTAGTGCTTTTGTTCAAATCATGGATCATGATGTAGTATTGAAAGGGTTGATTAAATATTAATTTTAATACTGTATTTTATTAATTTGCAGTTTGTTTTCATTTTCGTTGGTGACTTCAGTGTCATTAAGTCATTTTTGGGTAAATGAAATTTTTACGATTGTGAGATGGGGTTTAGACTATGATCTTATAACCATGCATAGGGTCCAAATACATTCTAAGGAAAGTGAAAATACATGATCATGAGAGATATCCATCTAACAATTTCTTTTTATTACAATATTTTATGATTCAAATTATTCATGGAGCATGATGAATGATCTTTTTGGTAAGTAATTAGCCCATATTATATGATTTTGAATTTGATCATATGCTAATTAAGCAAATGATTATGTATATGATGGATCTGCATGGAGGAAATATTATTATTACTTTAAATGGAATGAAGGTATAGATAAGCTAAAGAAACGGTGGTGGAAGTGGAGGCAAAGGTGGTGGGGTTGGGGGTAGAACGAGCGAGCCTTTTAGGCTTTTTCTTTTATAGTTGAAGATCTTAACTGCAATATATCTTTGATTTTGGCCCCTACAGTTTGGGAAGTTGGATTTAGTCCCTCGGATCTTTCTGAAAGAGAAGTTCAATTATTGTATGTTTTCTAGCCAATAATAATATAAAATAAAAAGAATTCCCGTTTAACTTAAACTTAGTGTGTTCAAATCTGGCCCCCACTTCCCACATGCATAGTTTTATTTTATAATTTATACAGTGTTGAAAAATTCCCTTTCATGTTTTGTAAATAGTTGAATTAAAATGATCTTGTTTTTTACTTCCTAGCCGCTAAAAAGTTTGTGGTATTGATTTTTTGGCGTAAGCTTACTTTACTTTGGATGTTGAAAGTTAATTTCAAACACCCATTTTTAGTTTTGTTAGACGATGCTATAGATTTTTATGCTGTTGTTGGGTGAAGGTGAGTGACAGGAACGGCATAAGTAAACTTGATTATTGTTCTTAATTATTTTTAGAGTAAATAACACGAATGGTCCCTGAGATTTTGGAGAACTTATGTTTTTTTTATCTTTAACTATTTTTTAACTCCTACGGTTCTATAGTTTGTTTTTATTGCAAGTTTAGTCCCTGATCAGGTTAAAAAGACTAAAATACCCCGATTACTTTCATTTAACTTTATTTTTATTATTTGTTAATAATTTACATAGTTTTGTATGATAAAATTGCAAAAAGTGTCCCTATGGTTGTCAAAATTATGTGATTTTAGTAATTTTGGTCCCTATACACTTGAAATTACTTTTATGTCCTTATAATTTATTTTTCCATTTTTTAATTGTTATAATACTTCAATTATTAAAAAACGAAAAAATTGAAAATTAACCCCACCCACTCTACCCCCACCGTCCTATTTCCCCTCTATAACACATATCTCACCCTCTCTTCTTCAAAATCAATAGAATCAAACCCATCACCCCTATCTGAAAAACATTCATCGGACCGCCACTTAGAAGCATCAGTGGCACCCATTACCACCACCGATCACACCCATTATAAACTACTTTGTCAAAAATGTAAACAACAGATCTATTCACAACATCAACAAATCTTTTATTAAACGAAAATAAGATCCAGTTGGTTTTCAAGATACTTACAACTGAAAATTCACTACATAAACACTCACCCTCAAACTTATATAAAGAAACTAACAGATTTAAGATTTTACAGAACAAAATCAACAAGAACAACCCTAAACAGACCAAACCCTAATATGAAGAAGAAGATGAGAGAATAGAGAGACTCGAATAAGTGTGTGATAAAGATCTGAATGACCTCCAAAACAGTTGGAATCAACTATATATACTTCGGGTAATATCCATGGATTAAAACCGGAACATATCCGACCCAAACCCATCCTCAAGGATCCGCGTGTTTTCTAGTTTACATAAAGTGAGCCGCAGTCCCTGCAATAATAAAACAATACACAACGTACCCAAATACCACAAATCTTACTGTAACATCCCGTTTAAAATAAAATAATTAAATAATAAATCTGGAACCCCGAGATGAAATTTTATTATTATTGTATAGCCAAAATCAAATAATAATTAGTGGGGTGTTGGTTTCGGGAAAACACATGACAAGATTTGAATCTATAGGGGTTAAAGTGTGATTGTGGGACTTAATTTGTAAAGATTTTCATAAGTCAATGGCTGATTGGTAACATTTTGGACTTAAATTGTAAGGATTTTCAAAAGTAGGGGTTAAATGGTAATTTATGGATCTTAAATGAGAATAATTTGTAGAGGAGGGGTTGTTTTGTAATTATTAGACTTGTATTGAAAAGAATTACGAGAGCAAGGGTTTAAAGGGTAAATTAAGGATTTGTTTTTAAAGAAAAGGGAGGAGAGGGACTATTTCCGTCAATATGGCTCATAGTTTGTATGGGACGGGTATAATTGTTCCATTGCTCATACCCTAACCCTAACAACACCCTCTCCAGCCGCCACCTTCATCACCTTGTCTCTCCAGCCGTCACCCCTCCATAACCGCCGATATGAGTCATCGGCCATCCAACCCGTAGCCGCTTCCGTCGCCGGCAGGGACCACGAACCACGCCGTGTTTCTGTCGTTGCTGTGGATCGCCGAAGTCCGTTTGGAGCTGTGAACGCCGACGTCAAAACGCCACCATCCTCTGGCCGCCAGTGATGTCGTGAACAACAAGGGTTCTCGCCTGGGTCGTCGGAATCCGTGAGACGGAGCCAGTACCGCTACTGCTGTTGTGTTATCCTTCCTCCACATCTTGTTCTTCCCCTCTCTCTTCTCCGTTCCTTTGTCGTTGTTGCTGTCGATTCGAAGCAACCATCGACGTGGGGGAGTTCTGCCGCCAAGGGCCGCCGCTGCTGCCGTTTTCTTGTGCTACTGACGTCGCCACCCACTTCAGTGGATGTTGGGTTTATTGTTCCGGGCAAGTATGTGAGTTATCTGTTGCCGTATGGTGGCAATTTTGTGTCGTGTGTGTGTGGGTGGCTGTCTTAGCCGGAATCTCAAGAAGGCCACCGCCACCACCGTGAGGTGGTGGCTGCCACCATATACCACCACCGGCCACCACGAGGTGGTTGTGTGTGTGTGTTTATTAATGAGTGTGTGTGTGTGTGTTATTAGTGTTTGTGTGTGTGTTAATTGGATGGTATTGTAATTTGTAATAAAATGGAATAATGAAAAGAAAATTTGTCACCACCACCGTGAGGTGGTGGCTGCCGCCACCGGCCGCCGTGTCGGGAGGCGATGTGCCTTGTTTGGTTTGTGACTCGTTTGGATGTTTGGACAAAGGGACTACCAAACCCTAATGGGCCCAAAGAAACCCTAGTAGGCCCAATGAGACTTTAATGGGCCCAATGAAGCCCTAATGGACCTAAAAGCCCAACCAATTGGCTAATGGGCTAGTATTGGGCTGGAAACCCTAATTAGGGTTTGGAAAACCCTAACGTCTTGGAAACCCTAATTTTGGGGAATGATCGGGACCCGCATTGGAACTAATTAATAAACTTAAAATATTAATTAATAATCATTGGCAAATTAATCTAAAGCAATATGGGACTTAATGGATTAAGTCCTTAATGGGTTAAGTAGGAACACTTAACCCTAATTGTCTTTTTATGAGAAACCCTAATTTCACTTGGGCTTTGTGTTGGGCCTTTCCATTGGACTTTGGTAATTGGATTATTAATGGGTCATCCAAGGATGATCATATGGACTAGAATATGTTGATGGTTTTAGGATAAGGCCCATGTGAGAGTCTTGGGCCCAATTTGGAAAATTGGGCCATTGATGGGCCATAATTGGGCCTTTATGATTATGTGATATCGGGCCATGGGAATACTAAGAGTTTGGGCTAGAATAATTGGATGGGCCTTAAGGAAAGACCATATAAAGGTCTGGGCCCAATTTTCCATATGTTGGGCTTTAGTCCATTGGCTGACTATTGGGCCTTTGGAGTGTGAGTTGGACCTTGGTCTTGGAACCCAATTATTAATTGGGTGTTGTTTGATGTTGGCAGCTCGGGAATCTGTCAACCAGCAGCCGGAGTTAGATCTGTGGGACTTCAGCAGTGTCAGGTGAGTTATCCTCACTATATCAACAGGGTCTAAGGCACCAAGGCCGGCCCTTTATATATTTGTATCTGGATTATGGCATGATATGTTTATTGATTACATCCTGGTAGTTAGGATGGTGTTATGCTTATGCTTAGTGACCTGGTTAGGTCAGTGTCCTGGTTATAGGATGATGCTATGTTAGTGACCGGTTAGGTCTGTATCCCAGTTATTGGGATGTTGTTATGATTAGTGATCTGTTAGATCGGTTTGACTGTTATATGATATGAGCTAGCGTATGATATTTATGTGCACATGTTTGTTTGATTGGGGGTTGGGTTGAGGCGGTCCTGCTTTGTGTTGTAGGCCAACATACCCGGCGAGCGGTCCGGATAGGCTGTAGGCCCTGCGAGGCGGTTCAGTCATGCCGAAGGCTCGGGAGCGATCCGGATAGGCTGTAGGCCCTGCGAGGCAGTCCAGTCATGTCGAAGGCTCGGGAGCGGTCCAGATAGGTTGTAGGCCCTGCGAGGCGGTCCGGTCAGGCTGAAGGCTCATTATGCATGTTGTTCTGTATTTGTTATATGATATGATTATATTTGTATGACGATGGTATTTTGGGGGAACTCACTAAGCTATGTGCTTACGGTTTCAGTTTATTGTTTCAGGTACTTCAGATATCTCGGCAAGGCGAAGGCGTGATCGTACAACTCCTCATATCTCATGATTTTATGTTTGATTTTGGGGATACTCTGATGATTAAACTATTTTGAAAACAAATTGTAATAACTTAATGGTTTTAAATGTTTTAAAAAGTTTTAAATTGGCTTGAATTTTTGGGATGTTACACTTACACCATTCTTACAATGAACCTTTCTCCAAGTTTAAGTTTTAGTCCAGTTAAGAAGATATCCTCAATGTTAATCTTGTCATAAATAATCATACTTTTAACACCCCCCCCCCCTCAAGATGAACATTGACAGAGGAAAACAATTTACTCGTCTTTAAAAAGAACCTATAACCCCAATTTAGAACACAAAAAATCATGTTGCTTTGAAGACAAAGCTTTAGTAAAAATATCAGCTCTTTGATGTTCTGAATCAATCTTAATAATTTTCAAAATTCCTTTTGAAACCCTATCTCTTACAAAATGAACATTTACTTCAAAATGTTTAGTTTTTTTTATGAAAAACAGGGTTAAGAGCTAGCTTAATTGCAGAATCATTATCACAAAAGACAATTACAGGAAACAAATCTTTAACTCCCAAATCAAAATAAAGTTTAAGAATCCACATAACTTCAAAAGTAACAGATGCCAATGCCTTGTATTCAGATTCAATAGAAGATCTGGATACAATATCTTGTTTTTTGCTTTTCCAAGAGATTAAAGAATTTCCAAAATAAACACAATAACCAGTAACAGATCTCCTGGAAGTAATACATTTTGCCCAATCAGCATCCACATAAGCACTTAAAGAAACATTTTGGTTTTTAGAAAAACTAATGCCTCTACCAGGACTTTGTTTTAGATATCTCAACACACACATGGCAATATCCAAATGAGACTTTCTTGGAGAATGCATAAATTGACTAAGAGTTTGAACTGTAAAAGATATATCAAGTCTAGTTATATTCAAATAGATTAACTTACCTATAAGTTTCTGATATTCAGTTATATTACTTAACAAAACATCCTTATCATCAATTCCTTTTTCAGAAATATTAAAATTTAAATCTAAAGGAGTTCTAGCTGGCTTACAAGCTAATTTTCCAAACTCATGAATTAATTCCAAACAATATTTGCGTTGAGTTAAACAAATTCCATCAAATTTATCAATAACTTCAATGCCCAAAAAAACTTTAATTCCCCTAAATCCTTAATCAAATATTTGGATTTCAGAAAATCTTTTACTTTAGTAATCTCAAGTTCACAATTTTCTCTTATAACAATATCATCAACATACACAAGCAAAACAACAATAGTACCACCTTTATTTCTAACAAATAAAGAATAATCATTTATGTTTTGGACAAAACAAAATTCAAACAAGGAAGAACACAGCTTTTCATTCCACTTTCTAGGAGCCTGTTTTAAGCCATACAATGATTTTAACAATTTACAAACACGAGTATCACCAGGAGTATGATACCCTTGAGGAAGAGTCGTATAAACATCTTCATCAATATTTCCATAAAGGAATGCATTATTAACATCAAGCTGATATAATTTCCAATAATTATTAACAGCTAAAGAAACAACAACTCTAACAGTTACCATTTTAGCTACAAGAGAAAATGTCTCCTCATAGTCAATACCTTCTTTCTGACAATAACCTTTAGCCACAAGTCTGGCTTTATACCTCTCTACCTCACCATTAGCCTTATACTTAATTTTGTATACCCATTTACACCCAATAGGTTTTCGATTAGAAGGTAAATTTGTAATTTCCCAGGTTTTATTTCGGTACAAAGCCTCCATTTCCTCATTCATTGCAGTTACCCAATTTGAGTCAGTAGAAGCTTCAAAAAAATTCCTAGGCTTAACAATTTTATTTAAGTTTGAAACAAAACAAAAATTTTCAAGATTTAATTTTGCATAGTTTAAAGTCTTTTCAATACCATACTTGTACTTGCCTTCAACAATATAATCATCAAACCTAAGAGGCATCTTAGCCTCTCTACTAGACCTCCTAACAGAAATACTACCAGATGGTTCAACATTTTCTGAACTATTTTCCTCAGAAGATTCAGAGACACCTGGACCAACCTCCTGAGACTGGGACAATTGTACCAAGCCATCCTGGCTGCAAACATTAGCTAGCTCAGAAGAAATGGTTGCACCAGTGTCATCAGCCTGGTGGCTTATCACAGGAGTATCAGTTTCAGGAACTTCATCCATATAGGATTATTGAAGAGTTTCATCATAGGGACTTGGGTGTACAGGATCAACAAAAACAAAATCATTAAAAAATGAAAATAAATTTTCATCAGTTAAATCCTTCTTCATTTTAAAAGGAAAAACATCGTCATAGAACATTACAACCCTGGAAAAGAAAACAGAAGAATTATCAAGATTGTACAACTTATATCATTCCTTTTCATTAGAATAACCAATAAGAACACATTTGTCAGACCTTTCAACAAACTTATCTGATATATTTTGCTTAACAGAAAAACATAAACACCCAAACACTCTTAAATTCTCAAATTTAGGCAAACATTTGTAAATCATTTCAAAAGGAGACTTCCCTTTTAAAACTGAAGTGGGAAGTCTATTTATCAAAAAAACAGCAGTCAAAACAGATTCACCCCACAACTTAAGAGGCAAACCAGACTGAAATAAAAGAGACCTAGCTACATTCAAAAGATGTCTATGTTTTCTCTCCACAACACCATTCTGTTGTGGAGTATAAGTACAAGTAGTCTGATGAGAAATACCATTTTTATCAAAAAAAATCTTTAAATTGAGAATTAACAAACTCAGTACCATTATTTGATCTAACAATCTTAACACTTCAATTAAAATGATTCTTCAAGAAATTATAAAACACATAAAACCAATAAAAAAACTTCAGTTTTGGATTTCAACAAATAAACCCATACACCTCTGGTGAAATCATCCACAATAGTTAAGAAATATTTGAAACCATCAGTAGTAGCAACCTTATAGGGACCCCAAACATCCATATGCACTAAATCACCTAGAGAAACACTCTTATGTTCACTCAAATGAAAGGAGTTCCTAAATTGCTTAGCTTTGTGACAAACATCACAAAGAGGAAGAGACTCAGACCCAAAAGACAAAACATGCTTAAGAGAATTTAAAGACTGGACAGCAGGGTGACCCAATCTATTATGCCAAGTAATCTTTGAAACATAACAATCAATCCTACTTAAAGAAGCCATATTACCTGAAGAATAAGAATCTTCAAGATAATACAACCCTCCTGATTCACTACCAGTCCCCACAGTCACCTTGGACTGTGAATCCTGAACAACACATTTAAACTCATCAAAAATAAGTTGACATTTATTATCCTTACAAAGTTTATGAACTGAAAGTAAATTAACATTGAACTCAGGAACAACAAAAACATCAGACAAAACAACTGATTCAGACAATCTCATATTCCTAATTTTGTTAATTATAGCAGAAGATCCATTAGGATGATCTACTCTAAGATCAAGTTTTGAAACATCAACAATGTTATTTAACTTAAAATCATTTTTGGTCATATGATGATCTACACCAGAATCAACAATCCACTTTCTATTAGTAGATATAGAAGAGTTATAACAAATACCTTCCATATTTGTAGATACTTCACTTGTTGAAGGTTTCTCATTGATGAGACTGAGAAACTTGTTATATTGCTCACTTGTGAGAAAAAACTTTTCAGAAGAGTTGTTAGTTTTAACATCCGAATCAGAAGAACCATTAACATCAGAAGAGACAGAGTTATTAGAAGAAAATGTCTTACTAATATTCTGAGATTCATTCTTGAATTTAAAATCTTTTGGAAAACCAATGAGTTTGTAGCATCTTTCAATAGTATGTCCCTTAAGACCACAATTTTTGCACTGAAGATTAGAATTTCCACGATACTTATTACGTTTCTGATCACTAAATTTACCAACAAAAGCAGTAGCCTGAGACTTAGTGGAGGACTGAGAAATGGAACCTCCTTTTTGATGTGATTCCTCACGAGATACAATTGAAAAAAGCAATTTTTACATTAGGAAGAGGTTCCATTAACAAGATGTGGCTTTTAACCCGACTGAATGTATCATCTAAACCAGACAAGAACTGCATTAGCTTCATTAACTTTGAGTGATTAACTAAGTCCGTTGAAGCTTCACATGTGCATTTAGTTAAATTAACTAACCCATCAAATTCTTTCCACAAAGCATCACGCTTACTGTAATACTCAGAGACAGATAAACCACTCTGAGTAAGAGAGTTTATTTTTTGATGTATATTGAAAACAACAGAACCATCGGTTTTAGAATATGTTTCACTTAACTCAGACCAAATATCAGAAGCATTGTCACTACAAGCATGATTAGCATATAAAGACTCAAAAATCGAACCAAGTAGCCAAGAACATACAACAACATTAACACGTTCCCATTTACGAATTTTAGTTTCATCTTCACTTGGTTTAGGAAAAGTTTTATCAACAAAACCTAATTTATTCCTACCTTTCAAAGCCCTAGTCATAGAAATCTTCCAAATCCTAAAGTTCTCACTACCAGTCAATTTAAAACTAATAATTGACACTACACCATTATCAGAAGGATGTAAGAACAACGGATCATCAAAATCATAACGATCTGGACTTTTAGAACCAGATGAAGAAAGGGTTTCCCCAACCATGACTGATACAACTTATATAATAACAAAATTGTGTTCTCTTAGAACAGTGACTATACTAAACCAGATTTTGACCACCTTTCGTGGGGTAGACAAGCTAGTATAACCACAAGACCACAATCTCGTTATCAACAAATTGTAAGAGTCGCGAACAATACACAAAAAACAATAACACAGAAGCACCCAAGAAATTAACCTGAACAAACAAGAAAGGGAAAGAGCATGTGAATACTTACAAAAATCCACTCAAACGCTCAGCAAGCAGTAATGTAGTATACCGTTAGATCTATATAAAATAGAATCTAACACTGAAGCAGACAGGCATTCAAATTCCTGAAACCACTAAACACCTCAGATTACATCGTTTGCGACCTTAACGTTGGCCGTTAGACAACGAGAAGTTAGATCTAACGTTTACAGTTAAGCGATCCTTTACTATTAAGATCGACGATGTCTGAGAGAGTTTAAACAGTCCAATACGAACAACCAGATCAACAGACGATCGAAAAAAACAACAAAAAGAAGCTTCCAAGGAAGCTACAAGAACCAAAAACAGATTGAGAAACCCTAACTCAAAAACAGATCGAGAAACCCTAACTCAAACGACTCAAAAAATTCAAATGAAAACAACGCAGGAGTAAACCCGATCTGATACCATGTCAAAAATGTAAACAATAGATCTATTCACAACATCAACATATCTTTTATTAAACGAAAATAAGATTTAGTTGGTTTTCAAGATACTTACAAATGAAAACTCACTACATAAACACTCACCCTCAAACGTATATAAAGAAACTAACAGATTTAAGATTTTACAGAACAAAATCAACAAGAACAACCCTAAACAGACCAAACCCTAATCTGAAGAAGAAGATAAGAGAACAGAGAGACTCGAATAAGTGTGTGATAAAGAAATGATTTGAATGACCTCCAAAACAGCTGGAATCAACTATATATACTTCGGGTAATATCCATGGATTAAAACCGGAACATATCCGACCCAAACCCATCCTCAAGGATTCACGTGTTTTCTAGTTTACATAAAGTGAGCCCGAGTCCCTGCAGTAATAAAACAATACACAATGTACCCAAATACCACAAATCTTACACCATTCTTACAATGAACCTTTTCTCCAAGTTTACAGTTTTAGTCTAGTTTAAGAAGATATCCTAATGTTAATTTTTTCATAAATAATCATACTTTTAACACACTTACACCCACTACCGAGAGAAAAACAAATTGGCCACCATTAAACCACCACAACTACCTGTCGCACCACCTGAAATCATCGTCGGAGCTCACACCATAGTAAAATATGGAGAAACCACCATCGACCATCTTACCTTCTACACCACAAAACGTCATCCTAATACCACATTAGAAACAACCACCTTCATCACCTCCACATACTTCATCACCATCTGTTATAGCTTCACGCACCACCATAAACCTTCACTATCGCACCGGAAATATCCATTGCACCGTCGAGCATCACCTCACCCGAAAACCACTACAAAGCAGCACCTCATCGAGCCACCTTATTCACCATATGATAACATCAACGGTTTACCACCACCACTTGAACACCTTTGCCCATCGGAGTTCATCCATATCGAGATATAGATCTGGATCGAAAAGGCTATGACCACCACCAACGAAAGAGGAAGTGATGAACATCGGTGGCGAAAGAGGAACGGATCTATGAATAAACAAAATTGAGGTTTTCTGACGGCAACGTTATGATTTTCCGTCGGATCCAGTCTTGTTTTGCAGATCTAGAAATGAACAGATGGTGGTCTGACAGGTAGAGATCCGACAAGTGGTAAGGTGGATCGGTGATGGTGTTGTTGAGTGTGTGTGGTTGTGTGTGTGTGTGTGTGTGTGTGAGAGAGAGAGAGAGAGAGAGAGAGAAAGAGAGTAAGTTAGTAGGATAAGGGTATGACATAGGAAGGATGTGTGGATGGTATTTTTTTTTCTTTTTTATAATAAAAATAATAAGAAATTAAAAAGAATTATATAAGGGCATATTTGTCTTTTCACGTTAGGTGTAGACCAATGCCACACAATGTATCCAAAATTGGACCACTTATGTAGCACTAAAATTTTTTAGAGCAAAACCACATAACTTTGACAACCACAAGGACCATTTTTGCATTTTTGTCTTTATGTATTTATAAAATAAGATGGCCCAACCACCCCTTTATCCCTTGCCCCCTCCTCATTTTTTCGTCTACATCAAAACCTGCCATAGGCTTCGCCACCACACACCACCCCTTATCTTTCCCCCCTCTCGTAGGAATCAATCATTGCCTCTAAGTTCACCAATTGTAACATGTTGCATATTCCCAGCGACTGACGAGAGTATACCTGAACATATGGATGTTATTTGGGTCGGAACCGGACCGAACCGACCGAACCTGATAACCCGAAAACCGAATAAGGGTAATTGTATGAACCACAAACCGAACTGATTAACCAATACGGGTTCGGTTCGGTTCGGGTATTAATCGGTCCAGATCGGTTATTACCTGAATAACATGTACAAGATTATTAGGTACCTAATGTAACCAAAACAAACCAAATAAACCGTATTAGGATTCTATAACCCAATTAATAGAATAACAATGTATTTTATACATCAACATAAAACATTCAAAGACTAATATAACATAATAACACATTAAAAGAATAGCATTTACAGAGTAGATTAAAATAATGAAAATTAATTGCTTACTTTAGTTTCTTGAGTTGGAGCTCAATTTTCCATGACTAGAAAAAGTAGGGATTCATGAATCCTTAGAGGTAATAGGAAGGGTCGATTTTGAAAGTCTGAAACAAGAGGAAGGGTCGACAGAAGTGATTTCGATTTTGGAAATAGTTGAGAAGATTGGTCGATTTTGAAACGACGAGGAAGAGCGTAGGTTTTTTTCTATTATGAATGACGATGACAGAAGTGTGAATCGTGATTTTGATTTCTGTCGATCAGAGAAAGGGGACGAGGAATGCTTATTTGGTTCGGGTATTTAGAACCGAATAAGCTCTTATTCGGGTAACCTGAACCGAATAACCCGAGAACTTAATAAGCATAATATAGATACCTGAAACCATAATCGAATTGCTTATTCGGGGCCTAATTCGGTTCAATTCGGTTCGGGTTTCGGTTTGGTTCGAGTTTCCAGGCCAAATTCTCATCCCTACTTGAACATGTCCGAAAATAGGAAAAACCAAATTTGAGAGTATATTGGATCGACTAAAAAGGAAATTAGAAAAACAAAATCTAAAATCACTGGCTAATTTTCTTTTGTTCTCCCTCTTGTTTACCTTATGTACATCTTTATTATTCCTAAAAAAATTAGTATCAGTCTCCTTTTCTCATTGTATTGAAAGCCATACCCAACAACTTATCCTCCAAGAAATTACTCACAACCCATCAGGATGTAAAACAATAATTATTCATTGATTATGGAGAGTAAAAAAGGGAAAAAATAATATAATTAGTGATCGCAGTCCTCAAGAGCACCTCCCACCCACCCAACAACAATTGTAGCTGGTAGTCACAGGCAGAGCATCATAAACAAAAGGGAGCAGTCTTAATAGAGTAAAGAAATATGGGATATTGTTGTAGGATTTTACTATCGGTAGCAGTTAATGATTCTTTGGGGCATATAATCTCAAAACATGGGGGGTGGGTTAAAACAAAACCAAATGTAATTGGGTGACTTCATTTCTAGTGGCGATTAAGTGGTGAAAGTGGGTGTAGAAGGAGGTAGAAAGAAATGATGGGGTGGTGGGTGGATCTAAGGCGAGGAAAAATTCTGATAGTAAGGGTTAAATGGTCGCGGTAATGGTTAGGTTTGACAGGAGGTGGCGTCGGTATGGTAGAAGGAAGGCTCCGGAGAAGGTGGTGGTCGGAGAAGGTTACCCCAAGGTGGCTTAGTTAAAGATGGGGCAACGAGACGTGATCTATGAGATATAGTGATGAATGATGATTGCTAAACAAATTAGGAGTGTGGGACTGTAGGTTTGAAGTATGGGACCCACAAATATTTTTTATTAAACCTTATTCTAATAAGATAAATTTAGTAAGAATTTAAAATCAATTATAGAAAAATAGAAAAACAAATAAAAATAGAAGAAAGGGTATATTGACCATTTTAGGTATATAACACCCCATTTTTCACATTATAGTATAAACAACCAGTCACATAAATAAACATTTTTGATAGAATACTATTTAGAATAAATAGTCTTGACGAAAGTCATAGTAATCGTAAAACCGAGAGTGTACGTATAAAGAACGTCCAAATCTGATTTCATAAGATGAAGTTATGATTTTTAAAAGTTGCAGCATAACAGTGCGTGACACAAAAACTTAAATTAGGATCGGTCGAGAGTTGAAGATTTCATCAATACCTATCCGTCAATATGAAGACAGCCGAGAACAGATATCGAATGAGAGAATTATGATTTTTATACGGGTTTTATAAGTCTAAGCTTGTTAAAAATATAACTTTAGAAAAATAAAATGAATTAGACGACAGAGTCTAAATGAAAGTTGTAGATCTCGTCGATAGATACGTATGGATATATAGAACGTTAAAAACGGAGTTCGTGTGAAGAAGATACAGATTTTTGAAGAATGTTAAGTTTTTGTGCGTACCGACAAGGTGTGAGGCACGCAAAGACAGCCCAACGCGGCCTACCAGATTTTTGCCACATGTCACCCTCTGATTGAAGCCACATCACTAGCCCCGAAAAGATGTGCGGCGCACCCCTGCTATAAATAGACATCTTCGGTTTCCTTTATGTCCTCACACCCTCTTCACTCAAAACTCTCTAGAGACTTCCCACCCCTTGAGTCCGACCTTTCTGGGTTTTTTAGAGTATTTAGTGAGGCCCTACGACATCAGGGATCCAGGCAGAAAGAAGTGCTCGGGTCGGAGTTCTGCTAGCACAAATTCCAGTTTTCGCTAGAATCCGTGTAAGTTAAGCTACGTTTTAGTGTAACATATATTTATATTCATAGTTGTTGTTATAAATATATAAATAAGATTTATCAGTAGTTTCAGTTATAATATTGATTGATCTACTTACGGGAGAGGTGTCTAGAATGGTCACATTGGCTTGGTTGTTGGATTTTAAAAAGGCTATATGCCGAAATAGTCCTGCCTCCCAACTGTCTGACATGACTGATCCTTATTTGATAGAAATCTTGGTATTCATTAGGATTACTAAAAGATCTACTTTTCAATACCAGATTTCCATAGGGATTAATAAGTAATAGCATTATATGTTAATACTCGTTAGGCGCATTACACGACAGTTGGATTGCCAGTAGAATCACCCAAATAGTTATCGATCTTATGAGAAACTATCCAGGTGAGTTATCTCACTATACTATGTATTACAATATATGCCCATGCATGTTAGGATAGAGAGCTAGTAGAGTAAAGTTGATATGATAATCTTTATGTTCTTAAGTGTAAAACTGGTAGAGTAGAGTGTGTAAATGTGTATATACTAGTAGAGTCTAAAGTGCAGTCTGTATGTGCTTAATTGTTGTAATTAAAGACTTGTTTAGGGGATGATGGTGGAACGGTTAAAGAGGTTGGGAGCCTATATACCTGCATGTTGACGAAATGGCATGTAGGCCGTAAGTACACATATATCCGTGTTGACGAAATGGAATATAGGTCGTAAGTACACGTAGACCTGTGTTGAAGACGAAATGGTCGAGTCGTAAGTCTAAAATACACATATTATTGGCAGATAGTGAGTCATTGTTTGTATGCATGTATATGTATTGTGGTATATGGTATTTTGGGGAACTCACTAAACTTCATGCTTGCCTAGTTGAGTATAAATATTTTTCAGGTACTTTATTGACTCGTAAGAAGGGAAAAGTTCGACTGTACACACGCGCGTTCACAACATGTTCTGCATTATAATTATTCTATGATATATTTAATAAATAAAAATGAAAAATTTTGGGTTAAAAAATTAGGACATTACAGTATGGTAGGGACTAAGTGTGCATAAAAAATAAACAATAGGGATTGTCTAAATTAAAAAAAAAGAAAAAAGAAAAGAAGAAGAAGAAGTTAGGAACCTAGTGTGCAAATTACCCAAACCACAGGACCATTCTTGTAATTTACTCTGACTTTTATTTGGTTTATGGGTTAAAAATTAACTAGTAGAAATCTAATTTATTTGGGGTTGGTATTATATGAAGTCGAAGTTATAGATGTGGGTATGGGCTGTTCGGCTCCATATCTTTCTTTTTCGTATTGGGTCTTCCAGCAGGCGCAAATGTGGAAATAATAGATAATTGGACTATGGTTGTTTAGAGATTCAAAAAACGTCTTGTGAACTAGAAAGTTAAATTGTTTTCAGCAGGTGGTCGTTTGACTTTGATAAGGTTGTTCTTGGCAGCCTTGGTATCTACTATATGTCTATATTCAAGGTTCCTAAAGAAGTATGTAAATTGATAGAATCTTTGAGGTCTTGTTTTTTTTGGTGGCTAGGAAAGCGAACGGAAGATTTCTTGGGTTAAGTGTAAGATTGTGTTAAGCTCTATAGTCAAAGGCACCTCGGGATCGATAGCATAAAGGTGTTTAATTTAGCGTTGCTTTTTAAATGGCAGTGGAGGTTTCGTACAAATGTTAACTTTTTTGGTCAAATTCATTAAATGATTGGTTGCATGGGGATGTGGGGTGCGTTGAGTCTAAACCGAGAGCAAGTGGTGTATGGGCGTCGATGACGAAGTTGTTAGACAAGATGCATGATAATCTCGTTACTCGCTGGTCCTTTTTACAAAAGTTTATTGGGGATGGGACTAAATTACTAATACTCAAGTTTGGCTGGAGGTTTGGCCGCGGGGGTGTGATGTTTAGGGATCAATTTCCTAGGTTGTATGCTTTGGAAACTCATAAAGTTTTTCTTGTTGTTATAGGTGGCAAAATGGTGAGTGGGGTTGGTTTTAGATTAGGAAGGCCAGGGTTTTGTTGGCTTGTTGACCTAAGTGGAGCTCTTCGACCATGAGGGGGATAGTGGGACTGGGATTTAGAGATCGATTGAGAGTTCACGGTTAGTAACATTTATATTGATAATGTCATTCTCTAGTCGGTACTAATAGTACTAGATGGTGTCATTTAGTATTGATTAAGGTTAATTTCCTTATATGGTGTGTTTTATTGGATAGACTCTCCATTAGAAGAAATTTGGCAGATAGAGACATTAACCTCTTGTGTGTTTGCTAAATGACACAAACACATATGTGTGTGTGTGTCTTGCGATGTGGTTGTCCAGATTTAGGTCAAGGTGATTAGTTGGTTGAACCTTCTTTTTCCTTATCTTCTTCTAATGTTTTGGAGCTGTTAGGTTTGGTTCATTCAATCAGGATGGGTGTAGGGAAAAGGAAAGTGTTGGAAGTTGTGTTGACCATGATTTGGACTTTATGGAGGTATAAGAAGTTGTTGTGTTGACCACGAGTTAGACTTTATGGAGATATAGTGTAGTTTTTCGTTCACCACCTATGCTAAGGGGCAATCCTTTTAAAAGTGTTGTTATCACTTTTTTTAATGGTTGCAAGTTGCTATAGTAGAATCTGTATCACTTGGACATTGTGGTTACGAAACCCAATATCATATGTTTTCTTGTAATTTTTTTCTCTAGATTCTTGCTCATTAGTATTTATAGTATTTTTTATTGTTCAATAGAAAAATTGATACTAAAGATATTTGATTAGAAATATGCATGACGAATAATGTTGCTGCAATATTATTGATTGAATTAAAGGTATCGTGTTCATCCCAATAGCCTATTAGGCCCAATATTGTTTTGCACAAACTCAACTACAATATAAATAACTTTAATGTGATATTTCCATTATAAAATACTACTCCCTCCGTCCCAAAATTATAGTCCATTTTTCCTTTTTGGTTTGTCCCAAAATAATAGTCCACTTTTAAAAATAAATAACATTTTTACCAAAATACCCCATTATTATTACTTAACGAACTAAGCATTTAATGGAACATTAAATGCAAAGTAAGGATAAAACTGTCATTTTATTAAATAAAGTTAGTGGTAATTAATGCTTTTCTTAATAGGTGTATTTTTTGTCTGTGGACAATAATATTGGGACGGAGGGAATATAACTGAATCTATTTTTGGCTATGTTTTAAACCTTATCACTTGCTAATTGAAGATAACATATAACTCAGAGATCCATTTTTTATATAATTGATCAAAATTGTCTTCATTCATTCTGGCCATTAACCTGTTTCATACTTGACTAAGAGTTAAATTTTATTGTTTTGAATCATAAATATGAAATATAATACAAATCAACCTTTTTATGATAATAATGTTGAAATTGTCTTGGTTGAGTTTTCAAATTTTGATTTGATTTTTGACAAAAATATGTAGTGTGAAATGTAGATCAAGAAGCCCAAAAGAGAACATAGCCCACTTTAGACCATGAAACCTTCACGTTCACCCACAAAATATTATGCCAACCGATAACATCCATCATCCCCCTTATCTTTCCCCGACTCCTCTAAACCCTTCTTACCTACAATGTCTTGTGCGGCAAAACCCATGTCGAACCCCTTATCCATGGCTAATGGCTGCCTGGTTTCATCATCTCCGGCTATCTTTGCCGGCAAAACCCTCCAACACATCTCTTTACCCTTGAAACCCATTAAATTCCACCTATCCGCTTCTTTTACACCCTTTTCTCTGCGAAGAAAAGCCAATTCCTCGCGTATTGTTACCTGTGTTCAAGAAGAAGACAACACCTTGGTTCTTCAAACAGATGAAAAATTGAGTTGGGGAGACGAAACTGAGGAAACGGAAGCAGCTGCCGACACCGGTGTCTCCGATTGGGAAGGGGGCGCGGTTGGAGATACCGGCACCGAAGGAACGGAAGAGTTTTCTGAACCACCAGAAGATGCTAAGATTTTCGTCGGTAATTTGCCGTATGATGTGGATAGCGAGCAATTGGCTCAGCTTTTTCAACAAGCTGGTGTCGTTGAGATTTCTGAGGTATTATTTATTTCTCGAGTTTTTCAAAATTTTCAATTGCTTTTGATTCTAATTAGGATTTTGTTTGTTGAATAAGGTTATATACAATAGAGAGACCGATCAGAGTAGGGGTTTCGGGTTTGTAACAATGAGCACCGTTGAAGAAGCGGAGAAGGCTGTTGAGATGCTCCATCGTTATGTAAGTTTTTACAAGTAATTTCCTTCAATTAATCGGTGAAAAAGAGTTGCAATGGAGTGATGTTTGAATTGAAACAGGAAATAGGAGGAAGGTACTTGACTGTAAACAAGGCAGCACCAAGAGGATCAAGGCCAGAGCGTGCAGAGAGGTCGCCGCAGATGTCTGGACCTTCATACAGAGTTTACGTTGGCAACCTTCCATGGGATGTCGATGATGTCCGCCTTGAGCAGCTGTTCAGTGAACATGGGAAGGTTGTGAATGCGAGAGTTGTGATTGACAGGGAAAGTGGTCGATCACGAGGGTTTGGGTTTGTGACTATGTCTTCTGAAAGTGAAGTCAATGACGCCATTGAAAATCTTGATGGACAGGTAAAACCCTAAATTCTTGCTTGTTTATAAATTTGGTATTACTTTTGAAAAAGAAAGAGGGAATTGTAATATGTTTTTTTGTGTTGCAGAGCATGGGCGGGAGAGCAATTAGGGTAAATGTAGCGGAGGAGAGGCCAAGGCGTTTCTGATCTGGGTTTTTGGTTTGATTTGGTTTCAACTTCCAACTGGTATTTTATGTTTCATGTAAGTTTTTGTTTAGGAGTTTATCAAGTGCGATGTGTTTTGTTATAAGTTATTGAGTAAAGTTATTGGGGGTGTACTTGAACCTGATCCTGATGCCTATGCAAATTTGCTAGGCAGTTAATGGGGTATAAAAAGGTTATCTTTTTATGGCCATGATTGCTTCTTGATTCTTCTGAGTTGTCTCACCTTGGAATGTTGGAAAATAGAAACCATTGATATGTATGTTGAATAACTTTTGCTAACTGAACCATTTCCATTCTTGTCCCATCATTTTCAATTCCTGTGATACCCTCCTCACTGGAATCACCAATTGCCTTCCCGGCTTCAATTGATAGACAAGCGGTTGTATTTCCAGTGCAGCTGCCCCAATGTGAATAGCAAACCCTTTTCTACAATCGGTCATCATCCATTACCATCAATCCAAGAAACCAATGTAATTAAGGCAAGAGATCCATTTTGAGTAGAGGTACTAAAATCTGAAGGAATTTGGAATCCGGAGGAAATAAAATCTTTAATATGCTTTTGTTGACATGTAATGGAATATAATTCTTTGCAAAAATTTATCAAAAGAATTAGAATGTAAAAATCTTTTTTTTTAAACAGCCACATTATATAAAGCAAACTAGCAAGAAGCTAGAGGAAAAAAAAATCAATTAATGAGAGCCATAAAGAAGTGGGTTATGCAACCATCCGGTCCAAAAATACTACTTTTACTACATCTATTCGAAAGCCAATTAAAAGAATGAATGATAGTATTTTCAAAAATATGAATTTTTCTCATGTTGTGCGTCGTCTGGAAAATCACGCTATTCTTGTAAAACCAAATAACCTAAATTGTGGTGATAATAATTGCTTGAATCAACTCTTCGTTTATGCTATCAATCCAACTCTTAATCTCGGAGACATTCGGAAAAGAAGGAAAAGGAAGATCAAGCCACTTAACCATTTTGTTCCAAATTTCTTTGGCCACTTCACAAACAAGAAATATGACTACAATCTTCAATCTGCGAAGAAAACATAGGGCATAACACAAAAGTCAAGTTTGTTCCAAATTTCTTTGGCCACTTCACAAACAAGAAATATGACTACAATCTTCTTTGGCCACTTCACAAACAAGAAATATGACTACAATCTTCAATCTGCGAAGAAAACATAGGGCATAACACAAAAGTCAAGTTTGTTCCAAATTTCTTTGGCCACTTCACAAACAAGAAATATGACTACAATCTTCAATCTGCGAAGAAAACATAGGGCATAACACAAAAGTCAAGTCAATGCCCCTGTTAACCAGATTATCTCTAGTATGATGTCTATCTAGAATGTTTCTCCATAGTTGAATAATAAGCTTAACAGGGACAAGCTTGCACCAAGTCATGTCCTACAAAATAATGTTTTCAATATGTTTTCTACCGCTATTAATAGTAAAACCAACATCAGAACTAATAGCCCACTCCCATATATATATATATATATATATATATATATATATATATATATATATATAGAGAGAGAGAGAGAGAGAGAGAGGGGTAGGTTCAAATGTTTCACACATCCATTGTGTGCTAGAATGCACCAATATGAATTTAGTATTAAATATATGTATATTAAATGCTATCCATACTTATAACTCATTTTTATGAAAACCAATTAAATTCGTCATTAATGTCAACAATAATATTCTTTCAGAATGAATTCATATCTAGAAGAATGAGAGTGTATTCCAGCAGAATGAGAGTGTATTCTAATAGAATACACTCCCGTTCTTCATATTCCATGCAACTTTATTGTATTTTAAGTGAGTGAGTCCTGAAACAAAATACGAACTCATATATAAAAACGTAGATGCTAATTCATTCTGAAAGAATGTTATTGCTGACATTAATGACAGATTTAATTAGTTTCCATAAAAAGAGAATTATAATTATGGATATCATTTAATATACATATAATTATGGAAATCATTTAATATCTATATTTATTTAATTAAATAATTATTTAATTTACTAAATTCCTATTGGTGCATTCTAGCACACAATAAATGTAAGAAACAAAATAACCTAGCCCTATATATATATATATATATATATATATATATATATATATATATATATATATATATATATATATATATATATATATATTCGGACAATCAACACACGAGACATAAGAAATAAGTCGAATCAAACCCAAGAGTTGTAAAGTCGTGCCACCATTGTCTCAGATTTGACTCCTCCAACTCCAAACCCAACCACTATCACTCCATTTGTCAGCAACACAACAATCATTCAACTCTTCCAAAACATAAAGTCTCGTGAATCGTAAAGAAATGATCTCTATACCGATCCAAATGCATTCCACAATCTAGTATTTACTCATTATCAACTCGTCTTATAAAAAAAGAATGTGACACAATGTGAAAAATATCATGCTTATCGTATAGCTTCACAAGATTGGCCCACACCCCCTCCCTTCGGTTTTAGAGAGTTCACCCCCAACCCACCATAAACACCATGAATATTATGAATCACTGTAACCTAAAGCGCTTCCTCCTCATTATAAAAAAATGTCACCTCCATTTAATAAGCAACGCCATATTAAACGCTTTTAAACTTCCAATACTTAAACCACCTTTATCCTTGGAATTCAACACCAAGATCCATTTGACCTAAGAAATTTTTCTATATGAGTCGCTACCTCCCCAAAAGAACCGAGAACGCAAAAGACTCTAAAACACTATTCACAAACCCCGACATTTTAAACATAGACATGTAGTAAATACCAAGGGTATTAAGAATAGTACTAATTAACGTCAATCTACCTCCTACAAAAAGAAGATTCACTTTCCAATTAGCTAATCGCTTCTCAAACTTTTGTATCACCGTTTTCCAATTAACCATGTGATTCATATTTTCATCAACCGATAACCCAAGATAAGTAAAAGGCAAAGTAGTTAGCGCACATCCGGTAATAACAGCCATCTCGGAATACCAATATCATACAAATTCGATTTCTGTAAATTTAATTTAAGGTCCGTCACCAAGTAAAAGCAATTAAGAATAGTAATCAGGTTAGCAATATTCTGATCATCACACTCTCCTAAAAATAAGGCATCATTAGCATAAAAAATGAGACAATGAAAGAGCGTCGTCTCTAACCACAACACCCATAAATAAACTATGACTCACAGCCTCTAACCACAACACCCATAAATAAACTATGACTCACAACATCCTCTACCGCCACATGCAATCCTTCCATAACAAGAATAACGAGAAAATGAGGAAAAAATGTCACCTTGATGAAAATGTCTCAGAGGCGAGAACTATTTTGTAGGAATTCCATTCACTAGGATGGAGGTTCGGGAAGATACCAAGCAAGCTTTAATCCACTATATCCATCTATGATGAAACCCCATATGAGACATAATTTGTATTAAGTACTCCTAGCTAACCGAATCATATGCCTTATCAAAATCAACTTTAAAAACCATTAAGTTTTTTTTTTTTTGTTATATACCACTGAATGGATCTCATTCATCATCAAATGACCGTCTAGCATTTGTTTGCCTTTAACAAAAGCAGATTGCACAGTATTCACTAAACCATCAATCACCAAAGCTAATCTATTAGCTATTTTTTTGAACGGCAAATTTAATCTACTTATAAAACTAATCCTTAAATCCATTTATGTCCACAACGGTACTTGAACCCTCAATTTCAAAGAGTAAGGGCAATATCTAATACCGTTGGACTAGAAACTCTTTTATCTATTAGCTAAATGTTTTGCAATAATTTTATATTGCACACCACTTAAACTGATCAGTCTCTAATCTTTAAAGATCGAGGGACTATCTACCTTTGGAATTAGAGTAATGAAAGAAGAATTGTAGCCATTAGGGATACGATCTGTATCAAAGAATTCTTCAACAAAGATGCAAATATTATCTTCATAAGCTTCCAAAACCTTTTCATAAACCCGAATGAAAAACCATATAGGTCATGTGCCCTAACACTCGCACAATACCAAATAGCAGCACGAACTTCCTCTTCAAAGAACATTGAACCCAACACATCCCTATGTCTCAAGGTTAATTTGATATTTTTATAGTAGATAAGGAAAGGAAATAAGATGCTTTTGGTCTATCCCAATGAATGATAAAATCGGTTGGTTATAGAATATAATATAAATTGATAGATTTTTTAACCAAACATATTTTTGATGGAATTTATCTTTCGTATTCTTTCGGAATCCATAAAACAGACAGGCGTAAACGGTTTATTGTGCACTTGGAAAGAGTGCATTCATAAGATCATCCCTTTATGTCGAATAATCCAACACAAAAGGCGTATATATAATGTAATTATATTCTGTTTAACAAAAAAAAATCAAAGATTCAACCAACTAAACTGTGTTGATAACCTAAATCTTGTAACTAATTTGCAAACAGACAAACTATTCAATTGGAGATAGATATAGTTTGACTTGAGGAGACTGATTTTTGTAATTTACTCTTAACACCGGTTTTCTTGTTAAATCAATCAAACATCACAAACTAATAACAAAACCATTAACAATAACAATAACAATATTGCCTAAAATCTTAGAAAATACTCCAGTTGTCAGATACTATCCAACAACACATCTGCTCTGGTAGTGCTAGTGTAGAACCCAAGAAAATCTTCTAAGCAGAATTCTCATGCAAGAGTACATACTCTCGGCTGCAAAACACAAAAATAATATTAAATATAAATAAACCATGCAACATGCACATCTGTGAAGCGGATAATAGCAATTAGCAACCTACCTGCTATTGCCAAACTTGATGGTGTCTTTTTCCATGAGTTCATAATAGCGTTCAGCTTCAATACGATTATCCTACATACATTCACAACAAAACATATATATTTATTTATTTATTACTATTAAATTAAACATTACTACATTATCATGTCATGTGTGTGTGTGTGTGTGTGCACTTACATTTATGAAAGTCCCGTTGGTGCTCCCCAGGTCCATTATGTAAGGCCTAGAAAAACAAAAATTCAGATAATAATACATTTGCTACCTTTTAAGTGTTGTTAGGATAAATGAGAGGAAATCAAACTACATTGAAAGAAAACATAACATATAAAATAAAGTACATTGAAAGAAAAACATTTTTACCTTATTTTCATGGCTAGCATGCCATCAGGTTGCTCCACCTCAACTTGCCTGAGAATTAACAGAAATAGAATATTCCGTCCAAAAACAGGAATAAAAATAAACAGAAAGTTGAGATGGTGATTATACATACCGATACTGAAGGACAGCATGTTGTTTGCTGCATGATGGATGGTCTGTAGGGATGTCTGCTACCCTTCTTTCTCTCCCAAAAAGATAGCAGGTTTGACGATGCACATACAAAGGCTCTGTTTTTTATTTTTATTTTATTTTTTAAATAAAAACTCACACAAAAACCAATATTTTACTTTATATTAACAAAAAAGAGATATGGTCAAACCCACCCTACCATTAAGCACTTCACCACCCTTAAAAACATAAAGCCTCCATCTTATTTCTGGTTTCCTTGCATCTGGTGGCTCAGTAAACAACAGTGTCACACCTACCATAAAAAAAATATTATTTAAGTTTCTTGAAAAATCTGTTTCTATTATCTATAAGAAAGAGAGGGAAAAGAAGTGAACAAAAGACTCGCTCACCCTTGACTCGATTGGTCTCAGCCGCAAGTTTTCCAGACAACTCAAAAGAAGGCTTTTGCTGCAACAATATATGTTATAACATATTAAGTCCATTGAGTAAAAAAGGAAAGAGCACCAAAATAATTTAACTTGAATCACCTTTTCCTTAGTTGCAAGTGCCTCTTCAGCTGCCTTCATTTGTGCTACTGAATCATCATCATTGCCATTCCTAATCACACACATTATATCATTAGCATCTATAATCAGATCATGTAACAAATAAGGACTACAAAAGTTTAAAAGTTCATATAGGTGCTCACTGATGATCACCTCTTGAGTTATTTCCCTGGAAAATAAAACCAAATGGAAGTCAATAACTTCATTTACAAATCATCCATGGAAACAAGAACAGTATAATGCTCCATTCAAATCATTATCTCAAATGTGCAGTAACAGTTTTTTTCATCAAGATCATATAGCAGAAAGCAGATATTATTATTGACAATAAAGATGAATTTGGAAGATTGTGTATGATAAATAAATGATAGGAGAGTTAAAAGATATGGATATCACCAGACACCTCATCACGAGCTCCTCTTGCAGCAGGAGGCGAATCAGATTTGTGTCTACTCCTGTGACCTTCCCCCCCATGTCTGGATTTGGAGGATCCGTTTCCATTGCCATCTGAATCCCTCTCTTTATGTGTAACCTTGTCACTTCCACTAGCATGTCCTCTGCCTTTCATTTCATCAGCCTTATCAGCTTGGGCTCTTCTCAACCTTCTAGTTCGTGGTGATGGTGATCGAGATTCATGTGATGCTGGTGACCTGGTTTTACCATGTCCTCTTTCACTTGGTTTATCATCCTTATTGTTAGATCGATCTCTCCTTAACCTTTTACTCCTTGGTGATGGTGATCTTGAGTTTGCTCTTACAGGAGATGCAGGTGTCTGTTTGGAGGATCTTGTGTGGCTTGAAGCTTTCTCTCTCGGTGGTGAATAAATAGGAGGAGGCTTTGGGTGTCTTGAAGCCCTATCTCTACCTGGTGATCTTCCTGATCTTTCTCTCCTTAAAGGGCTCCTATGAGAAGACCTGTGATTCCGAACAGGAGATTCTGAATGATCAGAGGAATTACGCCCCATGAGGGAGGGTTGAAATTTCTGAAATTAGAAAATATATAAAGAAATCAAAAAGCAGATAAACATGCTCCCCCTACATGAACTTGAACTGAAGTTCTAATCTATTTATCAAAACCTCACCACAAGGAACGGCAGTGATAACTAATGAGAGTACAAGCACAATGAAACGTCCTTAAATCAAGTGGCGCGTAATAGTTGTATAGCATGAAGAATAACAAAATTACCAAATTCAATTTTTGAAGCATAGCCTAAAGAAAGTTGAAACGAAATACATTCCAGTGTGGAAGAAAACCCTAGAAGAATGAGTGAATCATACCTGGAGACAAGACAAAACTTGTAAGGTGATGTTGATGGAGCACAAACGATAATGACTGCCTAATCTGGAACGTAGATGCAAATAATCACTAGCTTGTCAAGAGGAGTGAGCGGTGTTATGGAGAATACAGGGGTGGAGATGGCGAGAGCTCTGATTTTTTTTGTGAAGATTGAGGAATCGGGGGAGGATGCGTACGCTGATTAGTGGGCTGGGCTGTTAGGGAAATCATATGGGTTTTCTTCGATCAATCCAGAATTCCTGATCCAGTAAATTTAGGAATGGCAATCAACCCGGGTATGGTATCCCCATTCCCGAACCTAGAACTTAAAATCGGGAGCCTAGGATGACAAACGTCAGCACTTAGCATGATCTTTTTCATCTATTCTTTTCTAATTTTATTACATTTCTTTAAATATACTTAAAAAAATAAAAATAAAAATATTTTAATTATAAAAAATATACTCTTAAAACTAATGTCTAAAAATTAACATGCTCGATATAGGTAAGTTACAGTTATTTTTTTTCCAAAATGAAATATTTTTTTATATGGCTTCATATTAATTACTAAACCAAATAAAAGAAATTATTATTTTTCAAATAATATATACATAAATATAAAAATCATTTTTTGGGCTAGACAGATACATCCGAACCGGTTTTTACTGGTTTTGTGTGGATTTTGATAGTCTGAGATTTTAAAAATTTGTGTTTTGATTAGCCTATATAAAATCTGATTTTTTTATATAAAATAAAATTCAAATTTATTCCAACCAAATAAAGAGTTATAAAAAATACTTTATAAAAATCGGATTTCTTTTTTGATTTAATCAAATAAGTTTCTTAATTTTCTAAAACAATTTTTGTTTGTACACCTGTATAGAATACTACATCAAAAACATAAAATAAAATTCTAAAAACATAAATATAAATAAATGTTAAAATCAACATTGTATTCGAAAAAAATATAAAAAAATAATTAATAAAACAAACAAAAATAATAATATTATGTTAATTAATTGAATTAAGAAGAACCCAATATAAAATAGTATATAGACATGCATGACTTGTAATCATATCCTGGAGTCCATATTTTGTTCTATTTTGTTCTACGAACGAGTGTCGCATGTGATAGCGTCACGTCTAAAAGTTGTCTTTAATGTTTGTGTTTTTGAAAAAGCGGTTGTTCAAAAATTATTTTCACGGTTTTTACTATTTACAAGATTTCTGACAGATCCATTTTGTAACAACTTGAGTTTTTTACCATACATGGCTGAATGAAACAAAATAACCACTAGCTCTTTATAAAAAAGATGTTATACCTGTATGATGATTTCAACTACGGTTTATAATTCTAACAATTAATTATGATATGAAAAATGCATGTTTAGATGATTTTTGTGCAATAAGAATAATATTTATTTATATGTTTTATTTATAAATATTAATTATAATAAATTAATATTAATTATAATAAATTAATATTTATTAAATAATAAATATAATAAATTTTTTTTATCCAACAATATAGAAAACAAATTCATATTTAATACAGTAAAAATAAAAATAAAATAATTATATATAATATATAAGAAATCATAAAACAAATAGTTTCCAAGTTGTCATATCAAATATTCACTTTTAAATAATTATTCTTGTATTTAATATTAATATTATACTTACTTTAATATTGAGAAATATTATTTTATAGTTAGAATGGAAACTCATGTGTAACATTACAAAAAGCATGATAAAAAATTTCATTTATATAAAGCATTTTCACAAAAACCATAAGATGATCAAGCGTTGATTCCAACTCAAATCAATAGAATCAGAGTAACAAATAGTTTCTCAAAACATAAATAAGCAGGAGGATGTGTACGATCACCCATTCACCTTGCCTCTATCATCCGAAATACCTGAAAACAATGAAATCAACAACTGCAAGTCAGAACTTAGGCCCCGTTGGATACGCATCTTTCTAGGTCCAGACAGATCTTTCTGGCTGAATGGACCGGAAAGACTGTTTGATTTACACAAAAAAATGGGTCTTTCCCGGTAAGATATGTCTTTCCCAGAAAGTCTCAAAATCATATCTTTCTGGCTGAATGGGCTGGAAAGACAATTATGCACCAAACCCCGCATCTTTCTTTCTTTCTTGGATTATTAATTTTTTGAAATAACTTTTTTTAAATTTATTTTTTATTGAATTATTACTTTTTTAATGTATTATTTTATATTAAGAAATATTATTTTAATATATAATATTTATGTATTAATAAATATTATTTTATTGGATTATTAATTTCTTTTAAATAATTCTTTTTATTGGATTATTATATATTCATAAATACTATTTATAATATATAATATTTAAATATTAATAAATACTACCTTATTGGATTATTGATTTCTTTTAGTTAATTTTTTTAATTCATTTTTATTGGATTAATTCTTTTTTTTACAACACCACAACCATCCTAATTTATTTTAAAAAATCTCATCCATCATACCAGTATCGGACATGAATCGGGTCGTTTTTCATCATTCAGCACAGTCAATCAAATGTACAATCAAACAACATGGTTTCTTTCCCAGTCAGAAAACTTTCCCAGACAACACTTCACCATACAACACTTTCCGAGAAAGAAACTATCAAACGAGACCTTAGTGAGTTTCCCCCAAGGTACCACACACAACCAAACAGATAACAACATGCATATATGAGCCTTCAGCATGACTGGAGCACCTCATAGGACCTACAGCCTATCTGGACCGCTCTCCGGGCCTTTGGCCTGTCTGAATTGTCTCGCAGGGCCTACAACCTATCCGGGCCGCCCCGGGTATCTTGGTCATCAGTTGTGACATCCCGAAATTTAGGTCTAAAACTGTAGACAAACAGTTCACCATGAACCTCATTGTAATTTGACCTATTGATCTTAAATGCATATTTTGAAAAATGTATAGTGTCATTACAACTATTATAAGATACTAGATAGTATCTTACTTCCATTTGTGGAAAATCTCAAACGAATCACAAAGCACAAACTACAACCCTAGTTAATACGTCTAAAAAACTGAAAATTTGTATTAAGCAGTTGTGAGCGAAGCAAATATTCTAATCTCGTAGTACATGTTCCCCTGTTTCCGAAAATATAAAGAACATCCAAAACTGAGTTCGTATGCAAAAATACGACTATTATAAGAAAACAATCCAGTAAAACACTAATTTTCTTTAAACTGCTAAAATCGTATCTATCCGTTGAGGCACTTGCACACGTCAGATGGAAATTCAGTGAGCGTTTTTGGACTCAAAATATGGTCTATTATTTAATTCCATACTCGAAGTATTTCTAGCAAAAATATTTGAAAAAAGTCGAAAAATCGGACGTTTCGGGTCAATTAGATGCGAAACTTTAAACACGATTTTCCGGAGTTCTACAACTCGAAAAATTAATCTGTTTAGGTTTTTGAAATCCTTAAACTCTCCTATCATATGACACTTTCGAAAAAAATATTAGACTTCAGGAACTTGGCACATAAACCTAGGTGTGACATCACCATGGCCCACCAACCTTGTATGCGACTCTAAAAATTAGCCAATCTTTCCTTCCTCCTTGCTTCCTACGTGATCAAACCTCTTCTTTAACCACCATACCCTCTTGTGTATACTCCTTTTCATAAGTACAAATATGATTGTTGTGTGTTTGACTCAATTTGAGAGTATGGTCTTGCATGGACATTAAGAGCTTACTAGAGACTATAAATAAACGCCTTAACTTCTCATTTTCTTGACATTCACCAGCCATCACTCCTCCCTCACTCTCCCCTCTCTATTTCATTATTTTCTTGGCTATAAAAGCACCACAAAAAACCACCACTCTACCACCGAGAACCGCCATAAACCGCCACCCTCCTTCCCTGTTCCTCCCATTTCTGAAGACCAACCACCACCACCATTGTGTCACTTTGCTTTGCTTCCCTTTTTGTGGTGTTTCCATGAGATAGGCTAGAGTTCTTGTTGTTTTGTTGAGCTTATTTCAAGTTCAAAACATCCCCAATGTAGGATTATTGTTGGTTCGTGTTTCTCACGATGCTTCCCGGAAAACAAACCATATTCTTATCTAAACCGAAGTTCATGCTTCAAAAGGTGAGTGTTTACAGACCATTTTTAATGTTTTTACATATCTTGGGGGGAATACATGTGCTCATATATTTCTTTTATGCAAAAACACTCTTGAAAACATATTACAAAATGTTATCAATTTATGTGAAAAATTATTGTTTGTTCAAGACCTGTTTTGCCCATCTAAAACTCTTTGGTTTACAAAAATGTTTTGTACGCAAGTATTTCAGGTTGATACATTTTCATGGGCTACTTTCACACGTTCATACACTATTTATACAATTTATAATGATTTTTGAAACACTGCATATCATTGCAGTACCTTTTCGGACTAGTCTGTAAAAACTGTCATTTTTACCTTATTTAGGGTTCATATCAGGTCAGGGTAAAAATAGGGACAAAGTAAACTCAATTTCTAAACCTTGAGAGTTTACGGATCCTAATTCTGACTCTCGAGGATTCTTCTAGAATCTTTCTAAAACAGGGACAGAATTGACATTCTAGATTAATTTTCATGTTGTGTCTTTCAAATATATATATATATATATATATATATATATATATATATATATATATATATATATATATATATATATATATATATATATATATATATATGTGTGTGTGTGTGTGTGTGTGTGTGTGTGTCTGTGTGTGTTTAAATACATATGCATATAAGTTATAAAGATTATAACTTAGAACATATACATGTACTTATGGTCATTACTTTGAAACGTACCTCTTTATAAAAGCGAGTACATTACATTTTTACATATATACCAAATATACTAAGATTTTATAAACTTTATGCAATTCATTATGCCTAGTAACTTATCCACATATAAGTTAGGATTGAGAGCTATTCATGTACCTTAGTTAAGGGCTTTACGGTGACACACTATTCATTAGCTAAGTCTAAACACTTAGCATACCCACACTACTATAATTGTTAATCTTCGGAGCAGGATACATATGTATAGATCTATATGGGGTTGGCATCCCCACCTGTGGTTGCTAGCTACAACCTCGACCGATCAATCAAAGTGGGTGATAAGTATCTACTATCGTTACTATGGCGTACAATGAAGCGTTGTAGGGGGTACATGTAGCGCCCGCAAATTCAGGATACACATAATAAGTAATAATTATTGAAATAAAATCATTGATTACGATAATCTATAGTCGTACGCACTACAGAATATATAATACAAGTTTCGTATTAAGGAAAAATAGGAAAAATCAGTCGAATTGTCCGTAAGTCGTAAAAATAAGTGCGCCATAGCATATATATATATATATATATATATATCTATATATAGTACATGTATATATATATATATATATATATATATATATATATATATATATATATATATATATATAGTACATGTCGTCCTAATTAATAAAATATAAATTTCGTAAAAATCCGACTCCATATGAATTGTATATGATTTTTATAAAAATATAAAAGTCAGCTGCGCACAAGGAATATGTGACGTTAAAAGGTACGAAGAGAACGATTGACTTTTGGGTAAAGTCACCAAAATGAAAGTCATAGTACTCTTTAAGATAAGAATTTTGGTAAAAGGAACACCAAAATCGGAGTTCGTATTAGAGAGTTATGATTTTTGCAAAATCATTAAATCATATAAAAATAAGGGCTAAAAATAAATTCAGAATTAGTTGATGGAGCCTAAAGGAAATTTGTAGTACTCTTTGAGACCTACGTGTGGAAAAAAAGAACGACAAAAATGGATTTCATATGAAGAAGTTATGGAATTTACAAAATCAATTATTTGCGCCCAGCGCAGCGCGCGCTAGGTGCATGCCGGATGCGCGACGCGCACTTCTATGTAACGCATGATATGTCAAGTAAAATCTTAGCTACTTACTTTTTATTATTTTTGACTTAATGACCCTAGTACGTTGGACGTACATAAGGTACGTCGTGCGTACTTCGAAGGATGCATGAGACGGGGTAGCCCCCTGGTACACTCGACTTACGTCATTCAGAGGCAAACCCTAACCCATTTTTCAAAAGATTGACCCTTGTGTGTGTGTTTTTGGTGTGTATGGTGCATATTGAAGAAGAAGATTCCTTGTAGAGGAGCATTGAGCAAGTGGGAGCTTGTAGATCCAGAGTTGATTCACTCTTTCCAGCTTATTGGAGGTATAAAGTCTTAACCTTGCTTATCATGTGTCTATATCTAGAATGAGTGAAGATTTTAGCATATTTTGGTCCCATGAATGAATTCTTGTGAGTAAATTCTACTCCAAAATTTATAAGATGCTTCCCTTGATTTTTTTGAGGTCCTTGGTCCATAAAGTTTGCATCTTGATGGTTGTAGATCAACCATGCATGAGTTAGTGATCATTTAATGGAAGTAGGATGCTAAATCTAGGGTTTGAGTCTCCTTGAGCCATTCAAAGGTATCAAGATGGTAACTTTATTGTTTAAGACGTCCTTAGAGAGCTAGATCTGAAAGACAGACATTGGGCTTAAAGCATTAAATGCTTAATCGACATTTTGGCCAACTGGGGCATACGTCGTGCATACGAAGGCATACGCTGAGCGTACGTGTCTGGGATCTTGGTCCTTGTGTAGCAATCAAGTATGTCGGGCATACTGGTGGTACGCTTAGCGTACTCACTAGCGTACTTACCAGGGAGCTTTTCGGGTTTAGAGTGTTGGGTCATTAGTGGATCTTATGCCTTTTGGGTCATGGTGGGCTTTAGGCCTCCTGGGCCTTTTCGGACTTTGGGCTAGTTTGGATTTGGACCATGATATGCTAGGCCCATTAAGGGAAGGGTAAAGCAACCTTTTTACCCTAGGAGTTAGGATTTAGGATTTGGACTCTTGGTTTGGTTTAATGACCTAATTGCTAATTAGGGTTCTATTATTTGTAATTTAGTGTGGGGATTTTACGATTTAGCAGCCCGAGTGTGATTTAGTTTATCTTCAAACTGAGGTGAGTTCCTTCATCGTACTCATGGGTCGAAGGCACAAATGACGTCCCACTGAATTATGTTTATAGAATGATAGTTGTCTTCGTGTCAATTTCCTGTTATGCATGTATATGCTTGTTGTCTTTGTGACTCTTGTTGATATGATTGTATGCTAGCTGTAGGGGGTGAAATAGATTCGATACCGGTTGAAAGAGATCGAAGGGGGTGAAATATACCCAGTACCAGTTGAAGGAGACCGAATGGGGTGAAATAAACCCAGTACTGGTTGAAAGAGACCGAAGGGGGTGAAATATACCTAGTACCGGTTGAAAGAAACCGAAGGGGGTGAAGTAGAACCAATTATGTTTTGTCTGTTATGTATGGTATGGGGTATTTTGAGGGAGCTCACTAAGCTTTGTGCTTACGGTTTTCAATTTATGTTTCAAGTACTTCCAACCCGAAAGGGAAGGGCCCGACATGATCGCACCACATCCACCCATGTTTTTCCGCATTTTGTGATTTTGGGATTTTTTACTCTGATGACTTTTCACTATGACATATTTTTGGTTGATTTGATATTATTATTGGATACTTTGGAATGAATTTTTTATCTAAAATTTTGGGATGTTACAAGTTGGTATTAGAGCTTTGGTTTAAGGGACTCGGGCATACTCTCGGGTGTGTCTGAACTCAAACTGAGGTTTGGTGGATTTTTCATAAAAATAAATATTTTATTAAGATATTTTTTATAAAAGAAAGGGGTGTGATGCGTGTAATCAGCTGAGCTCGAGTAAGTCTTCCTAAAATATCCATACATGTTAAATGTTTTATGCTATGATATGAGAATCGCATGCTAGATTAGGACTAGGGGTCTGATTAGGATTGCATGATAGAATGCTTGGAGAGATGCCTTTATGTGCCTAATATACGAGCTTATAGATTTTCATGCTAATATGAGATCAATTATCTGATAGGATGGTCTGTTTAGGTTATGTTCTGATTCAAATCGCTTAATGCTCGAATGTTGCATGCTTTGTGCTTGTAGGAATTCTCATTAATATCAGCTAACTAGTGGATGAATGTGCTTGGTTACATATTGTTGAGATTAGATGATTTTAGAGGGTTATGTTTAACTCTATGACAGAGCTCTTGTCTGAGTCCAACCGTTATAGTGTAAGACCTTTCATTCGAAGAATTATCTAGTACTGCTAGTATGTAATTGCAGTCCTGTGGTAGTTAGATTGTATTATAGGGAGTTCCTTCTGCAACTTATAACAAATAGTGGTGAGGAAAGGAACCCTTGGGAGTTCCTGGGATATGTCTTGGCACATAGGGCGCTCTATAGTATGAGAGGAATACTAGATAGAAAGGAAGTCACTTAGAGGATTCGAGACAGTCCTTGGGGAGGGTATAGATAGGTGTTGAAAGTAGTATTGGGCTCGTACTATTGGAAGCACAGGATCAATACCCAAGACAAGGAAGGCCATGATGAATTAAAGAAACTTTGAGAGTGTGAACCTCTTCGTGTGTATACTGATTGTTTCAGTGCTATGTTTCAGCATGGTGATGACACACAGTGGGGCAGGAGGTCAGGATCTAGATCTAGTTCGGGCTCACGTATTGAACCAATTGATGAGGGTTTACTCGATTTCATCGCGTCTGTGATTACGAGAGGCATCCTCGAGGCGACCCCAGTTATGTTTAGGTCGATCAAAGAGGGTCTTATCGAGTTGATGGAGGATCGTTTTCGGATCTTTAGGGTCGATTTGGCCGCTAGTCAGCATAGAGCCCACACTCTCTCCTTCAAGGATTTCAAGGGATGTGGGCGCAAAAATTCTTTGGGGTGAAGGACCCCATTGCTTCCAACCGATGGATAACAAATATTGAGTGTGCCCAGATGACTAGCTTCTGCCCCGAGGGGTTGAAGGTAAGGCTCGCTGCTGTAACACCCATAATCTAGAAGGTTAGTTGTGGAATTATGCCAATTTCAAGTTGAACTCGGCGAGTTGGAGGAGCCAACTCGACGAGTTAAAGATGAAGAATCGCGGGGATTTAATGGGTCTACTCGACGAGTTGAGGAGCCTCAACTCGGCGAGTAGAAGTTGTTTTGGTCGCAAGGTTTAATGAGACAACTCAACGAGTTGGACGCTATTTAGGAAACCCTAATTTTGGGGTTTTGCACCCTATTTAAACACCTTAATTCCCAGGTGTTGGCCTCATTCCCAGCCTTTGTAGCCCCTAACCCTAATCTTGAAACCCTAGAGCCTCCTTGAGTGTTGTGAGCTCATTTTGGGTGTGTTTTGGTGTGTTTGAAGCTCTTTGAAGGAAGAGAAGCTTGGTGCAAGGTGGTGGTTCAAGTAGGAGCTTTCAGATGTAACGTCTAGTTCCTGGTACGCATTTAATCATAATTTATTTAATTTTGTAGAGCAACTCGACGATTTGGGACCCCAAACTCGTCGAGTAGGAACCAAATTTGACGTGGGATTTTAAGTTACCTACTCGAAGAGTTGAGAGCCTCGACTTGACGAGTAGTGCTGCCAGGATGAAACCATAATTTCGGGGTTTTGCACCCTATTTAAGCATCCTAATCCCCACTTGCTGGCCTCATTTCCAGCCTCCAAGTCCCAAACCCTAGTTTCAGAAACCATAATGCATTTGTGGCCTTGTGAGCCATTTTTTAGTGAACTTTGTGTGTTTTGAAGCTTGTGGAAGAAGAAGAAGCTAGAGGATTCAAGGATGTCACACCCCCAAACCAAGGATGGCGGAAACGTCCGGGGGTGGAGGACTTCATGTATAGTATCATAACAACAATTGTAATAGTAATTCAAGCAAACACAACCAACATATATATAATTGAAAAAGTTACATCATTGTATGAATTACATGTTTACGAATCAATTACAATATGTTGACAAAATATGAAATAGTAGACGCCTTAGCGTCCCATCCTCAAAAGCACTTGATTACCTGTTTAATGATTTCCTGAGAATACAAGTTGTTTGAAAAAGTGTCAACACAAAGGTTGGTGAGTTCATAAGCTTTTGTTTGGTACTATTAAAAGCCTTTCGTTTGTAAAAGTGGTATTTGTTTTAGAAAAATCCAATATTTTCCTTAAAATGTATATGTAGTCTTAAATCCACAGACCGAAATGTACAAGTAACTTTTCTTACTTATAATAAATAATGTAAGTTTAAATCGACGTAAACTCATTTAATTTTAATGAAGTTCCCGTAAATTCCAATATTCATTAATACTTTGTGTGAGTTTATTATAACCTTTTCTTGTAAAAGTAGTGTTCGTTCCAGAAAATCCAATATTTTCCTTAATGTGTAAATGTAGTCTTAAAACCCAAAGACCGAAATGTACAAGTAGTGTTCTTACTTATAATAAATAATGTAAGTTTAAATCGACGTAAACTCATTTAATTTAATGAAGTTCCCGTAAATTCCAATATTCATTAATACTTTGTGTGAGTTTATTATAACATTTTCTTGTAAAAGTAGTGTTCGTTCCAGAAAATCCAATATTTTCCTTAATGTGTAAATGTAGTCTTAAAACCCAAAGACCGAAATGTACAAGTAGTGTTCGTTCCTTATAGTAAAACAATGCAAGTTTAAATCGACATAAACTCGTTTGATTTTTGTGAAATCCCCGTAAATTCTATGTTTGTTAATACCACATGTGAGTTATTATAACCATGCTATGACCTAGTTGGCCTGAAACGACGTTCTTCAGGCGTCGGAAATGTTATGACATTTGTCACCCCAGACCTATCGGTCTAACTGTTGCATGCAATTTAGGTGTGGGTTTGTCAAACCCAATATAGATCTATACACAACTATCACGCTCTCCCTCAGGGAGACTCTGGTTACAATACAGGACTTAATGGTAATTTGAAGTAAATGTCTCACAAAGTCATTAACGGAATTACGTGTTATGAAAACTTGGTACCGTATGGCCGTACCTTGCTTAATGAAAATATCCTTTGTATAAATGTACCCTTTTTAAATGTATGTGTTATGTAATGTTTCATAAAGTCATTAACGGAATTACGTGTTATGAAAACTTGGTACCGTATGGCCGTACCTTGCTTAATGAAAATATCCTTTGTATAAATGTACCCTTTTTAAATGTAGTCTTAAAACCCAAAGACCGAAATGTACAAGTAGTGTTCGTTCCTTATAGTAAAACAATGCAAGTTTAAATCGACATAAACTCGTTAAATTTTAATGAAGTTCCCGTAAATTCCAATGTTTATTAATACTTTATGTGAGTTTATTATAACCATGCTATGACCAAGGTTGCCTAAAACGACGTTCTTCAGGCGTCGGAAATGTTATGACAATTGTCACCCCAGACCTATCGGTCTAACTGTAGTACGTAGTAATGTATGCAAACTATATTCAAAATAGTTTATTAAATGTTTGAATGTATCGGTTGTACTTTGATTATAATCACTTGTTATTCTTTATATTTTATATGTCCAAATCCATTTGTAAACTGATGTGTGTCTAAATATTAAGATAAAATGTCATATATTGCAATAACATATAATCACATAAAGATATACACCTTGCTCAACATGTTACAAGGTGAAATGAAATTGACAGCAACTTTTTGTTGTATACAGTTTCTGTTACTGTTCTTGGAAAATTTATAGAAAAATCATCAAAGCTCTAAATCCAAATCCGCAAATTCTGAGAGTTTGGAATATGAGTCTAGTTTGTTCGTAAATTTTATCATGATTTTTAGTGATCTCTAACAGAGGTGAAAATGTTCATAATCACAGACTGGTCCGGGTTTGCCTCTGAAATGATAGGCAGTTTTGTAAAAATCACCATAAATTGTAGAAACATCATATGGAGATGTGCAAGTAGCCATTTTAAAGCTAAGAGTTTGAACTACTTGCACCTGTAACAGTTTTGAAAATTAAAATATTTAAGTTGACCAAAACAGTCCGTGATTAAAGTCCATCTTTTCTGATGTAATCTGTTAGAAAAAGTTTAATTGTGTTCTTGATGATTTTACTTGTATTCCCCCCTTAAAACTTAAGAAAACATGTAAATGTAGGGGTATGAACTCACCCTATGTGGTTTCAGTAGATGAAAGTAAGAGAGAGGAAGTGTTCAACCCAAGAACACTAAGAAGATGTCTTGATGATTCGAGAATCTAACACCGAATAAGATGGAATTTGTGTAAGATATCAATGATTTGAGTAGAATGAAGTGTAATAATTATATGAATGATGAAGATACTTACTAATTGAAGAAAGAAATCCCTGGAGAAAGCCTTGAAGTTCTTGAAGTTGAGAGAAAAGATGAGAGAATTTTGGAGAGTGTTCTTTGGTTGCTAAGTGTAGAATGAAAGAAGTTAATGAGAATGAGGAGAGATGACCAATTCTCCAGCTCTTAGAACGTGGGAAGAGCTGGAGATTGGGTGTAAAGGTCCACTAAGGTGACAAGGGGTAGTGGGAAAGAGTGGCTAATCATAGAGTGAGGTGGTGGTGGTTTGCTTTTGCCATAAATTAAGGAAAAGCAAATATTCCCTCAATAATTAGTTCAACCACTAATTCTTTTAATATATTTTTATAAAAACCCTGGAGATTTATATATTTTGGGGCCTTAGTTTATAAAATAAAGTTTTGGGTGAAAATCCCACGTTAAAATAATGAAAAACGGAGTTAAAACGAAGTCGTAGTCGAAAAACCGGTAAAAAGGGGCCGTCTGCGAGACCTCTCGCATGGGCTGTCTGAGAGGCTTCTCATGCCAGGCTTCTGTCCTGAAAGGCTTCTAATGAGAGGCTTCGGTCCTGAGAGGCTTCGGTCCTGAGAGGCTTCTCATGAGAGTTTTCGCTTCTAATATGAGGGTTTTGGTTCCTTAAGGTTATTTTACCCGTTTTTACCCCGTTTCAAGTGGTTTTTGACCTGGTTAAGGGTCGAGATGACCCAAATAATTACAAAAAGTTAAAGTAACTTTTGAGAGAGATTCGGGAGAGATTTGGGAGAGATTTTAATAGAGAGAGATTGAGTGAAAGAGATTGAGAGAGGTTTCGTTTGTGATCTTTTTGAGTGTCCGGCTTCGCAACGCAAGGTCCATAAACCCCGTTAAACCGTGTTTTAGTGTCGTACACACTCCCGATGAGTGTGCAATAATGTTTTATCGTTTTGGTTCAATGTTTACTTAGGAAATTCAACACACGAACTTTACAAATGATGTTTCTCTCATTAAGATATTGCATTGTACAGTAATTACATAGTGTAAACCCTAATATACAAGGGTTAATTGAGTCGATTGGTTTTGACTTGTTGACTTTGTTTGACTTTGACTTGACTCAATTTTGACGGTTGTCACATCACCCCCCCGTTAGAAGGAATTTCGTCCCGAAATTTGCATTTGACTGGGACATCAAGAGTTTGGGAAAAGATGTGGGTATTTTTGTTTCATTTGATCTTCGCGTTCCCAGGTGAACTCAGGCCCTCGTTTAGCGTTCCAACGGACCTTCACGATGGGAATACGTCTTTGTTTCGTTCGTTTGATTTCCCGATCCATGATTTTGACTGGTTCCTCCACGAAGTGGAGATTGTTAACTTTGATTTCGTCGAGTGGTATTACGAGGGTCTCGTCAGATAGATTTTGTCAATCATATTTTCGGGGTTAGAAAAAATAAAGTTTTATTAGTTACCTATAGCGACGACTTGTCTTCACCACAGGTTTAATCTATTACGATGACTTGTTGTCGCTATAGGTTTTTAACAAGAGCCAACGACATACCTATAGCGACACACAAGTCATAATTTGCATGTGTGAAGACTTGGAGTACTTTCTAACTAGTTCATGTGTGAAGACTTGGAGTACTTTCTAATGAAACTGTGCTACTGGGGAAATTGGAAACTGGTACGTAGCTTCAAAGTCAAGAATATGCAGTAGGCATGTGATGCATTAAATGCATGAGGCACACAAGTCATAATTTGCAGCAACATATCCGTATATGTGTGTGAATTGAAGAAGAAGGTTACGGCTCAAAGAATATATATATATATATATATATATATATATATATATATATATATATATATATATATATATATATATATATATATATATATATATATATATATATTCATTTTCTCTTCATTTGTTAGATACACAATAACCATAACATCATAGACTATATATATTCCATTTCATTTGTAATTTTCACTAGTTTATATTCCGCGAGTGTTACCGAAATCATTTATCAATTTTTCAGAAGTGCTTAACTTGTTTTGTTGCATTCCCAACAATTTGCTATTAATTACTTCTCCCACTTTACTTATATAAATCATCACATTCTTACCGCGACTTTTAACTTCTCCCTCACAAATGGATCCACCTGCAGATCATCAAAACCCCATAGATGACCTCGATTGGTTTCAGTACTTTGATCATCAAGATCTTTTCAGGTATATATAAACGTCACTTATTACACCATCTTACGCACAGAAAAGTGATTTTGTCGACATTGATCAAAACATGGTTTGGATTTGTAGTGATTAAAAAGAGTCTTTCATCGTGTTGGATTTGATTATCTTGAGTTTTTTTTTATTTTTTTTTTTTTTTTTTTTTGCAGTGGAGACATGCTCAACCATCATGATTACAAGTTGTCGGAAAAATTGCCTGAAGTGCTCGATCAGAACGTTTCCACAGTACTTAACAAAGATCAAAACATCATTTCTAGAAATGAGTTTCACGATTTTGATCCCCTTGAAGATATAAGCTTATGGGATTGTTGGGAGGATGGTAAGTTACCATTGGTTAGTTTCAGTGAAGACTGTAAATCCGGTGGTGAGGCTACATGTAGTTCTAGTGCTGCCACCACTGATCACGGTGGCCGGAAGGTGGCAAAGAGATTGAGACCATTGGAGTTTGAAGAGATAGAGAAGTATTTTGGGATGCCGATAATCATGGCAGCAAAGGAACTAGGGATAAGTTTAACAGTGTTGAAGAAAAGATGCAGAGAGCTAAACATAAACAGATGGCCTCATAGAAAACTTAAGAGCCTTCAATCCCTCATTGAAAATGCCAAGGTAAATTATGATAATAACCTTCTATACATTACTCATGCACTTGGTAACCAAAGTAGTTTTGGTATTTTCTAAAATTTTAATCGTTAGTTTCTTTATAACTAAACATAGGTCCTAGGCATATGCCACATCAAATCAATTGATTTACTACGATCTCCTGATTTATATTTATATAAACTTAACTCATTGTAAATTTTGTGAACTCACATGAAAAATATATTGTATCTACCTTAAAAAAAAATTTAGGAGTTGGGATTAAAGGAGGAGATAGAGACGTTAGAAGGGCACAAGAAGATGATGGAGAAATTGCCAGGTATGGAATTGACAGAAAGAACAAAGAAGCTTAGGCAAGCTTGCTTCAAAGCTATTTATAAGAAGAGAGGACTTAACAATCCTTAGCCATTTTGTTATAATTAGTGGATTTTAATCTACATTGTATGTGTTTTTCTCTTGATAGTTTGATACCCTTTTTAGTTTCATTTTATGTATTTGTCTATTGATTTTTAATGCAGAAAATTTTGTATAATTTGGGTATTATAGTTTGTATTATGTATTTAGCCATATTCTAGATTGCCGACACGACTACGCCGACGACTCTATACCAGAGGTCTATATAAATAGACTTATGAATTTAGTAGGAATAACTTGATTATAATCTTGTGATTTGTTCCATGTCTGATCCACTCCTAAGATTCACTTGACATGCCCCCAGTTATGTGTAATTAAAATTTTATTAGACTGTTGATCCTAATGAGTCTACCCTAAGTCCACAACCAAACAAGGAACAGGTCCTAAGGCGGACTCACCATTTCTAGGTCAATCATTTCTTAATTACACATAACTTCGAGGTACACCTAAAGAATCTTAGAGTTACCAGTTGTAAATTGTTTGTAATACCAAGTAGTGAGATTCAATGAAATAAAGTACATGCCTATTTCATTGATAAACCTTTTAGTAAATATCCTTACCATTTATATACACATGTATAATTTCGCACTTTAGTGAACTATTCTTGGTGTTTCTGTTAACGTCTTGGAGACGGAGTTATGGTAGTGGGTAGAAGTAGGTTTTGTACGGGCGTTAAAATTTTACACATCATGTTGCTCGTGCGAAAATAGGGATAGAAGAGATAATTAATAGACGCCTAATCCTATAATTACTTATAGGGGTGATCCTTATTAATTACGTCTATAATCACGTAGTGCATATCAATTATACATAATTTGAGATAGAATAGACTTTCGAATAAATGACTCTACTCTAAGTCCACAACCAAACAAGGAACAGGAAGTAGAGCAATAGTCATAGATTCTGAGTCTATAATATCTTTAATTATGTATAACCTTGGCGTATGCACTCAGTTATCATAGGCCTACTAATAGAGGTCTTTAGTTTTCACATAAGTTGGTTATAATATCACCAAATACTCCTATAGTATTTTTAGGTGTTTAGATTCGATTCTTAAAGTATTCCCTGTAGGGTGTAGTTAGGTTGTTAGATTTGTTGCCCATTATGACTATCCCCCAGTATATGCAAGTCACTCCTCGGACATATATAGTTGATCAGGCTATATCCTTCTCAGACTTGATTTACATATACCAAGGCATACCCATAATGTACAACTCCTCTTCTTTTACTTTATGTTATTCTAGTTATGACACTATGTGAGCATGTATGCATGTATTTATACTTTTAATAAGAAACCATTCATTTTCTAAAAGTATATTTATTTGAAAAATGCACAAATCAGAGACTATTAGTCCCAATTGTGTTTATAGTTTGTATATCTTATGTGGTTTGATATACTTAATTCACTATAAACTGTGCTCTGATACCAATCTGTCACACCCCCAAACCAAGGATGGCGGAAACGTCCGGGGGTGGAGGACTTCATGTATAGTATCATAACAACAATTGTAATAGTAATTCAAGCAAACACAACCAACATATATATAATTGAAAAAGTTACATCATTGTATGAATTACATGTTTACGAATCAATTACAATATGTTGACAAAATATGAAATAGTAGACGCCTTAGCGTCCCATCCTCAAAAGCACTTGATTACCTGTTTAATGATTTCCTGAGAATACAAGTTGTTTGAAAAAGTGTCAACACAAAGGTTGGTGAGTTCATAAGCTTTTGTTTGGTATTATTAAAAGCCTTTCGTTTGTAAAAGTGGTATTTGTTTTAGAAAAATCCAATAATTTCCTTAAAATGTATATGTAGTCTTAAATCCACAGACCGAAATGTACAAGTAACTTTTCTTACTTATAATAAATAATGTAAGTTTAAATCGACGTAAACTCATTTAATTTTAATGAAGTTCCCGTAAATTCCAATATTCATTAATACTTTGTGTGAGTTTATTATAACCTTTTCTTGTAAAAGTAGTGTTCGTTCCAGAAAATCCAATATTTTCCTTAATGTGTAAATGTAGTCTTAAAACCCAAAGACCGAAATGTACAAGTAGTGTTCTTACTTATAATAAATAATGTAAGTTTAAATCGACGTAAACTCATTTAATTTTAATGAAGTTCCCGTAAATTCCAATATTCATTAATACTTTGTGTGAGTTTATTATAACCTTTTCTTGTAAAAGTAGTGTTCGTTCCAGAAAATCCAATATTTTCCTTAATGTGTAAATGTAGTCTTAAAACCCAAAGACCGAAATGTACAAGTAGTGTTCATTCCTTATAGTAAAACAATGCAAGTTTAAATCGACATAAACTCGTTTGATTTTTGTGAAATCCCCGTAAATTCTATGTTTGTTAATACCACATGTGAGTTATTATAACCATGCTATGACCTAGTTGGCCTGAAACGACGTTCTTCAGGCGTCGGAAATGTTATGACATTTGTCACCCCAGACCTATCGGTCTAACTGTTGCATGCAATTTAGGTGTGGGTTTGTCAAACCCAATATAGATCTATACACAACTATCACGCTCTCCCTCAGGGAGACTCTGGTTACAATACAGGACTTAATGGTAATTTGAAGTAAATGTCTCACAAAGTCATTAACGGAATTACGTGTTATGAAAACTTGGTACCGTATGGCCGTACCTTGCTTAATGAAAATATCCTTTGTATAAATGTACCATTTTTAAATGTATGTGTTATGTAATGTTTCATAAAGTCATTAACGGAATTACGTGTTATGAAAACTTGGTACCGTATGGCCGTACCTTGCTTAATGAAAATATCCTTTGTATAAATGTACCCTTTTTAAATGTAGTCTTAAAACCCAAAGACCGAAATGTACAAGTAGTGTTCGTTCCTTATAGTAAAACAATGCAAGTTTAAATCGACATAAACTCGTTAAATTTTAATGAAGTTCCCGTAAATTCCAATGTTTATTAATACTTTATGTGAGTTTATTATAACCATGCTATGACCAAGGTTGCCTAAAACGACGTTCTTCAGGCGTCGGAAATGTTATGACAATTGTCACCCCAGACCTATCGGTCTAACTGTAGTACGTAGTACTGTATGCAAACTATATTCAAAATAGTTTATTAAATGTTTGAATGTATCGGTTGTACTTTGATTATAATCACTTGTTATTCTTTATATTTTATATGTCCAAATCCATTTGTAAACTGATGTGTGTCTAAATATTAAGATAAAATGTCATATATTGCAATAACATATAATCACATAAAGATATACACCTTGCTCAACATGTTACAAGGTGAAATGAAATTGACAGCAACTTTTTGTTGTATACAGTTTCTGTTACTGTTCTTGGAAAATTTATAGAAAAATCATCAAAGCTCTAAATCCAAATCCGCAAATTCTGAGAGTTTGGAATATGAGTCTAGTTTGTTCGTAAATTTTATCATGATTTTTAGTGATCTCTAACAGAGGTGAAAATGTTCATAATCACAGACTGGTCCGGGTTTGCCTCTGAAATGATAGGCAGTTTTGTAAAAATCACCATAAATTATAGAAACATCATATGGAGATGTGCAAGTAGCCATTTTAAAGCTAAGAGTTTGAACTACTTGCACCTGGAACAGTTTTGAAAATTAAAATATTTAAGTTGACCAAAACAGTCCTTGATTAAAGTCCATCTTTTCTGATGTAATCTGTTAGAAAAAGTTTAATTGTGTTCTTGATGATTTTACTTGTATTCCCCCCTTAAAACTTAAGAAAACATGTAAATGTAGGGGTATGAACTCACCCTATGTGGTTTCAGTAGATGAAAGTAAGAGAGATGAAGTGTTCAACCCAAGAACACTAAGAAGATGTCTTGATGATTCGAGAATCTAACACCGAATAAGATGGAATTTGTGTAAGATATCAATGATTTGAGTAGAATGGAGTGTAATAATTATATGAATGATGAAGATACTTACTAATTGAAGAAAGAAATCCCTGGAGAAAGCCTTGAAGTTCTTGAAGTTGAGAGAAAAGATGAGAGAATTTTGGAGAGTGTTCTTTGGTTGCTAAGTGTAGAATGAAAGAAGTTAATGAGAATGAGGAGAGATGACCAATTCTCCAGCTCTTAGAACGTGGGAAGAGCTGGAGATTGGGTGTAAAGGTCCACTAAGGTGACAAGGGGTAGTGGGAAAGAGTGGCTAATCATAGAGTGAGGTGGTGGTGGTTTGCTTTTGCCATAAATTAAGGAAAAGCAAATATTCCCTCAATAATTAGTTCAACCACTAATTCTTTTAATATATTTTTATAAAAACCCTGGAGATTTATATATTTTGGGGCCTTAGTTTATAAAATAAAGTTTTGGGTGAAAATCCCACGTTAAAATAATGAAAAACGGAGTTAAAACGAAGTCGTAGTCGAAAAACCGGTAAAAAGGGGCCGTCTGCGAGACCTCTCGCATGGGCTGTCTGAGAGGCTTCTCATGCCAGGCTTCTGTCCTGAGAGGCTTCTAATGAGAGGCTTCGGTCCTGAGAGGCTTCTCATGAGAGGCTTCGGTCCTGAGAGGCTTCGGTCCTGAGAGGCTTCTAATGAGAGGCTTCGGTCCTGAGAGGCTTCTCATGAGAGGCTTCGGTCCTGAGTGCCTTCGGTCCTGAGAGGCTTCTCATGAGAGTTTTCGCTTCTAATAGGAGGGTTTTGGTTCCTTAAGGTTATTTTACCCGTTTTTACCCCGTTTCAAGTGGTTTTTGACCCGGTTAAGGGTCGAGATGACCCAAATGATTACAAAAAGTTAAAGTAACTTTTGAGAGAGATTCGGGAGAGATTTGGGAGAGATTTTAATAGAGAGAGATTGAGTGAAAGAGATTGAGAGAGGTTTTGTTTGTGATCTTTTTGAGTGTCCGGCTTCGCAACGCAAGGTCCATAAACCCCGTTAAACCGTGTTTTAGTGTCGTACACACTCCCGATGAGTGTGCAATAATGTTTTATCTTTTTGGTTTAATGTTTACTTAGGAAATTCAACACACGAACTTTCCAAATGATGTTTCTCTCATTAAGATATTGCATTGTACAGTAATTACATAGTGTAAACCCTAATATACAAGGGTTAATTGAGTCGATTGGTTTTGACTTGTTGACTTTGTTTGACTTTGACTTGACTCAATTTTGACGGTTGTCACAAAGGAGAAGATAGTAGATCCAGAGACTTCCTTTCATCCTCATCATTTTCTGGTAATCAAGTCTCTAACTTGCTTAGTAGTTTCTTAGATCTCCTTATTTTCACTTTATTGAATTTTTAGCCCAAGAAGCTTGATCCTTGGGATATGGACGTCCCAAGTGAGTATACCTTCAGATCTGGGATTATAGAGGGCTTTCATGGCAAAAAGGTGCAAACTTTATGGCCATTGAAGCCCCATGCAAGCCATAGGATGTCATTTTGGCCTTTTAAGCTCCAAAAGGCCATGCATGGAGTGAAAGGTGGAGGATTTGCCTGTCCATGAAGTGTTTAGGGTCTAGATCTCTGTTTGTAAGCTTTAGTTTGGAGTATGGATGGCTTGTTGACCAAGATCTAGGTCCTACGGAGTTAGGGTTTGAGCTAAACCCATTAAGAAAAGGTATTAACGGGTAAAGTTGGAAACTTTACCCTTAAAAGGGAATTTTCAAGGTGTATGAGAAGTATGAAGCTTAGATCTATAGAGTGGGGCTTAATCCATTAAGATGGCCCAAACAAACTGAGGAACTCGGCGAGTCCAGAGAGGGACTCGACGAGTTGAGTCGATTTGTCCCTATTATGTACAAGGTAGAAGTCGATGAGTCTGTGAAGGGACTCAACGAGTTGACTCGTGTTATCACGTCTATGAGTAGCAAGGGAACTCGGCGAGTCAGGGGGATGACTCGACGAGTTGAGTTAACTCGGATTGTTGACTTTTTCTTTGATTAAGCATTGACTTTGACCAGACTGTTGACTTTTACCAGGGGTAAAATGGTTATTTTACCCTAAGAAGGATTATTGGATTTTGACTAAGAGTTAATGTGTTAATGATAGCTGAGGAGTCGTTAGAGCAGCCATAAGAGAATCCTCACAGCGAGATTTAACAGTCAACTTTGCGAGGCGAGTTTCCTTCAGTAGGAACGGGTTGAAGGCACCAAATTTTAGCCCGTGTAGAGTATGAATGATGATTAGTAGCTAAGTGTGGGTAGGGTCCGTATCTTAGACTTGATTATGATTAGTAGCTAAGTGTGGGCAGGGCCCATATCTTAGACTCGTTTATGATTAGTAGCTAAGTGTGGGCAGGGCCCGTATCGTAGTATTATCTGAGTATGACTATGAATTGGTAGATTATGGTATACTTGTTTTCTGCGTGATACTTGTATGTATGTTTAGATAGCGGGGTGTGGGCGGGGGCCCGTATCCTCCAGATAGAGGAGCATGGGCGAGGCCCATACTTCCAAGCCAGCTAAGTGTGGGCGAGGCCCGTATGTCATAGATAGCTGAGTGTGGGCGAGGCCCGTATCTCATAGTTAGCCGAGTGTGGGCGAGGGCCTGTATCTCCATGAGTGTGGGCAAGGCCCGTATCTCCTAGCTGCATGTTATATGTTATGTGTATGGTATGTGGTAGTTTGGGGAGACTCACTAAGCTTCGTGCTTACAGTTTTTAGTTTTGGTTTAAGGTACTTCTGGTAGCAAAGGGAAGAGCTCGAGATGACTACATTGCACACACCATAGTGTTTGGCATGGGAGGATTTACTCTGATATTTTAATATGTGATTTGGATACAGTGTTTTGACATGATGTTTTGAGATATTACCACTTATGTTTTATGAGATGTTTTGGGTTACCATGGTATTATTTATAAATTTAAAATGAAATTTTTGGACCGTATTTTTGGGATGCTTCATCAGATCTTGGTTCTCTGCTCCATTTCCAGCACATTTCGGGTATAAAGCTCTAACCTTGCTTAGTATTGGCTTAGATCTCTTCTTCGGTTATTTGTATGCTTTTAGCCATGGATGGGTGGGTATCAGGGAAGTAGAAGTCCTAAGTGCTTACTCTTTCATATCTATGATCTTCATGAGTTCTTTTGGCATAAAGGTGCCAACTTTATGGTATTAAGGGCTTCATGCATCTACTAAGCTCTTCTTTTAGTCTCTTATGAGCTTTTGAGCCCCTCCTAGCCATGCATGAGTGTAAATTTGGAAGCGTTACGTGACCATGAAACCTTTAAGGACTAGATTTGTATTTTGGGGATTTGTATTGTTGGTTAAGTGATTATTGATTAAGCCCTTAACCTTTTAAGCCTAGGATTTGGGTTTTGAGCCCACTTGGTTGGTTCCTACGGGTAAAGTTGGAAAGTTTACCCTTCTAGACGCTATTTCAGTGAAGATCTGAGTGGAGAAGCTATTAGTTTCGGTTATGTCAGCTTAATGGATTAAGTTGTTTGGTCTCAGGTGAACTCGACGAGTTGGAAGGTCAACTCGATGAGTTGTTTTGGTTTCCCCCGTTTCTGAGTTGGTGTGGGTCAACTCGGCGAGTTGATTAGACAACTCGGCGAGTTGGATCGGTTTCTTCCCGACTTTGTGGTTCTCAAAGGAACTCGACGAGTTAAAGGATAAACTCGGCGAGTTGGGTCAACTCAGACCATTAACTTTGACTTTTTAATTTGTGACTTTGAGCAAGTTTGTCCCAAGGGGTAATTGAGGTAATCTGAATTGTAATTAAGGGAAGTATGGGCTTAGGATAAGGCCCATATGGGATTGGGCCCAATTTGGAAAATTGGGCCATTAGTGGGCCATTGTGGATCTTTTGCTTTTAGGCCTTCTTGGTTATTGGAATTGGGCCTCAGTTTGGTTCATGTTGGGGTCAGGGGTAAAATAATCATTTTACCCCAAGTATGGTTGGTGGTCCTTGGGATGGAATCCAATTGCTAATTGGGTGTTATTTTGATCTGATAGTTCGGAGGTGTCGTCAGGGCAACAACTAGGGAATTCTTTCTTTGAGCTTCTGCATTCGAGGTGAGTCTCCTCACTGGGTTTAGCGGGTCGATGGCACCAATGCCGGCTCATGATTTATATGTTAGGATGCTATATGTCTGCGTGACCCTTGCATGTGTTGTATGATGGTATGATTACCGGAAGAGGCACGATACCAGGCGAGGCCTGATGAGTAGATTGTATGTTAGTTATTAGTATTTGATTTAATGCTTACCAGGCGAGGCCTGATGCCAAGCGGGGCCCGATGACTGTATGGTGTGCTATAGTCTTTGTGATTATTGCATGTGCTAGTATGGTTATATGTCTATATGATTATATGGTTATATGGTTATATGGTAATGCGTGTATCGGGCGGGGCTCGATGACGGGCGAGGCCCAATGACTAGAACATATACTAGAGTTTATGATCATTTTATAGGTTAGCATGATTATGTGATATTTTGTGTCATGTCGGGCGAGGCCCAGTGACAGGCAAGGCCTACGATTAACAAATTTGTAATTCGAGCGTGGCTCGATGCTGAGCGAGGCTTGATGTCGGGCGAGGCCCGAGGCCAAGTGAGACTCGAGACCAGGCGAGGCCCGATGTAGGACGGGGCCCAGTATGTGATTTATGTATGTGTGGTATATGGTATCTTGGGGAACTCACTAAGCTTTGTGCTTACGGTTTTTAGTTTATGTTTCAGGTACTTTGGTTTTCAAAAGGAAGAGCTTGGGTTAACTGCATGGAACACACACTTTATGTTCCACATTTGACTTGTTCTGGGATTTATACTCTGATTATAATGTACCAGTTTTATTTAAACAAGTAGTTGATGATTCTTCTTTGATAAATAAAATCAAATTTTATGTCAATATTTTTGGGGACGTTACAAGTTGGTATCGGAGCCTTAGTTTGAGGGATCCGGGCACACTCTCAGGTGTGTCTGAAATCAAACTGAGGATTTGGTGAGGTTTTTCAAAAAGAAATATACTTACTTAAGAAAAGAGTTTTCTAAAATAAGAAAAGGGTGTGGTGCATGCAATCGACCGAGCTCAAGTAAGTTTTCCCAAAATTATCACAACTAGCCCTTTCGGCTAGGAAATTCTGTTTTAATGTAAACATCAACTCTTGTAAGTCTTGTAATCTAAGTGAATATCATACTTGGTGCTCAATCAAAAACATTCATTCAAACCAAAACTCTTGAGCTAAGTCCAAGACCTAACTTAATAAGTCTCAACTACTCAATTGTGGGTCTGAAACTCTAAATATCCCGGTTCAAATTTATTATGGACTAGGATCCTCTTGTTGGGCCTAATGGGCCCGCAAACTCTCAATTTGGTTAAATTGAGGAAAGAACACTATTTGGGCCTTAAATAAACCCACACTCATTAAATAAGAGCCTTTTTGGGCCATAAGGTTTCCCATGGACCTTATTGGGCCTAAAATGACTCACTTCATTTTCATGGGTCCTAATTGGGCCGAAAACTCTTCAACAACATAGATTTGGGCCGTAAACCCATAAGAAGGGCCCAATGGGCCGAAAACATCCATGATGGGCCTATGATCTCGAGAATGTTCATTAAGGGCCCAAACTTTTCTTTTCCTTCTCTTTTCCCTTCCCTCATTCTCGGCCCATTTATGTCTTAAAAAAAAATAAAAATAAAGGGATAACTAGAAGAGTGCCACCTCATAATTATCTAATAGACTTCCATGCAAATTATACAACATATATCTATGGATGTCTCATGTTTCTATACACATCACATCTCACTTCACATCCCTTCCCCTCTTCTTCTTCATTCATGGCCAAGGGGCAATCCACCCCACTCTCATCTTCTTTTCATTACAACCTCACCAAGAACTCCCTCTAGAACCTCAAGAGAATATCATCCTTCTTTCTTCAAATTTTCGTATATGCTTGGGTGAGAGATCAAGAAAACTTCCTTAATGATCATCATTTTGGTAAGTTACTCCTTAAGTTTGATGACTAACTTCATTTATGATAAATCTTCACCCTTTAACACTCCATTTCATGATTCATGCTCATAGAACTACATAGATCCCGAAAATCCCTTCAAGGAAGCTTGCTAAAGTCGAAATCTCTCCATTTTCTTCATCACAACCGAAATCACCAACCCATTGTGAGTTCATACCCCCTATTTTCGGTTTTTACTTTGTTTTGGGGGAGAATACAAGTTGTCTTGTGTAGATCTGTGTGCATATCCATGACTATGTGTGTTTTACATGATTTATTTGGTGATTATGTGTTGCTTACCTCATAAATCTAAAAATATGTTAAGAATATGAAGTTTACCACTTGGATGTTCATAAAAATCTTGATAAAAGTATGTGTTATCACATATAATACATGTAAACTTGTAGATCTGGAATTTATACACTTAAAATAACAAAAACAAGTGTTGTGAACAAACATGGATAACTTAAACTCAAAAATCAGCCTTTGACAGAAAAGTTTTAGTCTAATCTCGGATTTTTTTGACCACCTTAATAATGATATTTTTCAAAACTGTTTTACATGCAAGAAGTTCAGTTTTATACCTTTAAAATGACTACTCGCACGTTTTCATACGTTTTTTTCTACAATTTTTGACGAATTTTACAAAACAGCCTATCATATTTGAAATAATCTCGGACCAGCCTGTGAAGGTGAGCAAATTTCACACAGGATTGAGACCATTAAAAATTATGAGAAAAATTGGGAACAAAGTAGACAAAATTTCCAAACTTCCAGAGTTTACGGATCTTCGACTTACGATGATTTTTCTACAAATTTTCCAACAATCGGGTAAGAAAAGTCAAAAATCAGAAAAATGTGTATTTTCACAACAATCAATCCAAAAATGATATTTTTGACAAAAATGGGTTAAAAATGTTATTTTTACCAAAAATTAGTCATAAAAGCAAGTTTTGAACATAATGGAGACTAAAGTGTTATTTTTACTAAGATTGGGCCTTAATTGTAAATTTTTGACTTATTGGGCCAAGAGCGTCATTTTTACAAAAGTGGTCCTTCTAACACAATTTGGCAAATACTTGGTATAAAATGAACAGAACAATAAGAAAACGGGTTAAACACGGTAATTACTTTCGTATTGGACCTAGAAATAATATACAAGTTTAGTGGGCATTAGTTGTCCCTTTACAAGTATATTGGGTCTTGAAATACTCATTCACTTTTGGGCTTGAAAATATAATACACATGTTTAGTGGGCTTTAGTGTCCTTTTATATGCTTAGTGGGCCTTAGTGTCCTTTTGCATGTTTAGTGGGCCTTAGTGTCCTTTTACATGTCTATTGGGCCTGGAATTTACATTACATGTCATTTGGACCCTTGATGTCCATTTACATGTCAGTGATTCCAAAAATTTATTAAGTATGTTTAATAGTGTAATTCCATATTCGCGTAAATTTTGGTAAACACTCTAGTGAGATTTTTTGGTTGACACCTATTGAGTGTACGATCGTAGCCTGTAGTTATAGCCAGAGTCTCCTGGAGGGAGAGCGGGAGTTTGTGTATAGATCTATACGGGGGTGACACCCCACACCTGAGCTGTTCGCTACAGTTAGACTAGGTCAGTCTAGGGTGACAAACTTTTATCTTATGATTCTTCGGCGTTTACTAAACGTCACGACAGGCGAATTTGTCATTATTATGTATGGTTATAGCGACTCACTTAGAGAATAACTCCATTATAAATTTACGGAATACTTCATCAATGTAACACGGTCTTTGGCGATTAAGACTGCTTCATTCTTTATAATAAAAAAATATCGGATTTTCTGGAGAAAACATTTACCTAATCAATATCTTCTACTTATATCAGAAAATATAGGATTTTTGGGAATGTACTTTCTATACCTTAACACACATGCATTAATACAAGATCGAACACAATCTTCACAACTCATTTTTTTAGAAAATATCGGATTTTCTGGTGTTACAAAACTATCAAAACTGTTTACTTAAACATGCTTATGAACTCACCAACATTATATATGTTGACTGTTTTCAAAATAACTTGTATTCTCAGGAAACCGTTAAACAGGTGGACTTCAAGAATTTGACAACTTTTTTACTTGTTTTTCTATTATATACATTCTGTGTTGGCATGTAACTTATAACCCACTACTCGATGTATGAAATCATGGTTGTAATTTTGAATGTATGATGATGGTGTTTGTTGCGTTTCATTTATATACACTGTAATGATATTCCAAGATAAAGTCACCCAACCTCCGAACGTTTCCACCGTTCCAGTTCGGGGGTGTGACAAAAATACCCATACATGTTATCTATTATGCTTTTATCTGTGAATCCGTGGAATCGCATGCTAGTTAGGGCTAAGGATCTGGTCAGTTTTTGCATGCTAGAATGCTAGGAGAGATGCCTTTGTATGCCTATTATATGAGCTTGTAGACTTTTATGCTAGTTCTGATTAGACAGTGATAGGTTGGCATGATATGTGATGCCTGGTAGCATAGGAAACATTGGATGCTGGATTGGGCGTGATTTGTATGCGTAAGGTAATCAGTAGTGGGAGTAGAAGCTCCTAGTATGAGTTGTAGTATGTGGGATTAGAGTGATACTTCACGAATGTTGTTTGCTTTGTGCTTTGTGGAACTCATAAGTGATGTGAGTTAGTTATTGAGTGAATATGTCAAGTCACATGTGGCAAAGGTTGGATAATCTCAGAGTGATGACTTTGACCCTATTGCGCAGCTCTCATCTGAGTCTAACCGTTGTAGGGATGAGTCTGTTACTCGAAGGATTATCTAATCTCTATTGCATGTGATTGTGTTCATAAGGTAGGTAACTGACATTATGAAGAGTTCTTTAGCAGCTGATGGCAGTGTAAGGTCGGGAACCTAGGAAAGCCTAGGGATTGCTTCGGTGGGTTTGTTGTGATGGGTTGCGAGTGTCTGATGCATGGATTTGAGAAGGTGACTTAGAGGATTCGGGAGGATTCTTTAGGAAAGTATGGATAGGTGTGGAAAGTAGTATTGGGCCTGAACTACTGAAAGCACATGATCCATACTCAAATCGGGGAGAGTCTTGGAGAATCTAGGAAGCCTATGGGATGAGGATTCTTGGGCATATTCGGACCTTGTGCATGTTGTTCGGTATGATGATGAGCATTTGGGAATGGGATTCAGATTCTAGTTCTGGCTCAGTAGCAGGTGCTGGGCCGATCGATGCACGGTTGTGGGATTTCATCTCATCGGAGGTTATTCGTGGTGTTTCGGATTAGACCTTGCGGGTCTTGGGTTCAGCCAATAAGGGATTTTGGATTTCTTTGATGGTCACCTCGGGTCCTTTCGAGCCGGATTCGTTGTAGGGCAGTTGGGGGCTTATTTGGAGCCCAAAGCTTGTGAATCTCTAGAATCCTTCAGGAAGGAGGATCCTGTTGTTAGTTATTTTCATCTGGGATCGAAGGGGAATTATGTGCCATGTCCTTAGTATGGTCAGGGTAACTCGGGAGGAGATCAGGATTCCTTCAGATGTTTTGTGGGTATGCCAGCTCTAGTTTTCTAATGGGTTGTTATCGGGAATTTGTATTGATTTCGAATTTTGATGGGGTTTGAATAAGTTTTCTCTCGGTTGATTCCATGATATTTTCTGGGTTATCAAGGGTCGTTATATGCCACTCTGCATGCCGAGAGTCTTCGATGAATCTTCAAGAGGGTCGTATCTTGTTGAGTGGGTTCAGTATCGTCATTGTTCCGGTTCTTTGTCGGGATCAATTCAGGAGTATTGCTTGAAGAACCTATGGTTAGGGTTATCGGGTTAGTTCTCCAGTGATGTCAGGGGTTTTATCATTTGTTCTGGTAAGATCGGTAATTGTCTATAAATGAACTTGTGGGTTCAAGAACTACCGTTTCTAGGAGAGGAGCGGTAGCAGGTAGATGGTGATGACGGATGCATGAGTTGTTTGGTCATCAGAAGTGCCAGGGGAGTTTTATACCCGCATAGGTTGCAGTGCATTTGAATTTCAGTAATTATTTGAGGATGGAAATTGGAGTGGATATTCGTCAGAGCATAGCAAGGGTTATGGTTCTTAGTTGCCAGCATAAGAACTCAAGGAATTGGTATAGTATCATGGGAGGTGATCTGGATCATCAGACTGGTTAGGGTCTCAAGAGTATTCTTCCGGATTCCAGGAGTTGGGCAATCGATGAGATTGGATAGTAATGGAACGCTAGTTTTGGTAAGCGCAGGTCATAGGCGGTTCATGCTATATGAGGTTTGATGGGTTAGGAATCCATCAGACTTATGGGATAAAAGAGCTTCATCAAATCCAAGTAAGGGAGAATTGATCAGAATTTCCGGGAGTTGGATCGGGTGTGGAACTAGGGAAAGTTTCACATCTTGGCCAGGAAGAGAGACAACCCAAGTTGCCGTCTAGATTGGGGTTGTGTAAGTGGGAGTTTAGGGAACTCCCAACAGCTGGTCGGTATCTTCTTGTTATGCATAGTAGGTTGGTGGAAGGATCCAAGTCGAGGGTTGTGATGAAACCCGGGGTGGCAGTCATGGTTGGTTAGAAGTTTTGTGAGACTGTGATGAGATCATAGCATTCGTCAATTGAGGTAGCCTATCGATGAGGTGGTCACGAGTGTAGAGGGGATCAGTTCGCGTCGTAGGCACGACTGACGGGATTGCCGAGTTACGTTTCCATGTTTTAGATTGAAGACCATTGGGGTCCGAGGTGGAGCAGGGCCTGTGTAGCTTTAGATGGGTGGGAACTGTGGGCAAGGCCACTCCGTGATATAGTTTGGGTGGGACCCGTGGGCGAGGCCCGTGTGCTTATGGAAATGCAGGTGGGACCTTGTGGAGACCATGTTGGGTTTTATGTACTACAACATCCCTATGGTGCACATGCAACCTTAATGCTTTGGATATAAGTTTTCTCTAGTTATACATGCAACAAAAATAATCCAAAGCATGAAACCTATAACTAGCATACAACATAGATATTTGAAACACAAAAACTAATTAGAAGAATACCTCTTGTTGTAGCTTCTAGAATTTGGCCTTTCAAGAGCTTAGCACCTAAAGTGTGATGCCTCAAATGGTTCACAAGACACCATGAACAAAGGATGAATATGAGATAAAATTGATGAAGCTCAAATCGGCTAGGCTTACACCTTAGGAGGCTTGGGGCCGATTTTCAAGCTTAGGGGTTCAATATATAGTTTGGAATTCCTAGGGTTTCAACTTGTAAACCCTAATTCACTTGGGCTTTTAATCTAATAACTCATTAGCCTTATGGACTAACACTTCATGTACTCTCACATAAACTTAGTCCATCACTAATCAATCATGGATCATTGGCCCAAACTATATATATCATTGGTTTACATAATCAGTCCCCGTTAATTTAATTAGTTTCTTTTGATCACTAAATTAATTCCAAATTAATTCTTGATCAATACTAATTAAATAATAGGATTTCTCAATTAATATATTATACTTATAATATATTAATAAATCACAAATAACCTATTTCTCAAATATCCATCCTATCAAATTGTTATGGTGAATGCAACCCAAAATGGACCATGCTACTCTCGGGTCAAGTACATACCAATTATAGTTATGAGCTTAGACACCTAATCCAACAGTCTCCTACTTAGATAAGTCTAATAACTATAATTGCAGGTACGACTCCAAAATCCGATTAGCAATCGTAGCTCTCAAAATCCGCTTGTTGAACTCTGATTTTATCAGCAACGCGTCCATTAGATAAGGGATCATATATTCTTCCATTCTACAAGATACCGTATGAAGTGAGACATGGATTATAATCATTCTCTCTATTCATGTGTTGTTTCCCAATTTCCGAATTATGACGACTGACTAATTGAACAAATCAAATCAGTCCAGGCTTGGCCAAGCGCTTAGGGTGTCATCACTAAATCCTCGAAGGGCCCACTGATATCGCTTTTATCCCTCTTAGGGTAAAAGGAACGGATAAACTTCGACTCATATTCTTGCTCTATTTACTCATCAAATCACACACAACAATATGTTTTATAACACCAAGTTACTGGTGCGTTTACATATCATCAATGTGCAACCGACTTGTAGACTGCAACTATATGTGTACGTTTCAAGAATATAAGATATTATCATGTCACAATCACCCGTGATGAAATCCATGAAGTGATTCAGATGAGCGTGGGTTTAATCCAATACTCAAATCTTATTACATGAGTACTCATGAACACTGCAGCAAACTTTGCTATGTCTAAACACTTTAGACAATCTACAGTCAGATTCATGACAGTCATGCCTCAATACCTACTTCCAAAGTATGATTGACTGTGGATGGTTTGAATTATCTTATTATTCGGGAAGTCAAAACATGCGAAGTGAAACACAAGAATAATCGAATCCAATATGGTCTCAAAACTTTTGAATATAAATAAAACACCTTTTATTTAATCGCCATATTGATTACACATTGTTATTTGTATAATGTTTCAATTAATCAACTTAATACTTGTATTAAAACAATAGTTATCCCAAACTCCAAGCATGCACACTATGTTTACCTATGGTCCTTACTTTGTGAAATAGATCAGTTGAAAACATTTCAATGATACTCATTTCACAATTCCAAATCCTTAGTGTAAGAACACCTAATTCTTGCCACTATCATGCAATGATCCTTTTGTAATGTCGAGGTACAAAAGTCACAGAGACTTTGCTAACGATATTACAAAGTATTCCTTTGGAGATTGATAACAAAACAATTCCAAGGAAGCGAAGTCTCAAATTCAAAGTACATTCCTTTGAACATCCTTCTTGCATAAATAGATTCTTAATATCCACCTCCCATTATGGAAACATTTCCATATATTCCATATGACAACTCATTATAAATAGAATCCTGTCTATTCATAATAATGTCAATATGGTCCATCCATTACTATACTTACAACTGTCCTTAAGCAACCAATCCTTAGTGAACCTTAGATCGTCCTTGACAGTTGTTTAACTACCTTAGTCATGTCCGGTTCTAATCATTTTCCCTCTTAATTCCCTAGGCATTTGGAAAAACAGAACACGTGAATATAATAGCATATGCAATCAATACTATACCCGAAGCATATGGGATACGATTCATAATGTATTACACAAAGACATGATACTTGACCAGTATTTTGCGATAATATTTCTATATATAGAATTTTTAATGTTGAAGCATTTCAATGTGATATTCATATATGCTCATGACTAAGTTTGATTAAAACTTCAATCTAAACTTTTAGATTTGAAGTGAAGTATAAGTATCCTCTCCCTTACTATAACGAAACGAATTTTCAACCTTTGCAACTTTGAAAATTAGAACTTTGTTTCCTATAAATAGTATTGCTAACTCGCAACACTTACCATAATAATTATGCTTCCACTAGCATAACAATTATTTTGTTACTAGCATAACATTTATGCTCCCACTAGCTTTGACATGTATCCAAAATTAGCTCGACTTCTAGAAATCAATACTTTATTGACTTTCTTACCAAAGTTCAGATTTATGATACAAGATGCTTCGATAAGCCTTTATCTAAGCTCATACACCTTTTATTAGAAAGCCCATATGTGTGTCTAAACTATTTCAGAACTTACAGAAATAAGTTCCGAATGTTCAAACTATTTGTCATTTCTCACAATTCGAACTATGAAGAGAGATGTCGTAATCATAATCGAATTTGAGAACGCAATTAACACAACTTCTATCTCATTAAAATCTACTTAGTGAAAGCGTTTCCTCACAATCATTTTCATGAATTTGAGAGAAACCTTATGTCACTTAGATTTTATGGTGTATGTATTCCTATCCATGTGAAACTGTTATTTCCAACCATTATCATTAGATAAGGTCTATGGCAGATTCAAATTCATATGGACTGAACTTGTTCAATCTTAATTTCTTGCCACTTGGTAACACAAGGGCCTACCATGTCTTCCAAGTTGTTGAGCAGATCACCCTTACTGATCAATGAACTTTCACTGATCAAGGTGCTTTGCCTTATACAAACAATTCAGAACTCATAGAAGTCACATGCATAGTCAACTTTAACTAGAAAGGACATAGAAACAAGAATATGTCAACACGATAGGTTACAAACCTCATGTCGCGTGCTAGTAATAAACGATAGGTTTATTCTTGATTAGTTCTTGAAACTTTTCAAGGTCTTCAAGACTCCCACTGACCTCTTGACATATAAGATTCTCTTGTCAAGAAACATTTCTTGACAAACAAACATTCAAGAGTTAGTGCTGCTCTTATCAAGAATGACACTTCATATAATTGGTCTCAGTTGGTCTTTGTCTTATCCAAGACATCACAACTACCAATCTCAAATGTGCATGAGTAAGAAAACTTTTCTACTCCACATTCTATGATGTGTTATAAACCTACTTAGACTGTGTCACTCATAACTCTAAGACTCGGTTTTGGAACGAAGTATGACTCACCTTCTTGATTTAACCATTTCAACAATTCCCGATTCCTCTTCTTAGCCATACAAATGCACTAAGATGTCCTTAGAGGATAAATTGTGATATGGTTCCATAATCATTAGGATGATCATAAAACACGATGCTAAAGTACTCTCCTTTCCTTTCAGATTGGAGAAACTTTTATCTTTCTGCCTAATTGATTCTTCTTATTCGTCCTGCTATACATTGAAACTTTTTCAATGATTCAGAATTATACTTAATCTTGTAAGCATAATCATGTTCACTAAGCTTTTAGTAAATCATGACGAATAGTCTTATCATTCTTTGTGGTGGACCCACCAGTGCACAATAATGTGTACTTGATCCCCTAGTCCTTCACTTGACTCACATCTATATGTGAACAAGGAATTAATATTAATTTCCTAAAGATGAAGGTTCTCATTCATCATACAATACAAGTCGCATGATTCCAATTTTTTGTCCAATTGAAACTTGGGTGATGAGAATCTTTCCTTATTTGGTAAATTTAGACACTGCCACAAACGAACGAATCAAATCCATATTGCTAAAAATAGAAACATACAAACATCAATTTTCACAAATGCCATTGCAAAGAAATATAAAATATGATAAAATCAAAATTTTTCTTTATTTATAAAATGCGGAAAACTTGTCCTTACAATGCAAACACATATGAAAAACATGTTGATACATATTTCTAAGCAATCTATTATAACTCTTAAGTAGCAGCTCACAAGTCTAATCATCGAATCATGCGATCGAAATCCATCTCTCCGCGATCAGACTCAGCATGCTTTTCCTTTAAGCTTCCTTTCTCTTCTTCGATCCTTCAAAACATCAAAACGTAATCTTATCACATCATGTATTAAGAATCTAGAAATAGGAACTTAATAGAGTTAGATAGTGGACTTACCTGAAGTAGAGTCAAACACTTTGACTTTACCATCCTTGTGGTCTTTTAGGTAAATACGGCAGCTTCGCATCCAATGCCCCTTCTTTTGGCAATAGAAGCAAACAGATTCTTTTGGAATGGCACACGGGATAATCTCAGACTTAATCTTTCCCTTTCCATTGGGAAGAATTTTCTGGACTTCCAATGTTTCCATTGTCAATGTCCATCGAAGTTTGGGAAATAGATCTTCCAATCAAACTTGCTTTACCAGTGCGCCAAATCATTGCTGATTCAGAAGCAATTAGCAAATATGTAAGATCAATAAGGGTCACGTCGTGATCTGTCATATAGTAGTCTTTAACAAACTGACCATACGACTCGGGAAGTGACTGAAGAACAAAGTCAACAACCAACTTTCTCGGGAAAACGACACCCAACATTCCCAGCCTGTCAATATCCAACTTCATCTCCAAGACGTGAGCACATACAGACTTTCCATCTTCGTGTTTGCTTGCCAATAGGGCTTGAGTGATCTTAAACTTTTCAAGTCAATGAACATGTAGGTCAGGGAGAATAATTGGAGGAGGTGGAGGAAGTGAAGAATGATTTCCATTTTCATGATCGAAGCGTGGAACATCATCTTCATGAGGTAATCTATTTTCAAAAGATTCGGGAAGACAGTAGTTGTCAGAATTAGATATCTACAAGGGGAGAAATTCAAGTAAGTTGATTTAATCCTTAATTTAACACCCAAATGAAATATTAAGGCTAGGACCCAACACAATAATTCACAATTCGGAAGAGGGATGCCGTAATCCAATTGTAAATTATTTGACAGTAGGTAAATGATGATTTACGAATTCTATCACGAAAACGAAATTTGGTTTTAAATGAAACTCTTAGATCTTTTGAGATTCATTGAACTTTTCAATGGCATGTTTAATCTCAATTATGCCCTTCAAGTTTGTGACTCGGATACCTAGGATCACAAACAAGGTGTGAATAACCATGCAAATTAGCTTGATACTCTCGAAGTCAATTATCACCTAATCAATGTGTCGGTTAAGTACACACGCTCCATTGATCTATGATAAACTACGAGCTACCCATTGCCATCCTTTATTAGTCCATATTAGTGTGCCGGTTAACCACACACGCTCCACTAACTGACCAATTAGGTGCAATGTGCAATTTCATGGGTTAGCATCAAATTCACATATTTCCTAAAGTAACTATGATTGGGAATTTATAAATGTTTAGTTACTTTTTATTTTCATTATACTTTTAATGAGGATTTAAGTGTCCTATCAAACCCGTTCGGCTGACGACCCTCCACTGGTCAAGGGTGCGGTGGGTAAGAGTAGATATCCAATGTCGGTCATTTTACAGGCCGCTTTCTTAAACACCCCTTATAGACCAGCTTCGTGAATGAGGCCTACTAAGGGTAAGATTGAATTTTTACTTATACATATATAATATATTAAACTTTTAATTTTATATATAGTATAAGGGTGTATTTTCACATTTAAAATACTAGATGGTTTAAACTATCAATAAATTATACTCTTAATTTAATTAAACTTAAACCATATCATTATGGATTTAATAAAACTTTCTTAATTAAACATTTAATTAACTTAATAAAATCCATAAGAGTGTAATTGAACTATTCAAAGGAGACATCAAGGCTCTAAATAAAAAATTCAAAATTAAAACTATTTAATTAATTTTTAAGTTATGAACCCAAGAGTTGCACCTTTTGAAACCTTTCAATTACTAGAGTTAATGTTTCATAAAAGAGACATTTTAAGTTCCAAAACTTGAGGGCAAGTTTTTTAACTCTTGAAAAACTTTTGGATTCCAAACTTGATGACAAGTTTTGTAACTCCTTAAAAAAACCTTTGAGTTCCAAAACTTGATGGCAAGTTTTGTAACCTCTCAAAACCATTCAGATCAAATTTAAACTAATAATATAATCATATATTATTATCTTTTGCCAATTTGACCTAATGCAACTCTTGTAGCAAGATAATTTCACATCAAATTCTAGAAACAATTAATTTATCACATAAACAAGTAACTATCTAAAAAATTTAACAAGATAATCACAATTCAAAATTTACAAATAATTAGTTTATCATATAATTTAGTAATTATCTTAAATTTTGACCATTATCTTTTAATTTAAGTGAGGATAATTATTTTCATAACATAAAAATTGAATTTTGATCAACAAAACAACTTATAGTAACTATCCAAATCCAAATTAAGCCAAGAAATTCGAAAAAAATCTGCCAGACCCATCACCACCTCGGGGTAATTTTGACCACCTCGTGGTGATCAGGCAGAGTCCAAAAAAATGATTTTTTCACCTTTGAACAAACAACAATTGCATCAAATAACAGAAAACACCCTAGACTCTGATACCACTGTTGGGTTTTATGTGCTACAACATCCCTATGGTGCACATGCAACCCTAATGCTTTGGATCTAAGTTTTCTCTAGTTACACACGCAACAAAAATAATCCAAAGCATGAAACCTATAACTAGCATACAACATAGATATTTGAAACACAAAAACTAATTAGAAGAATACCTCTTGTTGTAGCTTGTAGAATTTGGCCTTTCAAGAGCTTAGCACCTCAAGTGTGCTGCCTCAAACGGTTCACAAGACACCATGAACAAAGGATGAGTATGAGAGAAAAGTTATGAAGCTCAAATTGGCTAGGCTTACACCTTAGGAGGTTTGGGGCCGATTTTGCAAGCTTAGGTGTTCAATATATAGTTTGGAATTCCTAGGGTTTCAACTTGTAAACCCTAATTCACTGGGGCTTTTAATCCAATAACTCATTAGCCTTATGGACTAGCACTTCATGGACTCTCACATAAACTTAGTCTATCACTAATCAATCATGGATCATTGGCCCAAACTATATGTATCACTGGTTTACATAATCAGTCCCCGTTAATTTAATTAGTCTCTTTTGATCACTAAATTAATTCCAAATTAATTATTGATCAATATTAATTAAATAATAGGATTTCTCAATTAATATATTATACTTATAATATATTAATAAATCACAAATAACCTATTTCTTTAATATCTATCCTATCAAATTGTTCTGGTGAATACAACCCGAAATGGACCATGCTACTCTCGAGTCAAGTACATACTAATTATAGTTATGGGCTTACACACCTAATCCAACAGACCATTGGGTCAAGGTTTTGAATCTTGAGTTGCAGGACTGAGTGTGTAGTCAGTATGTGGTGCAGAGGGATGTTTGGACTGGGTAGCCTTGTTATATGGACTCTTGGGAACTTGGTGGTTGGACCAGGTGCGAGAGTGGTAGTCTCAGCATTGTTTTGGGAACCTTTATATCTCGGTCTAGCAAGGGTTGTCGTTATCAGAAGGTCTTGAGTGAAATGCAAGTGCAGATCTGTGGATCTGGGTTTAGGAGTTGAGTATCGGGTTGGTTTTGGTTGAGATCTCCAGTCGGGTATTGCAAGTGTTTTGTGCTGGATTTTCGTATAAGTGGATTGAGGGTTGGGGTATCTATATGCCGAGGGCATCAATGGAAGGGTTCAAGGGTAATCAATGGATTCATTTTGATGGTAGACCAAGCTCTTGTGATTGTGTCTTGGATCGGTTCTTTTGTGAGGGCATCAAGATAAGTCAAGACAATATTATTGATTTGGAACTCGTGTGTGGAGTAGCTTATTATTCGGAGGAGATGTTAGGTCACTCACAGTTGGGATTAAATAATCTCATAGAAATGGATTTGATCCTATTGCGCAGCTCTCGTCTGAGTCCAATCGTTGCAAGGATAAAGCTTCTACTCGAAGGATTATCTGAGCCTTCTATCGAGTATAGGTGTTCTGCAGCGGTATATGGTCAGTGACATTGTTCCCTTGGAGGCAGCGATGTGATCAGGGATTGGAAGTATTTTGTTGGAATGAAATTCTATGAGGTTGGCATGGTATCAGTTCGGTGTGAGAGGTCTAACAGGGAGTCAGACCATTGAGACTTTAGGTTTCAGAATTCATGTGATGTGGGATTGGTCTTATTCAAGAGATTGAGGACTCGTTCTTCATCGGGCTGGAAGGACTATTCTAAAGATGGTTTCAATAGAATTGGATAGGCTGTTTTATGATTAGAATTAGAAGTGTTATGTTTGGTCGGTTATTCATTAAGAGCATGGTATGAAGTTGTCTCCGCGTGAGAAGTCTGTCAGGGAGTCAGACCATCATATATCTCAAGTCTCAGAAAGGTAGAAGTAGGTTGCAGGGGATGAAGGTTTGAATGTTGTTTTCGGGTTAGAAGTCTTCGTTTGGGTTTTGGTTGCCTTGGGAAGATTGTTCTATGCGCGGAATTTTCATTTGTGTCCTGCAGGTTGTTCGTTTTGATATGAGTATTAGTAAGGAGTGATTTAGAGGACGAAATCTGATTTAAGTGGGGGATAGTTGTAACACCCAAAATATAGAAAGTTAATTGTGGAATTATGCCAATTTCAAGTTGAGCTCCGCGAATTGGAGGATCAAAATCGGCGAGTTGAAGATGAAGAATCGTGGGGATTTAATGGGTCTACTCGACGAGTTGAGGAGCCTCAACTCGACGAGTAGAAGTTGTTTTGGTCGCGAGGTTTAATGAGACAACTCGGCGAGTTAGAGGAGCCAACTCGGCGAGTTGGACACTGTTTAGGAAACCCTAATTTTGGGGTTTTGCACCTATTTAAACACCTTAATTCCCAGGTGTTGGCCTCATTCCCAACATCCATAGCCCCTAACCCTAATCTCGAAACCCTAGAGCCTCCTTGAGTGTTGTGAGCTCATTGTGGGTGTGTTTTGGTGTGTTTGAAGCTCTTTGAAGGAAGAGAAGCTTGGTGCAAGTTGGTGGTTCAAGTAGGAGATTTCAGATCTTGGTTCTCTGCTCCATTTCCAGCATATTTCGGGTATAAAGCTCTAACCTTGCTTAGTATTGGCTTAGATCTCTTCTTGGGTTATTTGTATGCTTTTAGCCATGGATGGGTGAGTATTGGGGAAGTAGAAGTCCCAAGTGCTTACTCTTTCAGATCTATGATCTTCATGAGTTCTTTTGGCATAAAGGTGCCAACTTTATGGTCTTAAGGGCTTCATGCATCTATTAAGCTCTTCTTTTAGTCTCTTATGAGCTTTACGTGACCATGTAGCCTTGAAGGACCAGATCTGTATTTTGGGGCTTTGTCTTGGTGGTTAAGTGATTATTGATTAAGCCCATTACCTTTTAAGCCTAGGATTTGGGTTTTGAGCCCACTTGGTTGGTTCCTATGGGTAAATTTGGAAACTTTACCCTTCTAGACGCTATTTCAGTGAAGATCTAAGTGGGGAAGCTGTTAGTTTTGATTATGTCAGCTTAATGGATTAAGCTGTTTGGTCTCGGGTGAACTCGACGAGTTGCAAGGTCAACTCGACGGTTTGTTTTGGTTTCCCCCGTTTCTGAGTTGGTGTGGGTCAACTCGGCGAGTTGATTAGACAACTCGGCGAGCTGGATCGGTTTCTTCCCAACTTTGTGGTTGTCAAAGGAACTCGGCGAGTTGGGTCAACTCAGGTCGTTGACTTTGACTTTTGATTTGTGACTTTGAGCAAGTTTTTCCCAAGAGGTAATTGAGGTAATCTGAATTGTAATTAAGGGAAGTATCGGCTTAGGATAAGGATCATATGTGATTGGGCCCAGTTTGGAAAATTGGGCCATTAGTGGGCCATTATGGATCTTTTGGTTTTGGGCCTTCTTGGTTATTGGAATTGGGCCTCAGTTTGGTTCATGTTGAGGTCAGGGGTAAAATAGTCATTTTACCCTAAGTATGGTTGGTGGGCCTTGGGATGGAATCCAATTGCTAATTGGGAGTTGTAACACCTGGTTTTGAAAAGTGTTTCGTTGCTCGGGCCTGCGACCCAATTATCATTGTCATGGGGTTTAGGGCCTTAGGAAAGGAAAGATTTGGCCCAGTTTAGAGGTGGGTGTCATGGCATAAGTGATCCAAATATTCGTTTGTGTCTTCGGAAGCCAAGGGTATGACTATAATTTGATATCTCGGTCTTCTATGGATTTTAGGTTTAATCTGAGAAGGTTTTAAGGATTGGGAGAGTTACTAGGAGCGTAGGGCTTCTCACCACCTTTTCCTGGATATAAGGTTGGTTGGAAAGGGACCTCGGATGAGGAAGTTATGGCACTTTGAAGTTATTAACAATTTTGGTCCCTAATGGAGATAAGTGGCAAGGCAGTCCCATGCATGCAAGGAATGCATGCGCGTGTTTGGCTGGGTACACCCAGCGTATAAGGTCATCTAGTCGCGGGTGGTTTGTGAGTACGTCGGGCATACCAGGAGGTACGCAAGCGTACTCCCTTCACACCAAAACCCTAATTTTAGGGATGAGCACTATATAAAGAACATTATGTCCTTAAAAATCAGCCACCCTCTCACCCTTAGACAACTTTCACGAAACCGTAATCCCTCCTTGTGTGTTTTTGGAGCTTAGAAGGCCATTAGAAGAGTATTTTGGTGCTTTTAAAGAAGGTGTTCACTCTTTAAGATTCATGGAAGGAGATAGAGCTCTTAGATCTAGAACCTCATCAGCTTTTGACTCTCATTTGAGGTATAAAGTCTTAAACTTGGTGGTTATTTCCTTAGATCTCTTGTGTTGGGTTTTTGGACCTTTTTAGTCCCAAGGACGAAGCTTTATGGTTCAAATCCATTTCCTAGGCTTAGGGTTGCCACCCTTGGTGCTATTTGAGTCCCTAAGACAAAAAGTGTGACAACCCGAAATTTCTATCTTGTACAACCATTCACTTCAATAGAAGTCAGATTTATTTCTGCTAACTTTTAAGCTGTTTGGAATCAGTTTGAGTGTTCTAAAGCCTAGTACTTCAAGAGATAATTATAGGAAGTATACTTTAGGGTTAATTGTGCAACATTTAAGTTCCAAAACTCCAAGAGTTTGGAGTTTACGGCCCAAAATGGTGTTAGGGCCGTAAACCCTAAAGGGTATATAAATGACACTTAGCCATTTATAGCAATTTTTACCATTTCCAAGTCAAGAACCATTCTCTCTCAAGTATCATCCGAATTTTCTTCAAGATCTTCAAGATTGTAAGTGTTTCCTTCCTTGTTTAGTAGATATCTTTCATTATCTAGTGATCTTACATGATTTCATCCATGAAATCATTCCATTTTCTTAGATCTTCAAGTGTTCTTCATTTCACCAAGAACACCAAGAACACACACTAGTGTTCTTGGGCCGTGAACCCCCTTACAAGCTCCTATATTGTAAGTATTCTTACCTTAGCTTGTTATAAGGCTTGTTTCACTTGTTGTTCAACTAGAAAACACCAAGAAACACAAGTTCATAAGGTGTTTACGGCCAAAACATGTTCTTGAGCCGTAAACCCTAATAAAAGGGGCATATTGAGCCCTAGTCCCTTCCTAAGCCTTGGATACAAGTCTAGATCACTTCCTTGAAGAGTTTAGGACCTTAAACATCAAATGAATCAAGAACACATGGAGTTTATGACCAAGATGACACCTTGGGCCGTAAACTCTAAAAGGTGGTGCAATTGTGCCACTATGACTTCCTAAGGCTTGGACTTGACCATAAGATGCTAAATCATGACTTGTAAGACCTTTAAACACAAAATGGTACATAATACCATGAGTTTACGGCCGTAAACTCATAGGGAAATGACCATGGGCCGTAAACTCAAGTGTTATGACCATTGTGGCCATAAACTCAAATGTAAGGCCATACTCCCTTTAGATGTAACCCTTTGGTACTACTAGCACTTGAATCAAAGTGTTATCCATGTTTTAGGGTATCTTTACTTGATAAATTAGTTATTAATTGACTAATTGGATACATATATGTGTCATTATATGTTCAATAGGATCCGTGTGTGTGCTCAAGTCTTCACTTGACACTTAGTATCCTATACCATCCGTTCATCCAAACCACTCACTACAGGTGACTTTATACCCCTTAATCAACCTTTTAAATGATTTTAAATGCTTTTATGGGGGGGGGGGGGAATACAAGTTGAACTATTATAGTTATTATATCAATCACATGTGATTAATAACTACCAAACAAGTGGATTTCTTACTTTTCAAACTATGTTATCAATCAAACTACTTCAAACTGTTTTACAAACTCTTTTACATGTTAAATACTTTCATTAAACTCTTTTAAACTTATACTTTGTCAAATGTATATCTATATAGATATAGTTATATAAGTAGGATTGAAAGGACTTAGGACTGATAGCTCACCTTGCTTCCTGTTCCTTGTTTGGTTGTGGACTTAGGGTATCGGTTATTTGTCCGAAGGTCGTTTGAATCTTAGTTATATATTATGTATATGTGTATAGATATAAAAGTTCCTTCATTCAGTTCAATACCTTTGGGTAGCAAAGGTATACAAACATGTTCATACATACAAACAACATTACTAGTAAACTATAATAGGTATAGTTTAGGAAGTTACAATACTATTACTAGAACAGTGAAACATACAATGAGTCAGTTCATACATGAGTCAATACATACAGATAGAGAATACTATGATGAGAAACAAACATAACATACAGATAGAGAATACTATGACGAGAAACAAACATGACATACAGATAGAGAATACTATAACGAGAAACAAACGATAACATATAGAGAGAACATACATACATACTAGACAGAGAGAACATACAATACAGCCAGTACATACAATACATATACAAGAACATTACAACAGTTATGTGAGCCACGTCACGGGGCATGACATCACCTGTCATGGCTCTTTTTGTATCCAGAATCTCCTTAAGTGGAGAGCGTTGAGTTTGTGTATAGATCTATACTGGATTGACTATCCTACACCTTGCTGCTCGCTACAGTGGGACTTGCAAGTCTACGGGTGCCAAATGTCATTTCTTCTAACGTCTTTCATCGTCGTGTTTATAGTCGGTAGTATGGTACAGGCTTTTCACATGTTACTTGAAATAACATATTGGTTTAAGGTAATTAGTACAACAGTAGTTACTTAATACAACACTGCAGTACTTTATTATTTCCCCATTGCATTCACTTTGTGATCTTCACACAATGAACGGTAATGTAAAACCATATTTTTGGTTAATGATAGTCATACTTGGGAAAATACACACTTTTACAAGAAACAAACATACAGGACAGTTGATGCCTTGGTAGAAGGCTACGTTTAGTAGAAAATATAGGATTTTTTAGGAGATTCACACATTTACAAACATTTACAAACATTTACAAACTTATACATCAAGTACTTACAAACACTTTCATACAAACAATGACACTAAAATACTTATGATCTCACCAGCTTTAAAGCTGATAAACTCTTTCAAAATAACTTGTATTCTCAGGTCACCAGTAGACAGGTACCGGTGCCAGGTTTTGAGAAGATGGAGCTCGTTCAAGACTCATCTTTTATTTTGATTCATATTTTTGGTGTCTATTAAACTTCACAGAACACACTTGTATTAAATTATATTATTAATGCAATGGATGATGTTGTTGCTTGTTTATTACTATGCATTGTTGTGATACTGTACATGACGTCCTCCACCCCTGAACGTTTCCGCCGTTTCGGTTTTGGGGTGTGACAAAAAGTTGCCATCTTGAAGGTCTTAATGTGTTCATGCATGAGATAAGGCCATTTTTATGGAAGTAGAATGGCATTTTTGGAGTTTGGGCTTACTTGGGGCATGAGAAGTCACCAAGTCAGTGACTTTATGGGCTTAGACGTTAAGTAAGGATCAGATCTGTGATATGGACCATTTGTTTGAAGCATTAAGTGCTTACTAGCAAAACAGGCTTAACAGAAGAGTACGTTGGGCGTACAAACTGGTAGGCACAACGTACAGGTCACGAACCCAGTACGCGCTGCGTACAGCTGAGTACGCCCTGTGTAGTCAGTCAGAGTAGGTTTCAGTTTGGCCCATTCTTTGGAATTCTTTACTTTGGGCCTTGGTGGACCTTAAGAAATTAGATATTTTTGGGCTAAGAATGTGTTTGGGCTTAAAGGGAAGGCCCATTTGAGGAGTTGGGCCCAATTTGGAAAATTGGGCCATAAGTGGGCCATAATTGGGCCTTGATGATTATGAAATATTGGACCATCAGAATGCCAAGTGTTTGGAATAGAATAAATGGTTGGGCCTTAAGGTAAGACCATGTAGAGGTTTGGGCACAATTTGGAAAATCGGGCCCTATGTTGGGCCTTGGTTGATTATTTAGCTATTCGGCCTTCAAGGTGCGAGTTTGGGCCTTGGTTTTGAACCAAGCTAGGTTAGGGGTAAAATGGCCCATTTACCCCAAGTTTAGATTTATGGTTATGCATTGAAACCCAAATGGTTAATTGGGTTTTGTATTGATGATTGACAGTACGAGGATCGGTCGGCCAGCAGCCAGAGATTTATTCGCAGGACTTCAGCAGTGTGAGGTGAGTCTCCTCACCAAACCAATGGGTCGAAGGCACCAAGGCCAGCGCATTATGTGTTATGCGGTATGCTAGTTGATTACGTGATATGTGATATGCTAATTGTCTTTGTGATACTTGCATAGAAGACATCAGGGGCCGTCCATGGCACTTGTATATCAAACAATGTGGGGGAGCCCATGGCATTCCAGGTAAAGACCATGGGGGATGCCCATGACACTTGGTTGTCAGACCATGTGGGGGAGCCCATGGCGTTCCAGGTGAAGACCATGGGGGTGCCCATGACACTTGGTTATAAGACCATGTGGGGGTACCTATGGCATTCCAAGTAAGACCATGGGGGAGGGGGGGTGCCCATGACACTTGGTTATAAGGCCATGTGGGGGTGCCCATGGCATTCCAAGTAAGACCATGGGGGGGGGGGGTGCCCATGACACATAGTTGTAAGACCCTGGGGGGAGCCCACAACATCCTTATATGTTTATATGCATGGCCTATGTGATTGATATGGTTTATGTGATTATGTGGTTTTGGGATGAACTCTGATAAATGTTTTTAATTAGCAATGGTTTGGAATGTTGAATTAAACAATATCTGTGTTTTGACTATAATAAAAATGAAAATTTTACCCTTGATTTTTGGGTCGTTACAAGTTGGTATCAGAGCCTTGGTTTGAGGGATTCAGACATACTTTCGGGTGTGTCTGAACTCAAACTGAGGATCTATAAAGTTTTCAAAAGAAAAATGTTTTCAAGGAAAGAGTTTTCTAAGACAAGAAAAGGGTGTGGTGCATGCAATCGGCCGAGCTCAAGTAAGTTTCCTCAGAATACCCATATATGTCATATGTTTTGACTTGATTTATGAATCTGTGAATCGCATGCTAGTTAGGGATAAGAGGGATGCCTTTGTATGTATGTTGTATGACCTGGTAGACTTGCATGCTAGTGCTGATTAGTCAACGATAGATTGGCCTGATATGTGATGCTTGTAGCCTTGGGGATACTGGATGCTATGATGGAATGGGAATGACTATTGGTATTAGTAACTGCTAAGTGTATGCTTTAAAAATTGTATATGGTTAGGATCTTATAGCCTTAGAATAATTGATTTGGCCTTATTTCATGTTCCTTGTCTGGTTGTGGTCCTAGGGTAGAGTCTATTATTCGACAGTCTGTTAGATCCTGTTCTATGTATCATTTGCATCCATAAGGAAGCCGACAGTGAGGGTGGATGTGAATAGCATGAGTTGTGGTATGTTGGCTGAATGTTCTATGATAGTTTCATGGGTTGGAGAGTTACTACACGAATGTTGCTTGCTTTGTGCTTTGTGAAACTCTTGAATGATGGGAGTCAGCTACTAAGTGAATATGACGATATTCAGGAGGTGGATGGTTGGCATCATGGGGAGTTCCTTAGCAGCTGATGGCAGGGTGAGGTTGGGAACCTAGGAAAGCCTAGGATATGCTCCAATGAGTTAGTGGGGCGGTTCGGTGAGGTTGAGAGCCTAGGAGTTGCTTCGGTGGGTATCGTGCTGCTGTTTAGCGGATATTTAATGCATCAGTGGAGTAGGTGACTTAGAGGATTCGACGATGAGGAAAGTATGGATATGTGTGGAAGGTAGTATTGGGCCCGTATTACTGAAAGCACATGATCCATACTCGAATCGGTGAGAGTCTTGGAGAATCTAAGAAGCTTATGGGAAAGAGAATTCTTGGTTATGCTTGGAACGTGGGAATAGATGCTTTGCAGGATGAGGAAGAGCATGCATGGGGAAGGATCAGGATTTGGTCCCGACTCCGGTGGTGTGCCGGTTAGTGGAAGGAATGCCCGGGGATTTGAGTTCGCGTTGGACTAAGGAGATGGAAAGTGTTTTCCACACTAGTTCCTACCCCTTAGGAGCTAGGGTTTGGTTCTCCTTGGATCTCTTGTATCGGGCGGCAAGGATTGATTGTGCGATCTATTGCGCTTTCGGGATTGGAGACTATGTCTTGGGAATAGTTTGTAGCCCTGTTTAGGGAAGAGGTTGCTTCAGCTACTGCAGTTCAGCCGTGGATAATTGAGCTGGTGAGTGTGTCAGGGTGCGAGACCCTGAATGATATGATTTCTAGAGCCCGAGAGCGGGAGACTGATTTGGAGCACTCAGGAATGGGCTTGATTAATCTTCATCCCTATAGCAAGGCTAGAATGAGTAATTAATTCTTTTTGAAAGAATACATACACGAAGATCTATACACATTTAGTTATGATTTGATCAACAAGGATATTATTTACGATAACTACATATTCTTATTATGAGATATGACAAATAGATTTCAAGAAAAACCGTTTTCTTAATAGATATCTACTAGAAGATATCTATATAGATTAGCATGTATGTTTTCTTAATCCAAGTTATCCTAACAAAATGTGTAAGTATTAAGATCCATTTATGGATAGAAGTCAAACATCTTAAGGTTGGAATCGTCATTTTAATATGAAAACACAAGGTATGCTTTTATATCAAAATGAAGAAAACATCTATGTTTACTAAAAACTAGTGGGAGCAATAGTGATATTCCAAATCTTGTATGAATGAGACATAATCAATCATGAGAAATTACATTCCTAATATACAAGGTAGATTCTGTCACACCCCCGGCCGAGGCGGCGGAACACGTCGGGCTGTGCGAGTAAGTTCATGGATCACAGACAAATTGAATATATAGCACAAGTACAAAAATAAACAAAATAGCATTCATGTTCCATCTTGATATTTTAATACAAGGTTTTTACAAAAAATAATGATACATGAATCGCCTTAACAGATAGACATATGATACAACATCAAGTAAATTAGGTCACCGGTAATCAAATCCATCTTGAATGTCTGTTTAAATATTTCCTGAGAATACATGTAGTTTTGAGATTCAACACAAGGTTGGTGAGTGCTACAGGTTTTCTGCTAACCTAGTAATACTTTTAATAAGTCTAAAAAGTATTATCTTTGTAGGTATAACAATAGTTAAAATAGTGTTTGCAATGAGACTTTAAAAGCCCAAAATGTATTTTGGTATAAGTAAATCCATACTTTAAACTGTGTTTGCGATAAATCCTTGAAATGAAAAACCCTTATGTTACATAAGTAATTCCATACTTAAAAATAGCTTTGAAAGCAACCAAGCCCATGGTCGTTAGTGAGAGAGAGAGAGATATTCGTAGTTAATGTTTTTAATCTATATAAAACCATTCGAATGTATGTTAGCCCTGTAAACCAAATGTATTGCTAATGTCATAGTGATTGGTTCCAGAAAATCCAATATTTTCTTAAAATCAGCTGTAGTCTTAAAAAAACTGTAAGACCAAAAATGTATAAGTATTGATGTACTCGGCAGTAGTATTATGTAGTTTTATTCTTATATAAAACCATATGGTTGTATGTTAGCCCCGTAAACCAAATGTATTGTTAATACCCCATGTGAGTTATTATAACCGTGCTAAAGACATAGATGGCATGTTACGACGTTCTTCAGGCGTCGGAATGTTATGACATTTTTCACCCCAAACCTGTCGGTCTAGCTATTGCAAGCAGCTTAGGTGCGGGATTGTCAGCCCCGTATAGATCTATACACAAGTATCACGCTCTCTTACGGGAGATTCTGGTTATAATACAGGACTTTTGTAGGTACTATGGTAGGTACGGTGAAGACTATGTCTCACAAAATTGTATTAACAGGTTTACGTGTAGTGTAATGAAAACTCTTTCGTAAGTGGAAATATTAACTTTCCATAGTGATTACATAGTGTAAAATAATTATACCTTTAAATAATTACTTATTCGCCCCAAAGATGGTAAAATAGTGTTAATGAAAACCCTTTTGTAAGTGGAAATATTACTTTTCCATAGTGATTACATAGTGTAAAAGTATAATGTACTCGATTTTATAACAATGAATGTTTCTAATTAACGAACATATGTACATGTATAAACATGGTGTACGTAAACATATAAATAAACATGTTTAATAAGAGCCTGAATCCTTGAAATACTATAGAGTATCATAACGTACTTGTTATAATATGAAATGACACATGAAAATCATATAATCTTGTATCGTGTAGTATATGTTGTGTAAAAAGTTATTCCACGATAAAATAACACTAATACATATACGAAAAATTTATACTAGTTTATTCATAACAATATGGTAAATTGTTAAATAATAATATTTTTATAAGCTAGGTTTATTGTATTTTCGCATAAAAAGGCTATTGGTTTGTATAGACAAAATATATTGGCACATGTATCCCCCCGAAATAACTTGTAACATCCATAAAATTGAGCCAAATTTAAACTTTTTTAAAACATTTCAAAACCATTAATTATTACAAAGTGTTTTCAAAATATTTCCATGTCAGAGTATCCCAGAAATCAAAATAATACAATGTGAGGAGTTGTACGATCACGCCTTCGCCTTCCCGCGATCACCTGATGTAACTGAAACCAAAACTAAAACTGTAAACCCGAAGCTTAGTGAGTTCCCCCAAAATACCCATACACACAACAATATACATATAATCACAAACAACATACTATGGGTCCAGGCAACCATCGGGTTGGAATACCCCAGGCCCTCAACCATCAGGTTGGAATGCTAGCATACTATGGGTCCAGTCATCCTCGGGATGGAATACCCCAGGCCCACAACCATCGGGTTGGAATGCCCACATACTACGAGTCCAATCATCCTCGGGATGGAATACTCACGACCCACAACCATCGGGTTGGAATGCCCAGGTCTGTTGGCTCTCGCACAAAGCAGATAAGCCTCAACCACCAATCAAACATGTGCACATATAACAAATAATCACATAACAGTCTATAGACAAACAAACTGATCTAAAGGATCATAACAACATAATAACATCCTATCTACCAGGATACTGATCTAATAGATCATAATAGCAACATACCATCCTATCTACCAGGATACTGATCTAACAGATCATACTAACATAACATATCAGGATAATAATCCAAAAGGGCCGTCCTTGGTGCCTTAGACCCTTGAGTATAGTGAGGAAAACTCACAGGAAGTGATAAAGTCAAACTCCACCAAATGAAAATCCAAGTCCAACACCTACATCCGCCAATGGTTCACTTCCATAAATTCCTAATTACCAAAATACCCCCAGAAGTCAAACTGGTCAACCCTTGGTCAAAGTCAAAGTCAACCGTCAAACTCAACAGTCCATGTTGACCTGACTCGTCGAGTGCAGCTAGCAACTCGTCGAGTTCCTTAAGAACTCAGAAGTCACCCAAAACCCTAATTGACTCGGTGAGTTTCCAACCAACTCGTCGAGTCCATGCGTGTTCAAATGTCGGGGAAAACCCTAACTTACTCGTCGAGTCCTCTTAGTGACACGCCGAGTTCATGCAGAATCAAATACAGGAAACCTTCATCCGACTCGTTGAGTTCATGCAACCTATCACTTATACAGATGTTTTTAAGCCACCCCAAAGCTCCATATTGCAGATCCAACCTCCTAGGACATGGTTTCCATGTAAAGTTGCAAACTTTACGTACATGCATGGTCCTAAATGCAAAAACTAGACTAAGGGAAAGGTTAACTCAAAGGGAAAGGCCCAAGCTTGTCAAATCTCATAACCTTATGGCTATAGGGACCAAGGGGAGTCCAGATCTAAAGTTACAACTTCAGATCTTGCCCCAATACTCAAAATGACTCACAAATGTGCTAAAGATAGCCCTAAACCCAACCATGAAGAGATTTAGCTAAAGATAAACCAAGGTAACGACTTGATACCTTCAAAATGATGCCAAGACGAAGTAGAGTCAAATCCACAAGCTCCTTTTTTCTCCAAGCTTCTTATACTTCACACCTTCTTCACACAAAGCACCAAAATCACTTTTAAACCTCATCAACACTCAAGAACAAGGTAATATCGATTAGGGTTTCTCTCAGCCGTCAAGGGGGGGGGGGGTAAAGGACTGGAGGAAGGGACTTAAGGTCCTTTAAATAGGGTGCAAACCCTAAAAATTAGGGTTTCATCTTCCAGCTCCTACTCGTCGAGTCCGGGTCCTCCGACTCGTCGAGTAGATCCAATAATCCACGCGGGTTATCCCACCTCTACACGACGAGTTGGGGGTAACCAACTCGTCGAGTAGGTCCATAAATATATCGTATAATGCTTAAAACTTGTACCTGGGAGTCATGGTGTTACAATTCTCCCCCACTTGAACTAGACTTCGTCATCGAAGTCTGCTGCGGCGAACAAGTCTGGGTAGTGCTCCCGCATCTCTGCCTCCGGCTCCCATGTCCACTCGGATCCCCTCCTGTGCTCCCACTATACCTTTACCAAAGGTACCTCCTTGTTCCGTAGAACCTTCATCTTCCTCTCTAGAACGACCACTAGCATCTCCACGTAATTCAGGCGCTCATCGACCTGTATATCGTCTAATGATACCACTGCCCCTCATTAGCTATGCACTTTCGCAACTGTGACACATGGAAAGTGATGTAGACCTGACTAAGCTCCTCTGGAAGATCTAGCCTGTATGCTACCTTGCCAACCCTGGCAATGATCCTGAACGGTCCGATGTATCGGGGACCCAGCTTTCCCCTCTTCCTGAAGCGAATCACACCCTTCGAGGGTGAGACCTTCAGGAGTACCATGTCACCGACCTGAAATTCCAACTTAGATCGGCGCTGGTCGGCATAACTCTTCTACCGACTCTGTGCAGTTTGCAACCGCTGTCTGATCTGCTGAATCATCTCGGTAGTCTGCAGAACTACCTCTGTCCGACCCATCACCCTGTGACCGACCTCGCCCCAACAAACCGGGGTGCGACATCTCCGTCCATACAACAACTCGAATGGTGGGGCGCCAATACTGGAATGAAAGCTGTTGTTGTAGGAGAACTCTGCAAGGGGTAGGTGTAACGCCCGCGTTTCCTGTATGGCGTAATTATAAAATATGTATTTACGTCGGTCGACGATTGTAACCTTTTAAGAATAAGTGAAAGATAATTATTCGAGTATATGTTATAAGATGTATTTGATAAAATACATCGAAAGGTGAATCCAGTAGTGAAATGTATTTTTGTGTTACCCTAGTTTTGGACGATAATTATCACATACATTTTACGACATTAGTTATCGATTATTAAATCGTAAAATAATATCTATTATATATCGGGTAATGTTTTATGTTTCAATAATACACTAATTTGAAATTTATGAACATATACCTTATAAGCTCATTTTGATATAAAAAATATGAATATCATTGAAGAAATATAGTTTCCATACGATTTGATAAGAAAATGTATGTTTAATATTAATTCATTAGAAAATTTAAGAAACACACGTATTATATTATTATTAACTAAACTTTCTTGCGTACTAAGTTTTGGGACATTAATGATTAGGATAAAAAAAAAGATGAGTCACAAATAAATATACGGAACCTATTCGTGTCATTTTATTTGAATGATACGTAATCAACTTAACAATTCCGTACATTTTCATTTTGATAAGGCAATACGTGTTGCTTTTCTTAAGTGACTAAGCCTTTTAAAATCTAGTATAAATATGTATCATCTTTCACTATTTATATTATCACACGAGGAAGTCGCTTAATGGTTATCAAGGGAGAATCAAAGATATAAGTTTCGGTCAAATTGAAACTTGGATGATGATGAACTTTCTTGATTTGGTAAATTTAGACACTACCACAAATGAAAGAATCAAATCCATTTTCCAATATTGCTGTCAGTGGAATCATATAAACAACAATTTTCCACAAATGCCATTGTAAGGATACTTCAAATAAATAAAATTAAACAATTTTCTTTTATTTTAAAACTTTGCGGAAAAACTTATCCTTACAATCCACATGGAAAATTGTTGTTATCTCTTCCTTAGCAATATATCATAACTTCTTAAGCAACTGCTTAAAATTCTGATGCGATCGAAATCCACCTTCGCGATCAGAATCAGCATATACTTCCTTTAAGATTTCTCTTTATTCCTTGATTCTTAAAACATCAACATGTGACACAGTCACATCATGTAATGAGGATCTCAGAATAGAACTTAACAGAGTTAGATAATGGACTCTACCTGATGTAGAGTCAAACTTATTGACTTTAACATCCTTAGGTAAATTTGGCAGCTTTGCAATCAACGCCCCTTCTTTCTCTTTACCATTTGGTCAACCGGGTTGACTATGGCAAATCCCTTTCCATTGGGAAGAGAATGTTTTTTCTGGATTTCCAGTATCACTATTGTCACTGTCCATAAAGTTTTTGGGAAGTTGATCTTCTAATCAAATTTGCTTTACTATCGTTCCAAATCATTGCTGATTCAGCAGCACCAAGCAAATAGATATGATCATTAAGGTTCATGTCATAGTCTGTTTCATAGGAGTCCCAAAGGAACTCACTATGTGACTTAGAAAGTGATTGAACATCCAACTTTCTCAAGACTTTGACACCCAACTCTCCCGACTTGTTAATATGTGACTTCATCTCTAAGATGTGATCACACATAGACCTTGCTTGCCATTAGGGCTTGAGTGACCTTGAACTTGTGGGTTAGGGAGAATAATTGGAGGAGGTGGAGGAAGAGAAGTATGACTTCCATGAGCCAAACTCGGGAAGTCATATTCATTAGGAAAGCTTGGTTTGGGAAGATCATTGTTGTCTAAACCAGACATCAACAATGGGAGAAATTCACGTAAAGTTGATTTAAGTCCTTAATATAACACCCAATATGATATATTAAGGCTAGGACCCAACAAACTATTTTATAACTTGGAAGAGGGATGTCGTAATCCAAGCTATAAAATATTTGAAGGTAGGTGAATGACGATTCACCAATTTCCACCAAGATAAACGAAATGTATTATTAGGTTTTAATTGGTTTTGAAACTCCTAGATTCTTTTGAGAGTCATTGAACTTTTCAATGGCATGTTTCAATCTCGAGTGTGCCCTTCAGGTTTTGTGACTGGGATGCCAAGGATCACAAAACAAGGTGTGAAGTAACCATGCAAATATACTTGGTACCCTTAATATTTACCCCTCAATCGATGTGCCGGTTAACCACACACACTCCAACGATACTATGATAAACATTAAGTTACCCTTTGCCTACCTTGTTAAGTCCAGGTTAGTGTGCCGGTTAACCACACACGCTCCACTAACAGCTTAAACAAAGTGTAAAGTGTAATTTCATGGATTAGCACCTTATTCATATTTTCCTAAGTAACTAAGATTGAGAATTTATAAGTGTTTAGTTACTTAGTATTTATCATTATACTTATAATGAAGGGAGAATTATAGTCCTTGTCCTACCTGTTCGGCTAACGACCCTCCACCGGTCAAGGAAGCGGTGAGTGAGAGTGGACACCCATTAAACTGCCATTTTATAGGTAGTAACCTTATACCCCCCTTATAGACCGGCTTCGTGAATGAGGCCTACTAATGGTAAGACGACTTGCTCTTATACATATAATATATTAAACTTTTAATATTATAATAGTATAAGGGTGTATTTTAGACATTTAAAATACTTGGTGGTTTAATCTATTAATTAAACTATACTCTTAATTTAATTAAATTTAAACCATGTCATTATGGAATTATTAATTCTCTTTTAATTAAACACTTTAATTATCTATTAATAAAGTCCATAAGAGTTAATTGAATTATTCAATAAAAACATCATAATTCCAATTATTAAATTCAAAATTAAAACCATTTAATTAATTGTTTAAGTTATGAACCCAAGAGTTTTAGAATTCAATTCTTTTTTTTATCATAAAAAACTTTTTCAAAATTCCAAAACTTGAGGGCAAGTTTTGTAACTCTTGAAAACTTTTGGATTCCATAACTTATGGAGTTAAATACTTGTTTTATGATGAAACTTTTAATGTTCCATAACTTAAGAACAAGTTATGGAATTCTTTAAAACATTAAGACCAAGTTTTGTAACTCCATAAAAAACTTTGAATCAATTTTTTTAAAAACCTTTTCATATCCTTAACTTATGGAGGTTTCAAAAAACTCTTTATATCAAACTTTTAAAACTAATAAAATAATCATATCATTTTATCTTTTACTAAATTTGACCTAAAATTTGACAAACGTCATGTTTTTTTTTCCTTTTTTTTTCAACTTGAAAATAAAACATTTGCATCAATATAACAGAAAACAACCCATGGCTCTGATACCACTGTTGGGTTTTGAGCATTCTAACACTCCTATGGTGTACATGCAACCCTATAAACCTTGGATCTATGTTTTCTCTATTATACATGCAAATATTAACTATTCCAAGGTTTCATCCTAACTAGCATATTATGAAGCACATATACTACAAAGTTCTAGTTAGATGACATACCTTTTGATGTAGCTTGATGTCTTCAAGCTTTAAGAGCTTAGCCCCAATAGTGTGGAAGCCTCAAATGGAATCACAAATCACCAAAACACCTTGGAAGAACTTGAGAGAATATGTATGCACACTAAAATCGGCTCACTCTTATTTTCACACACTTGTGACAATTTTGTGAGCCAATGACCCCTTTATATATTATGGAGGATTAGGGTTACATCCATGTAAACCCTAATACCCATGACCTTTCATTTACATAGGATCCATGGGTTAAAAGCTCCATGGACCATCCATGAAAGCTTAGCCCAACCTAAATGAACTTGGCCCATTCCATATATATAAGAGTCCATATTTAATTAGTTCTTTTTGATCACTTAATTAATTCTAAATTAATTCTTGATCAATACTAATTAAATAATATGATTCCATATTAATATATTAGAACTTATAATATATTAATATAAATCATAAATATACTATTCTCAAAAGACTATACATATAAATTGTGCCGGTGAAGTGCAACCCAAATGGACCATGCCGGGTCGGGTCAAGTACATACCAAATATAGTTATGGACTTAGACATTAATCCAACAGACCCAACATTCCACCGAAGCCGAAGGTGAGAGCCTTCCAGATGACACTCGAGGCTGCAAAGGAGGCAGCAGATGTCGCTTCAGGTACCTTTCTTGTAAATGGTTTACCTGCCAGTATACTGTTTGATTCCGGAGCGAATTACTCATTTATATCCCATATATATGGTGGAAAACTAGCATTGCCTATAGAAAAACTGAATACTGTCCTAATTGTGGAAGTTGCTAGTGGCAAATTCGTACCTGTTAGTGATCGTATTAAGAACATAGTCATCAACTTAAACGGAAACGAATTCCACGAGGAGTTGTTACCCATAGAGTTGAACGGTTTTGACATCGTTCTGGGAATGGATTGGCTTAGCGCCAACGATGCCGAGATACAATGCCGAAAGAAGATAGTAAGGGTGAACCCACCTGGAAAAGAGTCGTTTATGGTGTACGAGGACAAACACAGAGTAAATTCTGGAATCATTTCCCTGATGAAAGCCAGAAAATGTTTGTCCAAGGGATGTGCATCATATTTGACATTTGTGTTCGATGCTAAGAAGGAAAAGAAGGAGGTGCAGAACATACCGGTCATGTGTGATTATCCGGAAGTCTTTCCCGAAGATCTTCCTGGATTACCGCCTGATAGACAAGTGGAGTTTCATATAGACTTGTTACCAGGAACAACGACGCCAATAGCAAAAGCACCGTATCGACTAACACCAATAGAGATGAAAGAGCTTATGACACAACTTCAGGAATTATTGGACAAAGGTTTTATTCGACCTAGTTCATCACCCTGGGGAGCTCCAGTGTTATTTGTAAAGAAAAAGGACGGGAGCATGAGAATGTGCATCGATTACAGAGAGCTGAATAAGGCAACAATAAAGAACAAGTACCCGTTGCCAAGGATTGATGACCTGTTCGATCAGTTGCAAGGTTCGAGCTATTTCTCAAAGATCGATCTTAGGTCAGGATATCACCAGCTAAAGGTAAGAGAGCAGGATATTGAGAAGACTGCGTTCAGAACAAGATATGGACACTATGAGTTCTTGGTTATGTCGTTTGGACTAACCAATGCTCCAACAACTTTCATGGATTTGATGAACAGGGTTTGTAAACCATACCTCGATAAATCCATGATAGTGTTCATAGATGATATTTTGATTTATTCAAAAAGCAAGCAGGAGCACGACAAGCATCTACGTGAAGTGCTAGCAGTTCTGAAAAAGGAGAAGCTGTATGCAAAGTTCTCCAAATGTGAATTTTGGATTCAAGAAGTCCAATTTTTGGGTCATGTGGTTAACCAAGAAGGGATAATGGTTAATCCAACGAAGATTGAAGCTGTAATGAAGTGGGAACAACCGAAAAGTCCTACGGAGATCCGAAGCTTTTTAGGATTAGCTGGATATTACCGAAGGTTTATCCAAGGCTTTTCTTCGATCGCTACTCCATTAACTGCTTTGACCCACAAAGGAGCTACTTATACTTGGAATGAGAAGCATAAGGAAGCTTTTGAGAAGTTAAAGAAGAAATTATGTGAAGCACCAATTCTTTCTTTGCCTGAAGGAGTTGATGACTTCGCAGTTTATAGCGATGCATCTGGAGTTGGGTTAGGTTGTGTTCTGACCCATACGGATAAAGTGATAGCATATGCATCGAGGCAATTGAAAGATCATGAAAAGAACTACCCCACTCATGATCTGGAGTTGGCAGCGGTAGTATTCACCTTAAAGATATGGAGGCATTATCTTTATGGAACAAAGTGCAAACATTTCACTGATCATAAGAGTCTTCAATATCTCTTTAATCAGAAGGAATTGAACATGAGGCAACGACGCTGGCTAGAGTTACTCAAGGACTACGACTGTGAGATACTTTACCACCCTGGTAAAGCAAATGTTGTTGCTGATGCTCTCAGTCGGAAGGTAAACCTTGAAAAGAAAAGGCCAAGAGCGTTGAGAATTGAAGTTGTCTCGATAATTGTGGAAAGCATAAAGAAAGCTCAGATAGAAGCTTTAGAGAAAAATGACCGAAAGGAAGAACGTTTGGGAAAAAAGTTAGTGTTTGATACAAACGGTCAGGGACTGAAGGTATTCCAAGATAGAATTTGGGTACCTAAGACAGGAGGAATAAGATATCTTCTGATGAAAGAAGCTCATAAGACCATGTACTCGATTCACCCCGGCAGCACAAAAATGTATTGGGATCTAAAACCCTACTACTGGTAGCCGACGATGAAGCTCGATGTTGCTAAGTATGTGGATGAGTGTGTGACATGAGCTAGGGTTAAGGCACAACATCAGAAACCGTATGAGAGTTTAGAACCTTTACCTGTACCCATGGGTAAATGGGAAGACATCACCATGGATTTCGTGACTAAACTGCCCAGAAGAAAGAACGGTCACGACATGATTTGGGTGGTCGTTGATCGCTTCACTAAGAGTGTGCATTTCATAACAGCCAACGAGAAATGGTCTATGGATAAGCTTGCAAATTCTTACGTGAAGGAAATTGTGAGGCTTCACGGTGTTCCATTAATGATTGTATCAGATCGTGACAGCCGTTTTACCTCAAGGTTTTGGAGAAGTCTACAAGAGGAATTGGGTACGAAATTATGTTTAAGTACAGCTTACCATCCGCAGACAGATAGTCAGAGCGAACGAACAATTCAAACGTTGGAGGATATGCTAAGAGCATGTACCCTGGAATTCCAAGGTAACTGGGATGAATATTTACCTATGGTAGAATTTTCGTATAATAATAGTTTCCACTCAAGCATCAAGATGGCACCTTACCATGCTTTGTATGGAGAAAAGTGTCGAACACCGTTATGTTGGCTGGAAGCTGGGGAAAAGCAGTTTATGGGACCTGAAATAGTCCATCAGACTGCTGAAAAATTGAAAGTGATTAGGGAAAGGATGTTAGCTGCTCAAGATCGTCAAAAGAGCTATGCTGACAAGAAAAGACAACCGATAACATTCGAAGTTGGAGATTCAGTTTTACTTAAAGTCTCGCCGTGGAAAGGACTTATAAGATTTGGTAAAAGGGAAAGTTGAGTCCAAGGTTTATTGGACCGTTTAAAGTTCTTCAGAGGATTGAGAACCAAGCTTACAAGCTAGAACTACCAGAAGAACTAGATGATATTCATAACACTTTCCATGTGTGTTATTTGAGGAAGTTCACGGGAGATGTTCCCGATATAATTCCAATTTCTGAATTAAGGTTGGATGAAAACAAGAGGCTGATTGAGGAGCCCGAAGCAATTGTTGACTGTATGACGAAAAAGTTGCGACGTAAGATGGTGGAATTAGTGTTGGTGCGATGGAAACATACGAATGGGCCAAACCTCACTTGGGAGACAGAAAGTGACATGAGAAGTCGCTATCCTCATCTGTTTGCTGATGCATGATTCCGAGACGGAATCATCCTAAGGGGGAGATAATTGTAACGCCCGTGTTTCCTGTATGGCGTAATTATAAAATATGTATTTACGTCGATCGACGATTGTAACCTTTTAAGAATAAGTGAAAGATAATTATTCGAATATATGTTATAAGATGTATTTGATAAAATACATCGAAAGGTGAATCCAGTAGTGAAATGTATTTTTGTGTTACTCCAGTTTTGGACGATAATTATCACATACATTTTACGACGTTAGTTATCGATTATTAAATCGTAAAATAATATCTACTATATAACGGGTAATATTTTATGTTTCAATAATACACTAATTTGATATTTATCAACATATACCTTATAAGCTCATTTGATATAAAAAATATGAATATAATTGAAGAAATATAGTTTCCATACGATTTGATAAAAAATGTATGTTTAATATTAATTCATTAGAAAATTTAAGAAACACACATATTATATTATTATTAACTAAACTTTCTTTCATACTAAGTTTTGGGACATTAATGATTAGGACAAAAAAAAGACGAGTCACAAATAAATATACGGAACCTATTCGTGTCATTTTATTTGAATGATACGTGTTAATCAACATAACAGATCCGTACATTTTCATTTTGTTAAGGCAATACGTGTTGCTTTTCTTAAGTGACTTAGCCTTTTAAAATCTAGTATAAATATGTATCATCTTTCACTATTTTTATTATCAAACGAAGAAGTCACTTAATGGTTATCAAGGGAGAACTAAAAATATAAACAATATAAAGAAGGGACATAAATTTTGAAATTAGAGTTCAGAACTTTTGAGCAAGGAGTCATAAATAAAGAAAGTGTGATATAACGACGATTACAAAAATAGTTAGTAACCACTAACTAGTCAGGTGAGTGTATAGTCACTTTCATCTTACATATAGATATGAAGTATTTTCTATAAAATACGTGCTATGTGTAATTATATTGATTGTTTATTTGAGATGGCTGTTGAATAGATGTTTTATACAAGTTTTAAACTGTATATGTATTTATATCTACAAATATGTTGGGTAAAACATGGGTAGACGAAATAGTAGATGTGTGTTAAAATGATGAGAGACCTCGATATTATTGTTGTTGTTGTTGTAGTCATCTAGCGGAGTATAGATGACGACCACAAACCTTTCTAGATAGTCCAGTGGAACGCTAGCAGGTTCGCAACCTGTAGATGTTGGTGAACTATATGTTCGCTGGTGAACTCCATCCTCGTCATGGTTGCCTTATTTTACATAAATTGTTGAGGAATCCCTAAAGCAGTGTTGTCACCCCGATGAAAATCCTTAGACTAGGCCCCTTATGATAGGTGTTTAGGGACGTAAAGTGAGGATAACGGGAATAGGTAATCAGGGTTATTGTTGGTTGATGAAATTAATAAATTTATTTTTGGTTGATGAATTTAATAAATTTATTATTATTTGTGGGTTGAAAACCCTATATGCTCACCAAGCTCCCAAGCCTGACCCACTCAGCTTTTAATATTACAGGTAGTGGACCCCGAGCATAGTCGGATGACGATGAGAGATTTTTGGATTATAGGACAGTAGTTGTAAATAACTGTTGTAAGGCTTATAATGTACTGTTTATGCTTTTGATCTGAATCGGAACATGGCATCCCGATGTTTTGATATAAAATGAAAATATATATATCTTTAAGAAATGTTTTGATAATTTTTTTTATCATGTTTTGTTTTGGGGACAAATTCCGCAACATCTTTTAAAGATTACTTTGATTTTATTTTAAAAGCATAAATTAAATCGGTCTTTTCTGGCCGAGAAATTTGGGGATGTCACAGTAGGTAGGAGTCCCAGCTTCCACCGAAGTCAATGACACAAGCTCTAAGAATATGCTCGAGAGTCTGTATGGTCCTCTCAATCTGGCCATTTGTCTGTGGATGATAGGCTGTACTAAAGTGCAACCGCGTGCCCAGTTCCTCATGGAACTTTTGCCAGAAATGGGAGGTGAACCGAACATCGCGGTCCGAGACAATAGAGACCGGCACCCCATGGCGAGTAACGGTCTCCTGAATATACAAGTCGGCCAGCTTCTCGGCCGCTGAACTCTCCCGTATCGCAAAAAAATGGGCACTCTTGGTCAATCGATCCACGATGACCCAAATAGCGTCGAAGCCCTTTGCCGTTCTCGGCAGCTTGGTAATAAAATCCATCATGATCTGTTCCCACTCCACATGGGAACCTCTAGGGGCTGCAGCTTGCCATGCGGGCTCTGATGCTCGGCCTTGACCATCCTGCAGGTCAGTCACCTCTCCATGTACCAAGCGATTTCTCGCTTCATGCAAGGCCACCAGTAATTCAATTGCAGATCCCGGTATATCTTAGTGGCCCCCGGATGAATAGAGAAGCGAGACTTATGAGCCTCCTCCAAAATAGTCTGTCTGACCCCACCAGACATCGGAACCCAGACGCGACCGCAACGGGTCAATAATCCCCAACTATTCTGCACAAATCGGATGTTCTCACCCCAATCCTCTCAAGTTTCCAGTTCTTCTGACGCATACCCTCTTCCTGAGCTTCCATGATCAAACTTACCAGTGGAGAATCCACTGATATCCTTATACATGTTACAGGAGTAGAAGATCCAGCTATCTTGCGGCTCAAAGCGTCCGCAACCACGTTCGCTTTACCCGGGTGGTAAATGATCTCACACTCGTAGTCCTTGACTACATCCAGCCACTTGCGCTGTCTCATGTACAGGTTCGGCTGATCCATGATGTGTCTCATGCTCTTGTGGTCCGTGTATATGGTACATCGGACCCCATAGAGGTAGTGTCTCCAAATCTTGAGAGCGAATACCACCGCTCCCAACTCCAGATCATGTGTAGGATATCTTGTCTCGTGTGGCTTCAGCTGCCGCGTCACATATGCTATGACCCGCCCTATCTGCATGAGGACCGCTCCAAGTCCCGTGATGGATGCATCACAGAATACCACAAAATCCTCAACTCCCTCCGTGAGTGTCAAGACTGGAGCCTCGCATAGTCGCTGTCTGAGGGTCTCAAATGCCCTCTGCTGCTCAGGGCCTCACCAGAAATCCAGCCTCTTCCTCTTCAGACGAGTGAGGGGTACTACAATATTGGAGAAATCCTATATGAATCTTCGGTAGTACCTTGCTAACCCCAAAAAGCTCCTGATATCTGAGGGAGACTTCAGAACTTCCCACTGCATAACCGCCTCGATTTTGGCCAGATCGAACAGAATCCCCTCTTGGTTAACGAGGTGTCCAAGGAACTGAACCTCTCGTAACCAAAACTCACACTTCTAGAACTTGGCATATAGCCGCTCTCGCCTCAAAAGTCCAAATAACTCCCGAAGATGCTCCTCATGCTGCTCTTGTTGGATTAGGTGTCTAAGGCCATAACTATTTTGGTATGTACTTGACCCGATTATGAGCATGTTCCTTTTGGGTTGCATTCACCATAGCAACTGATAGGATGAATTAAGGAGAAAAATGATTAATTATGATTTATTAATATATTATATGAATAATATATTAAAAGAGAAATCATATTGTTTAATTAATATTGATCAAGAATTAATTTAGAATTAATTTTGAGGTAAAAGAGATTAATTAAACTTAGGGGACTGGAATTGCAATTATAAGATAATTGGTTTTGGGCTGTAGATCCCTTAGGAATAAGGTGGGCGAATTCAAGGTGGAAGCTGTTAGAGTCGAAGTGTTGTAATTAGTCGAAGTATGCTTTAGTGTTTTCGAACATTTTTGTAATCTATTTTACTAGGGCATTGTATTCAAAGCTTAACGCTTAGTCCTTAGTATATTTTTTGTACGCTTTCCTCTCCTATAAATAGGAGTGCTTACTAGGGTCATAGAAAAAAAGTCTTTTACAGAATTACATCTTGTACTCTGTAAAACTTGAAAGCATAATAGAGCTGAAACAAGATCATATTTACATCCTGTGTCTAAATCTTGCATCATTACTTGAATTCTTACTCTGATTAATTCATTACTCAATTCATTGATTCTTCAATTGGTATCAGAGCAGGAATCATATCTCTGATCTGATTTTCACATTGTTCAAAAGGTTTTTGAATCAATTTTTTGATTCAAAAGTTTCCGCACTTTTTGAAAGTGAAAAATTGTCTAGATCTTAGTCTGTGATTCGATTCTGCATTTGAATCATTGAATCGAGTGTTCTACTAGTGATTCTGATTTGAATCATATAGTTTGTTGTCAAATTCTTAAAGTTTCTTCAAAAATTCTCAAGGATTTATTCCGTACATCAATGGCGTCATTCAATCTTAATTCCATGACTTCGTTTTCTCATCTTCTAGGATCATCCACCAAAATTCCTATGCTAATCCCTGAATATTACGATCAATGGGCTGATCGTATGCAGGATTATCTCAATGGATTGGATGAAGAACTGTGGAATTGCATTTCTGGCAATCTCAATCCACCAATGAATGTTCATACAATTGGATCATCTTCTGGAAGTTCCGAAGTTGAGAATCAGTCTGATCGTCTGAAAAAGCTAGAGAAGAGATGCGTGAGAGAACTAAGAGGTGCTTTGCCTCCAGTTGTTTACAACTATGTGAGGAGTTGTACAACTGCAAAGGAGATCTGGAACAATCTCAAGGAGAAATTTCAGGGGAGTGAGAAAACAAAAGTTAACTCTGTGAAGCAATGCTTAGTGGAACTGAAGGACTTCAGACAGAAAGATGGTGAAACGATTGAAGTTTACTACGATCGTCTTAATGAATTAATCTATCGATGCAATCGATATGGTATCACCAGATCAGCCATGGAGTTCAATTTAATTTTTGTTATGGGTCTTCGTAAGGAGTGGCGTAGTGTGAGCATGATGGTTAAGAATCAACAGAGCTTTGATACGTCAACTTTGAATGATTTGTACAATCAGCTGAAGTCTCATGAAAGCGAAGTGAACGAAATTGCTGAAGAATCGAAGGCAAGTTTGGGAGGTCCACTAGCTTTGGTTTCGAAGATCTCTGAAAGGGAAGCTGAGAAAGATATTTCGGATGAAGACGAAGGGTTCATCATGAACTCAGATGATGAGGCGATTGCTTTCTATTCGAATAATCGTGTGAAAAAGTTCTTCAAAAAGCCATTCAATCCGAAGGCAAAGTCATCTGAGACAAAAGGGAATTTTATGAGTAAAAGTGTAGGGGATGAGAAGAAGAAGGAAGAGAAGAAGGATAGAAAGTTTGTTGAGGGAAAAACAGAGAAAAAGTTAAAGGGAGATGCTGGGATTGATTGTCATTATTGCAACGGGGCTAATCATTTAGCTAATGATTGCATGCTAAGGAAGAAAGATGAGAAAAAGAATAAGACGAAGGATGAAGCGTACTATGTGGAAAAGTTGGAGGAGGTGCGTGCGAAGGCAAAGAATCTTTCATTAGTTGCTCGTGGTGAACAAGAAGAAGATGGAACTTATCAAATTTGGTCATCTGGATCAGATGATGAGGAAATGCGAAATCCAACCCACAGAGCAATGTATGCAAAGATGGAAGAAGATTCAGATGAGGAGGAATACGAAGTTCATGGGAGATTCAGATGAGGAGGAATACGAAATCCAACCTACAGGCTAATCATTTAGCTAATGATTGCATGCTAAGGAAGAAAGATTCAGATGAGGAGGAATACGAAGTTCAAAAGCTGCTGACAAATCTCCGATGACTACAAAGGTACGTAATATTCTTGAATCTTTCAATATTCCAGTACATGCTTATAATTCTGAATTAGTATCTTTCGATGAAACTGTTACTTATTTTGATTCGATTGTGGTATCTGCTAGCAATGAGGCTAAGAAGCTGTCTATGCAGTTGCTAGAGACACAGAAGAAACTAGATTCGAAAATTACTAAGATAGATTGTTTAGAACTTCAAATAACTAATATCATGATGGATAGGGATAATTTGTCTAGTGAAACGAAACTGTTGTTAGCCCAGAGGAACATTTACTGTAATTCGGCTAAAAGATTGTATGGGAAATTAACTGAACTTCATCATTCATGCGAAATCAGTAAAGAACAACATAGAAAATTGCTGCCATTTTTAGCTTATGAAAGAGCTACGGTAGATAACATTTCGTATGACTGTGAAAAAGAAATAGCTGATTTTAACAATGTTCCGAATGATAAATATAGATATGGAATAGTTAAAGTTGATGAATGTCTTGATGCGAATGAATTAGTTGATATTGTGAATGATACTTTGACTAAATCTGAACAAATTCAAATTTTGAAAAAGACTGAGAATTCTACGTCTGATTCTCAATCTAATTTTGCTGATATTGAAGATAATTCTGATAATATTAGTGAAATTAGTGAGCTTGAAGATGTTGATTGTTCTCAGTTGTCTGTTGTTAATGTTGCTTCAACATCTAAAGGGAAAGAAAAAGTTAAGGATTTGATGGTTGAAAATGAAACTGATATACCTTCAACTTCGAAAGTTTGTGAAATGAACTTCGTGGATCTCAAAGATAGCCAAACTGATGATAGTGATGATGAAGATGAAGAGAAAATTTCGAAAGAAAAGAAATCTTCAAAGGAAGAAGAAATTCCTCGAATAGTTGTTGATCAAGTGTATGGTGATACACAAAAGTTCGAAAACGTAATGAATGAAAAAGGTGAACATTATTTTGAAACGAATACAGTGGTTTATCCAAATTTCAAATGCACAGATGATGTCATTTTTCCAAATCAAGTTTTCGTCACAACTGGAAATGTTGAGAATATCAAACCAGAATTAAAGAAGTTGGTTGAGGAGGACAATTCAAAAACAACTGAAGAAGGTTTTTTCGCAAATCAAAGCATAGTTGAAAACAACTTAACAAAGAATTCGTATGTATTTCAACGTCAAAAACCACAAAGACAATGGGTTGAAAAATCAAAACTTGAAAAAGAGAATTCAAAACCTGTTGAAAAAGAAACTGAAAAAGTTGTTAAACTAAATTCTAAGGAATTTAAAGATCAAATTGACAAATTTTCGAAGGAAAACAACATTTCGAAAAGACAAGCAAGAAAGAAAATATTTTGGCAAAATGTTGAGTCTCAAAAGATGTCTGAATCACAATCAAACAAAAATGTTTTCAAAGCTAAAAATTCTTATTTTTCAACGAAAAACCAACATTTATCTCAATCAAATCATATAAGGTCTGAAGTGAATAAGCAACCAAAGTTTTTTTAAATTTCTGAAACTAATAAATCAAGAGCATTTTCAAATAAACCTAATCCAAATCAAACATTTGTTCAACGACAAAATTTTAAATCATCAGTTGATTCATCATATGCTTCTTCTTTTCCAACAAATCCCAAAGTTGATTTTGTTCCTCAAAAGCCAAATTTTCCTAATCATACGAAGAAAGAAACTATGAAAACGTCACGTGAAAAAGGAATAACTTCAAGGAAGAACATTGATCATTGGCTTGAAGGCAAAGGAAAGATGTATCAGTCGAATGTATATTCAAAGGAGCAAATTCATGAAGCATATGAAAAATATGTGAATACTTCTTCGAACGGAAGTTTATCTTCTAAGGATTCGAACATCTCGGTCAAAGCTTGGAAACCAGTCTCAAAGGCAAAGAATGTTCATTTTCAAACTCAGAATTCGAAGGGTAGTGTCAGTGCACATTCGAAACCATCAAACACTTATGTTTCGGTTCCTTTAGATGATGAAGTGAACTTAATTGATAGTCTCAAAACCAAAGTTTGTGATTGGGTTAAAAGTTCTTCATTACATTCGAAATTAAAATCTAATTTCCAAGGACCCAAAAAGCCTTGGGTACCTAAATTTTTCCACTGATTGCAGGTACTGAGTGACGAGCAATATGATAACAAGTGGTATATTGATAGTGGTTGCTCTCGTCACATGACTGGGAAGAAGGAGAATTTACGAGATTTTCGAAGTCTCAAAAATGCTGGAGTAGTAAAATTTGGGAACAATAAAAAATGTCAAGTCAAAGGATATGGGAAGATCATAAATGGACAATTCACAGTGAATCGTGTTGCATATGTTGAAGGTCTTCAACATAACTTGATAAGTGTTTCTCAACTTGTTGTGGGCACTGACAATCAAGTTCTCTTTAACGAAGAAGGAAGTATTCTTTCGAATGTCAACACAAACGAAGTATTACTGAAATCCAAAAGGAAAGGTGACATGTTCACTCTGGACATCAATCCTATAGTAGGCAAACCTGCTGTATGCCTTCTTTCGAAAGCCACATCTGATCTAAGCTGGCTATGGCATCGAAGACTTTTACATCTCAACTTTCGAAACATCAACAAACTGGTGGTATAAGATCTGGTAAGAGGTTTACCTGTACTTAAATTTGATAATGATTCTTTATGTGCAGCTTGTGAAGTTGGCAAGCAACATAAATAAAGTCATTCAATTACGATAGATTCGAAACTTGTTGCACCTCTGGAGCTTTTGCATATTGATTTGTGTGGCCCTTCGACTGTTTCAACTCTTAACAAGAAACGGTACATTTTAGTTATTGTTGATGATTTTTCCAGATTTACGTGGGTTTATTTTCTCAGGCTTAAATCCGAAGTTGCACAAATCATGATTGATTTTATCAAAAAGATGGAAACGACATTAAAGAAGATTGTTCGAAAGATCAAGAGTGATCATGGAACTGAATTTAAGAACAATGTTCTTGATTCATTTTTGGTGGACAAAGGGATTTCGCATAATTTTTCATCTCCTTACACACCACAACAAAATGGTGTTGTAGAACGAAGGAATCGTTCACTATGCGAAGCAGCAAGAACCATGTTGGCATATGCGAATTTACCTCAATATCTTTGGGCTGAGGCAATATCCACTGCATGTTTTACTCAGAACAGATCTTTCATACACAGGCGTTTTAATATTACACCATACGAAATTCTGAATAATCGTAAACCTAATGTGAAATTCTTTCATATTTTCGGATGTAGGTGCTTTATTATGAATCTCAAGGATCATCTTTCGAAATTTCAAGCAAAAGCTGATGAAGGGATTTTTCTTGGCTATTCGCACAATTCTGTCGCATATCGTGTGTTAAATAAGCGAACACGAAAAGTGGAAGAAACTTTCAATCTCACATTTGATGATTACTATGTTAAACAAAATGAGCATAAATTTGCAAATCATCCAATTTTACAAGACACACAAGTTGAAACTGAATCTTTACAAATGGATGATATTGATTATGATTTGATTTTTGGTATTTCAGATCATGCAATCGATGCTGAAATTCATGCTCCTGATAATCACATACCAGAATTTGCGAAATTTACTGATGAATCAACATCAACTCCTCAAGAAGGCGAAAGTATACAAAATAATCCAGTGGAGGGGGAGCACTTGGATTCGAATACTTTAAATGACGAAGTGCATTCTTTCGAGGGGGAAAAAGAAAGATTGAATGCTAATGTTGAGGGGGAGCTTAGAGTTGAGGGGGAGCATATAGAAAATATTGCAAATAATAATGATTTTGATGATGTTTGTTCGATTGCAGGTTCCGAGAATGATGATATATACGAAGATGCTCCTTTGGATTTTGATCCAGCATATCCACCAATTGAAAAATGGACAAGAGACCATCCGAAGGATCAAGTAATTGGGAATCCACAAGAGGGAGTTTTATCAAGAGCTCAAATTCGTGCAAAGAATGAGGTATTAAATAATCATCAAGAATTTTGCATGTTCAATGTTTTCATCTCCAAAATTGAACAAAAAACAATTAAGATTGCCATGGAACACTCAGATTGGGTTGTTGCAATGCAATCTGAATTGTCTGAATTTGAACGAAACAAGGTTTGGAGATTAATTCCTAAACCTGAAAATGTTTCGATTGTCGGGTTAAAATGGATTTTCAAAAATAAAACCGACAAAGATGGAAACATTGTTCGAAACAAAGCCAGACTTGTTGTTAACAGATATTCACAACAAGAAGGAATTGACTATGAAGAAACTTTTGCTCCTGTCGCAAGACTCGAGGCTGTTCGAATATTTCTGGCATATGCAACTCATAAAGATTTTGATGTTTATCGAATGGATGTGAAATGTGCATTTTTAAATGGAGAGCTCGAAGAGACTGTTTATGTGGAACAACCCCCAAGTTTTATTAATGAAGAATATCCAAATCATGTTTATATTTTAGATAAGGCAGTTTATGGTTTAAAACAAGCACCAAGAGCATGGTATGCCACTCTAACTTCTTTTTTGAAACAATCTAAATGTAAACAAGGATCTGTTGATCCCACATTATTTCGAAAGAAAGTTGGGTATCATCTAATGCTTGTTCAAATTTATGTTGATGATATTATTTTTTGCTCAACTGACCCTGCTTTGTCTAAGGAATTCGAAGATTTGATGAAAAGCAAGTTCGAAATGAGCATGATGGGCAAAATCAATAATTTTCTTGGATTGAATATTCGTCAAAACAGAAATGGAATTTTCATCAATCAAGAAAAATACACGAAGAATCTGCTCGAAAAGTTTGGATTGACGAATAACACGAAGTTACGTGTTCCAATGGCAACAGGCATAAAGTTGACACCGTCGTTAGATAAACCAGCCGTTGATATAACTCTTTATCGAAGCATGATTGGTTCATTACTTTATCTTACAGCAAGTAGACCTAATATCATGTTTTCTATGTGTAATTGTGCCAGGTATCAGTCTAATCCACGAGAACCACATCTCACAGCTGTGAAGAACATATTTCGTTATCTTAAAGGAACAATTCGTTAGGATTGTGGTATCCTTTGAAAACTAGATTCTTCGTCCAAGCATATTCGGATGCAGACTTGGGTGGTTGTAATCTTGATCGTAAAAGCACGAGTGGTGGATGTCAATTTCTTGATGGCAAATTGGTGAGCTGGCAGTCGAAAAAGCAAACTTGCGTATCAATCTCAACAGCTGAAGCAGAATATGTGGCTGCTGCTGCTTGCACTTCACAAATAATATGGATTCAAAGTCAATTACGTGATTATGCAATTAATATGAAAAAGATTCCATTATATTGTGATTCTCAAAGTGCAATAAGAATTTGTCATAATCCTGTGCTGCATTCGAAGACTAAACATATAGCTCTTCGTTATCATTTTATCAAGGATCACGTGGAAGATGGAAATATTGAAGTACATTTTGTGAAAACAACTGATCAGTTAGCTGATATTTTCACAAAGGCATTAGATGAAAAATCTTTTGTGCGAATTATAGAAGGACTGGGAATGATCGATGGAAATTCTGTTCCATGCGAAAAAGAAGAATGATGGGTGACAAAGCATGAATCAGAGGCGCTGAATAAAAGATAACGCAAAGTCATTCAACATTCAGCGGTTACTGTTCATAGTCAACGCTTCGACCGCTTCGAATTCGCACGTTTGTCACTAATTTTAAGGGTTGATTCAGTGGTTACTGTTCATAGTCAACGCTTCGACCCCTTCGAATTCGTATATTAATCACTTCTCAGGGAATGATGAAATTTCGCGTTTTGCAACAAGTATAATTTCAAATTTTCGAAAAATCAAAAAATCCAAAAAGATTTTCTTTTGTTTTGTATTTCAAATTTTCGAAAAATCAAAAATCCAAAAAGATTTTCTTTTGTTTTGTATTTCAAATTTTCGAAAAATCAAAAATCCAAAAAGATTTTCTTTTGTTTTGTATTTCAAATTTTCGAAAAATAAAAAATCCAAAAGATTTTCTTTTGTTTTGTATTTCAAATTTTTGAAAAATTAAAAATCAATTTTTTTTTTGTATTTCAAACTTTTCGAAAACTTCAAAACAACAAACATATTTTCAGTTTTATTTTGTTGCAGAATATCATGAAGATATAAGATAGAATATGCTGGCAGTTCTAGGGTCAGGTAAATTTTTTCGTATGAATTGATCAATATTTTTCGCATTTTGAACTAGTTAAGTTGTCCCTAGAAGCATGCTGCTGCATGTTGTCCAAAAGCCTCCAATGACTCAATGTGTGTGTACGAAAGCCTTAATGAAATTCTTCATATGAAAATTTCTTCCCAATCAGGCTTATATTCACATTAGTCTCTGAGCTACCTTACTCTTCTCAAAATGAGTTAAGAGTTTACTGTTTGGTCCAAAAATATAACAGAGGTACTTTTCGTGTCTTAAATCCATCTTTTTCATCAAAATTCTTACACGATCACACACGAAGACATATGTCCGAGAGGTCTCTGATCAAACCAATCGAGACTTAGACATATCAAAAATCAGTGTTTGTGATCTGACATCATGAGACCGTGATGAAAGTGAAACCCAATTTTCATATTCTTGTTAAGGAATTGACGGGGAACAATGTTCTAGATATTCACGAAACTTTTGTTTCTGTACCAAGATTCGAAACTCCAAATCATATTCATTTCGCATGAGTGGTCTTGATCAAACATTCGAAGCCCACGATGTTTGTTACCCAACAAGATCCAGCATACAAATTTTTTTCTTGAATATGATTTAAGTGTGAGTTTTATTCGAATGTCCTAGTCATTTTAAAATTTATCAAAGACAACTTGTCACTGACTACACTGGTCAAACAAGTAATTTCTGTTACAATTTATCACCTTATGTTTAGGATGACATGTAACGAAATTTTGAACCTACCCACGAAGTATTCTCAAAAGAAGCCCTTTGATACTTATCAAAAAGTATTCGATTGTAATTCACGGGAACCTACACAAGCTATTGATCATTTCTCTTAATGATTAATGAAGTAATCTTTGCCCGGGATTTAACCTGCTTTTGTGTTAATTGTTTGACATCACACTAATCAAATTTTTTTTATCATTGCTTCTTATCTATATTCTTTGGAACACTGCACTCACGAAATCCTTGAGGTTCTGAGTAATATCAACCCAGGCTGATGATTTCGAACATCTGGCATATGACTTTGCTTTTTATCCCAAAAGTGAAAGAGCCATGCCTCCATTCGAAGGGTTCTAACGGTTACAAATCATCTTGGGGATAACAATACAGGCTCTCTACATATGACGTATGGTATTCTGTCCGGTTCTCAAGAAGATGTGACAGTTCCTTTTTGACGCATGGCTACCTTTCCGCAGTACTCGTCCGATTTTCAAGGTGCCACGTCAGATATCATTAAATGCACATCCCGCTTCAAATTCAAACTTCAGGGTTACATATAAAAGGGGATTCAAGGGTTCTGTATCAGTTTCCGCATTCCAAAAGCAAAAAAAATTCTCTAAATTCTCCGATCTTTCAAATTCTCAAACCCTAACAATGGCGTCTTCTGCTCATGTCGATCCTTCCACTGAAGATATTCCATCCGCACCAGTCATGAAGATTCAATCCACTAACTATTACGTGGATGGTGAAGTTTCTCAATACCCAGAGGAATTGAAGATGCTCATTGTTGCACTGAAACACTCCGTTTTATCCACGGCGATGTTCAATTCCTTTTCTGTTCCATTATCCTGGATTTCTCAAGCAGGATCCACTGCAACTTACAATAAAGCATCTGATACTATCACTTTCCATCTGGTGAACGATAAAAAGGTTAGGCTATCCAAGAAACTCTTCAGCCAGATTCTTGATATTCCGAATTTACCTCCTTATGTTGATTTCACATTCGCACAAATAGTTCATATGTTTAATGAGATGGGTTATCAACCCCCATTGTCCAAGATAAGTGACTTTAAGAAATCTGGTCTTCCTCGGCTATGGAATTTTTCTCCGATGTTTAACCGGAAGAACAGTTGGATTAGACAAAGGAAGGATTGAGGTGTATGCAATGGTTGCAGGCCTATACTATGATCTGCAAGCGGATTATTCCACACAATTATGGAAGGAATTCCAAAAGGGTGTCGAACATACAAATGCAGTTCATGGCATTTCGTGTGCACGATACTGGAGCCTTATTTTGCAGTATTTTTATAATAAGGAAGGGATTATGGTACCAAATGACGAAGAGAAAGTTACTTTTCAATCATACCATTATCCAAAGGAAGTTGTAGATAATGCTGATGATTTCCCATCTGTGGCTCGAATTCCAGATGCGATGCTCAAACGGGTTAATCCTACGAATTCTGTTTTAGTGGCCTATTTGCAAACAATCGATTCTACTGTTCAGACTGGGATTTTGTTGCCTAGGGAAGAGAAGAAGTCTAAAAAGTCAAAGAAGGTTGATCCTGCTTCATCTGAAAAGAAAACCAAGGATTCGAAATCCTCGAAATCTCCAAAGAAAAAGTCTGAAACTGTTGGAGTATCTGTTGCTGAAACACAAGTGATTGAGCCCGTCATTGAAGAAACTCAAGAGAAGGTTGTCATTCCTTCGAAAACAGGAATGTTTCGAAGAATTAAAATGAAGTCCTCTCATAAACGCAAGTCTCCTACACAACAAATGATTCGAAAACCCCAAATTACACATCAAGGTGTGTTAATTAGAGAAGTACCAGCACCTGTTTCTTCTGTGTCGATGAAAAGGAGGGCTGAGGATATGGCAAAGAAGTTGTCAAAGAAAAAGAAGAAGAAGGCTCGAAAGTTGGTGATTTCCACTGAGTCGACTGAAGATGATGCAAAAAGAATTCCAGAAACTCCAGAGTTCACTCATCTTATTCAAAGTTCCACTCCTGAGAAGATAGTTGTCATACCACCCGAAGTTTCGATTGCCAAATCAATTTTTGAGGAGGTTCGAACTTCAGGCATCCCTGCACACGTATCTGATACGGATGCAAATATCGATAAGGGTGAAGGAGGTTCGAAGCATGACAATCAAGGTCCTGTTATTTCTACTCTTATTGTTTCTGTCTCACCATCAACTATTCCCATTACATCATCCACTCATTCTCCAACATTCGAACATATTCTTGATCAACCTTTTACTTCAATCTTTTCTTCACAATCTACTGAGCCACCAAAATCAACTTCTCCTATTCAAGAAACCATTGAAATGGAAACAGAGACAGATAATGAGGGATTTGGTGGTACGTTCGAAGACTTGGAGTTTCATGAAGAGGAAGAGGAATTTCCTGATCACATGTTGATGACCATGAAACAGTTTAAGATCTTAAATCAGAAGTTGAATTCCATACTTCAGTCTCAAGCAGATCTGGGGGGTGGTTCATCTGTTTCTAGTTTGGAGATTGACTCTATGCTCAAGATGTTCGAAGCCAGGATGATGAGCAAAGTATCAGGAATGATTAAAGATTATGAATCTCGAGTCTTGGAGAAAGTTGATCTCAATGATCAAAACACTGAAATTCGACTCAATTCTCAAAGTTCGAAATTTGCTAGTGATTTGAAAGAATTGAAGAATGTAGCAAAGGAACGACATGTGCTTTTTGTTCAAGATGTGAAGAAGGTGCGTGAAGATGTCAATTAACAGATTCGCAAACTTCGTGAAGATATGCACAAAGAAATAGTCAATGTTCAACAAGATTATGCTTCATTAAATCAAAAGGTCGATATAATTTGTGATGCAGTTACACGATTTGTGAAGTTGTATGAAAATTTGAGTCCACAACTTTCTCAAATTTCAACATTCGAACAAACAAGCTTCGAGGAGATGCTTAAGCTGCTTAAGGAGTTGAAGGAGATGTCTGTCAAGCCGATTTCTTCTTCATTGATTACTCCGGATTTTTTATCTCAGAAGTTTGTTCAATTTGAAGCCATACTTAACAAGCAACTTGCACCGCTCTTTCGCATATCCAGTCTTCTTCCCATAACCACTGCCCCTCCTGTTTTCACAGGGGTGCAAGGGGGAGAAAGGAAGTCAAGTGAAGAAGATGCGAAAGTGGTAGGCAAAGTATTTTCTTCGAAAATTCCTACAACAAAACCGGTGATCCCTACAACAAAACTGGTGATTGTTTCTGCTGAACCAGTGACTTCAACAGTTGTAACAACATTACCCATTACAAGAACTTTTTCCAAAGGGATTGTAATTGGTAAATCTTTGGAAACTGGTGGGAGTGATTCAAAACCAAAGGAGGTAATAGATAATCCAGCAATAAAAGACAAAGGGAAATCGATTCTTGTTGAAAAATCGAAAGATGAAAAGAAGGCTGAAGCAGAGGCTGAGATTGAAAAGCTCAGAATTGTTCAAAGTATAATGGCTCAACGAGCTAATGATCCGAAGGGAATGGACAAAGGGGATCCAGCTAAACATTATAACTACGAGACAATTGAGGCCAAGGTTTCTTTCAATCACATGTACACATTCGAAAAGAAACCAAAGCAAAGCTATTTGGTCACAAATACTGACACAAGCCAGCTGGATTTCCCGATAAACGAAATGATGTTTATCATGCCACAGTTCAAGGCAGAAGGGAACTTTAAAAACAAGGATGATGGTACACACATGAAAATACATTTTCATGATGTTCTTGGAAAAGCCCCTGAAGATGTTTGGTCTTTAATCAAAATAAAGAAAGTGATCAGCATGAAAAAGGATGTGGTTTTCGAAAACACAGTCCAAAACTTTAAATACGTGGTTGCCAGGGCAGATGGAAAGATTTGTGAATTTACTGTTGCTGATTTTCCATTGATGAACTTGTATGATCTCATACAAGTTGCATTGCTTTTAAAAGACAAATCATTTTCATTCCTACAAAACACAGATCCAGAAGAATTCAAGATTGGAGTTGCTCACATCAAAATCTTCATCGAAAATTACTATGAGTGTTTGGCAATGACTGATGTGGAGTTAGCAACTGCCAAGGGAATGGAAATAAAAGCTCCAATGGCTCCTTCGAAGACTGAAGCAGAATTAAAGAAATTTGCTGATGGAGAAATTTGTCTTAAGCCATTTGGAATAGTATTTGCTGGAAAAGACAAAGCAGGAAAAGCTAAACGTTTCTTGTTCTAGGCAAGTGAAGTAGAAAGGTACTCAACGTCTGAATATACGAAATTAATTGTTCGTATGAATCATTGCAAAAAGAATAATGAAGGAGACAAGAAGGAGTTGAAGAAGATTATCTCATGGTATACAGAGGTTCGAAGGGTGTTGCTGTAGTCCATCACACTTCTTACAAACTGAAGACTTCGACTATGATTACAAAGGGGGAGATTGTTAGAGTCGAAGTGTTGTAATTAGTTGAAGTATGCTTTAGTGTTTTCGAACATTTTTGTAATCTATTTTACTAGGGCATTGTATTCAAAGCTTAACGCTTAGTCCTTAGTATATTTTTTGTACGCTTTCCTCTCCTATAAATAGGAGTGCTTACTAGGGTCATAGAAAAAAAGTCTTTTACAAAATTACATCTTGTACTCTGTAAAACTTGAAAGCGTAATAGAACTGAAACAAGATCATATTTACATCCTGTGTCTAAATCTTGCATCATTACTTGAATTCTTACTCTGATTAATTCATTACTCAATTCATTGATTCTTCAGAAGCCCACTTAGAAATCATCCCGACCTTGATTCTGGAAGGATCTAAAGGGCTGCTTGGTGGCTAAGCAATCCAATTAGGGTTTTGACTGAAACCCTAGCAGCTTACCTATAAAAGGAACCCTAAGGCTCCCAAAATTCGGCCCTATGCTTCCCAAGAGTGCCTTGGACGAATTTTGTGCCTCCTCTTCCCTCTCCTAAGTCATCTTGTTGCTTGTGGTGTTTATGACTCCATTTGAGGGGCAACACTTGGGGCACTAAGCTTTCAAGAGTCAAGGACTTTGTGGTTTGTGATTGGTATTGCTACATAACAATCAAGGTAAGATCTAAACCCTATTTATATGTTAATTTCGATTATAGTATGCTAGATCTAGGGTTTATTGCTTTGATATTCAATGTTGTATGTTCAAATTAGAAAAACCTAGATCAAAGCAAATAGGGTTGCATGAACACCATAGGAATGATGTTATGCTCACAACCCAAAAGTGGTATCAGAGCCTAGGTCGTTTTTCTAGTGAATAGATGCAAAAGTGAATTGCCAATGTTCAAGAAAATCGAATTTTTTGCCTTCTGACTGGCTGAATTGCTGAGTCCATGTATGGACTCGATAAGTAGGTCCTACTCAACGAGTTCCATAGTGAACTTGACAAGTCCAAGGGTCTGGTGTCGGGATTTTCGATTTTCTGGCCAGATTTTGTTGAGGATTACTTCCAAAACTCGTTTTTCTAGCCTAAAATCGATTTTTTATGTTTGGAATGATTATCCTTATCAAAATTGATGGATTTAGTTAAATATGGATAATATAGGATTATTATAAGTCAAATATTTGACCTAGTAATTCAGAAAAGTTTCTAATTACACCCCTTAAGTTTTATAGTTTAAAATTTGAACTTAATAGTTTGAGTTTTTTGAAATTTAAATAGTTAAACCTAAATGTCTTGAAAGGTTTCAAAACTTGTCCTCAAGTTTTGGTTTAAAAATTTAATTAAAAGGTATTAATTTTGAAATATTAAATTCTAAAACCCTAGTATTTTGAAAAGTTCAAATTACACCATTATGGTTTTATTAAGTTAATTAAGTGTTTAATTAAAAGTGATAATTCATAAATCCATAATTATATGGCTTAAGATTAATCAAATTAAAAGTTTAATTTACTAATAGATTAAACCAACTAGTATTTTAAAAAGTGTAAAATACACCCTTATACTATATAAAATTAAAAGTCTAATATTATATATGTATGAGTAAAGAGTCAGTCTTACCGTTAGTAGGCCTCATTCACGAAGCTGGTCTAAAAGGGGTGTTTAAGGAAGCAGCCTGTAAAATGACCGCCATTGGGTATCCACTCTTACCCACCGCACTCTTGACTAGTGGAGGGTTGTTAGCCGAACGGGTAGGATAGGACACAACCTCCCATTATAAGTATAATGTAATACAAGTAACTAAACCTTTTATAAATTCCCAAATCTTAGTTACTTAGAAAAAATGTGAATTTGATGCTAACCCATGAAATTACACTTTGCACCTCGCCGAGACGTTAGTGGAGCGTCTGTGGGTAACCGGCACACTAATTTGGGACTGGCAAGGATGGCAGAGGGTGAGTCAATGTTTGTCATAGATCAATGGAGCGTGTGTGGTTAACCGATACATTGATTAGGTGATAGTGACATTGAGGGTACCAAGTATATTTGCATGGTTATTCACACCTTGTTGGTGATCCTCGGCATCCCAGTCACAAACTTGAAGGGCATAATCGAGATTAAACATGCCATTGAAAAGTTCAATGAATCTCAAATGATCTAAGAGTTTCAATTCATCTAAAACCTAAATTCTTTTTCGTTTTTCATGGTGGAAATTGGTAAATCGTCATTTACCTACCTTCAAATATTCTGCAACTGGATTAGGGCATCCCTCTTCTAAGTTGTGGAATATTGTGTTGGATCCTAGCCTTAATATCTTATTTGGGTTTTTTTTATTAAGGACTCAATCAACTAACTTGAATTTTTCTCCCGTTTTGTAGATGTCAAACTCTTACAACTACGGTTTTCCCAAATCCTTTGGAAAAAGCTTTCCACATGAAGATGATGTTGCACGATTGGATTGTGGAAATGGAAATCATGCTTCACTTCCTCCACCTCCTCCAGTAATTTTTCCCTGACCCACGTGTTCGAAGACTTGAAAAGTTCAAGGTCACTCAAGCCCTATTGGCAAACAAACACGAAGATGTAAAGTCTGCATGTGCTCATGTCTTGGATATGAAGTTGCGTATTGATAGGTTGGGAATGTTGGGTGTCGATGTCTCAAGGAAGTTGGCTGTTGACTTGGTTCTTCAATCACTTCCTAAATCATATAGTGAGTTCATAAGAGAGTATTATATGATGGACCACGACATGACCCTCACTGATTTGATTTATTTGCTTATTGCTGCGAAATCGACGATGATTTGGCGTACTGGTCAAGCAAATATGTCTGGTAAATCAATGTCCCAAACTTCCATGGACATTGACAATGGCAACATTGGAAGTCCATAAAGGTTTTCTCTAGGCAAGAGAAAGGCTAAGTCTGAGATTGTCCCATGTGCTATTCCGAAAGAGTCCGTTTGTTTCTACTGCCAAGAGAAGGGGCATTGGTTATGAAGCTGTCGTACCTACCCGAAGGATCAAGAGGATGGGAGAGTCAAGATGTATGACTCTGCTTCAGGTAAATCCACTATCTAATTCTATTAAGTTCCTATTTGGAGATTCTTATACATGATGTGATAAGATTACATTTTGATGTTTTGTAGGATCGAAGAAAAGAAAGGAAGCTTAAAGGAAAAGTGAAGTAAGTCTAATTGCGAAGAAATGGATTTCGATCGCATGGTTCGATGATCGGATTTTTGAGCTGCTACTTAGAGAGTTATGATAGATTGCTTAGGAATATGTAATAGCATAGTTTTCATTTGAATTGCGTTGTAAGGACAAGTTCTTCCGCGTTTTTATAAATAAAATAAATTTTGATTTTGTCTTATTTATATCTCCTTGCAATGTTTTTTGTGAAAATTGATGTTTGTATGTTTCTATTATAAGCAATAATAGTGGATGTGATTCTTAGTTATGTTATTTGTGGTAGTGTCGTAATTTTTAAGTAAGGAAAGATTCCCATCGCCCAAGTTTCAATTGGACATAAGCTTGGAATCATATGATTTGAGTCATGTGATGTATGGAAATCTTGGTACTTTGGAAAATTAAGACTCATTCCTTGTTCTCACAAGCATGAGAGTCAAGTGAGGGACTAAAGGATCTAGTACACAATGTTGTGCACTGGTCAGATCCACCACAAATAATGATAAGACTATTCGTCATGATTTGCTAAAAGTTTAGTAAATGTGGTTATGCTTAAAAGATTAAGTATGATTCTGAATCATTGGAAAAGTTTCAATGAATAGCGGAACGAATAAGAAGAATCAATTAGGCAGAAAGATAAAAGTTTCTCTAATCTGAAAAGAAGGGAAAGTACTTAAGTATCATGTTTTATGATCATCTTAGTGATTATGAAACCGTATCACAATTGATCCTCTAAGGACACCTTAGTGCATAAGTATGACTAATAAGAGGAATCGAGAATTATTGAAATGGTTAAATCAAAACGATGAGTCATGCTTCGTTCCAAAATTGAGTCTTAGAGCAATACTCTAAGATTGTGACTTGAGTGACATAATCTTAAGAAAAAGATTGAAGAACACTCATTGAATGTGGAGTAGAAAAGTTTCTTACTCTTGTACATTTGAAATTGGTAAGTTGTGATGTCTTGGATAAGAAAAAGACCAACTAGGACCAATTGTGTGAGGTGTTTATCTTGATAAGAAACCGCACTAACCCTTGAATATTTGTTTGAAAAGAAATGTTTTTTGACAAAAGAATCTTATATATCAAGAGGTCAGTGGGAGTCTTAAAGATCTTGAAAAGTTTCAAGAACTAATCAAGAGTAAACCTATTGTTAATCACTAGTTGACACAATTTTGTTTCTATGCCATTCCAGTAAAGTTACTTATGCATATGAGTTCTACGAGTTCTCAATTGAATGCAAGCACCTTGTTCAATGAAAGTGCATTGACTAGTACAGGTGAGCTGCTAAATAACATGGACGTAATGGTGGAACCCTTGACGGCAAGAAATTAAGAATGAACAAGTTATGTCCATAAGAGTTTGGATTTGTCGCAAACATTATCTTATGATTATGGTTATGACAAATTCACATGGATAGGAGCACATACACCATAAAATCTAAGTGTCATAAGGTTTCTCTCGTTCACGAAAATGATTATGAGGAAACGCTTTCATTAGGAAGATTTTAAGGAGATAGCAATTGTGAGAATTGCATTCTCAAATCTGATCATGATTACGACATCCCTTTTCATGGTTCGAATTGTGAGATTTGGCAATTAGTCTAAACATTTAGGACTTATTTCTATAAGTTCTGAATTAGTTTAGACATACATATGAGCTATCTAAGGAAAGGTGTATGAGTTTGAGAAGCTTAGATAAAGGCTTATCGAATAAGTATTGATTTCTGAATACATGTCAAAGCTAGTGGGAGCATAAATGTTATGCTGGTATGGATATAATTATCATGTTAGTGGAAGCATGATTATTATTTTAAGTGTTGCAAGTTAGCAATATTAATTATAGAAAACAAAAGTTTCACTTTGCAAAGTTGCAAGGGCTGAAAAGTTGTTTTGCTATAATTAAGGGAGAGAATATTATACTTCATTTCAAAATCTAAAAGCTTGGATCGAGAAATTTTAATCAAACTTAGTCAAAGGACATATATATATATATATATATATATATATATATATATATATATATAATGTTGAAAAGATTCAACGTAAGGGAATTCTATATATGAAAATATTATGGCAAGAGACTGGTAAAGTATCATGTTTTCATTGCGTATCGTATCCCATACGCTTCGGGTATAGGATCGATTGCATATGCTGTAATATTCGACCGTTCTGATTTTCCAAATGCCTAGGGCATTAAGAGGGAAAAAGGACCAGAACCGGATATAACTGAAATTAATTAAACAACTGTCAAGGACAATCTAAGGTTCGCCAAGGATTGGTCTCTTGTGGGCAGTTGGAAGTATAGTATTGGATGGAACATATCGACATTATTATGAATAGATAAGATTCTATTTAGAATGTGTTGTCGTATGGAAAATGTGAAAATGTTTCCATAGTGGGAGTTGGTTGATAAGAATCTATGTAGATTAGAAACTTTTATGCAAGAAGGATGTTCAGAGGAATGTAGTTTGAATTTGAGACTTCATGTCTATGGAGTTGTCTTGTAACAATCTCCAATAGAGCACTTTGTAATTGTTGAGAGAAAAACTTGAGAAACACACTTGAACAAACGTTAGAACAAGTTTATATTGCGGAATTTAAAGTTTATCTCAAAGGATCATAAAGCTCAACAATAATATAAGTTAGAGTTAGATAGTTAGATGATTAGATGCGGAAATATAAGGAAATATAAATGACAGCAAGTATTATATCAAGTATACACTTAAGTTGATTCTTAACGAGGAATGCAATCAAACCAAGTTAGTAAGTGCGATCAAACTTAGTGATTAAGTCAAGACTGACTTGCTCACAAGGAGAGATTTAGATCTAATATATTTCAGATTATGTTTAGTATAGTTTAGAGAGTAAAAAGGAGATGAGAGAGTAATTTATGAATTTCAGGAGATATGAGATTCAAGATGCATAGAGATATGTATTCATTTAGAAAGAGAGAACTCCTTTTATAGAGCCTCTAAGATAACAAAAGTCCTATCTGTTAAAAGTTGCCACGCAGGGCACATTGGATAAAAGAAAGTACTTTTAGAAATACAGATAAAAGACTAAGACTAAGTGCTGACGAAGATGAATGCGATTGCGGTACTTGACTGCTGATGAGAGAGTGGTTGCGGATAAGAGAGAGGCTGCGGTTTGGATTAAGTTTAAGAGGGTCACTTCTATGTTTCAATAATTTCCCCCTAAGTGACCTCTTCAACTTTCCTTTCATGCGTCGAACTTGAGAAACTTGATGAGAATCCACCAGAACTTCCTGACTTCCTTAAGCCACGTAATTCTCCTTGAGAGTTCAAACTTTACCTTAGCAGTTGTGTGTTTTGATTTGTTGGCTGCAGTTTGAGTGATCTCTAATTGCTTCCGGGTCATGCGGTTCATGGCAGTCATTGGAATGAAGTATTTTGTTTCATCATTCAAGCGTTTGAAAATGACTCCAAGATCTGGGAAGTTAGTTGCTCCAAGAGATCTTTCTTGAAAGCCTTCAGTCAGGACCAAAGCTGGTTCAAAAGGAGGAAGGTTAAACTTCTGAGCAAGTACTGGGTGAATGTCCGCATCAATTCTTGCAAAGTCACACACAATCTCTTTTAGAAAGGCACAAGCCCTTTCATACGCAATCTTCATCTTCAGATGTTTTTCAGACTTGTTATGAAATACCTTTGCAATCAGGAAGATTTCCTCCGGGTTCATGCAAGGGAAATAAGCTTGGGTTCGGATGTAGTTTGAATTTCTTATGGTGAGGGTATATTGGATGAATTCTACTTTCATGAATTTTCTGGGCTTGTGGTTTTTGACTACGGTGGGTCTATCATTGGACCATATTTTTTTGATTGAAGATCCATGCTTGGCATGGAATCTGTTAAGTCTTTCAAACTCTAGAGGCAACCTTTGATCATCTGGGAGGTTGCGGTCAAAAGATTCAAACACTGTAAACAACTTTGCATTGGGAGAGATGGGAATGTCCCAATAACCATCTGCGGGAGGTTCTGCAAAGGTGAGATAGGGCTTGTAGTCATCATCCGGTAATCTTCGGATGGGATTAACCCAAGAATTGACAGGGGATTCATCCAGAGTAATGTCGAATACGTGATCTCTCTAAATTAATTCTGTGAATTTGGCTGCTCTCCAGTCAACTTTCTTCTATTTGGTTTTGGGAGAGTCGTAAGAATTTTTAGATGACATTTCTGGAACTAAGTTCTTGAGATGAGGGGGAGTCTCTGGATCCGGTGAAGAAGGATGTTGAGCATCTTGATCTGGAGAAGGATGAGGGGATTGAATTGGACTTTTCTGGGGAGAGGGAATAGGTGTTTTCTTTTGAGGAGATGGTTGAGGTGAAGGTTGTGGAGTAGGAACTTTTTCTTGAATGGGAGAGTTTAGATGTTGGTGTGGATGAGAATGTTGATGAGAGATTTGATCCGAGTTTCGGTCTTCACTTCCCCCTCTTGAGGAAGGAGCATTTGGTGCTTCCTCAAGCCATTGCTTAAGACCATCAATCTTTCCACAAACTTCGTCGAATTGAACCTTTAGTGCATCAGCAAGTTGTTGGTTGTTTGGGATTGAAGTGTTGAAAACCAATTTGTGGATCTCCTTGGTGAGGCGCAATATTTCACGACCATGAAAGTTGGATGTCAAAGAACGACGTAGGCTGTTGATAGTGGACTGCAGGACTGAAATGGTGGACTCATATGCATTATGAGTTTCATCCACAAGCTTCTTCGATTGAGTGGATTGATCCGCAATTATCGCTTGAAGTTGTGTCTTGATTGCGGATACCTCAGAGATGAGGCGTTCTGCAGTTGCCAAAAATTGCTGATGATCAACTTTGCGGTTGGTATCCAGGGCTCGAATACGAATTTCAACTTTAAGAGAAATTCTTTCTACAGCAAGGCGTTCTCTGGCTTCAAGACGTTCAATGCGGTCAATGAGAGACTGCGGTCCTGGCATATCATCTTGTGGCGGTGGAGTAGATTTTACAGCAGCTAGGATCTGATCAACTTTATCTTGAAAACTTAAGAATTCTTTTATTGAGACAGCTAACTTCTTTTTCTTCTTCTTCTTCTTCTTCTTCTCCTTGGGCTTTGAAGTAGAATGCTGGAATCCGCTCGACTCTTCTTCTTCATCGAAGATCATCATCACATCATCTGACCATTCCAGTTGGTTGACCTCATTTATGTCAAAGTCATCAAAGCCAAAAGTAGGCCCGGAACTGACTTCGATTGCGGTTTCGTCATCTTAAGAGTTATTAGTAGCAGTTGTTGGAGGGGTCCTGGATGAACCTGCACCATCTGGAATGGACTGAGCTTTACGGATGGTCTCAGCCATTGCGGTCATCCAATATTGACTTTTGATGATGTTGGTTACGGTGTTGGCGTTGTTGATTGCATCAGCGCAATATTTGGCTACCGATTGAATTTCCTATTCCTTGAGCTGAAGCTGTTTAGATTGCTGATCTCTTCTTGCTTTTATTGCCCTTCGAAATGCTTCAAACTTTTTTTATACCAGACTCGGTTGCGGGACGATAGCGAGCAAAGGTATCATCAGAGTCATAACCGTCAAGTCCTTGAAATCGCACCGAGGTGTCCCTCGGGTTCACGGATCCTTGCACATTTGTGCTTACCGTACCTAAACCACCTGTATTAGATGTAAGCAGAGTAGATTTTTCGGAGCTTCCTCGGTCTCCTTGACCCGTGGTCAAGTTTGGCCTCGGCTCCATTCTGGCATGGGCTGAAGAATTACCCTGCGGTTGGGAAGGTGTATCGAGTGTTTGGATTACAAGGTCTAGAATGGAGCGCAACTCCTGTTCATCAAAGAAATGAAGTTTGGAAGCCCTGGAGACCTTAGGGCGAGAAGAACCAATTAAATCCTCTTGGGATTTAGTTGGGGGAGAGTCTCCACGTTTTGATGAATCAGATACACTTGCTGTATCTGAGTGGTCAGGAATGGTTGAAGAGAATGGGTCCGCGACAACCCCGAGGACTACCGGAGCCTTTTGAGAGACTGCGTTATCTGTCGGGTCACGCATTTGGCTAGAGGGTTTGGTTTTCCTTTTCTTGAGAATAGTGATTGGTAGGGAGTCATCATCAGACTCATCTGCAACTTCAAAGGCAGGATATCGATTGGGATCAGATTCGTCATCTGAAGACACAACGTGTTTGAGCTTCCTTTTCTTGGTTGGTTCATCTTTCTTGGGGGCGTTACTTTTCTTTGGAGTTGAATGTTTCTTGACGATGTTGCGGGGGCCTTGCTTGGATGAGGCTAACTTCTTGAGCCTTTTAGCTAAGGGTAAATGAGATAAAGTAGTGGAAGATGGAGCTGCGATATGCTCTAGATTGGTGCGGTCTGTAGAGGCTAGTTTATCCTGCTGGGAAGAGGCGGGGTATAAAGGTATGGGTCAATACCTTCCGTAGCCTCAATATGATTTATGACTTTTTTGGTCTCAAGTCCAACAGTGGTCAAAATATGAATGGGTAAACGTCTGATTGGTCCAAAGATAGATTGATCTTTAGAGGGTGCGTACCTTTTGAGATCACGTGTGATAAAGTAGTTGATGTCATTGCCCATACTGATCTTGGCGTCAGAATGAAGATCTGAAATGCAGAGAGCCCAAAATCTTGCAATTGTGAGCTCTGTGGGTTTTTCTCTTGGACTTTCCTTAGGGATGTACTGAAGGAAATCATCCCATAGGATTTGGCCGTAGTCGACATCATGGCCAGTGAAGATGCTCCATACTAATTCCAGTAATTTGAGGCCCATGTTGTCTGTGCCTCCGGTTCTTCCAGATAGACTGGGAATCACAAAATGGCACACAAACTGCCATACCGCAGGCAGCTAGTTCTTCTTGAATTCACTTATGCCCTTGAGCTTCTTTTGGTATCCCATCTGGTATAGGGTGGAGAGAATGTCTGTAACACTTGGTGAGAAAAAATTGGTTGAGGGATTCACCAAAAGATTGATTGTAGTGAGAAACTTGTCTTTGGTCAAAATGACCAACGAATCATCCAACAAGTTCAGATGAACTTCTTGAAGATTATTGAGTGGTCGGTACGCCGAGAAAACACATTTAAACAGCGTTGAGATGGGAACAACATCAGTGAATGAGTCGAAAGGTCCAAACAAAGGATGATTGGAGATGAACTTGATCATGAGATAGATTGAATCATTATAGAAGGATTGATCATCGAAGATTTCCCTAAAATTGCTAGATGTAATTGAAGGCGATTGGTTCCTTGTAGCAGAGTCGGAACCAGTTGGTTGAACAGATGCTGAGGTTTTCGATTGTTTCTTGGAAATGCCAGATTTCACCATTTTTAGAAAAGATTTGAGAACTTGCAGAAAAATTGGGAGTGCAAGAAGGTGAAGAAGATTAAGTTCGTCTTAGAGAAATCAGAAAGCATAAAAACTTTCTTGGGAAGAAAAGAGGGTTTTTATAGTGACGGATTTGAAATAATTATTGTTTTTACCCTAAAGGAAAACGGTTAAAGGTAAAAACCTTTGAGTTTTTTTTTTAAATTAAAAGAATCATTATCAGCCACAAAATCATTTAACGAAAAGTTTTTTTTTTTGTTAATTTTCCAAAAAAATGGCATTTAATGAAATGTCAGGCCCAATACCCCGTGTCTGAAGAACGTGTGGTGAGGGGCGATAGTCCGTTGAATAAAGGTGGAATTTGTAACGGATTTGACATCTTGGGGTAAGTGGAAAAGACAGTTTAAGGAAAAATATTTCCTAAAAGATTTCTTTTATTGGAAACTGTTTTATTTTGGCATCACACCTAAAATAGGTCTGACAAAAGGTTTATTTGAAAAGGAGAAATGAAACGATCATATGCTACACAACGAATGTTTTTCTTATTTAATGAAGGATCATTAAATAACACACAATGTTTCAAGAATTTATGAAGTAGTTGAAAGTTCAATCACTGTGATTGCGGTTTGAGACTTCATTGCGGATTAAGACTCCATTGCGGATGACTGGTTAGATAACTGCGGTAGAAGAAGCCGAGAAGAACACTTGAACACAATCAGAAATAACAATCAACAAGGACCCTTGAAATATAGGTATGATATATGGTTACGGTATATACGGTATATTGTGATACATAAGATGTACTGCAGTACACAAGATATACTGAAACTATGTAAGATAGATATATTTAGTTAGGACCGCAAGGGTGACCAAGAATGGTCTACGGTACCTATCAATTCAAAAAGAATTACGGGTCCGGATTCATCATTCCTAAAATTTGTAAGAAACTGTTGACTTTTGTAGAGTCAAGTGCCTTTGTGAATACATCAACAATCTCTTCATGAGTATGAACAAAAATTAGTTAAATGTTACCTTTCAGAATGTGGTCTTTAATGAAGTGGTACCGTATTTCAATATGCTTCGTCTTAGAGTGATGAATTGGATTATGAGAAATCGCTATAGCACTCTCCGAGTCACAGTAAATCGGTATCCGCAGCATCCTGTATCCGTAGTCCATAAGTTGCTTTTTCATCCACAAGACTTGTGAACAACAGCTGGCTGCTACCACATATTCAGCTTCTGCGGTAGACAGTGAGACAAAACTTTATTTCCTTGACGACCAGCTGACGAGTCTTCCACCTAGAAATTGAAAGCCACCGGAAGTGCTTTTTCTGTTCAATCTACATCCAACATGATCCGCATCAGTGAATGCTTGTAGGCTGAGGTCGTTCCCTGCGGGATACCATAGGCCTAGAGACTTGCTGCCCTTTAGGTATCTGAGAATCTGCTTGGCTGCGGTCATGTGAGTTACTTTCGGATCGACTTGGTATCTTGCGCATACTCATGTTGCAAAGACAATGTCTGGTCGGCTTGCGGTGAGGTACATCAATGAGCCAATTATTCCTCTATAAGTTTTGTGATCTACTGATTCTCTGGAAGGATCAACAGAAATCTTATATCCAAAGGCCATGGGGACCTTGGCCGAGGAACAGTTGTCCATTGAGTATTTCATCAGCAGTTCAGAGGTGTATTTCTCCTGATGGATGAATATCCCTTGAGGGACTTGTTTCACTTGAAGTCCTAGAAAGAAATTAATCTCTCTATTCATGCTCATTTGGAACTTGGTGGTCATGAGCTTTGCAAATTCATCCACCATCCCCTGATCAGTTGATCCGAAGATGATATCATCCACATATATTTGTACAAGCATGAGGTGATTACCATTTGCCTTTCTAAATAAGGTAGGATAAATCACTCCTCTTTTGTATCCGGACGAGACAAGAAATTCGGAGAGAGTCTCGTACCACGCTCTTGGAGCTTGCTTTAGACCATAGACTGCTTTTCAAGCTTGTAACAGTGATCTAGGAATTCGAGACATTCGAAGCCCGGAGGTTGCTGGAGATAAACCTCCTATTTCAATTCATCATTTAGGAAGGCACTCTTTACATCCATTTGATGTACATTGATATTCTTGTGAGCAGCATACACTAAGAAGATGCGTATGGCCTCCATCCTGGCTACTGGGGCGTATGTTTCATCATAATCAACACCTTCAAGTTGATTATACCCCTTAGCGACTAGTCTCGCTTTGTTTCGGACTACTGCACCGGATTCATCCAATTTGTTCTTGTACACCCATCTGGTACTAACAATAGTGTGACCTTTTGGCTTCGGTACGAGTTGCCACGCTTTGTTTCTTTTAAACTCTTCCAGTTCCTCTTGCATTGCTGTTATCCAATCGGGCTCCATTAATGCTTCTTTGATGGTTCAGGGCTCCACTGAAGACATAAATGCTGCATAGTGACAGTGATCAGATAAATCTTTTGAGGATCGAGTTTGGATGCCTACTGATGGGTTTCCGATGATTTAACCCAGTGGGTGATCCTTCGTCTATACGTGTAGACGGGGTTGCAGATGGTCAGCGGCTGCGGTGGAAGGATTATCTTCAATATCGGAAGACTTTGTGGTTGGAGACGCAGTTTCCCTTGGACTTGTGAGCAGCCTACTGAATTGTCTTGATTTAGGAAAGTGGGATTAGAGTTTTTTTGAGCAAATGATGGAGGTTCCCCCTGGATTGCGGACGGGAGTTCCCCTTGAACCTGAGAAGGTTCCCCTTGGATTGTTGGAAGTGTGATAACCCTTGGGTCAGTTCTTGTGTCAATGTTCTCTATATTTTCATCATCTGAGTCAGAAGAAACATTTGAGGGCAGAGATCCTCTGGGAATAGGAACCGGAACTACATCATCAAGTACTGGAACCTCGATGGTTGTCACTTGATCCGGAGTGGAGCTTTCCCCCTCAATCGGCGAGGTGGAAGCATTGAGTGATACTTCATCGGATAGAGATGGATCAGATACATCGGCATGCTGCTGTTGAGCTTCCGGGGACACAAGAACTTCGAATAACTTTGCAGTCTCTACAGGGTCAAAGAGATCATCATAGTTTACTTCAACTATGTTTAATGGACCCGAAGAGGCAGGAATATCACTTTCCACTATTGCTTTGGTTTCGGTTGATGGAGCAATGTTGCATACGTAATAGTCAACGAATTTGACGTCGAAGCTTTCAACTATTAGTCTTATGCGTCTGATGAGAACCCTATAGGCTACTTTGTTTGTTGAGTAGCCAAGAAAAATGCCTTCATCCGACTTCGGTGCAAATTTGTTTAGATGATCCTTTTTGTTGATCACAAAACATATACACCCAAAGATGTGAAAGAATCGGAAATTTGGTTTGCGGTTGTTAAGGCCCTCATGTGGAGTTTTATTGAGACGCTTGTAGACAATGCTTCGGTTTTGAACAAAACATGCTATGGCCACTGCTTCGCCTCGGAAGTAGAGAGGAAGGTGTGCGAAGTTAAGCATAGATCTGGCTGCTTCTACCAGAGTTCGGTTTCTTCGATCTACTACTCCATTCTGCTGTGGTGTGTAGGGAGCTGATAAGTTGTGACTGATATCCTTTGAAACCAAGAAGTTGTTTAAGAGATGATTGGTAAACTCGGTTCCATTATCACTTTAGATGCGTCGCACTGGTAATTTGATCTGAAGTTCAATTTCTTTGATAAAATTGATCAGCATCTGCGGAGTTTTGAATTTGAGTCTTAGGAAGAAGACCCAAGTGAAACGAGTGAAGTCATCAACTATAACCAGTATGTATTTTTTGTGATGAAGGCTGGCTACGGTCGATGGACCACAGAGATCAATATGCAAGAGTTCTAGTGGTTCAGAAATTGAAGAATCAATCACCATGGGATGGCTTGCCTTTGATTGTTTTCCACATTCACATGCTGAGCAGAGAGTGTCATTGTTGAATTTGAGAATGGGAAGACCTCAGACAAGTTCTCCGGTGACTAAATTGTTGATATACCTGAAGTAAAGATGGGCTAGCTTTCGGTGCCATAGCCAGATGACTTCAGATACTGCTTTGGATAGGAAGCATAGTTGCGGTTTCCCAATTATCAGAGAAACATCTAAAGGATACATGGTCCCTTCGGACTTGGATTTGATCAAACAGGTGCTTCTATCGCTTGTCATTATGTAGCAGTGTTCGTTGTTAAATTCAACCCTGTGGCCTGCTTTACATAGTTGGCCTACACTGATGAGATTATGTTTGAGGCTTTCTACGTAAGCAACCTTTTGAATAGAGAAGTTTCCTGTAGTAAGTACACCATAACCTCAGATTATTCCAATCGCATTGTTGCCGAATGTGATGTTTCAACTATTGCAAATTGGCCTGAAATCCCGAAGGTACTCCAACCTTCCGGTCATGTGCAAGGAGCAGGCACTGTCGATTAACCATTCTTCTTCTTGTTCCTCCTTGCACATAGACTGAGAATTACACGGTTAGTTTGGGCATCCAAACGAGTTTGGAGCCTGGGAAAACGGATGATTTTTTAATTGATGCATGAGTCGAGGTTGCAGGGACAGGTTTCGTGTCAGCTTTTAGGTCTAGTCCTGGGTGTTTGTGAATTATTGGAGTGTTGTGAGATTTAGAAATGTTACGAGGTTTTTGAAAAGAGCGAGATTTGACATGAGATGAGCCTTTTTGACAACAACATTGACATGCAGAAATTTTGTCATTTACCCTGACACTTTGTTTGGTCAGCGGTCTGGGTGAAGAAGTAGGCTTGTGACCAGTCCGAGAGAATTGAGATTTGACAGTAGTGTTGTCGGGATTTGAAAAAGTACATTTTGCAGGAGTGGGAGCACGCGTAGATCTCTTGAAAAGTGATTTCTTAAAACTTTGATGTGATTTTAAAAGTGTTGGAGTTGGTAAAATCCCTTTCCATTTTGGGTCATCTGAGGAATAGATTTGAAAATCATTACTTTAAAAAGAGTTTACTTTCTTTTGGGTTGTGTCGGATGTTTTTGAAATGGTTTTAGAGACTGTACATTCCCTTTTGTTGGTTTTCTTGATTGAAGAGTTTTTTGAAAGATAATTTGAGAAAACAAACTTTTCTGGACTCTTAGATTTTGGAAATTTGACTCGTTTTTTGTTTTTTGAAAAGATTTCCCGATTTTTGCCACGGGATCGAATTTCCTCTTTGAAAGCCTTTTTAGCCTCGGTTTTTGGAGAACCACAGTCATTGATGTTCAACTGCGGTTTCCTGGAAACCTTTGATAATTTTTGAAAACGAGGACTTGATTCATCCGAACTAGAAGGTTCAGGATTTTGAGAGCATTGACCGACTTCAAAGTTTTCTATGGTTATTTCATGATGAATTGGCTGAATAGTCACAGTGCTTTTGACGATAGTCTGCGGTAAGAATGATTTGACTACCGCAGAGTAAGTCTGAGTTGAGACTTCTGTGGGACATTTGACGATAGGCAGATGGACAGATAGTGGTTTATGACTGCAGTGAGAGACACTGCGGTCTAGGGGCAGAGATGGAAAGTCTATTGAGACTTCGGGACCTTCTATAATAATTTCCTCATCAACAACTGATGAAGTCTAAGAATTGGGATAGATTGTGCCACATATAGGAATTTGATCACTTGCGTGACCAGAAAATTCAGGCATAATTTCCTCAATGACACAATTGTTACTCAGATTATGAAGTCTACCGAAGTGAGCTCTGATGTCTTCGGGAAAGGTTTTGTCATTGACTGGGAATTGGAACTCTCGGTCCGGAGGGACATAAAGTCGATCTTTGTTAAACCGGGGTGAGGAATCCTTTGCGGTAGGATATCCATTGGACCAACCCCAATTATAGGTATTATCTACGGTTCCATTGTCCACAAGATTTTCAATAGCTTCACTTTCATTGAACAATTTTCTATTAAAAGATTTAAACGTACAATTTCACTCTGAGCTAAATCTCTTTGGTTCAAAGCTATTTCTAACTGTGTTTCACTCAACATTCTTCCATCTTTCTCTAATACTAAGTCCTTTTCTAACATAGCTACTTTGAGTCTTTTGTTATCCATTCGTCCGGTTACGTGAAACATCTCTTGGGACGCTATGTTCTTCTCATCTAGAGCTTTGTTATAGTCTGTAAGGACGACAACACATGTGTCATTAAGATTGTCTATGAAGGGTTGACAGTCATGCATGCTATAATTTAGAGTTTGAATCATGAGTTTTACATGTTTGACGATGCTTAGAGTCCCATCCTTTTCCATGTAGCAGTAGTTCATTTACAGCTTTGTAGACCCATCCTCGTCCGCAGTTGCCATCATGCAAATCTTGCCTTTTCCCTTGATGTTGCTGATGTCTTCATCTTCATCTCCGGATGACCAAACTTGATGATCCCTTTTTACATGGGCTACATATGCCCTTGCTTTTTCCTTTTCCTCTAATTCTTTAGCCATTCTAAGGTAGAATGCTCTATCTTTCACCATATTAGCTTTGCAGTCTTTGGCAAAGTGATTCTCCTTGTTGCACTTGTGACAGATTACAACATCACTTTTATCTTCTGAAGAGGTACTGGAGTCAGCTGAATTGATGGGCTTCGGTGCCTGTTTGGGTTGAGTGGTTTGAGGTTGCGGTGGTGGGTGAGGATTTTTGGAATATCGAGAGTGATTATTCTGAGGGTTGAAGTTGCGGTTGAAAGGAGTTTTAGTAAACTGCTGATTTTTGCGGAATGACGAGGGTGGTAGCTTGTTGAATTGTTGGGTAACTAGAGCAATGGAATTTTGGAATTCCTCTTCATCATCATACTCTGAGTCAACTTTGTATGACTGCGGAAGATTATCATACGAGGGAGAGTAAGATTGAGTATGTGGTGCTTGTGCTATAAGAGCAAGTGGTCCTCCGAAGTCAGCACAATCTTTGCGTACGATTGATTCTTGTGCTTGCAGTTCACCGTAGAGCTTGTAGAATGTAAGGCCCTGAAATCTTGGATCCGAACCAGTGATCAAACAAATAACAATCAAACAAGATTAGAATGGAGTAGAAGAAGATTAAACAAAGCTTCACACACGTTTATATCAAAGAAACCTCAAGTACAAATTGGACACACACACAGAGAGACCGTAAACTCTATGAGTCGACAACATCCACTAACAGACTCTGACAAGCCCTATATATAGGGGAAAGGCTGGCCGTAAACAGGTTTACGACCATAAACCTGTTTACGGCCGTAAACAGACTCTTGGCCGTAAACACATCCAAACAACACAATTACATGACAAAAGACCCATTAAGACCTATACATCAGATAGCCTATCCTAAACCATAAACTAGACCCTTCAATCTCCCCCTTGGTTTGAGGCTAGCTTTGGCTTAGTCCTTTTCAACGATAAGCACATCGAACCCCCCCATCGCGCCACACCACATCTCTTTTGAGATGATCTCTACAACCATTGACGTGTATTCTTTGGCAGCACTCTCGAAGATCTCTTCACCCACTTTGATCTGATGTTGTGCCAAGTGATGAATATCCCACTTTCCGAATTGAAGTAGGTCTCTTTTGTCGCATAGGCGAAAGCAACCATCTTGAAACTTAATGACAGTAGACGCAGTGGTTTCATCATACACCCAGTAATTCATTTTCGCAAGAGATCCATCACAGAAGTTCTGCAACACATGAATCTGCCTAACTTGATTGGTCGGTGGCCACATCACAGTCTGGAAAGGCTGATTTGTCTTGGGATCCAGTATGTCAGGGAATCTTTTAATGAAGGACTCAACAGTCTTCATGTTAGGAAATCCCTTCTTTACTTGGTTCTCCAAATACATCTTGAAATGAGTTGCCCGTGGATTACCTGATGGATTTGCAAATGGAGCAATGGATAGTTTTGAAAGATCAACCCTTGTCCATGAACTGAAATCATGGAATTCTTTGTAATACTCCACGCTTGAGCTTTTGCGTTTCACTAACCACATGTTTAACTTGTCATGAAAGCCCCATGAGACAATTCCTGATCTATCACCGTACTTATGTCCAAATTTCTTCTTTTCAGGATCAGTGACGGTGACTTTTGGTTGATCTCCAGGAGCATTCTGGTCTGAGCTCTTCTTGAACAATAGTTTCTTTTTCTTGTTGGATGCTACTAATTTAGCGCGTTTTAGTGCAACAACGTTGGGTGCTTGAACTGGTTCTTTTTCAAAATGATCAACGATCCGAGTTCTTCTTTCAGCGGGCGAGACAACAGGGGGATCTTGAGATGACTGGCCATCATTGAGTTCTTGAACGGATGATTTGAACTTGTCGCCAAGTTCCTCTGCCGGTTTCTTCTTCAAGTCAAAGTAACTTGCAGTTAATGCTCCCAGGTGTGTTTGCAGATAAGATATTTGCTTTGATTTCAGAGTTTTATCTGCTTCAAGATCTGCAACATGAATGTTAAGCTGAACTTTTTCGGCTTCAAGATCAGCTACACGAATATCAAGCTCAATGTTTTTCTGGTTTAGCACGCCAATCTCCTTTCTAAGTTCATGTATGGTGGAATCATCCTCTCCTGAGTGGCTTTTCTTCATAGAAATTCCTTTAGCGCGGGAGGAAGGCACTGAGCTTTGTTGTTGGGCCAGATGCATAGCAAGCCTCTCAGAGACAGCATCATGAAAAGGCCTAGGAGGAAATGATCCCGGGGGAGCTGATGAACCACCAACTTCATGAATGGTGCTTGGTCCTTCGTGGAATGGTACACATGAATCAGCAACAAAAGTAGTTGTTGGTTGAGTCAGATGGCCTTGAGATTGTTCTGGAATGAATACTCCCTGTCTCGGATCACGTCTTCTCCTTTTCAACGGAGACTGGGAGGTCAGAGTCGTTAACGGTTCACTCACAGATGGCTCAGTGGTAGGAATAACATCCTCAAGGGGAGGACTCCCTGAAGTTATCTCCATAGGTGTTGTAGTGTCAGCCATTTGGTTGGAAGTAGGAGGCGTTGTTTCAAGAACATCTTCTGTATCCCTTATCTCCATTACTGGATGAGCAACATCATGGATACAGTCAAAAAATGAGTCCAGGTCTTCATTGGACAAGAGGTTATCATTGCCTCCAAAATTCAAAGAAATGTCATCCTTGTCATAGCCTGAAAGTTCAATATCATTAAACGAATCATTATCATCTCCTTCATTTTCAGTTGCATCCTCCATCGTTCCCTCATTGTAGTCACTCTCAACATGCACAAATTGCAAGTCATGTTCTTCAGCCACTATAGCCATAGGTGTAACTACATTATCTTCGTGATCCGATACAGAAATAACATCTTCTTCGGTAATGACATCATCTTCAGAAGTTACGCGGTCTGAAGACTCATGAGACTCAGATACCTCGCCTGAATCGGCAAACATACCAAACTTCACTAAGGGATACTTTCCTTGAAAAGTAACTTTTCCCTTTCGGTTTTGCTTGATTAGCCCGACAGTGTTTGGCCCACCAGACTTCATGTCAAGAGTTTCTCCTTCTTTAACCATCGCAGGAAATTGCTCGTTGATGAACAGTTGAATAAAACTTGGATACATCAAGAACTTGTCCCTTGTTTTTCCTTTGATGTTTACAATCAGCTCGTCAAGGATGAACTTTGAGAAGTTAAAGTCAAATCTAGCAACAAGTGCAACAATGGCTCCTGTGTTTCTTAATGAAATTTCATCTGCGCCATATTTTCTTCCTGAGATGCAGCTTACAAAGACATGAGCTAGGAACCTCCAGTAAGGAGGTAGCAACTTTTTCATTGTCGGAGGAAATTCGCCTTCATAGCCCATCTTGTTGAGAAGTTCCTGAACTTGATCGATTTCAATCTCAGTAGGGAAAGTAGATTGATCGTCGATTTTAAAAACGTCCCTGATGAATTGTTCTGTTATGACGATTTTGTAACCCTTTACAGTAGCTTCAACAAATACAGATCCATCTTCTCCTTTCTTTACATCAGCTGACCTCCAGAATTCTTTGATTATGTCTTGATAAATTGCTGGATTCACAGTAAGAGCAGTGGTCAGGCAACATTCCCTTAATCCATGTATCATTGACTTGAATTCTCCATGAGCAACAGGAGGATCAGCCAATAGAATTGCGAAGTTGTGACTGTCAGCGAATTTTAGACCTGCCATTTCAACCTGCACAAACCAAGCCAAGTGAGAAAACAATTTATTGAAACATTTAAAAATGGTGTTTTACTCTTGAAACAGTTTAATTTGGCTCTTAAAGGAAAGAAATGAAGAAAAATCAAATTTTGTTGACCAAAACTGAGTTTACGGTCAAGTGGTCAATGGCCGTAAACAGTCAATGACCGTGAACAGCCCATTGACCGTAAACAACCAATGGTCATAAACAGCCAATGGCCGTAAGCTCTGGCCGTAAACAACCAATGGCCGTAAACAGTCATGGCCGTAAACTCTGGCCATAAGCTTTGGCCATAAGCTCCTGGCCGTAAGCTCCGAAAACAGTTTTTCTTCGATTACTCCCTCAATACAGGTCGATTTGATGTGCGAATAGCCTATTGAGGACCGAAATGATCATACCTTCAGATTAAAACGATCAATTTCACGAAAAATCAAGAATTTTTTTTAGAGAGAGAGAGAGAGGGAAAATCGGCCGTGAACAAGAAGTGAGAAGTGAAAAGATATTTGGCTGTACACTCCTCCTTTTATACCCGATCCATATCCAATAAAAGATCCATGGGCTATAATCCACATTGCATAAAAATATAGCCCAATAACAATTTAAGGCCTTTAAAAAATAATGCATTTTGAGGACAAAAATAAAAATAAAAATAAAAATAAAAATAGAATGAAACAAATTTTAAAAATTAAACTAAAACATTATCATTAATTTTTTCTAAACTTTTAATATTTGAAAAAAAATAAAAATAAAAATAAAAATAAAGATAAAATTGAAATTAAAATGAATTAACATTAATTTCACCTCAACTAACGCTAATAATATTTTTGTGATATTGAGATCAAAGTTATTAGACAGCCTTAATCCGCTTATCGGTATTTCTACCTTCATGTCTATGTCTGGTCGATCGCCGGTATTGTGGTCCACTTAAGCACGAAAAATTGTGACAAATTTTTGGACATGCTATAAGCGACAAGACATTTTGATCTTATGTTCCTAGATAAACTTCCTAAGGACCATTCAGCTAACGACGACCAAGAATATTGTTGTCCACCTAAATTGAGCAGCGAGATCTACAGACAACCTATAAATGTTCAATTTTAGTTGTACTAGAACGTGTTTCCCGCTTCATGATATACCCCAATAATCAAGGACTTCCAGAATACTCCTTACTTCAGACGAGCAGAAAATTATTAAGGAAGAAGTCAGATTTAGAATGCATATGTTGTACACTCAGGTCGGATCTCTTCCAATCATGTAGAGAGTGAAACATATGACTAACTAGAGTTTAGAGGGATTGAGAAGTAGAAGGTTGCATATGCTGTGTACCAGGTCGGATTGTCAATCACGCAAAGGAGACAACATATGGCTAACAGGTAGGACGAATAGCATAGAAGAAGATGCAGAGAGACAGAGTTGCGTATGTTGCAGTCCAGGTCGGATCTTTCGATCACACAGAGGAGGTAACATATGACTGACAGTAAGAAAGAAAGAAAATAACTTTCTACAGACCTAATTTATCAGAATTCCCCAGTTACCCCGTCAATACCAGAATTAAGGATAAAATCCGCACATTGAGGAAAAGTTAATCCACAGTTCTAGATACAGATCATTTAATGTATCCGCAGATTCCCATGTATATCTCTCTGTTCAACCTACCCAAGCGTCATATTGTCAGGCTAAATGGAACTATCTAGGTCAAGATTTGTCAGGTCTCTAAATTCCTTAAGTTCATCTGATCCTAGTCAAGTCCATTTTAAAAACTTTCGTGCCTACCAACGCATCGAACACAGAGCTTAGACAATTCAACTTTGGTACCTTACACAGATTCAGATTGCCTGTTATCACATGATTATATCACTTCCCAACACACCACCTACAAACAAAAACTATCAGCAACATATTTTTGATTTTCTGATTTTCTAATGTTTTTGGATTTTGAATTTTTAAAATTTTTGTTTGTTTTTTTGTTTATTTCTCCCCCTAAATTTGTGCATGGGTGAGAATGAAATTAAAATGCACAAATTTAAACTAACCTAAAGCAAAAATTAGTCCTCAAAACGTATCATTTTCAAAAAGCTCACAAGCACATCGAATCGAGCTTTGTTAAACGTCTTTGTGAACAGATCTGCCACATTATCAGCAGAGGGAACCTGTTCCAGCCGAATGAGCGAACGCTCATAACAATCTCTAATGAAATGAATTTTGATATCAATGTGCTTGGTTTTCGAATGCTGGACTGGATTCTTAGCAATCTGAATAGCAGCCTCATTATCACAAAAAATAGGGGTTTCTAGATAGTTCAAACCGTAATCCAATAGCTGATGTTGGATCCAGATAACTTGAGAACAACAAGCAGAGGCAGCAACATATTCCTCTTCTGCTGTTGAGGTTGAGACGGTGTCCTGCTTCTTGCACTGCCACGACACCAGACGATCACCGAGAAATTGACATCCTCCTGAAGTTGATTTCCTATCAAGCTCACAGCCTCCATAATTACTGTCAGCAAAAGCATATAAATCAAATTCAGAATTTTTCGGATACAAAAGACCTAGTTTTGGGTTACCTTTAAGATACTGAAAGATTCTTTTGACAGCAATAAGATGTGAAAGTTCAGGATTGGCCTGATATCGAGCGCATTGACAAACTGCAAACATGATGTATGGTCTGCTTGCAGTTAGATACATCAACGATCCAATCATCGATCTTTAATCTGTCTAATCTACGGGTTCGCCATCAATATCCATAGTGAACAGGGGTCTTTCGGCCATCGGTGTCAAAGCAGGTTTAGCGTCTCGGAACCCGAACTTCTCTAGCATATCCTCCACATACTTGGCTTGATGGAACATGATTCTGGTTGACTTCTGTTGGACCTGAAGCCCCAAAAACATGGTCATTTCACCCAACGAACTCATCTCAAACCTCTTTTTCATAACGCCTTCAAACTCCTTGCATAGCTGCGGACTTGTAGACCCGAAGATAATGTCGTCAACATAGATTTGAACTAGAATCTGATCATTATCCACATGCTTGATGAACAAGGTTTGATCGCTAGTGCCACGAGAATATCCATGCGTGAGCAAGTGCTTTGTGAGAGTTGCATACCACGCTCGAAGAGCTCGATGTAACCCATACAACGCCTTGTCCAACTTGTAGACATGATTGGGAAACTTCGAGTTAACAAACCCAGGGGGTTGATCAACATAGATTTCTTCCTTCACCTTGCCATACAAGAAGGCTATCTTGACATCCATCTGGTAAACTGTGAAGTTCATGTAGGAAGCCTATGCAAGGAAGATACGGATAGCCTCCAAGCGAGCCACCGGAGCATAAAGCTCAGTGTAGTCAAGACCCTCGATTTGTCTAAACCCATGAACCAACAATCTCGCCTTGTTGCGTACTATGACTCCGGAATCATCCTGCTTATTGCGATTTACCCAGCGTGTGTCAAGAGACTTTTTGCCCTTAGGTAGTTCAACCAGCGTCCAAACCCTGAGCTTTTCAAATTGATGTAACTCTTCGTGCATAGCATCTATCCAACTGGGCTCATTCAAAGCCATTTCAACATTCTTTGGCTCAATTTGAGAGATAAAGCAAGAATAGAGGCATGTATTAACATCTCCACTCTAACTCCTTGTTCTAACACCATCACCCAGCTGGCCAATGACATTTTCGATCGGATGATCGCGTTGAGTACGAGAAGGTATCTCCTGGCTGATGTCATTGATTGAAACGGGAAGATTATGAATGTTGTTAACTCCATCATTTGCTGAATGATCCACTACAGACGAACCTGTCTCGTTAGAAGGATCTGGCACAAACTCATTAGCAATATGCTCAGGAAAGAGAAGTTCCATAAAAGTTTGAGTAGCGGCGGAAGGATCTCTGGACATGAACTCTCTTTCAATAGGAGTAAGAGGTGTGGCATCAGCATCTGGAGCGTGTTGTCGACTTGGAGAGTCTGGACAAGTAATTGGAACAGATGACTCCACCGTAGGAATTGCAGAAGACACTATCGGCGGTATGTAAAAAACTTATTCGTCTTCTTTTTCAGGTACAGTCTTCGAACCAGAAGTAGAACCAGATAAACTATCTAAACACACATTGAACGATTTGAACAAAGATGTGTAATCAAACAGCCAATCAGGACCCACTCTAGCATCCGTTTCATTCTCCTCCAACCAGCGCACATCGAAGGAATCTACAATTTGCTTTGTTCTTTGGTTGTAGACCCTGTACGCAGTGCGTGCAACATACCCCAAAAAATAGCAGTCATTAACTTTTGCATTGAACTTCGGGTTGGACTCCAGGTGAAGAAGGGTACAAGGGTAGCCAAATACGCGGAAGTGACTGACAAATGGCTTGTGACCATATAGAATTTCGTACGGAGTCTTCATTTGAGCTTTGTTGATCAGAACACGATTTTGAAAAAAACATGCTGTGTTGATCGCCTCAGCCCAAAAGAAAACTGGCAGCTTTGAGTTACACAACATTGTCCTTGCAACGTCTTGCAATGTTCGATTCCCCCATTCAGCAACACCGTTTTGTTGAGGCGTGCGAACAGAACTATATTGACGCACAATTCCCTTTTCTGCGCAAAAGTGATCAAGAACCGCATTCTTGGATTCTGTTCCATTATCAGTTCGACGCGCCTTCACCCGGTTATTGGTTTGGTTCTCAATCATTACAATGAACTTCTTAATCAGATCAGATACCCCAGCTTTGTTGGATAAGAAGAAGACCCACGTGAAATGCGAGAAGTCATCGATCACAACTAGACAATATGAATTTCTGTTGATGCTTAGGAAATTGACCGGACCAAATAAATCCATGTGCAATAATTGAAGCACCTGGCTGATTGAATTGACCTATTTTGGCAGGTGTGGTTTTTTGTGATGCTTTCCCTGGGCACATGACACACACTTTTCAAATGTTATGAAGTCTCTGACAGGTAGGCCACACACCATTTCATTTTAAGCAAGACGATTCAGATTCTTAGCGTTCGCATGACCGAGTCGTCGGTGCCACAACATAGCATTTTGTTATGAGATTTTTGAAAAGAGGCAGGTGACTTGTTCAAGAATGTTGCTATTCATGTCGATGGTGTATGCATTTCCATCCTGCTTTGATTTAACAAGAATCCACTCATCCGGGATGACAATGCCTGACTTCAGAATCAGACATTCCTTATAAGTGAAGTGAGTTGAATAACCCTTGTCACAAATCTGGGAGACGCTCAACAGGATATGCTTTAACTCGGGAGCATAGTTGACGTTCTCGAAACTCAGCACTCCATTTGACACAGTTCCTTTCTGAGTGATTTTTCCGCCTTCTCCGCCCGCAAAGGAAACGAATCCCCAATTAAAAGTTTGAATGTCGTTCAATTGGGAGATGTCTCCTGTCATATGCCGGGAGCAGCCGCTGTCGACATACCAAAGTCTGACGACATCCCTCCGCAACAGTCCCTGCAAAATGAGCGGGATCATTTAGATTTGGGGACCCAGATCATTACTTTCCTGGGTTGACCCTTTACAATCACAGATTTATCTTTTGAACTTTTTGATTTTGAATCACCATTTAAAACACTTTCAGAGGATGACGATGATTGGTTAAAAGTTAATTTGGGCACCCACTGGTATTTAGTTTTTGTAAAAATCATGGGTGATTTTGAAACATTTTTCTTTCCCGTTTGCTTTGAGCATTTGGATTTTCTACCAGAAGTGGTTGAAGATCCAGATTCGCTCTTTGACGAAACCGACCTCGGCTTAGCCTTGTTTGATTTTAGCAAAATGTTTGTGACTTTATTATTGAAAACCTGTTTGTTCTTTTGAAAAACCGCCCTTTTCTTGTTTTGATTAGCCTTCCAATCATCATCTCGAGGGCGAGATCTCGAGGATTTTATAGTTAAAGACCTTCCTCGAGACTCGTTCTCTCCTCTTTGAGACGAAAAATGCACAAATGCCCTATTAGGACAATTCCTAGCGATGTGACCGTTAGGACCACAGTTAAAACAAATTGATTATTATTATTGTAACTGCTACTGCCTTTGTCTGATTTACTTTCTTTACTGACACCCTTACTTTTCCCACAAGATGAGATGTTGGTTTTGGAAGCCAAATGTTATAATTTGGATTATTCGGGAGTTAAAGTGTAATTTCGGGACTTATTTTGTAAAGATTTTAGAAGTGGGGGTATGCTTGGTAATTATTAGGACTCATTATGCAAGGAATTATGGAAGCAAGGGGCTAAAGGGTAATTTTTGGACTTAAAATGAAAAATCTTTATGGAGGAGGGATCAAAGTGTATAAAAATGAATTAAGTTTGAAGGAAACAAGGGACTTAAACCCATGCTTTCCTTTCCCGTTTGAATATATAGCATCAAGAAACCCTAACCCTAAATATTTATCTAGCCGCCACCTTATATCCCTCTTCCAGCCGCCACACCCCTTTTCGGAGCTTTCTCAGCCGCCACCATCCGTTTCACTGGTTTTTCCAAGCAGTCGAACCACCGAGTGTAGCAACGTTTACCCTCAGGCGAAGTTAAGTCGACGATGTGATAACCGGAAGTTTCCGCTGCCACCACAATTCTACTCTTCTCCTTCTTCTCTTTCTGTCATTGTTGTTGTTTGCAAGTCGGAGTCATGACTTCTTTTCTCCTCCGTTATTCGGTGCCACGTTTCAGCCGATCGCCGTCGCCGCCGCAGCTCCGAGCGGCTGCCTCTTTGTGCTTTGGTTGCCGTCTGTCATTAGAAGTGGCCGAGGTGGGTGCATGCTTCGTGACGAACTCATGTTTGTGTGAGTACTACTTCACTGTGAAGTCTCAATGGATGCTCGTTTGGCCAGCAAACCCGAGAAAAACCACCATGGCTGCCAACCATGGTGGCTGCCGCCGCTATTTCTTTTCTGCCACCCTTAACCACCGTGTATGGATGGTTGGGAGTGTGTGTTGCGTGAGTGAGAGTATATATTATGGGTTTTGTGGGTATTATGTTGTATGTACGATTTCTTTGGCCAAAATTTGTGAGAGCAGCCATCACCACTACCGTGAGGTGGTGGCTGCCACCATGTGCCACCGCCGGCCACCGCAAGGGTGCTTGTGTGGGTACGTTTATTTCAGTGTGTGTGTGTGTCTAATTGGGTTTTTGTGTTGTAAGTTGTAATTGGTAAAGGAATAATAAAAAGGAGAAACTCGTAACCACCACCGTGAGGTGGTAGCCGCCGCCGCGAGCCGCCGTTGACCACCACTAACCGAGGTGGTAGTGGGTGGTGCCCACCTTATGAAACCCTAGTGGGCCTAATGAAGCCCTAAGTGATCTAAGGAATTAGTTTTGGGCCTATTGGTCTATGATTGGGCTGGCAACGCTAATTAGGGTTTAGAAAACCCTAATTTTGGATATACGGGCCTTGGACTTATCGGGACTCACATTTGGGCCATTGGAATGGAATTATGAATCACACCCAATCACACCATATGACTTATCTCGTAGAGTGATGGACTTAATGGATTAAATCCTTAATGGGTTAAGTGAGAAACACTTAAACCTAATCGTCATTTTATGTGAAAACCCTAATTTCACTTGGGCCTTAAGTTGGGTCTTTCTATTGGGCTTTGGTGATTGGGCCAGCAATGGGCCATTCAAGAACAATCATATGGACTAGAATAATTGGATGGGCTTTAGGTTAAGGCCAATATGAAGGTTTGGGCCCAATTTTCATAAATGGGCCATGGTTCATTATTTGGCTTTTGGGCCTTCAAGTGTGAGTGTGGGCCTTGGTCTTGGACCAAGATAGGTTAGGGGTAAAATGGTCCTTTTACCATAAGTGTGTACTTATGGTTATATATTAGAACCCAATTATTAATTAGGTGTTGTTTTGATGATTGACATTTTGGGGATCTGTCAGCCAGCAACCAGGGATTTATTCATGGGACTTCAGCAGTGCGAGGTGAGTCTCCTCACTGTTTGTATGGGTCTAAAGCACCAATGCCGGCCCATTTAGTATTATGTATGGGTGGAATACCCGGGGGTTAGCCCTAGGCAATATGTATGAAAGACCAGGAAGTGGCTCCTGGCACACTATATGCTATTATGTATGAAAGACTAAGAGGTGGCTCCTGGCACACTATATGCTGATTAGCTAAGTAGAGTAGTATGTATGCTAGTTGTCTTTGTGATGCTTGCATGGAAGACCAGGAGGTGGCTCCTGGCACTTGTCTGTGAGACTGAGAGGGGTGGCCCCCGGCTTGGCAAGAAAGACCACGTGGCGGCCCGTGGCATAATGGCAAGACTATGTTTGGCACATATCATCTTTATTGATTATGATATATGTATGGCTCATGGTTATGTATGGCAGTATGCGAGTTATGTGGTTATATGCTAGACAATATCCGGTTGAAAGAGACTGAAGGGGTAGGCCAGCACCCGATATGCTAGGCAGTATGTTGATATGTATGGTATGTGGTATTTGGGGAAGTCACTAAGCTTCGTGCTTACGGTTTACAGTTTTGGTTTCAGGTATTTCGTTTTCAAAGGAAAGGAGCCGGCTTGATCGCATCACATCACACTATGTTTTCCACACATGAGATCTTTGGGACTACACTCTGATATGGTTTTATGATAATATGTTTTGATTATTGACACTTTGGTTATGAGATGAGATATTATTATGAATGTTTTTATACTATTGGTTTTATTTAATAACTTAATTAAAATGAAATTTTTGGTCTTGAATTTTGGGATGTTACAAGTTGGTATCAAAGCCTTGTTTTGAGGGATTCAGACACACTCTCGAGTGTGTCTGGACTCAAACTCAGGACTTGGTATGAAAATTTTCAAAATGAAAATCATTTTCTAAAAAGAATTTTGAAAAGAATTTGAAAAGAGAAAAAGGAACTTTGAAAAATAACAAGATGTGTGATGCGTGCAATTAGCCGAGCTCAAGTAAGTTTTCCCCAAGATATCCATACGTGTTATGATATGTTATGTTATGATATGATTATGAGAACTGCAAGCTAGATTAGGGCTGAGGATCTAGGAGGATGCCTTATATGCCTATTTTATGTGCTTGTAGACTTGCATGCTGTTGGATAACGTGTCTAAGTCCATAACTATTTTAGGTATGTACTTGACCCGACCCGACATGGTCCATTTGGGTTGCATGGCATCATGCAATTGGATAAACTAAAATGAGAGAAATAACACTTATGGTTTATTAATATATTATAAGTTCTAATATATTAATAATATTGATTAATTAGTTTTGATCAAGAATTAATTTGGAATTAATTAAGTGATCAAAAAATGACTAATTAAATATATGGGTTGATTATGTAAATCATCCATAACTTGCATAGTGGGCTAAAGGCTCCATGGATTATCCAGTTGGGCTAAGGTCCATAGGATGCTCCATGGGAGTTACAAACCCATGGGTCGTGGAAATGAAGAGCCATGTTACATTAGGGTTTACATGGTGTAACCCTAATTGTAACACACTATATAAAGGATATGAAGCTCACCAAAATTGGCCACTAGAAGCAATATAAAGGGCAAGTCGATTTCTAAGTGTGACATTCTCTCTCAAAGTTTATTCCAAGAGCATTTAGTGTTGTGTGAAACATTTGAGGCATCTCACTTAGGGTGCTAGGCTCTCAAGGTTTTCAAGGAATCAAATCAACCACAAGGTATGTAACTCTAGCTATCTTTTATGTTTAAAAGTTCCCCATGTATGCTAGATAGGATTATGAATCTTGGAAAAAGTATTTTGCATGTATTTTAGACAAACATAGATCCAAGGTTTCTAGGGTTGCATGTACACCTTACGAGTGTTAGAATGCTCAAAACCCATCAGTGGTATCAGAGCCTAGGCTTGTTTGTTTGATACTTGATGAAAAATAGCTGAAAAAGTCGAAATTCTTGCTGTCTGCACAAGGGACTCGCTGAGTCCATGGGGGGACTCGATGAGTCCAAGCGTATCTTCAACCAACTTGGCGAGTCAGTTCATGCACTCGACGAGTTGGTCAGGCAGAATGCAGATTCTCGATTTTAGCTGCTTGAAATGGACTAGAAACTTTACCCTAAACTGTTTTGGTGTTTTAAAATTTGTTTTAGATGGTGTAATGGTTGTTCTAATCCATTTACAATGGCTAATATCAAAATTCCATGTTTATATGTGTTCATATGTTCTTGAAATTTTGATATGAATATTCATGTTCTTATGAGTTCTTGATAGATCATAGGAATTACTTGTTAAAATTGTTTAATGCTTAATTCATGATCATTATGTGTTTTAATGGGATCTATAATTTGTCCTCAAGTTATGGATTACCAAAAGGTTTTTCTTTTAATGTTCATTATTAAACACATAGGTTACATAAAATGAAAAGTCACTCATTTTAATGAACCATTTAACTCATAAGTTATGAATTGAAAGGTTTTGTAAAGTTACAAAACTTGCCCTCAAGTTTTGGAACATGTAAAGTCATCTTAATAAACTTTAGGTGCAACCCCTAGAAATTTAAAAGTTAAAATTCAACCCTTATACTTTATAATATTATAAGTTAATAATATATATATATATATATATATATATATATATATATATATATATATATATATATATATATATATATATATATATATATAAGATCAAGTCGTTTTACCATTAGTTGGCCTCATTCACGAAGCCAGTCTATAAGGGGGGTATAAGGTTGTTGCCTATAAAATGGCTGCTTAATGGGTGTCCATTCTCACCCACCGCTTCCTTGATCGGTGGAGGGTCGTTAGCCGAATGGGTAGGACAATGACTTAAAAATTCTCATTAAAAGTATAATGATTATCATAAAGTAACTAAATATTTTTATAAATTCTCAATCTTAGTTACTTTAGGAAAATGTGAAAAAGGTGCTAACCCATGAAATTACACTTTGCACTTTGATTAAGTCGTTAGTGGAGCGTGTGTGGTTAACCGGCACACTAACCTGGACTTAACAAGGTAGGTAAAGGGTGACTTAAGGTTTTTCATAGGTTAGTGGAGCACGTGTGGTTAACCGGCACATCGATTGCGTGAAAAACATTAAGTGTACCAGGTAATTTGCATGGTTACTTCACACCTTGTTTTGTGATCCTCGGCCTCCCAGTCACAAAACCTGAAGGGCACATTCGAGATTGATACATGCCATTGAAAAAGTTCAATGAATCTCAAAAGAATCTAGGAGTTTCTAAGACCAATTAAAACCTTATAATTTAATATTTCGTTTGTCGTGGTGGAAATTGGTGAGTCATCATTCACCTACCTTTCAAATATGTTATAGCTTAGATTACGGCATCCCACTTCTAAGTTATAATATATTGTGATTGGGTCCTAGCCTTAATATTACATTTGGGTGTTTTATTAAGGACTATCTTTATATCTAAACTAAACTTGTCTTTTCTTCTTTTTCAGATGTCTTCCAGCAATGCTGCTTCTGGTTCAAACCCTACCGGCTCCTTCTCTCTCATGAACCTTTGTGGGAGAGTCATCTTTGATGGATCCAACTTTACAGATTGGATCAGGAACATCAGGATGGTCACTCGGTATGAGAACAAAGAATATGTTCTCGACAAGGAGCTTAAGGTACCTGAGCTGACTGCTACTCCTGAGGAGATCGTTGAATATGAGGCACATAAAAGAGATGCTACCAAAGTGGCATGCATCATGATGGCCACTATGAAAGCCGAGCTCCAAAAGTCCTATGAGGACTACTATCCTTTTGAGATGCACCAGGATTTGATGGACCGCTACCATCAGAGTGCTCGTCAAGAGCGATATGAAATAATATCCTCCATGATAACAAACCGGATGATGGATGGTGAACCCATCACGGGCCACATGCAAAAAATGAAAAGGTATGTGGACCGTTTGATGAAGCTGAATGTGAACTTCCCCGAGGAGTTGGCAATAGATATCATTTTGCACTCCTTACCTTCGTGTTATGATCAATTCCACATGACATACCACATGAACAAGGAGGAAGTTACTCTTAGCAAACTTCAAGGACTCCTAAAGACCGATGAAAGTGGTCTTAAAGGTAAGTCGGTTGTTACTACTCCCACTCCTACTCAATACTCCGCCCCTGTCTTGGCAATCGAGAAAAATAGAGGGAAGAAGAGGAAGAACCCTTCGAAGGGTACCAAGGGTAAGACCCTTGATGGATCCTCTTCAAGTGGAACCAAGAAATGTTTCGTCACTCCTTCTTCTGATCCAAAAGAGGCTGAATGCTTCTATTGCCATGAAAAGGCGCACTAGAAGCGGAACTGTCCAAAGTACCAGCAAGATCTGAAGGATGGGAAAGTAAAACCCAACCATGTAGGTATTTACACTATATTATCTAATAACTCACCCTATTCTAACTCTTGGGTCCTTGATACCGGCTGTGGTATTCATATTTGTTCTGATTTGTAGGGACTAAGAAGAAGTGAGAATGTGGAGCATGGAAAGATAAACTTGATCATGGGGAATATGAAAGCTTCACCTGTCACCAAGATTGGAGTTTATACTTTGTTGCTAAGTATTGGGTTTACATTAGATTTGAATAAATGTTGTTACTCGCCTGAAATGGCAAGAAATATTATTTCCTTTCATGCTTTGTACAAACAAGGGTTTACCTTTTCTTTTGATAATGAAGTTGGTGGAATAAATGCTTTCCTTAATAATGTGTTTTATTTTAAAGCATTACCTTGTGATGGTGTGTATGAAGCTGTGTCTGTTGTAGATAACTTAGGAAATAATGTGTTGTGTATTGATTCTACTAATGATAATAACTTGGATAAAGCATCATTATGGCATTGTCGTCTTGGACATGTAAGCAAGAAATGCATAGGCTAACTCCACAAGGATGGAGTCTTGGAGTCATTTGACCTAAAGTCAGACGATAGTTGTGAATCATACTTACTTGGAAAAATGACAAAGTCACCCTTCACAGGTTCTTGTGCTAGGGGTGAAGGTTTGTTGGATCTAGTGCACACAGATGTGTGTGGACCCTTCAAAACTGCGACAAGGGATGCTAATCGTTATTATGTGACTTTTACAGATGATTATAGTAGATATGGATATGTCTACTTAATCAAGCATAATTCAGAGACTTTCGAAAGGTTTAAAGAGTTTAAACAGGAAGTCGAGAATCAATTGGGAAGGAACATTAAGATGCTTTGATCCAATCATGGTGGTGAGTATCTTTGTACTGAGTTCCTCGACTATCTTAAGGAATGTGGGGTTGTCTCACAATTGACTCCTCCCAGGACACCATAGCTGAATGGTGTAGCTGAGAGGCGTAATCGAACCTTGTTGGACATTGTTCGTTCCATGATGAGTCGGGCTTCGCTACCAATCTCATTCTGGGGGTATGCCTTAGAGACTGCCGCCTATATCCTTAATCTGGTCTCTACAAAGTTGTTTGCCAAAACACCTCACGCGATGTGGACTGGAAAAGTTCCTAATCTAGCCCACATCAAGGTTTGGGGTTGCGAAGCTTTCGTGAGACGCGAGACTCACGATAAGCTCGAACCTCGAAGTGAGAGGTGTATTTTCATCGGCTACCCAGAGAAATCCTTTGGTTACCTCTTCTACAGACCTAGTGAGAATGTGGTGTTTGTAGCAAGGAGGGGTGTCTTTCGAGAGAGAGAGTTCATAAGCCAAGGAAACAGTGGGAGGCCAATTGACCTTGAAGCAATTCAAGAGTCAAGTGGTGAAGGAACCTCAAACCCTAGCAATCAACCTGAGGAGGAAACTCCTGTTGATCCAATTGATGAGTCTGTACCTCTGAGGCGTTCCACAAGGGTTAGGAATGCACCTGATCATTACTATGGTTTCCATATTACTGTGGAAGGTGATACACTTATCAGTGATTAGACACTGGTAAGTCTGGATGAACCTAACAGCTATACGGAAGCCATGGCAGGCCCCGAGTCTGCTAAATGTAAAGAGGCAATGGACAGCGAGATACAATCCATGTATGACAATCAGGTTTGGAACTTGGTTGACAATGTACCATGTCGCAAGACAGTTGGGTGCAAATGGATCTTCAAGAAGAAGACCGAAATGGATGGTAATGTACACACTTATAAGGCACGACTGGTAGCAAAGGGATTTTCTCAAACTCCAGGAGTTGATTATGATGAGACCTTTTCACCAGTAGCCAAGATTAAGTCTATTAGGGTATTGTTAGCCATTGCTGCATTTCATGACTATGAAATATGTTAAATGGATGTCAAAACCGCTTTCCTTAATGGGAAGTTGGCTGAGGATGTTTACATGAGTCAACCTGAGGGTTTTGTCAGTACAGAGAACCCTAATAGAGTGTGTAATCTTGAGAAATCCATCTATGGATTAAATCAAGCACCTCATAGATGGAATCTTTGCTTTGATGAGAAAGTCAAAGAGTTTGGCTTTTCGAGGAGTGAAGATGAATCTTGTGTGTATGTCAAGGCTAGTGGGAGTATAGTTAGCTTTTTGGTATTGTATGTGGATGACATACTACTCATAGGAAATGACATCCCGACCTTGCAGGAAGTGGAGTCCTGGCTTAGGAAGTGTTTCACTATGAAAGACCTAGGAGAAGCTGTCTATATTCTAGGGATAAGGATTCTGAGAGACCGAGTAAAAGACTGATTGGACTCAGTCAGAGTACCTACTTGGATAAGGTGCTGAAGAGGTTTAACATGCAGGATTCCAAGAAAGGAGAGTTACCTATCCAGAGTAATGCCAAACTGAGTAAGACTCAGAGTCCGAGTACAGAGGCTGAGATAGCAGAAATGAGTCGAATACCTTATGCTTCCGTTGTAGAATCGATGATGTATGCTATGACTTGTACTCGTCCTGATGTGGCCTTTGCATTGAGCATGGTCAACAGATATCAGGGGAACCCTGGCAAGGCTCACTGGACTGCGGTAAAGAATATCCTCAAGTACCTGCGGAGGACTAAGGACTGGGTCCTTACCCTCGGTGGGAGTGATGACTTGAGAGTTGTAGGGTATAGTGATGCTAGCTTCCAGACTGATAGGGATAATTTCCACTCTCAGTCGGGCTAGGTCTTTACCTTAAACGGAGGAGCAATTACTTGGAAAAGTTCCAAGCAGGAGACAGTGGCTGATTCAACTTGTGAATCAGAGTATATAGCAGCAAGCGAGGCAACAAAGGAGGCAATATGGCTGAAGAACTTCATTGGAGACCTTGGAGTAGTACCAGCTATAAAGGAGCCTATGGAAATTTTCTGTGATAGTGAAAGTGCAGTTGCCTTAGCCAAGGAACCAAGGGATCACGGGAGATCCAGACATATCGACAGAAAATACCATTTTATCAGACATCGTATAGAAGAAGGACTCCTCGTGGCAAAGAGGGTATCATCGGATGAGAACCCAGCAGATCCCCTCATGAAGGGACTGAGTAGGGCTAAGCATCTCCAGCATGCAAGGCGCATAGGGCTGAAGGATAATATTAGTTTTAGTAGTTAGATAACTTTGAAATTTGTAAAGTGTAATTGACATTTGATGATGAATAAAAGTTGTGTTTATTTATGAGTAAAGTGTTGCTATCTTTTGTCAATCGTTTACTATTATTTCTTTTGCATGTTTTGACTTCCAGAATATTTATGTTATGTTTTACATATTATTCAAATTATCCACAGTCGGTCATATCTAGGAAGTAGATATGAATTAAGACTGTCATGAAGTTGGATTGTAGAGGGCTATGTGGTTAGACATATCAAGAGATGGTACAACACTTCATGAGTGCTCATAAGTTCTGAGTATTGGATCCAACCCACGCTCACTGGTATCACTTCATGGAATTTATCTCGAGTGATCGTGAGACGGTAATATCATATAAGTCTTCAAACCTAAAGATATGACTTGTTGCCTATGAGTTGGTCATGCATTGATTGTACGAAAACGCATTGGTAACTCGATGTTATAAAACGTGCCTTTGTGTGTGATTCAACAAGTAGTAGAACAAGCATATGAGTCAAAGTTTATCTGTTCCTTCTTGGATTAGAAGCGATATCTGGCCCCTTGATGATTTTGTGTTGACCCATGTACCGGCCCCGGTCAGAACTAAGTTGATGCGTTCAATTAAGTTCTATGTCAAACAAATCGGAAATCAGGAAACAAACTGCTAGACAATAAGTAAGACATTGTTCCATGTATTTGTCTGACTGATATCTAGAACAGAGGATTATATGATAACTTATCTTAAATGGCGTATCATCATCTTCTCAGTTCCGAGAGACCTTGAAAGAGCTACGATTGCTGATCGGTTCCTGAAGTCATACTTGCAGTTATAGTTATTAGACTTATCCAATAAGGTGTTTAAGTCCATAACTATTTTTGGTATGTACTTGACCCGACCCAGCATGGTCCATTTGGGTTGCATGGCATCATGCAATTGGATAAACTAAAATGAGAGAAATAACACTTATGGTTTATTAATATATTATAAGTTCTAATATATTAATAATATTGATTAATTAGTTTTGATCAAGAATTAATTTGGAATTAATTAAGTGATCAAAAAATGAGTAATTAAATATATGGGTTGATTATCTAAATCATCCATAACTTGCATAGTGGGATAAAGGCTCCATGGATTATCAAGTTGGGCTAAGGTCCATAGGATGCTCCATGGATGCTCCATGGGAGTTACAAACCCATGGGTCATGGAAATGAAGAGCCATGTTACATTAGGGTTTACATGGTGTAACCCTAATTGTAACACACTATATACAGGATATGAAGATCACCAAAATCGGCCACTAGAAGCAATATAGAGGGCAAGCCGATTTCTAAGTGTGACATTCTCTCTCAAAGTTTATTCCAAGAGCATTTGGTGTTGTGTGAAACATTTGAGGCATCACACTTGGGGTGCTAGGCTCTCAAGGTTTTCAAGGAATCAAATCAACTACATGGTATGTAACTCTAGCTATCTTTTATGTTTAAAAGTTCCCCATGTATGCTAGATAGGATTATGAACCTTGGAAAAAGTATTTTGCATGTATTTTAGACAAACATAGATCCAAGGTTTCTAGGGTTGCATGTACAACTTACGAGTGTTAGAATGCTCAAAACCCATCACATGCTAGTACTGATCAGTCAGTGATAGGATAGCCTGTTTAGGTTATGCCTAATTGTATGAGCTTTTGCATTACATGTACAGATTCCTGTTTAGAGGATATAATGGTTTGATTGGAGTATGATGGTTAGATTTTCCATTGTCTGAATGTTGTTTGCTTTGTGATTTGTGGGACTCTTAGTGATGTGAGTTAGCTATTAAGGTAATATGCTAAGTCACATGGGACACAGGTCAGATAATCTCATAGTGATGGACTTGACCCTATTGCGCAACTCTTGTCTGAGTCCAACTATTCTAGGGATGGGTCTTTACTCGAAGGATTATCTGATCTCTATTGCATGTGGCTATATTCATGAGGTAGCTAGTTGACATTACTGGGAATCTTTCAGCAGCTAAGGACTGGGTGAGTTTGGGAACCTAGGAATGCCTAGGATATGTTTCAGTGGGTTAGTAGTGAGGTTTAGTGAGACTTGGGTGCATCAGTTTGAGGAAGTGACTTGGAGGATTCGGGAGGATTGCTGAGGAAAGTATAGATAGGTGTGGAAGGTAGTATTGGGCCCGTACTACTGAAAGCACAAGATCCATACTCGAATCAGTGAGAGTCTTGGAGAATCTGAGAAGTTTCGGGGAGGACTTTGTGACCCGGTTTGGGGACAGAGGATGTTCCTGCTGTTGCAGCTCAACCATTGGCAAGTGGCAAGTGGGCATGACAGGGTGTCAGACCCTGAAGGATATGACTTCCAAGAGTTTGCAGATGCGAGATTGATGTGGAGCACTTTGAGAAGAGAGGGTCATGCCAAGTGCATATAGTAGGGGTCCCAGGGAGAGACCCAAGAGTTCTGATCATCGGGATGTCTGTTGCGGGTGTTAGTTGCGGGTGTTAGTTGCATGAGTTTTTGGTCACCGGATGTTCCAGAACATTGTATTTTTGCATGGGTTGTAATCGGTAGAGTTCGGTGGTGCTGCAAGATCGGAAGTGGGAATGAGGATTCGTCAGCCGGAGTGAAGATTAAGGCCTCTAGTTGTCAGCATGGGAGGTGGATTGGGGTGTCAGACTGGACCAGATTTCAAGAGTACTCTCGAGATTTCGGAGGATGGGCGATCTTAGGGTTTAACTGGTAAGTGATCGCTAGCATTGGTAAACATAGGATGTCATGAGTGGATTATTAGAAGGCAAGTAGGATAGGGATCCTACAATTCTCACGTGCCGTGAAGACTTAGTCGGATCGAAGTGGGGGAGAACCATTCAGGTACCCAGGACAGAAGCAAGCATGAAATAGGGATGAGCTTGTATCCCCATCAGGAAAGAAAAGGTGGCCCAAGTGGCTGCCTGAATGGAGGATAGTATGAACTGGAAGTTTAGGAAACTTCCCGACTTTGGGATCACATCTGATTGATGTGTAGCAGACTATGAGGGGAACCAGGTTGAGGATCCCATTCAGGACATGAGTGATGTTAGACGGCGTGGGTGCTCGACTTCGGGTGTGTTTGGATTGGTAATCAGCGGTAAGACCTAGGTCAGCGGTTGAGCTAGCATGGGAGGTGATGTAAGACTGCGGGATAGCCGTAGCATACACCAGTAGCCATATATCATAGAAGGTGCTGTAAGATTGCAGGATAGCTGTAGAATTCACCAGCGACTCGATAGCACGAAGAACGTGGTAAGACTGTGTAACACCCGTAGATCCGGGCTAGTCATTATGGCATGTCGAAGTTTCGCGACAGAACCGACACGACACCGGGAAGCGTAAATAGTGAATTTACGATAGAGCGATTTTTAGCATTAGCGATCTAAACGAAAGTCGTTAAATACGTTAAACCGAGAGCATGCGTAAAAAGAACGCCCAAATCTGACTTCGAATGAGGAAGTTATGATTTTTCGAAGTTTCAGCTTAGTAGTGTACAACCCGAAATTCGAATATTAAATCGAGCGGTTTTTAGCCGACACAACCTAAACGAAAATCGAAGATCTCGTTAATAGTAGCGTAACGATAAAAAGACAAACGAAAAAGGATGTCGGATGAAGAAGTTGTGAATTTTTAACAGACCAATCCTGTCCCGGCCTGTTAATAATATAACTTTAAAAATAAAGTCAAAATTAGCCGACAACGTCTAAACGAAAGTTGTAGAGTACTATCCCACCTACGCGTGGATATAAAGAACGTCGAAAACAGAGCTCGTATTCGAAATATACGAATTTTTGAAGTCGGAGTATGAATTTACGAAACCTAATGCGAACTCGATGACGTGGCCAAAATCTCAGCCGTTCCTTGTTGCCCACACCTCGCTTCGGATGGTGACAGCTGGTGTGAGGACTACGCCCAACGTAATCCGAGAAATCCCAGCGTAGTCCGAAGGTTGCCTTGAGATGCGTAGTAAGCCCCTCGTCGGAAGGAGTTACGCCCCGCGTACAGCTGCATTCTGTGACAACCCGAAATTTTTTGCCTTGTAAGTTCAGCCATTCAACTTAACCGAGTGTCAGACTCGTTTCTGCAATCAGTTAGCTTTGTTTAGAGTCTGTTTAAGGGTTCAAAGCTCAGTACATTCAAGCATTGAGTATAGGATTGGGTCGCGTAAGTACCTAGCCTTGAAATCAAGCCCTACACTCCATTTGAGGGAGTGTGCGGCCGTACACACATGTGTGTGTGGCCGTACACCCATGTTGGCCATACACCCCGTCCATAAGAGTGATATCCTTCCATTTCCAAGCTATTTCCTCAGTTTCCAAGTCAAGAACATCGATTTCTCTCTCAACTATCATCGAGCCTTTCACCCGATCTTCAAGAATGTAAGCCTTTCTTCCGTTTTGATTTGTTGGTATCTTTCTTCCACTAGTAACACGCTTTGATTTCATCCATTGGAAATCATCTTTTGGCTAGATCTTCAAATCTTCATCCATTTCACCAAGAAAACACACTTGTTCTTGGTGATTTTGAGCCTTCTTGAGCCTCCAGATCGTAAGTACTCTTTCCCTATGCTTAGAACTTGATAAGAACACTAGATTAACACCCCAAAAATGTCCAGAACTCAAGAACATAATGAGTGTACTGCCGTACACCTATGTGTGGCCGTACACTCCTCAAAACACCCCTAAAGGGCCTTCAAAGTGCAATTCTAGCTTTAACACTTGATGAGCAATTGTCCCACAAGCTTCCCTTTCCTTAGAAAACACTTTTTTGCGCTTATTACCATGAGTGTACGGCCGCACACTCCATGGCCATACACCCATGGCTGCACACTCCTCATTGTGGCCGTACACTCCCCTTAGATGAATCACATGTGATTCTAACACTTGGTCAAAGTGTTTCCTAGTCCCTAAAGGTGTTTCCTTCCATATGGTTGCTTCTAAACACTATATTCATGTCAATATATGCCATTATATGTCATTTAGGACCTGTTTGTGTCTCGGGACTTCATTCGTGGAACTTCTCATCCTTACGCGCATATTCGTTTGAATCACCCACATAAGGTGAGTTCAAACCCCTATACTGAATCTTTTAACTGTTTTAAATGCTTTTAAGGGGGGGGGGGGATACAAGTTGAACACAATGATAATTGTGTAAATGTTTGTTATAAACATCTTTCAAAAGATTGCTTATGTCTTTTATAAGTGATCAAAACATTTCAAAAACTCTTTTAAAGTTATATTACTTTATAGTTTAAGAAAACTCCGTTTTTAAAGTACAAACATAACTTAGTAGAAAAATGAGTCTTTTTAATAGAAGTTCAAGTAAAATTCTAGTAAACTATAAGGGGTATAGTTTAGAGGTTCAGTTCATACTAGATGCTAGAACATACTACAAAGAGAAACAGGGAGGTAGATACAATACATCAGAGAGACATACTATATACTATAATAAAGAGAACATACTAAGATACTATAACAGAGAGAACATACTAAGATACTATAACAGAAAGAACATACTAAGATGTTATAGCAGAAGAACAATACATGATCTAATTATACCAATAATCACTAACTCATTGTTCTAAACAAAAGGTGACAGTAAATTGGGTATACATGATCATATAACTTTAATGTGAATTTACACGGCTTAGCAATTTGTTTGCGGAAGTCGTGTTTGGTCCCCAGAATCTCTTGCAGGGAGAGCATATAGTATGGGTACTATCCAGCACATTATGACCTTAATAAAACAAACATGTTTTAAGGTAATCAGTACGTCAGGATGTCAGTTCAAAAGAAAACTGGGTACCTACATTTTCCCATTATTTTCATATTGTGACAGTTCCACCTGAAAGTTAATGTAAACTATTTTCGAGTTAAGATAGTTATAAACTAGGGAAAACTTACATCTTTTCAAATGACAAACAGAACAGTCGAGTCTAGTACATTCAGTAGAAAGGGGCCTATAATAGTAAATTTATGATTCCTTAGTTTATACATCAGGGATATATACTAATCGGGTCCGACAGATAGCAGGATGTGTGTTTTCTGCTTCATTTCCTGTTCCTTGTTTGGTTGTGGGCTTAGAGCAGCTTAACCCAGCCTACTATCTATTTGTTCTTAACTACATATATATTCTGTATACACCCAGAAATCATAAGGAGTACCAGTTATGGGTCAGGTCATAGGACGCTAATTCAATGCACCGTTTTCTAGTACAAAACATACTTTTCAAATAGAACTTTTGGTAGTCAAAACTAGAAACATACCAGTAAGGGTTTAACCCATCTTATTAAACCAGTATAACTTAAAGGATCTTAGGTGCTTAATTCTATAATACCTTAGTTTATACATCAAGTTTATATATAATTAATACCCGATAGGTAGTTGGATGTGTCCCTTCCGCCTCATTTCCTGTTCCTTGTTTGGTTGTGGGCTTAGGGCAGATTCACACAATTAACTATCTATTCGATATTAGATTATATATAGCTAGTATAAACTAAGTGATTATAGAAGGAACTATTGTGGTTACCATTTTTACTAAAAGAAATAAGGGTTTTCTTAAAGAATCTTTTCATCAAATATAAAGGAACTATTACAGTTAACTCCGTGAGTACCAATTGAATACGCCAGGGTTATATACAACGATGATCTAACAAACAATGGGATGTGTGCCTTCCGCCTCATTTCCTGTTCCTTGTTTGGTTGTGGGCTTAGGGCAGATACACACAACCGATTGTTTGTTTACTCTGGGTTTTATATAAATTGTATCCATTTAGTACTCATAGAAAGGATTATAGAATCATTTTTACTTAGCTTTCATCAAAGCAGGAAATATAGGATTTTCTGGAGGCACAGACGAACTTTTCTAAAAGAACTTATAACTTTCTATAATTTTCTTACAACTTACTTACGTCACTAAAATCTTATGAACTCACTAGCTTAAATGCTGATCTACTCTTTCAAAATAACTTGTATTCTCAGGAGACCAGTAGACAGGTACGCGCTCTGGGATTCAGAAGATGGAGCAGTATAGCTTCATGTCTTTTTGTTATTTGCTATGTATTCTATATTACGTGAATCACATACTTTGTAAACACTTTCTTTCTAATGAAATGATTGTTTATTACTTTGCTTACTATGATGCGTGACTTGTGATACTAAGCATGGCGTCCTCCACCCCCGAACGTTTCCGCCGTTCCGGATTTGGGGTGTTACAGATTGGTACCAGAGCATTCTTTATAGTGAAATATGTATATCAACCGATAAAAGATATACAACTATAAATACAATGGGGGCCGAAGTGCTCTGGATAAGAATATATTTTAAATGTATAATGATACCTTATAAAAGTATACATACGTGCTTATACATATATACATACTAGAACAAGTATCACAACAAGAACAGAACAGAAGTATTTAAAGGTTGAACACTACGGTCAAACTTGTAAAGTTATGTAATCATAGCTAGGATCAATATAGCCTGATCAACTATATTCATTCGAGATGTGACCGACATGTGTTTAGAAGTGATGTGGTGTTGCAACAGTCTTAAAACTTACCTAACTTTATTCAAGAGAATTCTAGATCGGAACATAAAGATAAGATACTATGGGAGTATTTTATGATGCTATAACACGATAACAAGTTTAAAACATACCAAGTACATTACATTAGAATACTATAGGAGTATTTTAGGCACTATATAAATAACTTATGTGATAACTTAAAAGACCCTTACGGATAAGTCTATAATCTTGCAATGTATACTCCCAAGGTTATATATAATTGAGATTTTATAGACTTAGAATTTGTGATCTACGCTTCACTACCTGTTCCTTGTTTGGTTGTGGTTTTGGAGTAGGATCACTTATTCGAAGGTCTATTTAATCTTAAATTATATACAACTTGTATACATTGTGAAATTATAGGAGGATTCTGTATGGATAACCCCATAATGTTTCACTTAATCTCATAGATTCTTTAGTCACTTCCATTCTCGCACGACAAACCCAGATAGATGTAACCACTTCCTCATGGCAGTCAACAGAAGAGTCAAGGAGGAACAAGAGCAAGTTCATGAGAAGTTTTCAAAGAAGGATCATCCAAAGTAACCAAAACGTCTTATGCGTCACACTAATAAATAATAATCTTGTTTAACTTAATGAGTTAGTGGAAACACTACTCATATTATGTGTTAGGATTATTTTCTTAAATGCAGCTGGTAACAGTTATTCAGGTAACAGATATTCATTCGAGGATAGCCATTTCTAATTCATAAAGTTTATTAGGTATAGAGACTTTTATGAATTGTTTCTAGAACCCTGTGGAAGTCAGGACCCATTACACTTAGAACTAGGATAACCTTGTCTTTTTAGATTTCGGCTTATATCCACTGCTATAGACTTATTCTGTCTTATCTTTGTAATCTTTTAGCAAAGATGCCTCCTCGCAGATCAAACAGACTCACTTCTCCGATAACTCCAACTCCAACGCCACAATTCGATCCTGCTGCTCTCCAAGCAGCGATATCCTCCGCAGTGGCAACTGCTCTAGCTCACTTCGGCGAAAGTGGTACCCTCAGATCTGGTAGCGGTACCCACTTAACCAACCCCGGAGTTACTCGCGGACACCCAAGAGAGTGTTCGAATAAGGACTTCATGAACTTCAAACCCAATTGCTTTAATGGAAATGGAGGAGTCATCGCTCTGATGCGATGGTTCGAGAAAACAGATTCGGTCTTCGAAATCTGTTCGTGCCCAGAAGGGAGCAAAGTGAAGTTTGCTGCCTGCACATTCTCTGATAGAGCCATAACATGGTGGAAAAGCCATGTTAAGTCACTGACCCTATCAGTGGCTAACTCAATAGGTTGGGAGAACCTAAAAGAGTTAATGTCGGAAGAATACTGCCCGAGGGGCGAGGTTCAAAAGCTGGAAGAAGAACTATAGGAGCTTGCGATGGTCAGCTTAGGCATAGTGGCCTACACTAACCGGTTCAGCGACCTAGCAGCACTATGCCCCGGGATGGTTACCCCGAAGAGCATGAAGATAGAAAGATACATCTGGGGTCTAACTGTCCCGATCCAAGGAGATGTGCTGTTTTCTACCCCAGCCTCGTTCGATAGTGCCAAACGCCTGGCTCAGCAGCTCATCGACCATGGAGTCCGCCATGGTGTAGAAGTCCCTGTTCCCGAGCCATCAAAAGGAGAGGATTATAAACGAAATTCGGGGAACAAGAGGAAGAAGAAGCGAACAACACAGGAACCCCTACAGGAGGAACAAACGAGTACTATGTACGCCGCCACAACACCTGCTACTCCAACACCTGCCAGTCGGTATGCTGGAACCCTCCCGAAGTGTGGAAAGTGCAACTACCACCACACCGGAGTATGACGGGAAATGCAGTGTTTGAACTGCCACAGAAAGGGACACATAGTCCGTTTCTGCAGGGCACCGGCTCAACCGATCTCCCAAGTCCCTGGAGTTGAAGAAAACCAAGTCTGCTATGGCTGTGGTGAGAATGGACACTACCAGAAGGACTGCCTGATAACAAAGAACTCAGGAGCAGATGGATGAATTCTGATGATCACCGCAGGAGAATCAACCCCGGAGTCGCCAACAAGCAGCGGTACGTTTTCTAAATGGTAATTACTTTAAAAATTAATTTATATTTATATAAGATTAAAACTTGGGGAAAACACTTAAAAGTAATTATAATAACTTAATTATTGAAATAAGTCACAGTATTCAAGAGAACTAAAAGATCCGTTCAGAGAAGCTATGATGGCTTAGTATGTACATTAGGGTTGTGCATAGCTAAGAGATTGCAGACTTAGAGTGAGTAATTCTGCCTTAATTCTTGTTCCTTGTTTGGTTGTGGATTTAAGGCAGAGTTAGTCAGTCGACCGTATAATTCATCTTAAATATTCATAACTTGTATATTCCACGCGATCGTAGTGGTACCGAGGAGGATCATAGTATAAAGTATCGACACTAGTTATCAAAGCGCTTTCACAGTATGTACTCGCTCATCGCGGTGCGATACGTAGAAGTGTTAACATCAAGGGGAAAACAGAAAGCACTAGAACATTTACAAAGAGTACATTTTCGAGCACACTAGGAAAGTACATCATCGTATAAAAAACGTTTCTTTCAAATCGGCCAAACTTTGTTCAGTAAAGAGTCCGTTGCTATCATTCGTCATGAGTTGGCGTGGTCCTCACCATACTAAGTTCATATGTTTCTATCGCCTCGACCATCAAATTCACGAAACCTTCGTCATTCGTAACGACAGTCCGACCTAGACTTCAGTTCTGTCCTTTGTAATCCTAAACCCCGAAGTACTCGTACGAAGAGTACTCTGCCCTCCGAAGCCTTGCCGCCGTATGTTCCGCAGACCTTCACGAAATACCACTCGTCCAGCAGACCAAGTTCAAGCACAGAGGCTAAGGACGAATATAGCCCACCTATCACTATTCAGTGTATACGTGAGGGTGGTATATGATTATGATTACGCAGATCTAGTATGTGTGCTTCCGCCCTATCTCCTGTTCCTTGTTTGGTTGTGGACCTGGGGCAGAGTCGCACATCCGACCGTCTTACTAATCCTAATTATATACGACTTGTATACACAAGGTAATGATAGATGTACCAAGTATGAATCCTATCATGGACATCAAGGCAAAGTTTCCAGGTCTACGAGTGGGTATTCTGCCAATCAGAGGAGCGCAACCCCAGTAGTACTGCTAAGAAAGCTAATTTCGGGACGAAATTCCATCTAACGGGGGGGGGGGGGGGTGATGTGACAACCCAAAATTTTTTTCCTTGTAAGTTCAGCCATTCAACTTAACCGAGTGTCAGACTCGTTTCTGCTATCAGTTAGCTTTGTTTAGAGTCTGTTTAAGGGTTCAAACCTCAGTACATTCAAGCATTGAGTATAGGATTGGGTCGCATAAGTACCTAGCCTTGAAATCAAGCCCTACACTCCATTTGAGGGAGTGTACGGCCGTACACATGAGTGTGCGGCCGTATACACATGTGTGTGCGGCCGTATACACATGTGTGTGCGGCCGTACACCCCCTCCATAAGAGTGATATCCTTCCATTTCCAAGCCATTTCCTCAGTTTCCAAGTCAAGAACATCGATTTCTCTCTCAACTATCATCGACCCTTACACCCGATCTTCAAGAATGTAAGCCTTTCTTCCGTTTTGATTTGTTCTTATCTTTCTTCCCCTAGTAACACCCTTTGATTTCATCAATTGGAAATCATATTTTGGCTAGATCTTCAAATCTTCATCCATTTCACCAAGAAAACACACTTGTTCTTGGTGATTTTGAGCCTTCTTGAGCCTCCAGATCGTAAGTACTCTTTCCCTATGCTTAGAACTTGATAAGAACACTAGATTAACACCCTAAAAATGTCCAGAACTCAAGAACATAATGATTGTACGACCGTACACCCATGTGTGGCCGTACACCCCTCAAAACACCCCTAAAGGGCCTTCAAAGTGCAATTCTAGCTTTAACACTTGATGAGCAATTGTCCCACAAGCTTCCCTTTCCTTAGAAAACACTTTTGTGCACTTATTACCATGAGTGTACGGCCGCACACTCCATGGCCGTACACCCATGGCCGCACACTCCTCATTGTGGCCATACACTCCCCTTAGATGAATCACATGTGATTCTAACACTTGGTCAAAGTGTTTCCTAGTCCCTAAAGGTGTTTCCTTGCATATGGTTGCTTCTAAACACTATATTCATGTCAATATATGCCATTATATGTCATTTAGGACTCGTTTGTGTCTCGAGACTTTATTCGTGGAACTTCTCATCCTTACGCGCATATTCATTTGAATCACCCACATAAGGTGAGTTCATACCCCTATAATGAATCTTTTAACTATTTTAAATGCTTTTAAGGGGGGGGGGGGGATACAAGTTGAACACAATGATAATTGTGTAAATGTTTGTTATAAACATCTTTCAAAAGATTGCTTATGTCTTTTATAAGTGATCAAAACATTTCAAAAACTCTTTTAAAGTTATGTTACTTTATAGTTTAACAAAACTCCGTTTTTAAAGTACAAGCATAACTTAGTGGAAAAATGAGTTTTTTCAATAGAAGTTCATGTAAAATTCTAGTAAACTATAAGGGGTATAGTTTAGAGGTTCAGTTCATACTAGATGCTAGAACATACTATAAAGAGAAACAGGGAGGTAGATACAATAAATCAGAGGGGCATACTATAAACTATAACAAAGAGAACATACTAAGATACTATAATAGAGAGAACATACTAAGATACTATAACAGAAAGAACATACTAAGATGCTATAGCAGAAGAACAATACAGGATCTAATTATACCAATAATCACTAACTCATTGTTCTAAACAAAAGGTGATAGTAAATTGGGTATACATGATCATATAACTTTAATGTGAATTTACACGGCTTAGCAGTTTGTTTGCGGATGTCGCGTTTGGTCCCCAAAATCTCTTGCAGGGAGAGAGTATAGTATGGGTACTATCCATCACATTATGACCTTAATACAACAAACATGGTTTAAGGTAATCAGTACGTCAGGATGTCAGTTCAAAAGACAACTGGGTACCTACATTTTCCCATTACTTTCATATTGTGACAGTTCCACTTGAAAGTTAATGCAAACTATTTTCGAGTTAAGATAGTTATAAACTAGGGAAAACTTACATCTTTTCAAATGACAAGCAGAACAGTCGAGTCTAGTACATTCAGTAGAAAGGGGCTTATAATGCTAACTTTATGATTCATTAGTTTATACATCAGGGATATATATTAATCGGGTCTGATAGGTAGTAGGATGTGTGTTTTCCGCTTCATTTCCTGTTCCTTGTTTGGTTGTGGGCTTAGAACAGCTTAACCCAGCCTACTATCTATTTGTTCTTAACTACATATATATTCCATATACACCGAGAAATCATAAGGAGTACCAGGTATGGGTCAGGTCATAGGACACTAATTCAATGCACCGTTTTCTAGGACAAAACATACTTTTCAAATAGAACATTTGCTAGTCAAAACTAGAAACATACCAGTAAAGGTTTAACCCAACTTATTAAACCAGTATAACTTAAAGGACCTTAGGTGGTTAATTCTATAATACCTTAGTTTATACATCAGGGTTATATATAATTAATACCCGATAGGTAGTTGGATGTGTGCCTTCTGCCTCATTTCCTGTTCCTTGTTTGGTTGTGGGCTTAGGGCAGATTCACACAATCAACTATCTATTCGATATTAGATTATATATAGCTAGTATAAACTAAGTGATTATATGAAGGAACTATTGTGGTTACCATTTTTACTAAAAGAAATAAGGGTTTTCTTAAAGAAACAATGGGATGTGTGCCTTCCGCCTCATTTCCTGTTCCTTGTAAAGGAACTATTACAGTTAACTCCGTTAGTACCAAGTGAATACGCCAGGGTTTTATACAACGATGATCTAACAAACAATGGGATGTGTGCCTTCCGCCTCATTTCCTGTTCCTTGTTTGGTTGTGGGCTTAGGGAAGATACACACAAACGATTGTTTGTTTACTCTAGGTTTTATATAACTTGTATCCATTTAGTAATCATAGAAAGGATTGTAGAGTCATTTTTACTTAACTTTCATCAAAGCAGGAAATATAGGATTTTCTGGAGGAACATGCGAACTTTTCTAAAAGAACTTACAACTTTCTATAACTTTCTTACAACTTACTTACGTCACTAAAATCTTATGAACTCACCAGGTTAAATGTTGATCTACTCTTTCAAAATAACTTGTATTCTCAGGAGACCAGTAGACAGGTACGTGCTCTGGGATTTAGAAGATGGAGCAATATAGCTTCATGTCTTTTTGTTATTTGCTATGTATTCTATATTATGTTAATCACATACTTTGTAAACACTTTCTTTCTAATGAAATGGTTGTTTATTACTTTGCTTACTATGATGCATGATTTGTGATACTAAACATGACGTCCTCCACCCCCTAACATTTCCGCCGTTCCGGTTTTGGGGTGTGACACATTCCTCGGTCCAGGAGAAGCCACGTCGCACCAAGCCTTTTCGGATGTGTGTTTTACGATGCGAGAGTACGCCCAATGTACATATTCGGTACGCCCAACATAGACCAAAGCTGGGGGCTATGAATACCTTGCGAAGGCTGCCGATAATTTCACTCCAAATTCACTTCTCTTTCTCTCTCTACTTTCTCTCTCTAGCTCCTTAAGCCCCATAAAGTCAAGGTAAACCCCCTAGCACCCGAAGGAAGCCCCGAGGCTCCTGGAGCCCCGAGAAAAAGGGTCTTTCAGCTCGGAAACGCTGCTCCAAGCGAAGCCCGGTTTTCAAGAAAACCCGCTGTAAGTGAGCTACGCCTACGCTATTTTTAATATAGCTTCTAATTAATTATAGTAACATTATTAGGACCTTAAAATAATTATTTGGGCTATTATTATGAGTTATATAAGAGTGTTGCTTAACGCTTATATAAAAGTAATAATGGCTAGACTATTAATTAGTCTCAGTGAATATTAGACTACACCCTAGTGGTAATGATACTAGGTTTTGTCGAAGGAAATTGTTTTAAGAGTAACGAAGTGCTGTCCAAGTTCGGAATCACCACCTTAAAAAGTGAGTTCCTAGTTACTTTCATCTTTCACATAGATGTGAAGTATTTTATATAAATTACGTGCTACGTGTGCATATGATCTGTATACTTGCTATCTATGTTGGATGAACGATTTTATACATGTTTTAAATGATTTAAACTGTATATGTATTTTATATCTACAAAATGTGTTGGGTAAAACATGGGTAGATGTAATACTTGCTGTGTGACAAAATAAAATAATGAGAGGCCTCGTTATCGATGTTATTGATGATCTAGTCATCTAGCAGAGTATAGATGACGACCACAGACTATTCTAGACAGTCCAGTGGAACGCTAGCAGGCTCGCAACCTGTAGGTGTTTATTTGAACTGTGTGCTTACCAGCAGTAATCCATCCCCCACATGGTTGCATTATTTGACATGAATTGCTGAGGAACCCCCAAAGCATGTGTTGTCGCCCCGATGAAAATCCTTAGGCTAGGTCCCTTATGTTAGATGTTTTAGTGACGTAAAGTGAGGATAACAGGAACGGGTAATCGGGTTTGTTTGGTTGATGAAAATAATAAACTTATTTATTGTGGGTTGAAAACCCTTTGTTCTCACCAGGCTCCCAAGCCTGACCCACTCAGTTTCTTGTATTACACGTAGTGGCGTACGAGCATAGATATGATGTTTGGGATGAGAAATTACGGATATAGGCATGTAGATATGAATAAATGTAGTATGCCTTATATTGTACTGTTTATGCTTTTGATCTGTATCGAACATGACATCCTAAGGTTTTAATGAAATGCATTTCTTTGGAAATGCTTTGATAAATCTTTATCATATTTTGTTTTGGGAACAAATTCCGCAACACTTTTATTTAAGATGTTACTCTGATTTTCAAACAAAGCATAAACAAAATCGGTCTTTTCTGGCCGTGAAAATGGGGATGTCACAGTTGGTATCAGAGCATTAGTTTAAACAAACTAGGATTTTGTAGGATTTCTAGACTTAAACTTAGAATGCTAAGCGATGATTGTGAGGTGTGAGCACTAGCTTATTTTAGGAATTGTGCCTAAAATGCTTTTATGTGCTAAATGCTTTGTGCCTAATATGCTGTTATTTGTTCGGATCTATGGTCTGTTGCCGACCAGATCTGGAAACCTTATGTGTTTAGGATTCTAAACGTACGACTACGATATTAGAACTAAAATGTAAATGTTTTGGAGAGATAAGGATAAATTAAACGTCTATCCTACATAAAGATCTAAATTCACCCTATTCGGTGTAAAGATCAAAATGGCGAGAACCTACAGTGGAGCCGGGAATGAAAATGGGAACATGAATCAACCACCAATGATTGAACAAATACCTGTTGTAGCAGATGCTCCTGAGCCAATTACAATGGCCAAAGTACAAGCCATGATACGGGCTATGTTGGCTGAACAACGAGAAGAGATGAGGCAGATGTTGCATGAAAATAGGGACGAACCTACAATGCCAGTTGAACAGCCCGAATTGAATGATGGGCAGTCAGAAGGAGGGGACTATAGTGGGACCGTTGGTCAAGCCAACCCACCAATAGTTCGACAAAACAACCAGGATGACGGATTCGAGAGGAATGCATGCAAGTAAAAGGATTTTCTGACTTGCAAGCCATCGACTTTCACTGGAAAGGAAGATCCGATCAGAGTCATGGATTGGATCTCGGAGATGGAGTTAGCTTTCATGACGTGTGGTTGCAGAGGCAAGTTACATACCACCATTGCAGTACATCAGTTCCGAGGAAGCGTTGTGCGCTGGTGGAATACTCTGGGGAAGACTCTAAGCTCCAATGAGCCCCTGCAACTGACATGGGCAGAGTTTTTGGTGCAGTTCAAAAGCAAGTATCGCTCGTCCCAAAATCTGCTCGAGCTAGAGAACCAATTCCTGACCTTGAAGAAAGGAAGCATGTCAATTGATGAATACACCAACAACTTCATAGAGAAGATGGAGTTCGCCTTGTGTCTTGTTCTGGATGAGCTCACGAAAATTGACAAGTATGCAAAGGGACTTCCATGGGAGTACGCAGTGCTAGTGCGTCAGGCACCTACTCTGGAGGCAGCTATCTGGGCTGCCATGTCTGTGGAGGATATGATTAAGGGAAGAGCTGCCAGCAAGGTTGAGGTTGGCGAGAAGAGGAAGTTCGAGGGGTCTGCAAAGCCCAACAATAAGAAGATCAAGTATGGTTCAAAAGAGTTTAGTGGAGGAGGAAACAAGGCTAAATGTGCGAGAAGTGCAAGAAGAAGCACTTCGGGAAATGTAGCGAGGAAGTGACCTGTTACAAGTGTGGGAAGACCGGGCATTAAGCCAACGATTGCACCGCCAACAAAAGGGTGTGTTATGAATGTCGTGAAGAAGTACATGTTGCTAAGGATTGCCCGAAGAAGAAAGAGGCGGCATGACCAAACATTCCACCGAAACCGAAGGCAAGAGCGTTCCATATGATCCTTGACGAAGCAGATGGCAATGAAAGGGATCAGGAATGAGGATCTATGAAGTAGTCATGTAGATAGTACCATGTGGTGTAGCCTATTAGAGGCATAGTATGGTTGAACTTGAGCACCTGTGTAATCATTTCAAGGAATAATATAAAACCTTCGTTTTGTTATCTGATGTGTCAAGTTGTTATGTGATTTTCTTGTATGGTGACTTGGGTGAACTGCGAGACAATACTTGGGACGAGTATGGGTAGGTGTGAAAGGTAGTAGAGGCCTATACTACTGGAAGCACATGACTCACACTTGGATCAGGGAAAGTCACAAGGTTACCAAGAAGCTAGTAACTGATTTCATTTTATTCGAGTATGTCGTTACCATTGTTTCGGTAATGATTAAGAAGATGATTGTTATTCCGATCCTAGTGGTCATATCAAATTGAGTCCGACTACGCTGAGTATGTTGCGTGGTCCAGAGAACCAAGTTCGATGGAGCATCTGACTTAAGCCAGAAGACTGAAGTGAAAGATAATCGAAGCGATCAATAGAAGTATCGCGCTCGTTGTTAAAGGAGTTGATAGCAAGAAATGATACATGTTGAAATGTGATTTTATCACATTAGAACGTGAAGGAAGGTACAGTATGTTCTGGAATTTGACTCTAAGAGACCTGAGTCTAAGTTTTGCAACATACGACGAGAGGTCATTAAAACGAGGCACATCGATCTATTATAGAAATCAAACAATTTATTCTTAAGTTTGTTAAGAAGAAGAAGGAGTCTCCAGTAAGGGTCGAGATTGTGACTTGAAGGTCATAATTTGGAGTCTAATGCGAGATAGGGAACAGGTGCAAGATCGAGCACCGTCTGTAGTCAAGGATTCAAAGAGTCATTATACAAGCCCTATTTCATTGATGCGAGATAGGGAACAGGTGCAAGATCGAGCACCGTCTGTAGTCAAGGATTCAAAGAGTCATTATGCAAGATCGAGCACTCGTTCGAAGCAACATGGAAGTTAAGATTATTGCCTAGGATGAAGAGATAACATATGGAGTCATTATACAAGCCCTATTTCGTTGATGATTACGGGACGTAATCATCCTAAGGGGGAGATAATTGTAACGCCCGTAGATCTGGGCTAGTCATATAGAGACAATAAGTGTTGAAAACGAATTTTTGGTAGAAGATTATTTAGAATGAATAATCATAATAATATTTGTAGTGTATGTTACAAGGGTTCCGTACATATATAGAACGCCGAAATCCGAGTTATAACGAAGGAGTTATGGCATGTCGAAGTTTCGCGACAGAACCGACACGACACCGGGAAGCGTAAATAGTGAATTTACGATAGAGTGATTTTTAGCATTAGCGATCTAAATGAAAGTCGTAAAATACATTAAACCGAGAGCATGCGTAAAAAGAACGCCCAATTCTGACTTCGAATGAGGAAGTTATGATTTTTCGAAATTTCAGCTTAGCAGTGTACAACCCGAAATTCGAATATTAGATCGAGCGGTTTTTAGCCAACACAACCTAAACGAGAATCGAATATCACGTTAATAGTAGTATAACGATAAAAAGACAGACGAAAACGGATGTCGGATGAAGAAGTTATGAATTTTTAACGGACCAATCCTGTCCCGGCCTGTTAATAAAATAACTTTAAAAATAAAGTCAAAATTAGCCGACAAAGTCTAAACGAAAGTTGTAGAGTACGTTCCCGCCTGCGCGTGGATATAAAGAACGTTGAAAACAGAGCTTGTATGCAAAAGATACGAACTTTTGAAATCGGAGTATGAATTTAAGAAGCCTGATGCGAACTCGATGACGTGGCCAAAATCTCAGCCGTTCCTTGTTACCCACGCCTCGCTTCGGATGGTGACAGCTGGTGTGAGGACTACGCCCAGCGTAATCCGAGAACGCCCCACGTAGTCCGAAGGCTGCCTTGAGATGCAAAGTACGCCCCGCGTCGGAAGGAGTTACGCCCCCCGTATAGCTGCATTCCTCGGTCCAGGAGAAGGCACGTCGCACCAAGCCATTACGGACGCGTGCTGTACGATGTAAGAGTACGCCTAGCGTACATATTCGGTATGCCCAGCATAGACCGAAGCTGGGGGATATAAATACCCTGCGAAGGCTTCAGATAATTTCACTCCAAATTCACTTCTCTTTCTCTCTCTACTTTCTTTCTCTAGCTCCTTAAGCCCCCTAAAGTCTAGGTAAACCTCCTAGCACCCGAAGGAAGCCTCGAGGCTCCCGGAGCCCCGAGAAAAAGGGTCTTTTGGCTTGGAAACGCTGCTCCAAGCGAAGCCTGGTTTTCGAGAAAACTCGTTGTAAGTGAGCTACGACTACGCTATTTTTAATATACCTTCTAATTAATTATAGTAACATTATTAGGACCTTAAAATAATTATTTGGGCTATTATTATGAGTTATATAAGAGTGTCGCGTAACGCTTATATAATAGTAATAATGGCTAGACTATCAATATTAGACTAAACCCTAGTGGTAATATTACTAGGTTTTGTCGAAGGAAATTGTTTTAAGAGTAAAGAAGTGTTGTCCAAGTTCGGAATCACCACCTTAACAAGTGAGTGCATAGTTACTTTCATCTTACACATAGATATGAAGTATTTTATATAAATTACGTGCTACATGTGCATATTATCTGTATACTTGCCATCTATGCTGGATGAACGATTTTATACATGTTTTAAATGATTAAAACTGTATATGTATTTTATATCTATAAAATGTGTTGGGTAAAACATGGGTAGAAGTAATACTTGCTGTGTGACAAAATAAAATAATGAGAGGCCTCGTTACCGATGTTATTGATGATCTAGTCATCTAGCGGAGTATAGATAACGACCACAGACTATTCTAGATAGTCCAGTGGAACGCTAGCAGGCTCGCAACCAGAAGGTGTTTATTTGAACTGTATGCTCACCAGCAGTACTCCATCCCCCCACATGGTTGCCTTATTTGACATGAATTGCTGAGGAACCTGCAAATCATGTGTTATCGCCCCGATGAAAATCCTTAGGCTAGGTCCGTTATGTTAGATGTTTTAGGGACGTAAAGTGAGGATAACGGGAACGGGTAATCGGGTTTGTTTGGTTGATGAAAATAATAAACTTATTTATTGTGGATTGAAAACCCTATGTGCTCACCAGGCTCCCAAGCCTGACCCACTCAGTTTCTTGTATTATAGGTAGTGGCGTACGAGCATATATATGATGTTTGGGATGAGAGATTACGGATATAGGCCTGTAGATATGAATAAATGTAGTAAGGTTTATATTGTACTGTTTATGCTTTTGATCTGTATCGAACATGACATCCCAAGGTTTTAATGAAATACATTTATTTGGAAATGCTTTGATAAATCTTTATCATATTTTGTTTTGGGAACAAATTCCACAACACTTTTATTTAAAATGTTACTCTGATTTTCAAACAAAGCATAAACAAAATCGGTCTTTTCTGGCCATGAAAATGGGGATGTCACACACTGCAGGGTGGCCCGTAGCATTCACTAGTTAACAGGTAGTGTGGAAGTGTTGTAAGACTGCGGTGTGGCCCGTAGCATTCACTAGTTGGTAGATAGAGTAGAAATGTCGAAAGACTGCGGGGTGGCCCGTAGCATTCATTTGTTAGTCGTTAGTATGTTGGTATAGTAAGACTGCGGGGTGGCCCGTTGCAAGATCGGAAGTGGGAATGAGGATTCGTCAGCCGGAGTGAAGATTAAAGCCTCCAGTTGTCAGCAAGGGAGGTGGATTGGGGTGTCAAACTGGACCAGATTTCAAGAGTACTCTCGAGATTTCGGAGGATGGGCGATCTTAGGGTTTAATTGGTAAGTGATCGCTAGTATTGGTAAGCATAGGATGTCATGAGTGGATTATTATAAGGCAAGTAGGACTAGGAATCCTACAATTCTCGCGTGCTGTGAAGACTTAGTCGGATCGAAGTGGGGGAGAACCATTCAGCTACCCAGGACAGAAGCAAGCATGAAATAGGGATGAGCTCGTATCCCCATCAGGAAAGAAAAGGTGGCCCAAGTGGCTACCTGAATGGAGGATAGTATGAACTGGAAGTTCAGGAAACTTCCCGACTTTGGGATCATATCTGATTGATGTGTAGCAGACTATGAGGGGAACCAAGTTGAGGATCCCATTCAGGACATGAGTGATGTTAGACGGCGTGGGTGCTCGACTTCGGGTGTGTTTGGATTGGTAATCAGCGGTAAGACCTAGGTCAACGGCTGAGCTAGCATGGGAGGTGATGTGAGACTGCATGATAGTCGTAGCATTCACCAGTAGCCATATATCATAGAAGGTGTTGTAAGATAGCAGGATAGCTGTAGCATTCACCAGCGACTCGATAGCGCGAAGAATATGGTAAGACTATGGGGTGGCCCGTAGCATTCACTAGTTAACAGGTAGTGTGGAAGTCTTGTAAGACTGCGGTGTGGCCCGTAGCATTCACTAGTTGGCTGATAGAGTAGAAACGTCGAAAGACTAAGGGGTGTCCCGTAGCATTCGTTTGTTAGTCGTTAGTATGTTGGCATAGTAAGACTGCGGGGTGGCCAGTAGCATTCACTAGTGGTCAGTTAGTATAGGAGTGTTGTAAGACTGCAGGGTGGCCCGTAGCATTCACCGGTCCCTATTTGACAGTGAGAATGTGACAGATTTTTGATTCACTCATAGTATGATCGGATTCAGGAGATGGTAGGTTGTTGGAGACCAGCGGTGATGTAAGACTACAATGGTTTTGGTAGCCTTCACTTTTCGTATTAGATTTGATGACGACAGGTAGTCGAACTGTCATGATCAGGAAGATCAGAAGGAATAATGGGGCCATGCTTGGCAATATGGTTAGGGCAGACTTTGATAGCCGAAGTCCTCTTCGGAAGTCGCCTGGGGCGACTGTCAGGTTACTCTTGGCTCAGCAACCACACAAGAATTCAATATTCCAGATAAGTTGGGGAGCAGGAAGGTCTTGGTTGCCTTTGGAAAGCAGATAGGAGGCAGCGTGATGCTTCAGACAGTAGTAGTGATTTGGGATTCGTGTGTGTGGAGTAGCTTGATGATCGGAAGTGCCAAGTCACTCACAGCAGGATTAGCTAAGCCTTGGTCAAGTATAAGTGATCTGCAGGGATAATTAGGTTTGTGATTCTGTTTATAGTGGGAACCTCAAGTAATCAAAAGTTGAGTAGTCAGTAAGGGATAAGTGGATTGGTTTCAACAATAATGATTCAGTATGAACGGTCTGTCAGGGAGTTAGACCACCTCGAGACTACAGATTTTAGACAGAGTAGATGTAACCTTGTTGCAAGGAATTCGTTCACCTGTGGATTCTAGGGCCTTACGAAGCTTAGTTGCGGTCATCCTGGGAAGGCAAGGGTATGCCCAGGATTGTGGCCATGCTACTTGAGTGGTTTAGCGTGAAAAGAATGGTACATGATGATTTCGAGGATAAAATCTCATTTAAGTGGGGGAGAGTTGTAACACCCCGTTTATTAAGTAGATGAATAGATAAAATTTATGAAAGAGTAGTAGCCCTAAAATCCATAATATTCAGTGAGATGTTTGTTTTGGAAGCCAAATGTTATAATTTGGATTATTCGGGAGTTAAAGTGTAATTTCGGGACTTATTTTGTAAAGATTTTATAAGTGGGGGTATGCTTGGTATGTATTAGGACTCATTATGAAAGGAATTATGGAAGCAAGTGGCTAAAGGGTAATTTTTGGACTTAAAATGAAAAATCTTTATGGAGGAGGGATCAAAGTGTATAAAAATGAATTAAGTTTGAAGGAAACACGGGACTTAAACCCATGTTTTCCTTTCCCATTTGAATATGTAGCATCAAGAAATGCTAACCCTAAATATTTATCTAGCCGCCACCTTATATCCCTCTTCCAGCCGCCACACTCCTTTTCGGAGCTTTCTCAGCCGCCATCATCCGTTTCACTGGTTTTTCCGAGTAGTCGAGCCACCGAGTGTAGCAACGTTTACCCTCCGGCGAAGTTAAGTCGACGATGTGATAACCAGGAGTGTCCTCTGCCACCATAATTCTACTCTTCTCCTTCTTCCCTTTCTGTCGTTGCTGCTGTTTGCAAGTCGGAGTCACGACTTCTTTTCTCCTCCGTTCTTCGGTGCCACGTCTCAGCCGATCGCTGCTGCCGCCGTAGCTCCGAGCAGTTGCCTCTTTGTGCTTCGGTTGCCATCTGTCACTAGAAGTGGCCGAGGTGGGTGCATGCTTCGTGATGGATTCTTGTTTGTGTGGGTAATACTTCACTATGAAGTGTCAATGGATGCTCGTTTGGCCAGCAAACCCGAGAAAAACCACCATGGCTGCCAACCATGGTGGCTGCCACCGCTATTTCTTTTCTGCCACCATTAACCACCGTGTATGGGTGGTTGGGAGTGTGTGTTGTGTGAGTGACAGTATATTGCATGGGTTTTCGTGGGTATTATGTTGTATGTACGATTTCTTTGGCCAGAATTTGCGAGAGCAGCCATCACCAACACCGTGAGGGGGTGGCTGCCAACATGTGCCACCGCCGGCCACCGCAAGGGTGCTTGTGTGGGTGCATTTATTTCAGTGTGTGTGTGTTTAATTGGGTTTTTGTGTTGTAAGTTGTAATTGGTAAAGGAATAATAAAAAAGAGAAACTCGTAACCATCACCGTGAGGTGGCGAGCCGCCGTGAGTCGCCGTTGACCACCACTATCCGAGGTGGTAGTGGGTGGTGCCCGCCTTATGAAACCCTAGTGGGCCTAATGAAGCCCTAAGTGATCTAAGGAACTAGTTTTGGGCCTATTGGGCTATGATTGGGTTGGAAACTCTAATTAGGGTTTAGAAAACCCTAATTTTGGATATATGGGCCTTGGACTTATCGGGACCCACATTTGGGCCATTGGAATGGAATTGTGAATCACACCCAATCACACCATATGACTTATATAGTAGAGTGATGGACTTAATGGATTAAGTCCTTAATGGGTTAGGTGAGAAACACTTAACCCTAATCGTCATTTTATATGAAAACCCTAATTTCACTGGGGCCTTAAGTTGGGTCTTTCTATTGGGCTTTGGTGATTGGGCCAATAATGGGCCATTCAAGAACAATCATATGGACTACAATAATTGGATGGGATTTAGGGTAAGGCCCATATGAAGGTTTGGGCCCAATTTGGAAAGTTGGGCCATAAATGGGCCCTGGTTCATTATTTGGCTTTTGGGCCTTCAAGTGTGAGTTTGGGGCTAGGTCTTGGACCAAGATAGGTTAGGGGTAAAATGGTCCTTTTACCCTAAGTGTGTACTTATGGTTATCTATTAGATCCCAAATATTAATTGGGTGTTGTTTTGATGATTGACAGTTTGGGGATCTGTCAGCCAACAACCAAAGATTTATTCGCGGGACTTCAGCAGTGCGAGGTGAGTCTCCTCACTGTTTGTATGGGTCTAAGGCACCAATGCCGACCCATTTAGTATTATGTATGACAGGAAGACACGGGGGTTAGCCCGATGCAATATGTATGAAAGACCAGGAAGTGGTTCCTGACACACTTTATGCTATTATGTATGAAAGACCAGGAGGTGGCTCCTGGCACACTATATGCTGATTAACTAAGTAGAGTAGTATGTATGCTAGTTGTCTTTGTGATGCTTGCGTGGAAGACCAGGAGGTGGCTCTTGGCACTTGTCTTTGAGACCGAAGGGGTAGGCCAACACCCAAATATGCGAATTATGTGCTTATATGCTAGACAGTATCCGGTTGAAAGAGACTGAAGGGGTAGGCCAACACCCAGATATGCTAGGCAGTATGTTGATATGTATGGTATGTGGTATTTGGGGAACTCACTAAGCTTCGTGCTTACGGTTTACAGTTTTGGTTTCAGGTATTTCGTTTTCAAAGGAAAGGAGTCGGCTGGATCACAGCGCATCACACTATGTTTTCCGTACATGAGATCTTTGGGATTACACCTGATATGGTTTTATGATAATATGTTTTGATTATTGAGAATTTGGTTTTGACATGAGATATTATTATGAATGTTTTTATACTGTTGGTTTTATGTAATAACTTAATTAAAAAGAAATTTTTGGTCTTGAATTTTGGGATGTTACAAGTTGGTATCAGAGCCTTGGTTTGAGGGATTCGGACACACTCTCGAGTGTGTCTGGACTCAAACTAAGGACTTGGTATGAAAATTTTCAGAAGGAAAATCATTTTCTAAAAAGAATTTTGAAAAGAGAAAAAGGAACTTTGAAAAAGAACAAGATGTGTGATGCGTGCAATCTGCCGAGCTCAAGTAAGTTTTCCCCAAGATACTCATACGTGTTATGATATGTTATGTTATGATATGATTATGAGAACTGCTTGCTAGATTAGGGCTATGGATCTAGGAGGATGCCTAATATGCCTATTATATGTGCTTATAGACTTGCATGCTAGTACTCATCAGTCAGTGATAGGCTAGCCTGTTTAGGTTATGCCCGATTGTATGAGCCTTTGATTTGCATGTACATATTCCTGTTTTGAGGATAGAATGGTTTGATTGGAGTATGATGGTTTGATTTTGCATTGTCTGAATGCTGTTTGATTTGTGCTTTGTGGGACTCTTAGTGATGTGAGTTAGCTACTAAGTGAATATGCTAAGTCACATGGGACACAGGTCAGATAATCTTAGAGTGATGGACTTGACCCTATTGCGCAGCTCTTGTCTGAGTCTAACCGTTCTAGGGATGGGTCTTTTACTCGAAGGATTATCTGATCTCTGTTGCATGTGGTTATATTCATGAGGTAGCTAGTTGAGAAGTTTCAATGTGAGACAGAACGAATAAGAAGAATCAAAGTATGGCAGAAAGATAAAAGTTTCTCAAATCTGAAAAGATGGGAGAGTACTTTAGTATCATGTTTATGATCATCTTAATGATTAAGATACCATATCACAATTGGTCCTCTAAAGTCATCTTAGTGCATTCTTATGACTAAGAAGAGGAGTCATGAATTGTTGAAATGGTTAAATCAAAAAGATGAGTCATACTTCGTTCCAAAACAATTCTTAGAGTCATACTCCAAGATTGTAACTTGAGTGACATATCTTAAAGAGGGTTTGTTAACACTAGTCAAATGTAAGAGTAAAAGGTTATCTACTCTTGTACATTTGAAATTGGTAAGTTGTGATGTTTTGGATAAAACAGAGACCAACTTAGGCCAATTGTGTAAAGTGTTAGTCTTGATAAAGAATCCGCACTATCTCTTGAATATTTGACAAGGGAGTCTTATATGTCAAGAGGACAGTGGGAGTCTTAAAGCTCTTGAAAGTTTCAAGACTTAATCAAGAATAAAACCTAAAGTTCTTCACTAGCACACGACTTGAGGTTTATAACCTATCGTGTTGACATTTTTGTGCCTATTGAAGTTGGCTTTGCATAGGAGTTCTGAGAGTTCTCAATTGGTTGCACAACTACTTGGAAGCAATGGCAGGCACCTGAGCTGCCAAATGGCAAGAATTTAAGATTGCACAAGTTTAATCAATATGAGTTTGGATTTGTCACTAACCTTGTCTTGTGATTATGGTTTTGACAAATTCACATGGATAAGAACACATACACTATTAAATCTAAGTGTCATAAGGTTTCTCTCCGATTCATGAAAATGATGGTGAGGAAACACTTTCACTAAGTAGATTTTAGCTAGATAGCAATTGTGATATTTGCATTCTCAAAGTCGTTAGTGGAGCGTGTGTGGTTTACCGGCACACTAACATGGACTTGTGAGAAGTGGCAAAGGTCTAAACAATTGAGACTATGATTACGGCATCCCTTTTCATAGTTCTAAAATTGTTTTGCCACACATGTGAGCTATCTAAGAGAGGTGTATGATTTTGATAAAGTTTTATCAAAACAATCTAGTATCAGAAATCTGAACTTTGGTAAGAAAGTCAGCTGATTTCTGAGTACATGTCAAAGCTAGTGGGAGCATAAGTGTTATGCTAATAATCATCATGTTAGTGGGAGCATGATAATTATGACAAAGGTTGCAAGTTAGCAATGTTAATTATAGAAAACAAAAGTTTCAATTCGTGAGGTTGCAGGGGTTGAAAAAGTTGTTTTGCTATAATTAAGGGAGAGGAAATTATACTTCATTTCAATTCTAAAAGATTAGATTGAGATTTTAATCGTATTTAATCAAGGATATATATATTAATTTCATGTTGGAATGGCTCAACATAAGGAAATTCTATATATGGGTCCATTATTTTCGTTCTAAAATTCAATTATGATTACGGCATCCTTTTTCATAATCTGAATTTTGAGAACTTGGCAAATTGAAATGGAAATATTATAACAAAAGACTGGTTTAGTCTTTATGTGAGACATCATGAATCGTGTCCCATATGCTTCGGATATAGGATCGATTACATGTGCTATATTCATCCTTTCTAAAATTTTCCAAATGCCTGGGGCATTATGAAGGGAAAAGGTCTAGAATTGGATATGACTAAAATGATTAAGCAATTGTCGAGGACAATCTAAGTTTTACCAAAGATTGGTTGCTCAAGGACAGTTGGAAGTATAATGTTAATTCTGGAAGGACCATATTGACATAATCTGTAAGGAGGCAACTCTTGTTCAGAAGTGATAGTCAAAATGGAATATGGAAATGTTTCAAAGTTAGAAATTATTCAATCTGTGTAAGATTAGGAAACTTAATGAAAGAAGGATGTTTCCAAGGAGCTGATCTCCTTTGGAATGCTCTGTAATGATTGTTGTCAAGTCTTTCTGACTTCGTGCATAATCATTAAGATGATCAATGCATATAAGTTTAGAATCTAACAGATTTCAGTAAATGGCATGAATTTGGAATTCTTGCATTTGCAGTAAGGATTTGGGACTGTGAAAAGAGGATCATTGGAGTGATGTTCAATTGATCTATTTTACAAAGTAAAGATCATAGACAAACATAGTATTCATACTTGGTGTATGGCATGACTAGTGTTTAGAAAACATAGTGTACATGCTTGGAGCATGGGACAACTATTGTTTTAAATTCAAGTATAAAGTTGATAAAACCGAAACAATGAATAAGGAGTAATCCGTATGGTGATAAATAAAAGTGTTTATTTATATTCATAGGGTTTGATACCATATTTGATTCATTTATTCTTGTGTTTCACTTTGCATGTTTTGACTTCCAGAATAACTAAGTCGCTCTTCCTGAATGATTAAGTTATTCAAACCATCCACAGTCGGTCATATGTTGGAAGTAGATATGAATCAAGACTGTCATGGGTTGGTTTGTAGAGGTCCAAGTTGGTGGACAAAGTGGTGCTACAACACTCATGAGTGCTCATAAGTTCTGAGTATTGGATTTAACCCGCGCTCATTTGAATCACTTCATGGATTTTATCACGAGTGATCATGAGACGATAATATCTTATATTCTTCAAACCTAGAGATATGAGTTGTTACTATGAGTTGGTTATACATTGATTGCATGAAAACGCATTGGTAACTCGATGTTATAAAACGTGCCTTTGTGTATGATTCAACAAGTAGTAGAACAAGCCATATGAGTCGAAGTTTATCCATTCCTTTTACCTTCGGGATAAAAGCGATATCTGTGGGCCCCTCGATGATTTAAAGATGATACATGTGAGTGCTTGGCCAAGCCAGGACTGATTTGATTTGTTCAATCAGTCAGTCATCATGAATCGGAAATCGGGAAACAACGAATGGACAGAGAGAATGATTGATAATCCATGTCTCAGTCCATATGATATCTAGAATGGAGGAATATATGATCCCTTATCTAATGGACAAGTCATTGACAAAGGTCAGAGTTCATCGACAAGGTCAGAGTTCGACAGAAGCTTTTGAGAGCTACGATTGGTGATCGGTTCCTGAATTCATACGCAATAATAGTTTTAGACTTATCCAAGTGGGAGACTGTTGGATTAATGTCTAAGTCCATAACTATAATTGGTAAGACTTGACCCGACCCGGCATGGTCCATTTGGGTTGCATGGCATCATGCATTTGGATAGACTATAATGAGAGAAATAACACTTAAGGGTGGTTAATATATTATAAGTTCTAATATATTAATAAGGTTATTTAATTAGTATTGATCAAGAATTAATTTGGAATTAATTAATTGATCAAAAGGAGACTAATTAAATATATGGGTTGATTGTGTAAATCATTCATTCTTATATATGTGGGCTTGTGATCCAAGATTCCTTATGTTGGACTAAGTCCATGGGATGACCCATGGATACTCCATGGAGGTTAAAATCCATGGAGCATAAGGAATGGGTAAAGTTATGAGTTACATGGTGTAACCCTAATAGCCACCATATAAAAGAATCCCATGGCTCAAGAAATCGTGCACTAATGTGTGAGTGTGAGGGCTAGACGATTTCAAGGAGTGTTCAAGTTTCTCTCAAGTTATTCCAAGTGTATTTGGTGTTGTGTGAACCATTTGAGGTGTCACACTTGGGGCACTAGGCACTCAAGCTTCATGAAGACATTCTACATCAAAGAGGTATGTATTCTATCTTGTTATATTTATTATTTTGTATGCTAGATTAGGATAATACCTTGGATGTTCATAATTGTATGTATAATAGAGAAAACATAGATCCAAGGTATTTAGGGTTGCATGTACACTTAGGAGTGTTAGAATGCTCATAACCCAACAGTGGTATCAGAGCCAGGTTTGTTTTCTTGTTATACTTGCAAAAGTAGCTGAAAAATCGAGTTGGTATGGGAGTGTTGTAAGATTGCGGGGTGGCCCATAGCATTCACCGGTCCCTATTCGACAGTGAGAATGTGACAAATTTTTGATTCACTCACAGTATGATCGGATTCAGGAGATGGTAGGTTGTTGGAGACCAAGCGTGATGTAAGACTACAATGGTTTTGGTAGACTTCACTTTTCGTATTAGATTTGATGACGACAGGTAGTCGAACCGTCATGATCGGGAAGATCAGAAGGAATAATGGAGCCATGCTTGGCAATATGGTTAGGGCAGACTTTGATAGCCGAAGTCCTCTTCGGAAGTCGCCTGGGGCGACTGTCTGGTTAATATTGGCTCAACAACGGCACAAGAATTCAGTATTCCAGATAAGTTGGGGACCAGGAAGGTCTTGGTTGCCTTTGGAAAGCAGATAAGAGGCAACGTGATGCTTCAGACAGTAGTAGTGATTTGAAATTCGTGTGTGTGGAGTAGCTTGATGATCGGAAGTGCCAAGTCACTCACAGCGGGATTAGCTGAGCCTTGGTCAAGTATAAGTGTTCTGCAGGGATAATTAGATCTGTGATTCTGTTTTATAGTGGGAACCTCAAGTACTCAGAAGTTGAGTAGTCAGTAAGGGATAAGTGGATTGGTTTCAACAATAATGATTCAGTATGAACGGTCTGTCACGGAGTTAGACCACCTCGAGACTACAGATTTCAGACAGAGTAGATGTGACCTTCTTGCAAGGAATTCGTTCACCTGTGGATTCTAGGGCCTTACGAAGCTTAGTCGCGGTCATCCTGGGAAGGCAAGGGTGTGCCCGGGATTGTGGCCATGCTACTTGAGTGGTTTTGCGTGTAAAGAATGGTACGGGATGATTTCGAGGACAAAATCTAATTTAAGTGGGGGATAGTTGTAACACCCTGTTTATTAAGTAGATGAATAGATAAAATTTATGAAAGAGTTGTAGCCCTAAAACCCATTATATTCAGTGAGATGTTTGTTTTGGAAGCCAAATGTTATAATTTGGATATTCGGGAGTTAAAGTGTAATTTCGGGACTTATTTTGTAAAGATTTTAGAAGTGGGGGTATGCTTGGTAATTATTAGGACTCATTATGAAAGGAATTATGGAAGCAAGTGGCTAAAGGGTAATTTTTGGACTTAAAATGAAAAATCTTTATGGAGGAGGGATCAAAGTGTATAAAAATGAATTAAGTTTGAAGGAAACACGGGACTTAAACCCATGTTTTCCTTTCCCATTTGAATATGTAGCATCAAGAAATGCTAACCCTAAATATTTATCTAGCCACCACCTTATATCCCTCTTCCAGCTGCCACACCCCTTTTCGGAGCTTTCTCAGCCGCCATCATCCGTTTCACTGGTTTTTCCGAGCAGTCGAGCCACCGAGTGTAGCAACGTTTACCCTCCGGCGAAGTTAAGTCGACGATGTGATAACCGGGAGTCTTCGCTGCCACCATAAGCAACGTTTGTCCAATGTGCTCTACCAGGGTTCGCTTGATATCGGCTGACCATGCTGAAAGCGAAGGCCACATCAGGGCGAGTACAAGTCATAGCGTACATAATCGAGCCAACTGCGGAAGCGTAAGGTACTCGACTCATATCAGCTATCTCTGCCTCTGTACTCGGGCTCTGAGTCTTACTCAGTTTGGTATTGCATTGAATTGGCAACTCCCCTTTCTTGGAATTTTCCATACTAAAACGTTTTAGTACCTTTTCCAAGTATGTATCCTGACTGAGTCTTATTAGTCTCTTATTTCTGTCTCTCACTATCCTTATTCACAGAATATACGAAGCCTCTCCGAGGTCCTTCATAGCGAAACACTTCCGAAGCCAGGACATGACCTCCTGCAAGGTTGGGACATCGTTTCCTATGAGCTGTATGTCATCGACATACAATACGAGAAAGCTCACTATACTCCCACTGGCCTTGACATACACACATGACTCATATTCGCTTTGCAGAAAGCCAAACTCTTTAATCTTCTCGTCAAAACAAAGATTCCATCTGTGAGACGCTTGCTTTAATCCATAAATGGATTTTTCAAGCTTGCACACCCTATTGGGATGCTTCGCATCGACAAAACCCTCTGGCTGATTCATGTAAACATCCTCAGCCAACTTCCCATTTAGGAAAGCGGTTTTTACGTCCATCTGCCAAATTTCATAATCATGAAACGCAGCTATTGCGAGCATTACCCTAATAGACTTTATCTTAGCAACTGGTGAGAAGGTCTCATCATAGTCAACTCTTGGAGTTTGAGTAAAGCCCTTCGCGACCAATCGCGCTTTATAAGTGTGCACTTTCCCATCCATGTCTGTCTTCTTCTTGAAGATCCACTTGCACCCGACTGTCTTACGACCTGGTACATTATCAACCAAATTCCAAACTTGGTTGTCATACATGGACTGAATCTCGCTGTCCATTGCCTCTTTCCATTTAGCAGACTCTGGGCCTGCCATGGCTTCCTTCTAGCTATTAGGTTCGTCCAGATTTATTAGTGTACTATCACTAATAAACGTATCCCCGTCAGTAGTAATATGGAAACCATAAAACTGGGGTGGAACACTAACTCTATTCGAACGTCTAACAGGTGAGGACTGGTCAATTGGTTCAACAGGAGTTTCCTCCTCAGCTTGAGCGCCAGTGTCAGAGGTTCCTTCATCTCCTGACTCTTGAAGCTCTTCAAGGTCAATCTGACTCCCACTGTCTCCTTGACTTATGAGTTCTCTCTCTCTGAAAACTCCTCTCCTAGCAACAAAGACAACATTGTCACTTGGTCTATAGAAGAGATAGCCAAGAGACTTCTGTAGATAGCCAATGAAATAACACTTCTCACTACGAGGTTCTAGCTTGTCGTGAGTCTCTCGTCTTACGAAATCTTCACAACCCCAAACCTTGATATGTGCTAACGAGGGAGCTTTCCCTGTCCACATCTCGTGAGGTGTCTTGGCAACCTTCTTGGTGGGAACTAAGTTAAGGATATGGGCGGCAGTCTCTAAGGCATACCCCCAGAATGAGATTGGTAACGAAGCACGACTCATCATAGAACGAACCATGTCCAACAAGGTTCGATTACGTCTCTCAGCCACACCATTCAATTGTGGCGTTCTAGGAGGCGTCAATTGCGAAACTATTCCGCATTCTTTTAGATAGTCGTGAAACTCAAGACTTAGGTACTCTCCTCCTCGATCAGATCAAAGCATCTTGATTTTCCTGCCCAGCTGATTCTCTACTTCATTCTTAAACTCTTTGAACTTTTCAAAGGTTTCTGACTTTTGCTTGATTAAGTATATATATCCATATCTGCTAAAATCGTCTGTAAAAGTCACGTAGAAGCGACAAGCATCCCTTATGGTGGATCTAAAGGGTCCACATACATCTGTATGTATGAGATCCAATACACCCTAACCCCTTTCACATGTGCCAGTAAAGGGTGACTTGGTCATCTTCCCAAGTAAACAAGACTCACACACGTCATCGTCCCTAAGGTCGAATGACTCCAAGACTCCATCCTTTTGGAGTTGGGCTATGTGTTTCTTGTTAACATGGCCAAGGCGATAATGCCACAAGCATGCTTTGTCCAAACTTGTGGACGAATCAATATTCAAAACATCATTTCCAAAATTATCTATAATTAACACAGATTCATAAATCCCATTACAAGGTAATGCATTGAAATAAAAGACACCATTCAAATAAGCATTAATAGAACCATTACTATTATCAAACGAATATCTGAAACCTTGTCTAAACAATCCATGAAAAGAAATGATGTTCCTTGCCATATCTGGCGAATAGCAACAATTATTTAAATCTAGCCCTAACCCATTACTCAACACTAAGGAATAATCTCTGATCTTGGTGACTGGTGAAGACTTCTTGTTTCCCATGATCAAGTTTATCCTTCCATGCTCCACTTCCCTACTTTCTCTTAGCCCCTGCAAATCAGAACAAATGTGGTAACCACATCCAGTATCAAGGACCTATGAAGTAGCAAGTGATGAGTTATTAGATTTAATTAAATACATACCTGCAAAGGTGGGCTTTATCTTCCCATCCTTAATATCCTGCAGATATTTAGGGCATCTTCGTTTCCAGTGGCCCTTCTGGTGGCAATAGAAGCACTCTGCTTCCTTGGGGTCAGAAGAGGGTTTAACAGAACCTGCTTTGGTCCCACTAGAAGAGGAACCATCTTGGGGCTTACCCTTTTGGTGGCTCTTAGAAGGAGTCTTCCTATTCTTTCCATTTCCATGGCTAATTGCCAACACAGGAGCAGCTACAGTAGAGGATGATGCAATAGATTTGTCCTTGAGGTTGCTCTTAGCTGTCCTCAGGAGCCCTTGAAGTGTACTCAGGGTGACCTCTTCCTTATTCTTGTGGTAGGTCATTCTGAACTGGTTGTAGCAGGAAGGCAAGGAGTGGAGGATGATGTCGATAGCCAAATCCTCATCAAACTTAACATTAAGTTTGAGAAGACGATCAACATACCTTTGCATTCTTTGCAAATGAGCAGTTAGGGATTCTCCACTCCCCATCCTAGCGGTGATCATGTTGGTAATGATCTCATAGCGCTCTTGCCTCGCGCTCTGGTGGTACCTGTCCAGCAAATCTTGATGCATCTCATATGGATACATGTCCTCATAGGACTTTTGGAGTTTGAGGTTCATGGTGGTCAGCATGATGCAATGAACTTTCGTCGCATCACGCTCGTGGGCCTCAAAGGCGGCCATCTCTTCAGGAGTAGCTTCTTCTGGGTTGATCTTTTCTAGTTTCTCATCGAGCAAATATTCTTTGTCCTCGTAGCGAGTTATCATGCGAATGTATCTCATCCACTCGTTCAAGTTCGACCCATCAAATGTCACCTTTTGACACAGGTTCATCAACGAGAATGACCCAGAAGTGTTGTTGTTTGCGTTTGCGTTAGATATCTGAAATAGAAAGGAAAAAGTTTGATTAGAAATGAATCCCTAATTAAACACCCAAATGAGAAATTAGGGCTAGGATCCAACAACATTATTTACAACTTAGAAAAGGGATGCCGTAATCTAAAAGTAAATAATTTGAAGGTAAGTGAATGATGATTCACTAATTTTCACCATGAAAAACGAAAAGAGATTAAGTTCTAAATGTATTTGAAAATTCCTAGATTTCTTTTGAGATTCATTGAACACTTCAATGGCATGTTTAAATCTCGATATGCGCTTCAAATTTGTGACTGGGATGCCGAGGATCGCAAACAAGTTGTGAATAACCATGCAAATCAACATGCTGCACCCAATGTCTCTATCACCTAATCAATGTGCCAGTTAGCCACGCACGCTCCATTGATCTATGAAAAACATCGAGCCACCCTTTGTCACCAATGTCAATCCCAAATTAGTGTGCCGGTTAGCCACGCACACTCCACTAACGTTTGACAGGGGTACAAAGTGTAATTCCATGGAATAGCATCATTTTCACATTTTACCCTAAAGTAACTAAGATTGGGAATTTATAAAACAATGTAGTTACTTTAATATTTCCATTATACTTATAATGATGAATTAAGTGCCCTATCCTATCCGTTCGGCTAACGACCCTCCACCAGTCAAGCAAGCGGTAGGTGTGAGTGTACACCCATTAAGTGTCATTTTATAGGCAGCAACCTTATACCCACCTTATAGACCGACTTCGTGAATGAGGCCTACTAGCGATAAGACTAGCTTATTCTTATATATATATATATATATATATATATATATATATATATATATATATATATATATATATATATATATATATATATATATATATATATATATATATTAATCTTGTAATGGATAAAGTATAAGATTGAATTTTAAACTTGTAAAATTCTAAGGGTTGAAATTTAAAATTTTCAAAATTAAACTTTTCAATCAAAATTAAATTTCAAAACTTGAGGGCAAGTTTTGAAATTTTCAAAACACAAGGGATCAAATGACAAATAATAGAAATCAAACAATTAATTTAGTGATTATCTATATTTGACCTAATTCAATTTCTTGCAAGATAAGTTACCCAATTAATTCAAATAATCAATTTTAATCATATAAGGAATTTATTATCTAATCAATTGGTAATTATCTTGTGTTTTGGCAAGGATAATCTTTCAATAACAATAAAATTCGAATTTTATCAGTTAGAAACATATAAGGCAATTATTCTTCACCAAAACAGCAAGAAATCCCGAGATATCCTCTGTCTGAGTCCCAAACTCGCCGAGTAGCAATCTGAACTCGCCGAGTAGGGCCAACTCGCCGAGTCCAGATACTGACTCGCCGAGTTGGTTCGGGCAGAGGCAAGAAAATCGTTTTTCAGCAAGAATTCGACAATTGCATCACATACAACAGAAACCAGTCAAGGCTCTGATACCACTGATGGGTTTTATGCATAAGAACAATCCTATGTGCTCATACAAACCCTAATGCTTGGATCTAGGTTTCTCTATTGTACATGAAATGAATCCAAGACTTACAAACCCTAATCTAGCATGCATAATATCAAAATTAACATATAACATCAGATCTAGATGTTTACCTCTTCAAATAGTAGCTTGAATCTTCTTCTCTTGAGCTTAGAATCACAATTGTAATTCCTCTAATGGATCACAAACACCACACAAGCAAGAAGGCAACTTTGAGAGAGAGGAGGATGCTAATTTTCGGCCTAGGGTTTTCTCTTGGGAACAAGTGGCCGAAAATTGCATGCAAGGGTCTCTATTTATACTATAGGCTGCTAGGGTTTCAGTCTAAACCCTAATGGATACCTTAGCCACCAAGTAGCCTAAGGAACCTTCTGGAATAGGGCCCTTGGACGAAAATATGATGATCCCTCATCATAATTTCGTTCCCCTTAGTCCATTAGGTTTCCCAGCCCAAAACTCAACTATCACACATTTGACAGTTTATGCCCCTTTATTTAATTAATCTCTTTTAGTCACCAAATTAATTCCTAATTAATTTATGACTAATACTAATTAAATAAATATGATTTCTCCTTTAGTATATTATTCTTATAATATATTAATAAACCATAATATCCTCTCTCTTTCCTTAAATTACCTTGTCAAGTTGCTTTGGTGAAGGCAACCCAAAAGGACCATGCATAACCGGATCAAGTACATACCAAATATAGTTACGGGCTTAGACACTAATCCAACATTTTGGGCCCAGTTTGGAAAATTCAACCATAAATGGGCCTTGGTTCATTATTTGGCTTTTGGGCCTTCAAGTGTGAGTTTGGGGCTTGGTCTTGGACCAAGATAGGTTAGGGGTAAAATGGTCCTTTTACCCTAAGCTTGGCCTTCAAGTGTGAGTTTGGGGATTAACCCTAGGCAATATGTTTGAAAGACCAGGAAGTGGTTCCTGGCACACTGTATGCTATTATGTATGAAAGATCAGGAGGTGGCTCCTGGCACACTATATGCTGATTAACTAAGTAGAGTAGTATGTATGCTAGTTGTCTTTGTGATGCTTGCATGGAAGACCAGGAGGTGGCTCTTGGCACTTGTCTGTGAGACCGAGGAGGGGTGGCCCCCGGCTTGGCAAGAAAGACTATGTGGCGGCCCGTGGCATAATGGCAAGACTATGTTTGGCACATAGCATCTTTATTTATTATGATATATGTATGGCTCATGGTTATGTATGACAGTATGCGAGTTATGTACTTATATGCAAGACAGTATCCGGTTGAAAGAGACTGAAGGGGTAGGCCAGCACCCAGATATGTTAGGCAGTATGTTGATATGTATGGTATGTGGTATTTGGGGATCTCAATAAGCTCCATGCTTACAGTTTACAGTTTTGGTTTTAGGTATTTCTTATTTAAAGCAAAGGAGCCGACTCGATCACAACGCATCACACTAAGTTTTCCGCATATGAGATCTTTGGGATTACACTCTGATATGGTTTTATGATAATATGTTTTGATTATTGACACTTTGGTTTTGACATGAGATACTATTATGAATGTTTTTATACTGTTTGTTTTATGTAATAACCTAATTAAAATGAAATTTTTTGTAGAAGTGATAATCGAGTATGAAACAAATCAGAGTAAATCAAATGTAATTTGAACACGAGAAGTAAATATAATCTGGTTTCAGCTCTATTACTTCCGATGAACACAAGTTACAAAATGATAGTAAAAAGGGTGAACTATTACAATCACTCTCTAACTCTTATTATCTACTCAATGCTCAGCTCCTATTTATAGGAAACAGGAAGTACAAAAAATACTAAGGCTTAGACGTTAAGCTTCGTACAAAAGACACCTTAGCAAATACATAACAAAATATACGAAGAGAACAAAACATACGAAAAAAACAATTAAACAGACTTCGACTGATTACAACATATTTCGACCCTACAATCTCCCCCTTTTTAATCAAGTCGAACTTTTCAAAGTGAGAGAATCTGTGCAGCAAACAACATCACTCTTCGTATCTCCGTGTACCATGAGATAATCTTCTTCAACTCCTTCTTATCCCCTAGGTTGTTTTTCGAACAGTTATTCATACGAACAATAAAGTTCGTATACTGGGATGTAGTGTACCTCTCCACTTCGCACTCTTGGAACAAAAATCTTTTAGCCTTCCCATTTTTATCCTTTCCTGCGAAGACCAATCCAAATGGTTTTAAGCAGATCTCCCCATGTACATATTTATTCAACTCAGCTTGAGTCTTCGTGGCTTCCATAGGAAGTTTTACTTCCAACCCCTTTGCAGTAGCCAACTCGACATCAGTAAGGGCCAAACGCTCATAGTAATTATCTATGAATATTTTGATGTGGGCAAGACCAAGTCTAAACACTTCTGGATCTGTTCCTTGAAGATGCGAAGCATTCTTATCTTTCAAAAGCAATGAACTTGTATAAGATCATACAAGTTCATTAAAGGAAAATCTGCAACAGACAAATCACAGACTTGACCATTCGCCTTTGCAACATGAAAACGAAAATTATGCATCATGTTTTTGAATAGAACATCCCTCGTAATACTGATCACCTTCTTTATTTTCACCAACGACCATATCTCCTCTGGAACTTTCCCAAGAACAGCATGAAACCTAAGTTTCATATAAGTGTAGTAATCATCATTATCAAACTTTTCATCAATCCTGTACTGAGCCATCATGAACATCATTTCGTTCACTGGAAAATCTAACTGGTTCATATCCAAATTAGCAACAACATAGCTTTGTCTCGGCTTCTTCAGAAAAGCATACATAAGGTTATATGCAACTTTTGCTTCGATAGTTTCATAGTTGTAATGCTTGCTTGGATCACCCTTATCCATTCCAGGAGCATCACTCGCACGAAGTCTCATAATACTTTGAATCACCCTTTGTTTCTCCATTTCAGCTTCGACTTCTGCTTTCTTTTCTTCTTTTGATTTCTCCACAACAATCGTTTTTCCTTTGTCTTTTTCCGAAGAATCAACAACAACTTTTGTTGGTTTTGAACTACTACCACCTTCAACAGAAGAACCAATCACAATGCCTTTGGCAATTGGCTTTGTAGTTACCACTGTCGAAGTTACCGGACCAACAATTGAAGCAATTGGCTTTGTTGTTGGAATTTTCGTTGTGAAAACTTTTCCAACAACCTTCACTTCTTCATGCGAAACTCCATCACCAACCTTCCTTTCTCCCCCTTGCACCCCTGTGACAACAGGCGGGGCATCTATTCGTAATAAATTCGAAATCCTGGATAATGGAGCCAATTGTTTATGCAGAACAACTTCAAACTGAATAAACTTCTGGGACAAAAATTCATGAGTAATGAGCGAAGATGTGGCAGGCTTGAAAACAAGTTCTTTCAACTCCTTTAACAAACTAAGAACTTCCACGAAGCTTTTTTTGGATTAGGTGTCTACGCCCATAACTATTATTGGTATGTATTCGACCCGAGAGTAGCATGGTCCATTTGGGTTGCATATCATCAAGACAATTTGTTAGGATGGACTTTTGAGAGAAGAGGTTATATATGATTTATTAATATATTATAAGTTCTATGAAGTCATATGTTTTAAATAGTATTGATCAAGAATTAATTTGGAATTAATTTAGTGATCAAAAGAGACTAATTAAATCTATGGGGACTAATTATGGTAATTAGTTATATTTATATGTGTTGGGCTTATGATCCATGTTGGACCAAGTTTATGTATGGATACATAAAGTGTTGGGCCACATGAACCATGGATCATAAGATCCATGGATATGGGTTTGGGGTATACCCATGACTCTTAGAATTTAACACATATAAATACATATGTTATGACCTAAAACCGCCACCCCCTAGTCACACCCTAGAGTGTGTGCATGTTCTTGGAGTTCATGAAGGTTTTAGAGTGCATGGAGATTCTCTCTCAAGTCCTACCTTTGTCCTTAATGTGTGGTGACTTCATTTGAGGCTTCCACACTATTGGGGCTAAGTTCTTAAGGCCAAATACATCAAGACTTCCAGCCACACAAAAAGGTATGTTACACTATCTAGTATTTTATGTAGTTTGTATGACAATTGCATGCTAGCTATAGGTTCAATACCTTGGAAACCATTTGCATGTATAATTAGTGAAAACATAGATCCAAGGTATTTAGGGTTGTATGTGCACCATAAGATGTTGTATTATACCAAAAACCAACAGTGGTATCAGAGCCTAGGCTTGTTTTCACTTATACTTGATACAAACTTGTTTTTTCAAAGCTGAAACTGTCCAGACCATAAAACTCGACGAGTTTATGCAAAAAAACTCGACGAGTTCATCATTTTGGGCATGAACTCGGCGAGTTCCCCAAGGAACTCGACGATTTTTGGGTGCTGACAGCTTGCTGTTTGATGTTTTTGGCTGGAATTGGACTAGGAACATTACCCTAAACTGTTTTTAAACTTGTAAACCTGTTTTTGATGTGGTAATGTTCATGCTAAACCAATTTCAAAGATACTTGTCAATAGATTCATGTTTTGTATTAGTTTAATGGTTAGGCTAATTTCATGAAAAAGTTTGATTTGAATTGTCTTGTTCTTATGAGTTAGTCTAGATTAATAGAAAAGTTATGTGATAATTTGTTTTTAATCCATATTAATCTTAAAGTTGCTCATAAAATGTGTTTTTGTAACTTGTACTCAAGTTATATGAAAAGTCACATTTATGATCCTTTAAAACTCATAATATTTCCATAAGTTAGGAAAAATGAAGAGTCTTATTTTCTTGAATGATTTTAAAGTCTTCCATAACTTGTCCTCGAGTTATGGAACTTGAAGAGTTTATTCATTAAACTACTTTAAACTCATAGGTTATGAAAATGAAGAGTTTATTTTTCCTTAAATGTTTTTTAAAGTTTTCCATAACTTGTCCTCAAGTTATGGAACTTGAAGTGTTTTTATTAAAACTACTTTAAATTCATAAGTTATGGAATTGAAAAGGTTTTTGAATTGTTCAAAACTTGCCCTCAAGTTTTGGAATTTGTAAAGTTTCCCCCCATGAATACTTTAGTTCCAAGTTAAACCCTTAGAATTTTAATAGTTTAAAATTCAACCCTTATACTATTATAATATTATAGGTTTAATATTTATATATATGTATAAGAGTAAAAGTCAGTCTTACCGTTAGTAGGCCTCATTCACGAAGCCGGTCTATAAGGGGGGTATAAGGTTATTGCCTATAAAATGGCAGTTTAATGGGTGTCCACTCTCACCCACCACTTCCTTGACTGGTGGAGGGTCGTTAGCCGAATGGGTTTGACAGGACTATAATTCTCCCTTCATTAAAAGTATTAATGATAAATACTAAGTAACTAAACACTTATAAATTCCCAATCTTAGTTACTTAGGAAAATGTGAATTTGGTGCTAACCCATGAAATTTACACTCTGTACCTTACCAAGTCATTAGTGGAGCGTGTGTGGTTAACCGGCACACTAACATGGACTAGTAAGAGTGGCGAAGGGTAACTTAATGTTTATCATAGATCGGTGGAGCGTGTGTGGTTAACCGGCACATCGATTAGGTGATAATATTAAGGGTATCAAGTGAATTTGCATGGTTATTCACACCTTGTTTTGTGATCCTCGGCATCCCAGTCACAAAATCTAAGAGGGCACTGTTGGATTAATGTCTAAGTCCATAACTATAATTGGTAAGACTTGACCTTACCCGGCATGGTCCATTTGGGTTGCATGGCATCATGCAATTTGGATAGACTATAATGAGAGAAATAACACTTAAGGTTGGTTAATATATTATAAGTTCTAATATATTAATAAGGTTATTTAATTAGTATTGATCAAGAATTAATTTGGAATTAATTAAGTGATCAAAAGGAGACTAATTAAATATATGGGTTGATTGTGTAAATCATTCATTCTTATATATGTGGGCTTGTGATCCAAGATTCCTTATGTTGGACTAAGTCCATGGGGTGACCCATGGATACTCCATGGAGGTTAAAATCTATGGAGCATAAGGAATGGGTAAAGTTATGAGTTACATGGTGTAACCCTAATAGCCACCATATAAAAGAATCCCATGGCTCAAGAAATCGTGCACTAATGTGTGAGTGTGAGGGCTAGACGATTTCAAGGAGTGTTCAAGTTTCTCTCAAGTTATTCCAAGTGTATTTGGTGTTGTGTGAACCATTTGAGGTGTCACACTTGGGGCACTAGGCACTCAAGCTTCATGAAGACATTCTACATCAAAGAGGTATGTATTCTATCTTGTTATATTTATTATTTTGTATGCTAGATTAGGATAATACCTTGGATGTTCATAATTGTATGTATAATAGAGAAAACATAGATCCAAGGTATTTAGGGTTGCATGTACACTTAGGAGTGTTAGAATGCTCATAACCCAACAGTGGTATCAGAGCCTAGGCTTGTTTTCTTGTTATACTTGCAAAAGTAGCTGAAAAATCGAGTTGGATGCATATATTCGATTGTTTTGGCTGGAATTGGACTAGGAACATTACCCTAAGATGTTTTTGGACTTATAAACTTGTTTTTGATGTGGTAATGTTCATGCTAATCCAATTTCTAAGATAATTGTCATAATTTCAAGATTTGTATTAGTTTGTATGTTCATGCTAATTTCTTGAAGATTGATGATTTGAATTATCTTGTTCTTATGAGGTTCTTAGATTAATAGAAAAGTTGTGTGAAATAGTTGTTTTCAATCCATTTTAATCTAAGAGTTGATTCCAAAGTGTGTTTTTGTAACTTGTCCTCAAGTTATATGAAAAGTCACATTTAAGAATCATAAAACTCATAAAAGTTGGCAAAGGTTACAAAAATGAAGAGTCTTGTCCTCATTAAATGGTTTTATGACTCCATAACTTGTCCTCAAGTTATGGAGGTTCAAGAGTCACTTCATTAAATGATAAAATGTGTAACCTTAATTAGTTCCATAAGTTACAAAAATAAAGAAAAGTTACATTCTTTTATTAGTTTAAAGTCTTCCATAACTTGTCCTCAAGTTATGGAACTTGAAGAGTTTTTTTTTTAATTAAAACTACTTTAAACACATAAGTTATGGAATTAATTAGTTTTGAATAGTTTCAAAACTTGCCCTCAAGTTTTGGAATTTGAAAAGTTTTCACTTATGAATACTTTAATTCCAAGTTAGCCCTTAGAATTTTAAAAGTTAAAATTCAACCCTTATACTTTATAATATTATAAGTTAATAATATTTAAATATATGTATAAGAGCAAGTCAGTCTTACCGTTAGTAGGCCTCATTCATGAAGCCGGTCTATAAGGGGGGTATAAGGTTACTGCCTATAAAATGGCAGTTTAATGGGTGTCCACTCTCACCCACCGCTTCCTTGACTGGTGGAGGGTCGTTAGCCGAACGGGTAGGACAAGGACTATAATTCTCCCTTCATTAAAAGTATTAATGATAAATACTAAGTAACTAAACACTTATAAATTCCCAATCTTAATTACTAAGGAAAATGTGAATAAGGTGCTAATCCATGAAATTACACTTTGCACTTTGTTTAAACCGTTAGTGGAGCGTGTGTGGTTAACCGGCACACTAACCTGGACTTATCAAGGTAGGCAAAGGGTAACTTAATATTTATCATAGTATCGGTGGAGCGTGTGTGGTTAACCGACACACTGATTAAGGGGTAAATATTAAGGGTACCAAGTATATTTGCATGGTTATTCACACCTTGTTTTGTGATCCTCGGCATCCCAGTCACAAAACCTGAAGGGCACACTCGAGATTGAAACATGCCTTTGAACAGTTCAATGAATCTCAAAGATCTAGGACTTTCAAATCCAATTAAAACCTAATAAATTATTTCGTTTTTCATGGTGGAAATTGGTGAATCGTCATTCACCTACCTTCAAATATTTTATAGCTTGGATTACGGCATCCCTCTTCTAAGTTATAAAATAGTTTGTTGGGTCCTAGCCTTAATATTTCATATTGGGTGTCATATTAAGGACTTTAAATCAACTATCTTGAATATCTCCCAAAAAGATGTCTGGTCTAGACATTTATGATCTTCCCAAATCTCTTGAAACAAGCTTTCCTAAATGAAGATGATGTCCCATGGATATCATACTTCTTTCACCTCCTCTAATTATTCTCCCTAACCCACAAGTTCCTAAAAAGTTTAAGGTCACTCAAGCCCTATTGGCAAGGCAAGGTCTAGGTGTGATCACATCTTGGAGATGTAGTCACATATTGACAAGCCGGGAGAGTTGGGTGTCAATGTCTTGAGAAAGTTGGTGGCTCAACTACTTTCTAAGTCACATAGTGAGTTCTTTTGGGAATCCTATGAAACAGACTAAGACAAGACCCTTAATGATCTCATCTATTTGCTAAGATCAACTTCCTAAAATGCTATGGACATTGACAATGATGACATTGGATATCCAGTAAAGCTCTCTCTTCCCAATGGAAAGGGATCGGCCATAGTCAACTCGGTTGACCCAATGGTAAAGAGAGAGGCGAAATCTGAGATAGTCCCATTATCAAGGGTCCATAGGTAACTATTGCCAAAGGAAGGGGCATTGGTTACGAAGCTGCCAAATTTACCTAAGGATGTTAAAGTCAATAAGTTTGGCTCTACTTCAGGTAAAGTCCATTGTCTAACTCTATTAAGTACATGCTGATTCTGATCGCGAAGATGGATTTCAATCGCATGGTTCGGTGATCAGAATTTTGGGATATTACTTAAGAGTTATGATATTTATATTGCTTAGGAATAGATAACAACAAGGTTTTCATATGGATTGTAAGGATAAGTTTTTCCGCAACGTTTTAAAATAAAAGAAAAAGGTTTTGATTTTATTTATTTTAAGTATCCTTACAATGGCATTTGTGAAAAGTTGTTGCTTATAAGATTCCATTGATAGCAATATTGGAAAAATGGATTTGATTCTTTCAGTTGTGGTAGTGTCTAATATTACCAAATAAGGAAAGATTCTCATCAGTTTGAGGAAGTGACTTGGAGGATTCGGGAGGATTGCTGAGGAAAGTATGGATAGGTGTGGAAGGTAGTATTGGGCCTGTACTACTGAAAGCACAGGATCCATACTCGAATCAGTGAGAGTCTTGGATATTCTAAGAAGTTTCGGGGAGGAGTTTGTGACCCAGTTTGGGGATAGAGGATGTTCTTGCTGTTGCTGCTCAGCCATTGGCAAGTGAGCCAATGGGCGTGACAGGGTGTTAGACCCTGAAGGATATGACTTCCAAGAGTTTGCGTATGCGAGATCGATTTGGAGCACTTTGAGAAGAGAGGGTCATGCCAGGTGCATATAGTACGGGTCCCGGTGAGAGACCCAAGACTTCTGATCATCGGGTGAAAGGCCAGCAGGGCCGGAGTTAGTGAAGCGCGTGTGGGAAAGTACACAAGGGGGTTTGATATTCCAAGGGTTTAGGCTGCTACAAGTGTAGTGGGGTTGGTTGCGTCAGCAGAAGTTGATCAGGATTCCTCCAGATGTTGCGGGTATGTCATCTTCTAGTGCTACTAGGTGGATGTTGGGAATCTTTATTGCCTTGGAATTGTGAATGAGTTTGGATAAGTCAGATCTCGGGTCGGTTTTCTACTAGTGTTTGGGTTATCAAGAATCATATATGCCAACCTGCATGCAAAAAGGTCCTTGATGAACCCAGAGAGGGACACATCTTACGGAGTGGGTTCCGCGTGTACCATTATCATTCCGGATCTTCGTCAGGATCGGTGTGGGGTATTATTTGGAGGATATTCGGTCAGGTTTAGAGCGATAGGTCTCCAGTGAAGTCAACGTTTCGTGGTTCTATCATGGTTTAGGTATGGTCGACAATTGTCCGTGGATGAACTTTGGAGTTCAAGGCACTACCGATGATAGGAAATGACTAGTAGCAAGAAAATGGCGGTGTCAGTTGCGGGTGTTAGTTACATGAGTGTTTGGTCACCGGATGTTGCAGAACATTGTATTTTCGCATGGGTTGTGATCGGTAGAGTTCGGTGGCGCTGCAAGATCGGAAGTGGGAATTGTTGGATTAATGTCTAAGTCCATAACTATAATTGGTAAGACTTGACCCGACCCGACATGGTCCATTTGGGTTGCATGGCATCATGCATTTGGATAGACTATAATGAGAGAAATAACACTTAAGGTTGGTTAATATATTATAAGTTCTAATATATTAATAAGGTTATTTAATTAGTATTGATCAAGAACTAATTTGGAATTAATTAAGTGATCAAAAGGAGACTAATTAAATATATGGGTTGATTGTGTAAATCATTCATTCTTATATATGTGGGCTTGTGATCCAAGATTCCTTATGTTGGACTAAGTCCATGGGGTGACCCATGGATACTCCATGGAGGTTAAAATCCATGGAGCATAAGGAATGGGTAAAGTTATGAGTTACATGGTGTAACCCTAATAGCCACCATATAAAAGAATCCCATGGCTCAAGAAATCGTGCACTAATGTGTGAGTGTGAGGGCTAGACGATTTCAAGGAGTGTTCAAGTTTCTCTCAAGTTATTCCAAGTGTATTTGGTGTTGTGTGAACCATTTGAGGTGTCACACTTGGGGCACTAGGCACTCAAGCTTCATGAAGACATTCTACATCAAAGAGGTATGTATTCTATCTTGTTATATTTATTATTTTGTATGCTAGATTAGGATAATACCTTGGATGTTCATAATTGTATGTATAATAGAGAAAACATAGATCCAAGGTATTTAGGGTTGCATGTACACTTAGGAGTGTTAGAATGCTCATAACCCAACAGTGGTATCAGAGCCAGGTTTGTTTTCTTGTTATACTTGCAAAAGTAGCTGAAAAATCGAGTTAGATGCATATATTCGATTGTTTTGGCTGGAATTGGACTAGGAACATTACCCTAAGATGTTTTTGGACTTATAAACTTGTTTTTGATGTGGTAATGTTCATGCTAATCCAATTTCTAAGATAATTGTCATAATTTCAAGATTTGTATTAGTTTGTATGTTCATGCTAATTTCTTGAAGATTGATGATTTGAATTATCTTGTTCTTATGAGGTTCTTAGATTAATAAAAAAATTATGTGAAATAGTTGTTTTCAATCCATTTTAATCTAAGAGTTGATTCCAAAGTGCATTTTTGTAACTTGTCCTCAAGTTATATGAAAAGTCACATTTAAGAATCATAAAACTCATAAAAGTTGGCAAAGGTTACAAAATGAAGAGTCTAGTTCTAATTAAATGGTTTTATGACTCCATAACTTGTCCTCAAGTTATGGAGGTTCAAAAGTCTCTTCATTAAATTAAAAAAAAAGTGTAACCTTAATTAGTTCCATAAGTTACAATAAAAAAAAGTTATTTTTTTTTATTAATTAGTTTAAAGTCTTCCATAACTTGTCCTCAAGTTATGGAACCTGAAGAGTTTTTTTTTTTTTTTTTTTTTTTTTTTTTTTTTTTTTTTTAATTGAAACTACTTTAAACTCATAAGTTATGAAATTAATTAGTTTTGAATAGTTTCAAAACTTGCCCTCAAGTTTTGGAATTTGAAAAGTTTTCACTTATGAATACTTTAATTCCAATCCTTAGAATTTTAAAAGTTAAAATTCAACCCTTATACTTTATAATATTATAAGTTAATAATATTTATATATATGTATAAGAGTAAAGTCAGTCTTACCGTTAGTAAGCCTCATTCACGAAGCCGGTCTATAAGGGGGGTATAAGGTTACTGCCTATAAAATGACAGTTTAATGGGTGTCCACTCTCACCCACCGCTTCCTTGACTGGTGGAGGGTCGTTAGCCGAACGGGTAGGACAAGGACTATAATTCTCCTTTCATTAAAAGTATTAATGATAAATACTAAGTAACTAAACTCTTATTAATACCGAATCTTAGTTACTTAGGAAAATGTGAATTTGGTGCTAACCCATGAAATTACACTTTGCACTTTGCTTAAGTCGTTAGTGGAGCGTGTGTGGTTAACCGACACACTAACCTGGACTTAACAAGGTAGGCAAAGGGTAACTTAATATTTATCATAATATCGGTGGAGCGTGTGTGGTTAACTGGGACACTGATTAAGGGGTAAATATTAAGCGTAACAAGTATATTTGCATGGTTATTCACACCTTGTTTTGTGATCCTCGGCATCCCAGTCACAAAACCTGAAGGGCACACTCGAGATTGAAACATGCCTTTGAACAGTTCAATGAATCTCAAAGATCTAGGACTTTCAAATCCAATTAAAACCTAATAAATTATTTCGTTTTTCATGGTGGAAATTGGTGAATCGTCATTCACCTACCTTCAAATATTTTATAGCTTGGATTACGGCATCCCTCTTCTAAGTTATAAAATAGTTTGTTGGGTCCTAGCCTTAATATTTCATATTGGGTGTCATATTAAGGACTTTAAATCAACTATCTTGAATATCTCCCAAAAAGATGTCTGGTCTAGACATTTATGATCTTCCCAAATCTCTTGAAACAAGCTTTCCTAAATGAAGATGATGTCCCATGGATATCATACTTCTTTCACCTCCTCCAATTATTCTCCCTAACCCACAAGTTCCTAAAAAGTTTAAGGTCACTCAAGCCCTATTGGCAAGGCAAGGTCTAGGTGTGATCACATCTTGGAGATGTAGTCACATATTGACAAGCCGGGAGAGTTGGGTGTCAAAGTCTTGAGAAAGTTGGTGGCTCAACTACTTTCTAAGTCACATAGTGAGTTCTTTTGGGAATCCTATGAAACAGACTAAGACAAGACCCTTAATGATCTCATCTATTTGCTAAGATCAACTTCCTAAAATGCTATGGACATTGACAATGATGACATTGGATATCCAGTAAAGCTCTCTCTTCCCAATGGAAAGGGATCGGCCATAGTCAACTCGGTTGACCCAATGGTAAAGAGAGAGGCGAAGTCTGAGATAGTCCCATTATCAAGGGTCCATAGGTAACTATTGCCAAAGGAAGGGGCATTGGTTACGAAGCTGCCAAATTTACCTAAGGATGTTAAAGTCAATAAGTTTGGCTCTACTTCAGGTAAAGTCCATTGTCTAACTCTATTAAGTACATGCTGATTCTGATCGCAAAGATGGATTTCAATCGCATGGTTCGGTGATCAGAATTTTGGGCTATTACTTAAGAGTTATGATATTTATATTGCTTAGGAATAGATAACAACAAGGTTTTCATATGGATTGTAAGGATAAGTTTTTCCGCAAAGTTTTAAAATAAAAGAAAAAGGTTTTGATTTTATTTATTTTAAGTATCCTTACAATGGCATTTGTGAAAAGTTGTTGCTTATAAGATTCCATTGATAGCAATATTGGAAAAATGGATTTGATTCTTTCGGTTGTGGTAGTGTCTAATATTACCAAATAAGGAAAGATTCTCATCACCCAAGGTTCAATTGGACCGAAACTTGGAATCATGCAAGTTGTATAGTATGATGAATGAGAACTTTCAGCTTGGAAAATTAAGACTAATTCCTTATGTGAATAAGGAAAGGACTAAGGGATCGAGTACACATTCTTGTGCACTGGTCAAGTCCACCACAAAAGATCAAGAAGACTATTCGTCATGATTTACTTAAGTTCAGTAAATATGGTTCTACTTATAAGTTTAAGTATAAGTCTGTAGCATTGGAGAAGTTTCAATGTGAGACAGAACGAATAAGAAGAATCAAAGTATGGCAGAAAGATAAAAGTTTCTCAAATATGAAAAGATGGGAGAGTACTTTAGTATCATGTTTATGATCATCTTAATGATTAAGATACCATATCACAATTGGTCCTCTAAAGTCATCTTAGTGCATTCTTATGACTAAGAAGAGGAGTCATGAATTGTTGAAATTGTTAAATCAAAAAGATGAGTCATACTTCGTTCCAAAACAATTCTTAGAGTCATACTCCAAGATTGTAACTTGAGTGACATATCTTAAAGAGGGTTTGTTAACACTAGTCAAATGTAAGAGTAAAAGGTTATGTACTCTTGTATATTTGAAATTGGTAAGTTGTGATGTTTTGGATAAAACAGAGACCAACTTAGGCCAATTGTGTAAAGTGTTAGTCTTGATAAAGAATCCGCACTATCTCTTGAATATTTGACAAGGGAGTCTTATATGTCAAGAGGACAGTGGGAGTCTTAAAGCTCTTGAAAGTTTCAAGACTTAATCAAGAATAAAACCTAAAGTCCTTCACTAGCACACGACTTGAGGTTTATAACCTATCATGTTGAAATTTTTGTGCCTATTGAAGTTGGCTTTGCATAGGAGTTCTGAGAGTTCTCAATTGGTTGCACAACTACTTGGAAGCAATGGCAGGCACCTGAGCTGCCAAATGGCAGGAATTTAAGATTGCACAAGTTTAATCAATATGAGTTTGGATTTGTCACTAACCTTGTCTTGTGATTATGGTTTTGACAAATTCACATGGATAAGAACACATACACTATTAAATCTAAGTGTCATAAGGTTTCTCTCCGATTCATGAAAATGATGGTGAGGAAACACTTTCACTAAGTAGATTTTAGCTAGATAGCAATTGTGATATTTGCATTCTCAAAGTCGTTAGTGGAGCGTGTGTGGTTTACCGGCACACTAACATGGACTTGTGAGAAGTGGCAAAGGTCTAAACAATTGAGACTATGATTACGACATCCCTTTTCATAGTTCTAAAATTGTTTTGCCACACATGTGAGCTATCTAAGAGAGGTGTATGATTTTGATAACGTTTTATCAAAACAATCTAGTATCAGAAATCTGAACTTTGGTAAGAAAGTCAGCTGATTTCTGAGTACATGTCAAAGCTAGTGGGAGCATAAGTGTTATGCTAATAATCATCATGTTAGTGGGAGCATGATAATTATGACAAAGGTTGCAAGTTAGCAATGTTAATTATAGAAAACAAAAGTTTCAATTCGTGAGGTTGCAGGGGTTGAAAAAGTTGTTTTGCTATAATTAAGGGAGAGGAAATTATACTTCATTTCAATTCTAAAAGATTAGATTGAGATTTTAATCGTATTTAATCAAGGATATATATATATATGAATTTCATGTTGGAATGGCTCAACATAAGGAAATTCTATATATGGGTCCATTATTTTCGTTCTAAAATTCAATTATGATTACGGCATCCTTTTTCATAATCTGAATTTTGAGAACTTGGCAAATTGAAATGGAAATATTATAACAAAAGACTGGTTTAGTCTTTATGTGAGACTTCATGAATCGTGTCTCATATGCTTCGGATATAGGATCGATTACATGTGCTATATTCATCCTTTTTAAAATTTTCCAAATGCCTGGGGCATTATGAAGGGAAAAGGTCTAGAATTGGATATGACTAAAATGATTAAGCAATTGTCGAGGACAATCTAAGTTTTACCAAAGATTGGTTGCTCAAGGACAGTTGGAAGTATAATGTTAATTCTGGAAGGACCATATTGACATAATCTGTAAGGAGGCAACTCTTGTTCAGAAGTGATAGTCAAAATGGAATATGGAAATGTTTCAAAGTTAGAAATTATTCAATCTGTGTAAGATTAGGAAACTTAATGAAAGAAGGATGTTTCCAAGGAGCTGATCTCCTTTGGAATGCTCTGTAATGATTGTTGTCAAGTCTTTCTGACTTCGTGCATAATCATTAAGAGGATCAATGCATATAAGTTTAGAATCTAACAGATTTCAGTAAATGGCATGAATTTGGAATTCTTGCATTTGCAGTAAGGATTTGGGACTGTGAAAAGAGGATCATTGGAGTGATGTTCAATTGATCTATTTTACAAAGTAAAGATCATATACAAACATAGTATGCATACTTGGTGTATGGCATGACTAGTGTTTAGAAAACATAGTGTACATGCTTGGAGCATGGGACAACTATTGTTTTAAATTCAAGTATAAAGTTGATAAAACCGAAACAATGAATAATGAGTAATCAGTATGGTGATAAATAAAAGTGTTTATTTATATTCATAGGGTTTGATACCATATTTGATTCATTTATTCTTGTGTTTCACTTTGCATGTTTTGACTTCCAGAATAACTAAGTCGCTCTTCCTGAATGATTAAGTTATTCAAACCATCCACAGTCGGTCATATGTTGGAAGTAGATATGAATCAAGACTGTCATGGGTTGGTTTGTAGAGGTCCAAGTTGGTGGACAAAGTGGTGCTACAACACTCATGAGTGCTCATAAGTTCTGAGTATTGGATTCAACCCACGCTCATTTGAATCACTTCATGGATTTTATCACGAGTGATCATGAGATGATAATATCTTATATTCTTCAAACCTAGAGATATGAGTTGTTACTATGAGTTGGTTATACATTGATTGCACGAAAACGCATTGGTAACTCGATGTCATAAAACGTGCCTTTGTGTATGATTCAACAAGTAGTAGAACAAGCCATATGAGTCGAAGTTTATCCATTCCTTTTACCTTCGGGATAAAAGCGATATCTGTGGGCCCCTCGATGATTTAAAGATGATACATGTGAGTGCTTGGCCAAGCCAAGACTAATTTGATTTGTTCAATTAGTCAGTCATCATGAATCAGAAATCGGGAAACAACAAATGGACAGAGAGAATGATTGATAATCCATGTCTCAGCCCATATGATATCTAGAATGGAGGAATATATGATCCCTTATCTAATGGACAAGACATTGACAAAGGTCAGAGATCATCGGCAAGGTCAGAGTTCGATGGAAGCTTTTGAGAGCTACGATTGCCAGTCGGTTCTTGAAGTCATACGCAAGAATAGTTTTAGACTTATCCAAGTGGGAGACTGTTGGATTAATGTCTAAGTCCATAACTATAATTGGTAAGACTTGACCCGACCCGGCATGGTCCATTTGGGTTGCATGGCATCATGCATTTTGGATAGACTATAATGAGAGAAATAACACTTAAGGTTGGTTAATATATTATAAGTTCTAATATATTAATAAGGTTATTTAATTAGTATTGATCAAGAATTAATTTGGAATTAATTAAGTGATCAAAAGGAGACTAATTAAATATATGGGTTGATTGTGTAAATCATTCATTCTTATATATGTGGGCTTGTGATCCAAGATTCCTTATGTTGGACTAAGTCCATGGGGTGACCCATGGATACTCCATGGAGGTTAAAATCCATGGAGCATAAGGAATGGGTAAAGTTATGAGTTACATGGTGTAACCCTAATAGCCACCATATAAAAGAATCCCATGGCTCAAGAAATCGTGCACTAATGTGTGAGTGTGAGGGCTAGACGATTTCAAGGAGTGTTCAAGTTTCTCTCAAGTTATTCCAAGTGTATTTGGTGTTGTGTGAACCATTTGAGGTGTCACACTTGGGGCACTAGGCACTCAAGCTTCATGAAGACATTCTACATCAAAGAGGTATGTATTCTATCTTGTTATATTTATTATTTTGTATGCTAGATTAGGATAATACCTTGGATGTTCATAATGGTATGTATAATAGAGAAAACATAGATCCAAGGTATTTAGGGTTGCATGTACACTTAGGAGTGTTAGAATGCTCATAACCCAACAGGCACAATCGAGATTGAAACATGTCATTGAAAATTTCAATGAATCTCAAAAGATCTAGGAGTTTCAAAACCAATTAAAACCTAATAAATTATTTCGTTTTTCATGGTGGAAATTGGTGAATCGTCATTCGCCTACCTTCAAATATTTTATAGCTTGGATTACGACATCCCTCTTCCAAGTTGTAAAATATTGTGTTGGGTCCTAGCCTTAATATTTCATATTGGGTGTTATATTAAGGACTTAAATCAACTAACTTGAATATCTCCCATTGTAGATGTCTAGTTTAGACATCTATGATCTTCCCAAATTTCTTGGAATTTCACTTCCTCCACCCCCTCCAATTATTCTCCCTAACCCACAAGTTCAAGGTCACTCAAGCCCTATTGGCAAGCAAGGTCTATGTGTGATCATATCTTGGAGATGAAGTCACGTATTGACAAGCCGGGAGAGTTGGGTGTCAAAGTCATGAGAAAGTTGGATGTTCAATCACTTTCTAAGTCACATAGTGAGTTCCTTTGGGACTACTATGTGACAGACCATGACTTGACCCTTAATGATCTTACCTATTTGCTTGGTGCTGCTGAGTCAGCAATGATTTTGAGCACTGGTAAAAGCAAATTTGATTAGAAGATCGACTTCCCAAACCTTCTATTGCCAAAGGAAGGGGCATTGGTTGCGAAGCTGGCCAAATTTACCTGATAGTCTGTAAGGACGGTAAAGTCAAAAGTTTTGACTCTACTTCAGGTAAAGTCCATTATCTAACTCTATTAAGTTCCTATTTGGAGATTCTTATTACATGATGTGACTAGATCACATTTTGATGTTTTAAGAACCAAAGTGAAGAAGAAGCTAAAAGGAAGAATTTTGAGCTGTTACTTAAAGAGTTGTGATAGATTGCTTAGGAATACATAACAACATAGTTTTTCACACGCATTTGCATTGTAAGGATAAGGTTTTCCGCAAAGTTCTAAAATAAAAGAAAAGGTTTTATTTTATTTTAAAATATCCTTACAGTGGCATTTGTGAGAATTTGTTGTTTATATGTTTCCATTGATAGCAATATTGGAAAATGGATTTGATTCTTTCGACTGTGGTAGTGTCATAATTTACCAAATAAGGAAAGATTCTCATCACCCAAGTTTCAGTTGGGTAGAAACTTAGAATCATGCAAGTTGTATGATGAATGAGAATTTTCATCTTTGGAAAATTAAGACTAATTCCTTGTTTACATGTATATGTGAGTCAAGTGAAGGACTAAGGGATCGAGTACACATTCTTGTGCATTGGTCAAGTCCACCATAAAGATCGATAAGACTATTCGTCATGATTACTAAGGTTTAGTAAATATGATTATACTTGCAAGGTTAAGTATAATTCTGAAACATTGCAAAAGTTTCAATGTATGGCAGAACGAATGAGAAGAATCAAATAACGCAGAAAGATAAAAGTTTCTCAATCTGAAAGGATGGGAGAGTACTTGAGTATCTTGTTTTATGATTATCTTAGTGATTATGAAACTATATCACAATTGTTTCTCTAAGGAAATCTTAGTGCATTTGTTTGGCTAAGAAGAGAAATCGTGGATTGTTGAAATGGTTAAAATCAAAAAGATGAATCATACTTCGTTCCATAACAAGTCTTAGAGTCATACTCCAAGATTGTAACTTGAGTGACACATCTTAAAGAAGGTTTATTAACACTAGTCGAATATAAGAGTAAAAGGTGTCCTACTCTTGTACATTTGAAATTGGTAAGTTGTGATGTTTTGGATAAAACAAAGACCAACTAAGGCCAATTGTGTGAAGTGTTTGTCTTGATAAGAATCCGCACTATCCCTTGAATATTTTTTTGTCAAGGAATGGTTCTTGGCAAGAGAGTCTTATATGTCAAGAGGACAGTGGGAGTCTAAAAGATCCTGAAAGAGTTTCAATATCTAATCAGGAATAAAACCTGTAGTTTGTCACTAGCACACGACTTGAGGTTTATAACCTATCATGTTAACATATTCCTGTTTCTGTGCCCATTCCAGTTAAAGTTGGTTTTGCATTGGGTGCATAACAACTTGGAAGAAATGGCAGGCCCTTGTGCTGCCAAGTGTCAAGAAATTAAGATTGCACAAGTTCGATCCATATGAGGTTGGATTTGTCACTAACCTTGTCTTGTGATTATGGTTTTGACAAATTCACATGGATAGGAACTAATTCAACATAAAATCTAAGTGTCATAAGGTTTCTCTCCGATTCATGAAAATGATGGTGAGGAAACGCTTTCACTAAGTAGATTTTAAGTAGATAGCAATTGTGTTATTTGCATTCTCAAAGTCGTTAGTGGAGCGTGTATGGTTAACCGGCACACTAACATGGACTTGTGAGAAATGGAAAAGGTCTAAACAATTGAGACTATGATTACGGCATCCCTTTTCATAGTTTTGAAAATGTTTAGACACTCATATGAGTTATCTAAGGAAAGGTGTATGTTTTTTGATAAAGTTTTATCAAAGCATCTTGCATCAGAAGTCTGATCTTTGGTAAGAAAGTCAATAAAGTTTTGATTTCTAGAAGTCCAACTGATTTCTGGATACATGTCAAAGCTAGTGGGAGCATAAGTGTTATGCTAGTAATTATCATGTAAGTGGGAGCATGATCATTATGTTAAGTGTTAATTATAGAAAACAAAAGGTTTCAGTTGGAAAAAGTTGTTTTGCTATAATTAAGGGAGAGGAAATTATACTTCATTTCAATTCTAAAAGCTTAGATTGAGATTTTGATCATCTTTAGTCAAGGATATATATATATATATATATATATATATATATATATATATATATATATATATATATATATATGAATTTTATGTTGGAATGGCCAAACATAAGGAAACTCTATATATATTGCGTTTTCAAAATTCGATTATGATTACGACATCCCTCTTCATAGTCAAATTTTGAAAACATGGCAAATAATGTAGCAAAAGACTGGTCTATGATCACGTCTTTATGTGAGACATCATGAATCGTGTCCCATATACTTCGGATATAGGATCGATTGCATGTGCTGTAATATTTATACTTTCTAAATTTTCCGAATGCCTAAGGCATTAAGAGGAGAGAAGTTCTAGACTTGGATATGACTAAAATGATTAAGCAATTGTCGAGGACAATCTGAGGTTTACCAAAGATTGGTTTCTCATGGACAGTTGGAAGTATAAGTGTTAATTTTGGAAGGACCATATTGACATATTCTGAAAAGAGGTAACTCTTGTTCAGAAGTGATAGTCAAAATGGGAATCTGGAAAGGTTTCCATAAGTGGAAGTTGTTCTTCAAATCTGTGTAAGATTAGGAAACTTAATGCAAGAAGGTTGTTCAAAGCAATGTACTTTGAATTTGAGACTTCGTTCCCATGGAATGCTCTCCATTGGAATACTCTGTAATGTTTGTTGACAAGTCTTTGTGACTTTGTGCATAGTCATTACGAGAGGATCAATGCATATAAGTTCAGAATGTAAAAGATTTTGTTAAATGGTAGGAATTTGGAATTCTTACATTTGCGATAAAGATTTGGGATTGTGAAATGAGCATCATTGGAATCATGTTCAATTGATCTATTTCACAAAGTAAAGACCATAGATAAACATAGTGTGCATACTTGGTGTATGGCATGACTAGTGTTTAGAAAACATAGTTTACATGCTTGGAGCATGGGACAACTATTGTTTTAATTCAAGTATAAAGTTGATTATTTGAAACATTATACAATGAATAATGAGTAATCAATATGGTGTTTAAATAAAAGGTGTTTTATTTACTCTCAAAGATGCTTGGGACCATAGAGTGATTAGTATTATTCTTGTGTTTCACTTTGCATGTTTTGACTTCCAGAATTGCTAAGTTATTCTTTCCGAATGACTAAGTTATTCAAACCATCCACAGTCGATAATACGTTGGAAGTAGGTATTAAGGCAAGATTGTCATGAATCGGGTTTGTAGATGTCCAAGGTAGTGGACATAGTAAGAGTTACTACAACATTCATGAGTACTCCTGGAATAAGGATTCGAGTATTGGATTAAACCCACGCTCATTTGACTCACTTCATGGATTTTATCACGAGTGATCATGAGACGATAATATCTTATATTCTTCAAACCTAGAGATATAGCTTGTTGCCTATGAGTTGGTCATACATTGATTGCACGTATACGCATTTGGTAACTCGATGTTATAAAACGTGCCTGTGTGTATGATTTAACAAGTAGTAGAACAAGCATATGAGTCGAAGTTTATCCATTCCTTTTACCCTTAAAGGGATAAAAGCGATATCTGTGGGCCCCTCGATGATTTGGTGATGACAAACGTAAGTGCTCGGTCGGGCCTGGACTGATTTGATTTGTTCAATTAGTCAGTCGTCATAAATTTGAAATCAGGAAACAACAAATGGACAAAGAGAATGATTATAATCCATGTCTCAGTCCATATGATATCTAGAATGGAGGAATATATGATCCCTTATCTAATGGACGCGTCATTGATTTTCTCAGAGTTCGACAGCGGCTTTAAGAGCTAGGATTGCTGGTCGGGTTTTGGAGTCATACGCAATAATAGTTTTAGACTTATCCAAGTGGGAGACTGTTGGATTAGGTGTCTAAGCCCATAACTATTATTGGTATGTATTCGACCCGAGAGTAGCATGGTCCATTTGGGTTGCATATCATCAGGACAATTTGTTCGGATGGACTTTTGAGAGAAGAGGTTATATATGATTTATTAATATATTATAAGTTCTATGAAGTCATATGTTTTAAATAGTATTGATCAAGAATTAATTTGGTGATCAAAAGAGACTAATTAAAACTATGGGGACTAATTATGGTAATTAGTTATATTTATATGTGTTGGGCTTATGATCCATGTTGGACCAAGTTTATGTATGGATACATAAAGACTTCGGCCACATGAACCATGGATCATAAGATCCATGGATATGGGTTTGGGTTATACCCATGACTCTTAGAATTCAACACATATAAATACATATGTTATGACCTAAAACCGCCACCCCCTAGTCACACCCTAGAGTGTGTGCATGTTCTTGGAGTTCATGAAGGTTTTAGAGTGCATGGAGATTCTCTCTCAAGTCCTACCTCTGTCCTTGATGTGTTGTGACTTCATTTGAGGCTTCCACACTATTGGGGCTAAGTTCTTAAGGCCAAATACATCAAGACTTCCAGCCACACAAAAAGGCATGTTACACTATCTAGTATCTTATGTAGTTTGTATGACAATTGCATGCTAGCTATAGGTTCAATACCTTGGAAACCATTTGCATGTATAATTAGTGAAAAAATAGATCCAAGGTATTTAGGGTTGTATGTGCACCATAGGATGTTGTATTATACCAAAACCCAACAGCTTTGACTATCATTCGTAGAAAGTTGAGTAATTTGAGGACTCAAACTTTCGTACAATTTAACATACTTTGTGACAGCATCACAAATAATATCCATCTTCTGATTGAGAGACGCATAATCTTTCTGAACGCTAGCAATCTCTTGCATCATGTCTTCACGAAATTCGCGAATTTGCAAATTAACATCCTCCCTCACCTTCTTCACATCTTGAACAAACAATACATGTCGTTCCTTAGCCACCCGTTTAAAATCTTTAACTTCCCCCTCAAATCTAAAAGATTGAGACTTCACCCTCAACTATTATTCTGATCATTTAGATCTACTTTCTCCATGATGCGTGATTCAGATTCTATAATCAATCCAGAACATTTAGTAATCATTCTGGCTTCGACAGCTTTGAGTAAACCATCAACCTCCATACTTGACACCGAACTACTTCCCCCCAATATCAGCTTGAGAATGAATAATCGAATTCAACTTCTTGTTAAGAAATCTTGAACTGCTTCATAGACATTAACATGTGATCTGAAAAATTTTCTTCCTCATCATCAAATTCCAAATCATCAAAAGTAGCTCCAAAACCTCATTCGTCGGTATCAGTTTCAGGCTCATCAACATTTTTGGGTGGATCAGTGGATTGGGATGAGAAAAGTGTGGTAAATGGATTTTGAATAACATGCTCAAAAGCAGGTGAGTTTGTGGTATTTGAAACAGGGATGATATAAGGTGGTAATGAAACAGAAGTATCCATGTGAGATAAGGCAGGAATACCTTGAGTTGATACTGGAAGCTCTATATGCGAATCTCCTTCACCGATGTTGACATTTACAACTGTATCAGATACAATTGTAGTGATGTCCGAAGTTCGAATGTCCTCAGTAACTGACTTGGTTAACGAAATTTCGGGTGGTATGACCTCAGTCTGCTCAGGAGTCAATGTTGGTTTGGAGAGAGTAGTTTCAGGTGTTTCAGGAACTTTCTCATCTTCGGACGATTCCTCTTGAATAACCAACTTTTGTTTCTTAATCTTCTTCTTGGAAATATGCTTTGCCACATCTTCAGCTCTTCGTTTCTTTGACGAAGGAGAAATAGGAGCTGGAACCTCACGACTAAGAACCCATTGATGATTAAGATGTGGTTTACGAACCATGTTTGGAGAAAACTTATAAGATCCATCTGTAGACTTTCGTGAACCACGAGCTATCTATTTTATTCTTCTAAAAACACCAGACTTTGACAGAATAGTTTCCTTAGCTTGTTCATCAACAACAGGCTCAACAGGCTTTGTCAAAACCTTCGAAACTTGCTCCTCTATAGTAGATTGTTTCTTTGGAGACTTCTTTGGCTTGGGTTCTTGCATAGGCTTCTCAGGAGTGGCCTTTGCATCCTTCTTCGACCGTTTTGATTTCTTAGAAGGACCAACATCCTCTTTTGATAACAACTTTCCTGTTTCGTCATCAGGATTAATTGAATTCAAATACTCAACTAATACCGAGTTGGTTGGATCAACACGTTTTAACATTGCATCAGGGATTCTAGCAATGTTCGAAAACACCTCAGCATCATCTGTAACCTCCTTTGGAAAGTGATACTTCAAGAAGTCAGCTTTTTCTTCATCAGCTAGCACTTCAATCTCTCATTTATCATAAACATGACGAAGAATCAAACTCCAGTATCTTGCACATGATATCCCTTGAACCATATTGCTGTTCTCCACACTTTTCTGAAATTCCTTCCACATCTGAGTAGAATTGTCAACCGGAATATAATAGTAAAGGCCAACAACAATGGCATATACTTCCATTCTTCCTTTATCCAATCCAACACTGCGACCAGTAAAGCAGCGTAGAAAAATACCAAATAAAAAATTCCAAATACTTGGAAGTCCAGACTTCTTGAAATCATTGATCTTGGTGAGTGGGGGTTGATGACCCATCTCATTGAACATATAGATGATTTGAGCAAACGAAAGATTAGTGTACGGTGGAGAATTAAGAATTTCAAGAATCTGACAGAACATCTTCTTGGATAATCGAATCTTCTTATCGTTTACCAGATTGAACGTGATAACATCCAGAGCTTTGTTGTATGATGCAGTAGATCCTGCTATGGAAAGCCATGACAGAGGAACCACAAACGAGTTGAACATAGCAGTAGAAAGAACAGAGCTTTTCAAAGCGACAACCAACATCTTCAACTCTTCTGGATACAGTGAAACATCCCCCTCGACTTGGTATTTAGTGCTTTGAATCTTCATAATCGGTTGGGAAGTAATATCTTCAGTTGTTTGTGTTGGATATAGTGTCTAAGTCCATAACTATATTTGGTATGTACTTGACCCGACCCGGCATGGTCCATTTCGGTTGCACTTCACCCGAACAATTTATGGGTAATCTTTTGAGAATAGTATAAGTTATGATTTATTAATATATTATAAGTCCTAATATATTAATATAAAATCATATTATTTAATTAGTATTGATCTATAATTAATTTAGAGATCAAAAGTATGATTAATTAAATATGGGCTCTTGTTTTATATAGTGTGGGCTAATGCTTATTTGGAATGGGCTAGGCTTGCATGGAAAGTCCATGGATACTCCATGGAGCTTTAACCCATGGATCTCATGGAAATGAAAAGACATGGGTATTAGGGTTTACATGGATGTAACCCTAATCCACCACACTATATAAAGGAGGCTTTGGTTCTTGAAATTGCACTAGTTGATGTGTGTAAACCAAGAGGGCCGATTTCAAGAAGTTTGTGACTATTCTCTCAAGTTTCCAAGTTTGTGGTGATTTGTGACTTCCATTTGAGGCATCCACATTATTGGTGCTAGGCTCTCAAACTCCAAGCAATCAACTACTACTACAAGGTAAGTAATTCTACTAGTTTTATTTGATTCAAGTATCCCATGCCATGCTAGTTAGGATAAGAACCTTGGAAAAATAATTATTTGCATGTATCTTAGTCAAACATAGATCCAAGGTTTCTAGGGTTGCATGTACACCATAGGAGTGTTAGAATGCTCAAAACCCATCAGTGGTATCAGAGCCAGGTTTGTTTATTTGATACTTGATGCAAAAAAAAAAAAAAAAAAAAAACTTGAAAATCGAAGTTTTGTTCAAAAGCTCGTATCAAAATTTCAAGTTTTGTATATGTACTTATGATTCTTGAAATTTTTGATATGAACATTCATAAACATATGAGTTTAGAAGATCATAGAAATTATGTGCTAATAATTGATTAGATTAATTCTTGATCTTTATGTGTTTTAATGGAGTCCATAACTAGTTCTAAAGTTATGGATAACCAAAAGTCACATTTATAAATAACCATTAAAAGAACACATAGGTTACAAAAAATGAAGAGTATTCATTTTTAATAACCATTAACTCATAAGTTATGAGAAATGAAAAGTTTTGAAAGTTTACAAAACTTGCCCTCAAGTTTTGGAACAAGTAAAGTCATGATTAAAACTTTAGTTCCAACCCTTAGAATTTTAAAAGTTAAAATTCAACCCTTATACTTTATAATATTATAAGTTAATAATATATATATGTATATGATCAAGTCGTCTTACCGCTAGTACGCCTCATTCACGAAGCCGGTCTATAAGGGGGGTATAAGGTTGTTGCCTATAAAATGGCAACTTAATGGGTGTCCACTCTCACCCACCGCTTCCTTGATCGGTGGAGGGTCGTTAGCCGAACGGGTAGGACAAGGACTTATAAATTCTCATTAAAAGTATAATGATAATACTAAAGTAACTAAACTTTATTGAATTCCCAATCTTAGTTATTTTAGGAAAATGTGAATAAGGTGCTAATCCATGAAATTACACTTTACACTTTGTTTAAGTCGTTAGTGGAGCGTGTGTGGTTAACTGGCACACTAACTTGAACTTAACAAGGTAGGTAAAGGGTGACTTAATGTTTATCATAGTATCGATGGAGCGTGTGTGGTTAACCGGCACATCGATTGAGGGGTAATACATTAAGGGTACCAAGTAATTTGCATGGTTACTTCACACCTTGTTTTGTGATCCTCGGCATCCCAGTCACAAAACTTGAAGGGCACACTCGAGATTGAAACATGCCATTGAAGAAAGTTCAATGAATCTCAAAGAATCTAGGAGTTTCTAAACCAATTAAAACCTAATTAAATATTTCGTTTTTCATGGTGGAAATTGGTGAATCGTCATTCACCTACCTTCAAATATCTTATAGCTTAGATTACGGCATCCCTCTTCTAAGTTATAAAATATTGTGTTGGGTCCTAGCCTTAATATTACATTTGGGTGTTTTGGTAAGGACTATCTCTATATCTAATCTAATCTATTCCCTCTTCTCTTCAGATGTCTTCCAATAACAATGCTTCTGGATCAAACCCTACTAGCTCCTTCTCTCTCATGAATCTTTGTGGGAGAGTCATCTTTGATGGGTCCAACTTTACAGATTGGATCAGAAACATCAGGATGGTCATTCGGTATGAGAACAAAGAATATGTTCTCGACAAGGAGCTGAAGGTACCCGAGCCAACTGCTACTCCTGAAGAGCTTGCTGAATATGAGGTACATGAAAGAGATGCTACAAAAGTGGCATGCATCATGATGGCCACCATGACAGCCGAGCTCCAAAAGTCCTATGAGGACTATTATCCTTTTGAGATGCACCAGGACTTGATGGACCGCTACCATCAAAGTGCTCGTCAAGAGCGATATGAAATAATCTCCTCCATGATAACAACCCGAATGAAGGATGGTGAACCCATCACGGGCCACATGCAGAAAATGCAAAGGTATGTGGACCGTTTACTGAAGCTGAATGTGAACTTCCATGAGGAGTTAGCAATAGACATCATTTTGCACTCCTTGCCATCGTGTTATGATAAATTCCGCATGACATATCACATGAACAAGGAAGAAGTCACCCTCAGCAAACTTCAAGGACTCTTGAAGACCGCCGAAAGTGGTCTAAAGGGTAAGTCGGTTGTTACTACTCCTACTCCTACTCCAACTGCGGCCAATGGCTTGGCAATCGGGCATGGCAAAGGGAAGAAGAGAAAGAACCCTTCTAAGGGTACCAAGGGTAAGACCCTTGAAGGCTCCTCTTCAAGAAAAACCAAGAAAGGTTTTGTCACTCCTTCTGCTAACCCTAATGAGGCTGAATGCTTCTATTGCCATGAAAAGTCGCACTGGAAGCGAAACTGCCCAAAGTACCAGCAAGATTTGAAGGATGGGAAAGTAAAACCCAACCATGCAGGTATATACACTATATTGTCTAATAACTCACCTCATTCTAAGTCTTGGGTCCTTGATACAGGTTGTGGGATTCACATATGTTGTGATTTGCAGGGACTAAAAAGAAGTGAGAATGTGGAGTAGGGAAAGATAAACTTGATCATGGGAAACAGGAAAGCTTCACCTGTCACCAAGATACGAGTTTATTCCTTAGTGCTAAATAGTGGGTTTACATTAGATTTGAATAAATGTTATTATTCGCCAGAAATGGCAAGAAATGTTATTTCCTTTCATGCATTGTATAAACAAGGTTTTACCTTTTATTTTGATAATAATAATGGTAGTATTGATGCTTTCTTTAATAATGTTCTTTATTTTAAAGCATTACCTTCTGATGGCGTGTATGAAACTGTATCTGTTGTAGATAATCTAGGAAATAATGTATTGTGTATTAACTCTTCCACTAGCTTAGATAAAGCATCCTTATGGCATTGTCGTCTTGGACATGTAAGCAAGAAACACATAGGCCAACTCCAAAAGGATGGAGTCTTGGAGTCATTTGACCTAAAGTCAGATGATAGTTGTGAATCTTGTTTGCTTGGTAAAATGACAAAGTCACCTTTTACTGGAACTTGTGCTAGGGGTGAAGGTTTGTTGGACCTCATACACACGGATGTGTGTGGACCCTTCAGAACTGCCACAAGAGATGCTAATCGTTTCTATGTGACTTTTACTGATGATTTTAGTAGATATGGATATGTCTACTTAATCAAGCATAAGTCAGAAACCTTTGAGAAATTCAAAGAGTTTAAGCAAGAAGTAGAGAATCAGTTGGGCAGGAACATTAAGATGCTTCGATCCGATCGTGGTGGTGAGTATCTTAGTACTAAGTTCCTTGACTATCTTAAGGAATGTGGGATTGTCTCACAATTGACACCTCCTAGGACACCACATTTGAATGGTATAGCTGAGAGGCGCAATCGGACCTTGTTGGACATGGTTCGTTCCATGATGAGTCGAGCTTCGCTACCAATCTCATTTTGGGGGTATGCCTTAGAGACTGCCGCCCATATCCTTAATCTAGTCCCTACAAAGAAGGTTGCCAAAACACCTCACGAGATGTGGACTGGAAAAGTTCCCAATCTAGACCACATCAAGATTTGGGGTTGCGAGGCTTTCATGAGACACGAGACTCACGATAAGCTCAAACCCCGAAGCGAAAGGTGTTTTCATCGGCTATCCACAGAAATCCTTTGGCTACATTTTCTACAGACCTAGTGATAATGTGGTCTTTGTAGCAAGAAGAGGATTTTTTCGAGAGAGAGAATTCATGAGCCAAGTAGACAGTGGGAGGCAAATTGACCTTGAGGAAATTCAAGAGTCAAGTGGTGAAGGAACCTCAAACCCTAGCACTCAACCTGAGGAGGAAACTCCTGTTGAGCAGACTGAAGAATCTATACCTCTGAGGCGTTCCACTAGAGTAAGGACTGCACCTGAGCATTATTATGGTTTCCATATTACTGCAGAAGGTGAGACACTGATCAGTGATAACACACTGGCAAATCTGGATGAGCCTGCTACACGGAAGCCATGGCAGGCCCTGAGGCTGCTAAATGGAAAGAGGCTATGGATAGCGAGATACAGTCCATGTATGACAATCAAGTTTGGAACTTGGTTGACAATGTACCAGATCGTAAGATAGTTGGGTGCAAATGGATCTTCAAGAAGAAGACCGACATGGATGGTAATGTACACACTTATAAGGCACGACTGGTTGCAAAGGGTTATTCTCAAACTCCGGGAGTTGATTATGATGAGACCTTTTCACCAATGGCCAAGATTAAGTCTATTAGGGTTCTGTTAGCCATTGCTGCATTTCATGATTATGAAATATGGAAAATGGATGTCAAAACCGCTTTCCTTAATGGAAAGTTGGCTGAAGATGTTTACATGGTTCAGCCAGAGGGTTTTGTCAGTACAGAGTACCCCAGTAGAGTGTGTAAGCTCGAGAAATCCATTTATGGATTAAAACAGGTACCTCGCAGATGGAATCTTTTCTTTGATGAGAAAGTCAAAGAATTTGGCTTTTCAAGGAGTGAAGATGAATCTTGTGTCTATATCAAGGCTAGTGGGAGTATAGTCAGCTTTTTGGTACTGTATGTGGATGACATACTACTCATAGGAAATAACATCCCAACCCTGCAGGAAGTAAAGTCCTGGCTTGGGAAGTGTTTCGCTATGAAGGACCTTGGAGAAGCTGCCTATATCCTAGGGATAAGGATTTTGAGAAACAGGAGTAAAAGACTAATTGGACTTAGTCAAAGCACCTATGTAGACAAAGTGTTGAAAAGGTTCAACATGCATAACTCCAAGAAAGGAGAGTTACCCATCCAGAGTAATGCCAGATTGAGTAAGACACAAAGCCCTAGTACTGAGGTTGAGATAGCAGAAATGAGTCGAATACCTTATGCTTCAGCTGTAGGATCGATCATGTATGTTATGACGTGTACGCGACCTGATGTAGCCTTTGCTTTGAGCATGGTTAGCAGGTATCAGGGGAACCCTGGCAAGGCACACTGGACTGCGGTAAAGAATATCCTCAAGTACCTACGGAGGACTAAGGACTGGGTCCTTACCCTCGGTGGCAGTGAGGACTTGAGAGTTGTAGGGTACAGTGATGCTAGCTTTCAGACTGACAGGGATAATTTCCGCTCTCAGTCGGGCTGGGTCTTTACTCTAAACGGAGGGGCAATTACTTAGAAAAGTTCCAAGCAGGAGACAGTGGCTGATTCCACTTGTGAATCAAAGTATATAGCAGCAAGCGAGGCAGCAAAGGAGGCTATATGGCTAAAGAACTTCATCGGAGACCTTGGAGTTGTACCAGCTATAAAGGAGCCAATGGAGATTTTCTGTGACAGCAATAGTGTGGTTGCCTTAGCCAAGGAACCAAGAGATCATGGGAGATCCAGACACATTGACAGAAAATATCACTTCATCAGACATCGAATAGAAGAAGGAATCCTCGTGGCAAAGAGGGTATCATCGGATGAGAACCCAGCAGATCCCCTCACGAAGGGACTGACTCGGGCTAAGCATCTCCAGCATGCTCGGACCATAGGGCTGAAGGATGATATTAGTTTTAGTAGTTAGATAATCTTGAAATTTGTAAAATGTAATTGACATTTGATGATAAATAAAAGCTGTTATTTATAAGTAAAGTGTTGCTATCTCTTGTCAATCGTTTACTATTATTTCTTTTTGCATGTTTTGACTTCCAGAATAATTATGTTATGGTTTATATCATATTATTCAAACTCTCCACAGTCGGTAATATGTTGGAAGTAGATATGAATCAAGACTGTCATGGGTTGGCTTTTAGAGGTCTAAGATGTTAGACAAAGCGGGGCTACAACACTCATGAGTGCTCATAAGTTCTGAGTATTGGATTCAACCCAAGCTCACTTGTATCACTTCATGGAATTTATCTCGAGTGATCGTGAGAAGGTAATATCATATAAGTCTTCAAACCTAGAGATATGATTTGTTGCCTATGAGTTGGTTATGCATTGATTGCACGAAAACGCATTGGTAACTCGATGTTATAAACCGTGCCTTTGTTTGTAGTTCAACAAGTAGCAGAGCAAACATATGAGTCGAAGTTTATCTGTTCCTTCTAGGATTAGAAGCGATATCTGGGCCCCTCGATGATTTTGTTTTGACCTATGTACCGGGCCCGGTCAGAACTAAATTGATGTGTTCAGTTAAGTTCTATGTCAAACAAATCGGAAATCGGGAAACAAATGTTGGACAATAAGCAAGACCTTGTTCCATGTATTTGTCCGGCTGATATCTAGAATAGGGATTGTATGATCACTTATCTAAAATGGCGCTTCATAGTTCAACAGAGTTTAAAGAGCTATGATTGCTGATCGGTTCCTGAAGTCATACTTGCAACTATAGTTATTAGACTTATCCAAGTGGGAGACTGTTGGATATAGTGTCTAAGTCCATAACTATATTTGGTATGTACTTGACCCGACCCGGCATGGTCCATTTGGGTTGCACTTCACCCGAACAATTTATGGATAATATTTTGAGAATAGTATAAGTTATGATTTATTAATATATTATAAGTCCTAATATATTAATATAAAATCATATTATTTAATTAGTATTGATCTATAATTAATTTAGAATTAATTTAGAGATCAAAAGTATGACTAATTAAATATGGGCTCTTGTATTTATATAGTGTGGGCTAATGCTTATTTGGAATGGGCTAGGCTTGCATGGAAAGTCCATGGATACTCCATGGAGCTTTAACCCATGGATATCATGGAAATGAAAAGACATGGGTATTAGGGTTTACATGGATGTAACCCTAATCCACCACACTATATAAAGGAGGCTTTGGTTCTTGAAATTCCACTAGTTGATGTGTGTAAACCAAGAGGGCCGATTTCAAGAAGTTTGTGACTATTCTCTCAAGTTTCCAAGTTTGTGGTGATTTGTGACTTCCATTTGAGGCATCCACATTATTGGTGCTAGGCTCTCAAACTCCAAGCAATCAACTACTACTACAAGGTAAGTAATTCTACTAGTTGTATTTGATTCAAGTATCCCATGCCATGCTAGTTAGGATAAGAACCTTGGAAAAATAATTATTTCCATGTATCTTAGTCAAACATAGATCCAAGGTTTCTAGGGTTGCATGTACACCATAAGAGTGTTAGAATGCTCAAAACCCATCAGTTTGTGATGTAGAATCGACACCAGCAGGAATAGCCATGATTAGGGTTTTTAAGCTTTAAAGAACAAATTGATTTTGCAGAGACAATTTGGGAATTTTTCTTTTGTGAGCGTAAACTGATAAAGAACCCTTGAATCCCCTTTTATATGTAACCCTGGAATTTGAATTTGAAGCGGGATAAGCGTTAAATGATATCTGCCGTGGCACCTTGAAACTCGCACTACTTTTCCGATAAAGTAGCCGTGCGTCAAAAAGTAACTGTCACATTGCCTTGAAAATTGGACTGAATACAAAACGTCTTGTCAAACAGTCTGTTCGTTGATCCCAATGGAAGTGTAACCGTTACAAACCTTCGGATGGAGGTAAGGCTGTTTCACTTTTGGGATGAAAAGCAAAGTCATGTGCCAGACTATCGAAATCATCAAACTGAGTTGGTATTACTCAGAACCTCAAGGATTTCGTGAGTGCAGTGTGCCAAAGATAAGATAAGAAGCAATGATAACAAAAATTTGGATATGTGATGTCGAAAAACAAATTTTCGACACAAAAGTAGATAAACCCCGGGCAAAAGTTGCTTCGTTAATTATCAAGAGAGATAATCAACTGCTTGTGTATCTTCCCGTGAATTTCAATCGAATACTTATAGAGAAGTATCGAAGGGCTTCTTTTTCAAGGCTTCGTGGGTGGCTTAAAAATTTCGTTATATATCAACCTAAACATAAGGTGAGTAATTGTAACCGAAATTACCTGTTTGACCAGTGTAGTCAGTGACAAGTATGCTTTGGATTAATTTGAAAGTGACTTAGAAAGCAAATGAAACTCATATGGAAATCATATTCAAGAAAATAAAATTTGTGTGTTGGACCTTGTTGGGTAACAAATATCGTGGGATTCGATATTTGATAAAGACCACTCAAACGAATTGAATATGATTTGGAGTTTTGAAAATTTGTACAAAAACAAATGTTTCGTGAAAATCTAGAACAAAGTTCTCCGTCAATTCCTTAAATGAGTTAGTATATTTGGGTTTCACTTTCATCACGGTCTCATGATGTTAGATCATTAACATAGAAGTTTGATATGCCTAAGTCATGATTGGTTTGATCGATGACCTCTCTGACATATGTCATTGTATGTGAAATGTGTTAGAATTTTGAGATGAAAAAAGATTTGTTCACGAAATCAATTGTACCTCTGTTATGATTGGACCAAACAGACAACTCTTAACTCATTTGAGAAGAGTAAGGTAGCTCAGGAGACTAATGTGAATACAAGCCTGATTGGGAAGAAATTTTCGTAATGAAATTTTCATTAAGGCTTGCAAAATCACACATTGAGTCAATGGAGGCTTGGGTCGACATGTTGCAGCATGCTTCTAGGGACAGTCTAACTAGTACAAAGTTGTCGAAATTTTACCTTCCCATAGAAACGCAAGCATGAACCTTGTAAAACTTTCGTAAAATCTGTACAAAGAAAAGACAAAGAACAAAATAACAAAAATCTTTTTGATATTTTTGATTTTTTGAGAAGAAAGAAAATATTTTTGTATTTTTGTTAGTTTTTCGAAAAAGAAAACAAACAATAAAAGAAAATCTTTTTGGAATTTTTGATTTTTCGAAAATAAAATGACAAAACAAAAATAAAATCTTTTTGGAGTTTTTGATTTTTCGAAAATAAAACTAAGATACTAACTAACGAAAAACATGTGACCGACTAACAAAAAATTTGACAAACTAACGAAAATTTGATAAACTAACGAAAATTTGATAAACTAACGAAAATTTGTACCCCATAACCAATTGTTCTATGTGTCGAATTCGAAGCGTGTCGAAGCGCTGAATGTGAACAGTAACCTCTGAATGGTTAATACTATCAGCCTCTGAATGAAGCATGGTTGCCTCTGAATCGACACATTTGTATAACACTTCTTTGTCATACATTCGAAATCATTCCTGGAACTGAACTTGCTTCGATCATTCCCAAACCTACCAAAATGCGAACAAACGTTTTTCCACCCAAAGCTTTTGTAAAAATATCAGCAAGCTGATCTGTTGTTTTTACAAAATGAACTTCAATGTTGCCATCTTCCACACGATCTTTGATAAAATGATAACGAAGAGCAATATGTTTGGTTTTCGAATGTTGTACTGGATTATGACAAATGCGTATAGCACTCTTTGAATCACAATACAATGGAATCTTTTTCATATTAATGGCATAATCTCGCAATTGACTCTGGATCCAAATAATTTGCGAAGTGCAAGCAGCAGCTGCAACATATTCAGCTTTAGCAGTAGAAATCGAAACACACGTTTGCTTTTTCGACTGCCAACTAACCAACTTTCCATCCAAGAATTGACAACCACCACTTGTGCTTTTTCGATCCAAAGTACATCCTCCTAGATCTGCATCTGAAAATGTTGTAAGGTCCTAGAAAGGATCTTTACCAATGATCAAGCAACAAACAATCACAGAAGAAGAAGAAGAAGAAAAGAAATCGAGCTTGCACACGTTTATATTCAGAAAAACGTCAGGTACAACTCGATGGAACACTCTGTAAACACTATGGCATCAACCACCACACAAAGACCTATACCTCCACTATATATACTAGACTAGACTGCAAACTAGGTTTACGGCCGTAAACTGGGTTTACGGCCGTAAACGTGTTTACGGCCGTAAACACACTTTCTGACCGTAAACACATAAACAACCCACAAAATGTATTACCGACTCATACTGAACTAATACAATGAAAGCCTAGACCAAACCATTAACTGGACCCTTCAATCTCCCCCTTGGTTTGGTGCTAGCTTGGACTCAGCTTTTGTCGACCACCAGCACATCAGATTTTCCCATAGCTCCGTTCCACATCTCTTTCTCGATAATCTCAGCAACCATCGAAGTGTACTACTTTGCAACGGGCTCAAAAATGTCTTCAGCCACCATGATCTGATGAATGGAGAGCTGATGAATATCCCACTTGCCAAATTGAAGCAAATCCCTCTTGTCATACAAGCGGATACAATCGTCTTTAAGCTTGATGACAGCAGCAGCTGTGGATTCATCAAACACCCAATATTGCATGGATGCGAGAGAACCATCTGGATAATTTTGAAGAACGGGAATCTGCTTAACTTGAGCAGTAGCGGGCCACATCACTGACCGAAGTGGCTGACTTGTTTTGGGATCAATGACGCTAGGGTAAATCTTGATAATAGACTCTGCAGTCTTCATAGAAGGGAAGCCCTTAGCTACTTGATCTTCCAAAAAAGATTTGAACTGTGTCACCTTGGGATTGTTTGATGGATTTGAGAAGGGAGCTTTAGACAGCTCTGTAAGATCAATCCTAGTAAAGGAATGAAAGTCGTGAGCATCTTTGTATAATTCAGTATTGCCGCTCTTTATTCTCACCATCCACATATTCATAGTCTCATGAAATCCCCACGAAATGATTCCTGACCTATCACCATAAACGTCTCTGAAACGATGTTCGCCCAGATCCATAACGGTGATCTGTGGTTGATCCCAGGGGGCATGATGATCTGCGCTCCTTTTGAATAGTAATTGACCCTTTTCAGTTGACTTGGCCAATTTATTGCGTTTCAATGCCATTACACTCGGAGCCTGAGCCGGTTCCTTTTCAAAGCGGTCAACAACGGTGGTCGTTCTCGTAGGTTGTGGAATTATGGGAGTATCTTGATCAGGAAGATAGATCTTTGGCTCGTCAACGGATGACTTGAATTTGTCGCCAAAGTCTTCTTCCAGCTTCTTCTTAAGATCGTAGTAGCTGGCGGTTAACAAGCCGAAATGCGTCTGAAGATCAGTAATTTGCTTCGACTTCAGAGCTTTATCTTCAATAAGTTTGGCGACTTGAATATTGAGCTTTGCATTTTCAGTCTGCAGGTCCGCAACCTTGATATCCAGCTCTATATTTTTCTGATCCAAATCAATAGTTTTCTGATTCAGAGCATCAATCTCCTTCTGAAGTCCAAGAATTGAAGGAATCTCTTCTCCTGAGCTGCCACCCCCAATAGAAATTCCTTTACCGCGTGAGGGAGGCGTTGTGAATTGTTCTTCGGCCAAATGCCTTGCTAGCCTCAAAGAAGCAGTGTCATGCTCTGGCCTGGGAGGAGAGAAATTCGTGGGGAAGGAAGAGCCACCAGCTTCAAAGAAGGTAGGACCTTCACTGATAGGTTCAGATGAGACGATAACAGGAGTTGTTGTTGGTGGAGTTGTAAAACTTTGAGGTACACCCGAGTCAGGAATTCCCTGTCTAGGGTCAAGTCTTCATATTTTTGTTGGAGGTTGAGAGACCTGTGTAGTTGGGTGATCACCTTCCAATGGCACAAATGTAGGTAAAACAACATCAAGGGGAGGAATCCCTGACGCTGTCACCTTAGGAATTGCTATTTCCGCCGTTGGATTGGTAGGAGGAGGCGTGGCTTCGAGAACGTCTTCAGTTTCCCTTATCTCCGTTCCTGGATGAGCAACTTCATTGATATTGTCAAGCAGCGTGTTGAGGTTTACACCGGTCATGAAGTCCTCATTACTATCGAAGTTGAGAGGGATCTCATCGTTATCGAAACCAGTAAGATCAAGGTCTTCATACATCTCGGATTCTGATCTACCCCTTGGAGACTCCTCATTATAGTTACTTTGAATGTGAACAGATGTCAGCTCGTGTTCTTCAGCTACTTGTGCATGAGTAGCAGGAGTCTCTTCTTCTTCAGCACGATCGGACACAGTGATGACATCATCTTCCGAAATGACTCTCTCGGAGGAGGTAGGCTCAGATGACACCTTGTCAGACGTTCCATGAGATTCGGAAGATTTATTTATTTCAGCGAATTTTCCGAACTTCACAAGAGGATGTAATCCTTGGAAGACGACTTTGCCCTTTCGATTATGCTTAATGAGTCCAATCGTGTGTGGGCCTAATGACTTTATATCCAACTTGTCTCCTTCTTTGACCATCTCAGGAAATTGAGTGTCAATAAACATCTGAATAAACCTAGATAACAGCAAGAATGCATCTCTGGACTCCCGGCTTTTAGCGTTGATGTTTACCAAGAACTCATCCAGTATGAACTTTGAGAAGTTGAATTTGATGCCAGCAGCCAGTGAAACAATTGCCCCTGTGTTCCTGAGCGAGATTTCATCAGCACCTGATCTCCTGCCTGAGATACAGCTCACGAACACATGCGCCAAAAATCTCCAGTAGGGTGGCAGAAGCTTTTTCACCGTGGGAGGGTAAATGCCTTCATACCCCATCTTCTTGAGAATCTTTTGTACGTCATCAATCCCAATTTCAGTAGGAAAATCGGGTTGATCATTGATCAACAATGTTTCTCTGATGAACTGCTCAGTGATCTTGATCTTGCATCCTTTCACAATAGCTTCAATGGAAACTGCTCCTTTGTCTGATTTCATCTTAGCAGTCTGCCAGAACTCCTTCACATTCTTCTGATAGATGACCGGATTCACAGTGATGGTAAAGGCCAGACAGCATTCTCTCAGTCTGTATATCATCGACCTGAAATCTCCATGAGCAATAGGAGGGTCATCCGGTACAATTGCCAGGTTATACATGTCAGCAAACTTAAGACTCGCCATTGATCTGCACTAAACCAGGCCAAGTAAGAAAACAAAGTATTTAAACAATTAAAGCTTTAAGTTTTCTTATTTAATCAAATTTATTTTGGCCTTAAAAAAAATATCTTGATCAAAAATTTGAGTTTACGGTCAAACATGGTCAAAAATTGAGTTTACGGTCCAAGGTGTGTTTACGGTCAACATTGGTCAAATTTGAGTTTACGGTCCAAATTGGGTTTACGGCCATAAACCCATTGCAGTGGTCACCTGACCGTAAACTGAGTTTACGGTCGTAAACCCAAAAGGAGTTTACGGTCGTAAACATCCAGACCGTAAGCCCAGACTGTTTACGGTCGTAAGCTCAAACCGTAAACCCTCCCCAAACCGTAAACGCCGACGAACAGTTAAACCTCGATTAATCCTCCAGTTTTAGTCGAATCGATGAACAGAACACATATCCTCAGTCGGTTTTAGCATACCTTCGATGTGGACTAACTGATTTTTCAAAATCTCGCAAAAAAATTTCGAGGATGAGAGAGAGTAGAGAGTGTTTGCGGCTGTAAAGAGAGAAATGGGAGGTGGAAAGGGTTTACAGCAGTAAACACCCCTTTTATACCTCCCTTGACTTTTACCTGTCTCCCACGCAGTGTAAAGCACAGTCCAAATCCCGATTAAATTTTCAAAAATAAAACTTTTTGAGGATATTAAAATAAAAGTAAAATTAAAATTAAACTAAAAAAACTAAAAAATAAAATAAACTAATTTCTAAAATTTAAGAATTAAAAGATTTAAAAAATAATTTTTTTTTGACAATTATAAAAATAAAATAAAATAAAAATAAAAATAAAAAATAAAAATAAAAATAAGAATAAACACAGACAAAATTTATCTCCAAATTCACTGAAAATTATCTTGTGATATTGGGATCAAAGTTATTAGACAGCCTTAATCCACTTGTCGGTACCTTTTATCTTCACGTCTTTGTCTGGTCGATCGCCGATATTGTGGTCCACTTAAACACGAAAAATTGTGACAAAATTAGGACATACTATTAGTTATAAGACAAAGTGATCCGAAGTTCCTAGATACTATTTCTTAAGGACCATTCAGCTGACGACGACCAGGGATATTGTTGTCCACCTAAATTGAGCAGCGAGATCTATAGACAATCTGTAAGTGTTCAATTTTAAATGTACTGGAACATGTTTCCCGCTTCCTGATATGCTCTAGTAATCAAGGACTTAAAGAATACTCCTTACATCGGGTGAGCAGACAATTATTGAGAGAGAAGATAGATTTAGAATGCATATGCTATACACCCAGGTCAGATCTCTTCCAATCTCGCAGAGGGTGAAACATATGACTAACTGAAGTTTTAGAGGGATTAAGAAAAAGAATGATGCATATACTGTGTACCAGGTCAGATTGTGAGTCACGCAAAGGAGACAGTATATGGCTAACAGGCAGGAAGAATTGCATAGATAAAAGATGCAGAGAAATAGAGCTGCATATGTTACAGGCTAGGTCGGATCTTTCGATCACACAAAGGAAGCAACATATGACTAATAGATAGATAGAGAGAAAACAATTTTCTACATACCTAATTTATCGGAATTCACCAGTCGCCCCATCAATACCGGAATTAAGGACAGAATCCGCACATCGAGGAAAAATTAATCCACGGTTCCAAGTACAGGTTCTTGAATGTGACCAGTAGATTCCCATATATATCTCCCTGCTCAACCTATCCAAGCGTTGTATTGTCAGGCTAAACGGATCTAACTAGGTCAAGATTTGTCAAGTCTATGAATTCCTTAAGTTCAACTCTGCCTAGTCAAGTCCATTTACAATCTTTCGTGCCTACCAGCGCATCAAACCCAAAGCATAGACAATTCAATTTTGGGTACGTTACGCAGACTCAGATTGCCTGTTATCACTTGATAATATCACTTCCCATCACATCACCTGCAAGCACATTCCATAACCATCATAATTTTGATTTTTCTGAATTTTTAATGTTTTTGGATTTTTGATTGTTTTCTGAAAAAAATAAAATAGAAACAAGATGTTTTTGGATTTTTTTTTAATTTTTTAATTTTTGTTTGATTTTTGTTTATTTCTCCCCCTAAATTTATGCATGGGTGAGAATGAAATGACTAAAATGCGCAAATTTAAACGAACCTAACCTAAAAAAAAATTTAATCCTCAAAACGAATCATTTTTTAAAATCCCACAAGCACATCGAAGCGAGCTTTGTTAAAAGGCTTGGGGCTTGGTGAACAGATCCGCCACATTATTTGCAGTGGGAACCTGTTCTAGCCGGATGAGCGAGCGCTCATAACAATCTCTGATAAAATGAATTTTGATATCAATGTGCTTGGTTTTGGAATCTTGGACAGGATTTTTAGTAATTTGAATTGCTGCCTCATTATCATAGTGAATTGGGGTTTCTAGATAATTCAAACCGTAGTTCAACAGCTGATGTTGGATCCAGATAACTTCAGAACAGCAGGCATATGCAACAACGTATTCCGCTTCTGCTGTTGAGGTAGAGACAGTATGCTGTTTCTTGCACTGCCACAACACTAGCCTATCTCCAAGGTATTGGCACCCTCCTGATGTTGATTTCCTGTCAAGCTCACAGCCTCCATAATTACTGTCAACAAAAGCATATAAATCAAATTCAGAATTCTTCGGATACCAAAGACCCAATTTTGGGCTGCCTTTGATATACCGAAAAATCCTTTTGACAGCAATAAGATGTGAAAGTTTAGGATTAGCCTGATAGCGAGCGCATTGACAAACTGCAAACATGATGTCGGGACGACTTGCAGTAAGATACATCAACGATCCGATCATCGATCTGTAGTGTGTCTGATCTACGGATTCGCCACCAATATCTGGATTCAGCAGGGGTCTTTCAGCCATTGGTGTCGATGCAGGTTTTGAGTCTTCAAACCCGAACTTCTCAAGAATATCCTCCACATACTTAGCTTGATGTAGTAGGATTCCGGTTGAACTTTGTTTGACCTGAAGCACCAGAAACATGGTCATCTCACCCAGTGAACTCATCTCAAACCGCTTTTTCATCACGCCTTCAAACTCTTTGCAAAGTTGTGGACAGGTAGACCCGAAGATAATGTCGTCAACATAGATCTGGACTAGTATCTGATCATTACCAACATGCTTGATGAATAAAGTTTGATCAATAGTGCCGCGAGAGTATCCATGCTCGAGCAAGTTCTTTGTTAGAGTCGCATACCAGGCTCGAGGAGCTTGATGTAACCCATACAACGCCTTGTCCAACTTGTAGACATGATTAGGAAACTTTGTGTTAACGAACCCAGGGGGTTGGTCAACATAAATTTCTTCCTTCACCTTGCCATACAAGAAGGCAGTCTTGACATCCATTTGGTAGACCATGAAGTTCATGTAGGAAGCATATGCGAGAAAGATACGAATAGCCTCCAATCGAGCAACTGGTGCATAAACCTCAGTATAGTCAAGACCCTCAACTTGTCGAAACCCGCGAACCACCAACCTTGCTTTATTGCGCACTATTACACCAGAATCATCCTGCTTGTTACGATAGACCCAACGCGTGTCAAGAGACCTTTTGCCCTTCGGTAACTCAACCAATTTCCAAACCCCGAGCTTTTCAAACTGATTTAGCTCTTCATGCATCGCATCTACCCAGCTGGGCTCATTCAAAGCCATGTCAACGTTCTTGGGCTCTATTTGAGATATAAAGCAAAAATAGAGACATGCATTGACATCTCCACTCTGACTTCTAGTTTTAACTACGTCACCCAGCTGGCCAATGACGTTATCGATCGGATGATCGCGTTGAATTCTTGAAGGTATGTCTTGGCTGATATCATTGAGTGAAACAGGAAGAGTGTGAATGTTGAAACCTCCATCATTTGCTGATTGATCCACATTGGATGAATCTGCTACAAACTCATTAGCAATTTCTTCAGGAAAGAGTAGTTCCATAAAAGTTGGATTGACAGCGGAAGCATCTCTAGACATGAACTCTCTTTCAATAGGGGTAAGAGGTGTAGCATCAGCATCAGGAGTTCCATTTTGAACTTTAGACTCTGGAATATCAAATCGATGAGATGACTCCCCATCAGGTGGAGCAGAGGACTCCCCCTCAGATGGAGCAGAGGACTCCCCCTCAGCCATTGGATGTCTATAGACAACTTCTTCGTCTTCGTCTTCAGAAACAATCTTCGAACCAGAAGAGGATCCATTTGAGCCATCTAAAGACACATGTAAGGATTTGAAAAGTGATGTGTAATCAAATAACCAGTCAGGACCCACTCGAGCGTCTGTTTCATTCTCCTCCAACCAGCGCACGTCATAGGATTCAGCAATCTGCTTAGTCTTCTTGTTGTAAACCCTATATGCGGTGCGCGCAACATACCCTACAAAGTAACAATCATCGGCTTTAGCATTGAATTTAGGGTTGGATTCCAGGTGAAGAAGGGTGCAAGGGCAGCCAAATATGCGGAAATGGCTGACTGAAGGCTTGTGTCCATAGAGAATCTCGTACGGTGTCTTCATCTGAGCTTTGTTGATTAGAACACGATTCTGCACGTAGCAAGCAGTGTTAATCGCCTCGGCCCAAAAGAAAACAGGTAATTTGGAATAACAAAGCATTGTCCTTGCAGCGTCTTTTAACGTTCTATTTCTCCTTTCAGCAACACCGTTTTGTTGAGGCATGTGAGCAGAGCTGTATTGACGCACGATCCCCTATTATGCACAAAAATGGTCAAGAACCGCATTCTTGAACTCAATTCCATTTTCAGTATGAAGCGCCTTCACCTGGTTGTTGGTTTGGTTCTCAATCATCACAATGAACTTCTTTATCAGATCAGCAACCCCCGCTTTGTTGGATAAGAAGAAGGCCCACGTAAAACGAGAGAAATCATCGATCACAACTAGACAGTACGAGCTTCTGTTGATGCTTAGGACGTTGACCGGACCAAATAAGTCCATATGCAATAGTTGGAGTACCTGACTGATTGAGTTGACTTGCTTTGGCAGGTGTGGTTTTCTATGATGTTTTCCTTGGGCACAGGACGCACACTTCTCAAATGTAATAAAGTCTCTGACAGGTAAGCCTCGGACCATCTCATTCTTAGCAAGGCGATTCAGGTTTTTCGCGTTAGCATGACCGAGTCGTCGGTGCCACAACATTACATTTTGTTCGGAGACTTTTGAAAATAGGCAAGTGACTTGTTCAGGTATGTTACTATTCATGTCAATAATGTAAGCATTCCCATCCCGCTTTGATTTGACGAGAATCCACTCTTCCGAGATGACAATGCCTGGCTTGAGAATCATGCATTCTTTATCAGTAAAATGGGTAGAATAGCCTTTGTCGCAAATTTGGGAAACACTCAACAAGCTGTGCTTTAACTCGGGAGCAAAGTTGACATTTTCAAAGCTTAGCACTCCATTTGTAACGGTTCCTCTTTGAGTGATCTTGCCACCATCTCCGCCCGCGAAGGAAACATACCCCCCATTAAAAGATTGAATGTCGCTCAATTGGGAGATGTCTCCTGTAATATGTCGGGAGCAGCCGCTGTCGACGTACCAAGGACGGACGACATTCCTCCGCAACTGTCCCTGCAAAATGAGCGGGATCATTTAGATTTGGGAACCCAGGTCATCATTGTCCTGGGTTTCCTTTTTGCTCTTTCTGATTTATCCTTTAAAGGTTTCAAATTAGGCTCCTCATTCCTAATCACTTCAGAGGATGGAAATGATGGATTGGAAATTCATTTGGGCATCCAATGATATTTAGGCTTTACAACATTCTCAGGTCGTTTTGAAATAGGTTTCTTATGAGTTTGCACTGAGCCTCCGGATGTTCTAGCAGAAGTGGTTGAAGATCCAGAATTGCTTTTTGACGAAACCGATCTTGGCGGAGCCTTGTTCGGTTTTGGCAAACTATTTTGAGCTTTGTTAGTAAAAACCTTTTTATTCTTTTGAAAAACAGACTTTTTTCTGCTTCGATCATCTTTCCAATCATTATTTCAAGAATGAGTTCTTGAGGATTTTCTAATTAAAGACCTTCCTCGAGATTTGTTCTCTCCTCTTGGTGACGTATAGTTCACAAAGATCCTATTTTGACAATTCCTAGCTATATGACCACCACAATTAAAACAAATTTGTTTATTATTTGAACTTGTACTACATTTCTCAGATTTATTTTCTTGACAGACACTCTTACTCTTCTCAGAAGAACATGCATGAGAAATAGGTTGTGAGATAAGTGAGGGTGCCTCAGATGGTGTGACTTGTGGAATTGATGGGTTTTCATGAGAATCACAAGCATCATAATTACCAAACAATTCATCAAACATATCAAAGAAATTAAGTTCAACAGTAGCAGATGTGGAAACATCACAAGAAACATTATCAGTCTTAACATCAGAAACACAAACATTTTCATTTGAAACAGAAACATCAGAATTAGAAACATAAACAGAAACAGATTCTCCAGCTTCACGCTTTGCCTGAACTAATGGTTGATCTACAGGGGAAGTAGAAATGTCAGTACTTTCAACATTAATAAATCCTCCTGAAACGAAACCAGATGGCTTGCCATAAACCATAAATGATTCGTTGGCAATCTCATCCTTGGATAGGGGTTGATACTGATATGTATGATTATAAGGAGGAGGTACACTATCATATCCTAGACTCTTTTGTTGATTTCGTTTAAACTGCATGCAGTGATCAATCATGTTCGCAACTACCTCGCTTGATCCATCAAATTTTCTAAAATCAAAATTTGCAGTTTCAAATTGTCTTTTTAATGTATCAAGCTCGGTAATTAGCTCATCATTTTGCCTTTTAACATAATCATAAAGCTCACATTTTTCACTGTATTCTGTTTGAATTCTCTTAAAGTCCTTTATTTTTGTCTCTAACTGGGCCTTAAGAGGTTTCTGTCCTTTCCTAAGCTGATAGCCCTCATATCTAAGGTCCTCTACTTCTCTACGTAATAATTGAATTTCATCATGAAGAAGTTTAACATATTCATTACAAGCCTGAGAACAAGATGGTAGATTTACCTCACTTTTCCTGGGCTCGGAAGTAGAAGACACCATCAGAGCAAACTGTAGCTCCATCATTTCTGCTTCGGGATCAGCTGCATCATTCTTCAAGGAAGCATCATCAATCTAAGCTAGGTGAGCATTTTCTGGCCCTGAGATATTCAAAGCCTGAATCTGGTCCTCCCAGTCAAAAGACTGAGCAACCATAGCAGTCTCACCATTAACTGCAGCACCTGCACGGTTGTTTCCCACTGCAACCATCGTCCTGTTGTTGTTCATTCTACGATCTGGCTTTGGACACTCACGAGCAAAATGACCTGGCTCGTGGCAGTTGAAACATCGCAGCATGCCCTTGTTGAATCCTACCTTCTTATCGGCATTCATGCCCTAGTTGTTCTTCCCTGTCTTCTTAGCAAACTGCTTGGCCCTGAAAACAGCGATAGCAATTTGCCATGTAATGTCCATCTCTTCCACGTCTTCAGGATGAATCTGATCCAGGTCAGCAAAGGACAGCTGAGGTGGAAGCTCTCCAGCTACAAAGGCATTGTAACAGTTAACAAGCCCTGTGGCTAGAGCCAGATTTTCATCAGTGTCTTTCGTGTTTGAGGAAGATGCTACAACTGGCACATTTGGATGGGGAACAGCTTGTGGAGTGACAAATGGCTGACTTTGTGGAATGGATGATGAAGCAGCAAAGGTTTGAATCTGAGGGTGTTGAGCAGCAAACACTTGACCTGAGGAAGGCATGATTGATGAGAGAGCATTGTTGGATGAGATTCCAAGATTTGCAGTAGAGTACGAGTTCACATGGTTTATTTCTCTCTGTTTGTCATCAATATCACAAGCTTTGATGATCGCCATGATTTCAGCAAGAGTGAGGCAATTTAGATCCTTGGTCTTCTTAATCACAGCAACATTCATATCCCATGATCTAGGAAGAGCATTTAGAAGCTTCTTGTTAATTTCTGACTTGTTCAAGAAAATCCCAGATATATTCATGTCACTGGTGAGAGTTGTGAACCGCTGTAGTTGTGCCTCAAGAGTCTCTCCAGGAATGTAATTGAACATATTGAACTTTTGTCTCAACATGTCCTGGCGACTCTCCTTCATATCTTCATTGCCCTCATATACCTCAATTAGGGCTTCCCACAAATCTTTAGCTGAAGTGTACTCTCGTAAACCTTGAGCAATATCAGGAGATAATGCCATGGTTAGAGTGGCTAAATCCCTTTCCTGCTCTTCAACTTTCTTAAATTCCTCATCAGTGTAGTTTTCAACAGCCTTGTCAATCACTTGACCTCCAACTGTCATAGTGATTCTAACAGGCCCTCTAAGAATGCTTCTCCAGACCTTGAAATCCTTCATTTTAATGTATTTTTCAATTCTGTACTTCTACTCAGGAAAACCATCTGCAGACATTAATCTTGGAATACGCGTAGTAGTGCCCATGACAATATCAAGTTCGTGAAAATGATTTTGACTTTGAGATTCCATTTGAAATTAAAGCAAATTAAAGTCACAAAAGAGTTTACGGTTGATGATGATGATGAGATTACGACTGTAAACTGTGTTTACGGTTGAAGCGTTTACGACCGTAAACTGTGTTTACGTTTAAGCTGTTTACGACCATAAACTAGGTTTACGGTTAAGCTGTTTACGACCGTAAACTATGTTTACGGTTGAGGTGTTTACGGTTTGTATGTTTACGGTTTAAGCGTTTACGGTTAATGAAGCTTAGTTTACGATTGTTGAAGATTCACAGTTTACGGTTGTTCAAGATCTTGAGTTTACAACCGTAAACAGGGTTTACGGTTGGCAGTAAACTCCCAGAAGGTCTTCAAGAACACGTTTTTGCAGTAGATTCAGTTCCTTTAACCACGAAAACACTAAAACCAATCTCAAACGATAAGAATATCAGTTTAAGGAGCCCATATCTCGATTGAATGAAGATTTGACACCGGTTTTTGCTTTGATACCAATTGTAAGGTCCTGGAAAGGATCTTTACCAATGATCAAGCAACAAACAATCACAGAAGAAGAAGAAGAAGAAAAGAAATCGAGCTTGCACACGTTTATATTCAGAAAAACGTCAAGTACAACTCGATGGAACACTCTGTAAACACTATGGCATCAACAACCACACAAAGACCTATACCTCCACTATATATACTAGACTAGACCGCAAACTGGGTTTACGGCCGTAAACTGGGTTTACGGCCGTAAACACACTTTCTGACCGTAAACATATAAACAACCCACAAAATGTATTAACAACTCATACTGAACTAATACAATGAAAGCCTAGACCAAACCATTAACTGGACCCTTCAAATGCCTGAATAAAAAATCCTGATTTCGAAGGATACCACAATCCTAACGAAATTGTTCCCTTGAGATAACAAAAGATATTTTTCACAGCTGTTAAGCGTGGTTCTCGTGCATTTGCTTGATACCTACCACAATTACATACAGAAAACATGATATCAGGTTTACTTGCAGTAAGATAAAGCAATGAACCCATCATACTCTTGTATAAGGTAAGATCAACCGCAGGTGTTTCTAACGAAGGTGATAGCCTTGTTCCAACCGCCATTGGTACTCTTAACTTCGTGCTATTTGTCATTCCAAATTTTTCGAGCAAATTCCTTGTATATTTTTCTTGATTGATGAAAATTCCTTCTCTGCTTTGATAAATGTTTAAACCAAGAAAATTGTTGATTTTACCCATCATGCTCATTTCGAATTGGCTTTTCATCAAATTTTCGAATTCACTAGACAAAGCAGGGTCAGTAGAGCCAAAAATAATATCATCGCCATAAATTTGAACAAGCATTAGATGATTCCCAACTTTCTTTCAAAATAATATGGGGTCAACTGATCCTTGTTTAAATTTCGATTGTTTTAAGAAACTGGTAAGAGTTGCATACCATGCTCTTGGTGCTTGTTTTAACCCATATACTGCTTTATCTAAAATGTAAATATGATCAGGATGCTCTTCATTAATGAAACCTGGAGGTTGTTCAACGTAAACTGTTTCTTCGAGTTCACCATTCAGAAAAGCACACTTCACATCCATTTGATAGACATCAAAATCTTTGTGAGCTGCATAAGCCAAAAATATTCGAACAGCCTCTAGTCTTGCGACAGGGGAAAAGGTTTTATTCATAATCGATCCCTTCTTCTTGCGAATATCCTTTTACGACTAATCGTGCTTTATTTCGTACAATATTTCCATCCTTTTCAGTTTTGTTTTTGAAAATCCATTTTAATCCGACAATCGAAACATTGTCAGGTTTAGGAATCAATCTCCAAACCTTGTTTCTATCGAATTCAGCCAGTTCGGATTGCATTGCAATAACCCAATTTGAGTGTTCCATTGCAACCTTAACTGTTTCTGGTTCAATTTTCGATATGAAAACATTAAACATGCAAAATTCTTGATGAGTATTTTGTACCTCATTCTTTACACGAATTTGAGATCTAGTCAACACTCCATCTTGTGGATTTCCAATGACTTGTTCTTTCGGATGATTTCTTGTCCATTTCTCCAATGGTGGATATGCTGGATCAAAGTCCAAAGGTGCATCTTCGTACATCTCTCCATTTTCTAATCCTGCAACAGAATTATTATCATTAAGATCATGAAATTCATCATTTTCATCGAGATTGATGGTTTAAGTTTCATTATGCACCCCCTCGAAGTAATTCTCATTCTGATGCTCCCCCTCGACAAAATCATTCAAACTGCTCTTCTCCCCCTCGAAAGGATGCTCCCCCTCAACAATTGAAGGTATATTCAAGTGCTCCCCCTCCACTTGAGCATTTTACATGCTTTCGCCATCAACAGTTGTAGCGGTTGTTATTGTCGAATCATCAATATGTTTCGAAGATTCAGGAGCTTGATTATCAGCAGCATTTACTTCAGCATCAGCAGCCCTGTCTAGAACACCAAAAATTAAATCATAATCAAAATCTAATGAATTAGAACTTTCAGACTCATCATTCGATTCATTAAGAATTGGTTTTTAATCGAACTATTTTTCTACTTGTTTCAAAAAGTAATAATCAAAAGTGAGATTAAATGTCTCTTCAATTTTTCGAGTTCGTTTATTCAACACTCTGTATGCCACCTAATTTTGTGAATATCCCAAAAATATTCCTTCATCAGCCTTAGCTTGAAATTTCGAAAGATTATCTTTGAGATTCATGATAAAACACCTGCAACCAAAAACATGAAAGAATTTGACATTCGGTTTTCGGTTATTGAGAATTTCATACGGAGTTATATTGAAACGACGATGAATAAAAGATCGATTCTGAGTGAAACATGTTGTCGAAACTGCTTTTGCCCAAAGATATTGAGGAAGATTCGCATATGTCAACATTGTTCTTGCTGCTTCGCAAAGTGACCTATTCCTCCTTTCAACCACACCATTTTGTTGTGGTGTATATGGCGATGAGAAATTATGCGAACTTCCTTTATCAGTTAAGAACGAATCAAGCACATTATTTTTAAACTACGAACCATTATCACTTTTGATTTTGCAAACTTTCTTTTTCAGACTGGTCTCAATTTTCTTGATAAATTCGATCATTGTTTGAGCGACTTCAGATTTTAACCTGAGAAAATACACCCAAGTGAATCGTGAAAAATCATCAACTATAACCAAAATGTACCGTTTCTTGTTGAGAGTTTCAACAGTTGATGGTGCATAAAGATCAATATGAAGAAGTTACAACAATTCAACAATTTTCGAATCTATGACAATTGGATGTCCTTTGCAATGCTGTTTTCCTTGTTCACAAGTTGCGCACAAAATATCATTGTCAAATTTTAATACTGGTAAGCCACGAACAAGATCATCAATAACCAAATTATTCAAATTTCGAAAATTTAATTGTGATAAACGACGATGCCACAACAAGCTAACATCAGATGTAGCTTTCGAAAGTAAACAAACCGAAGGTTTCCCAACAATAGGTTTTATGTCAAGAGTAAACATATCGCCATATCGTTTGGATTTCAGCAACACTTCGTTCGTTTGAACCTTTGAAATGATACTTCCTTCTTCGTTAAACACAACTTGATTGTCAGTGCCCACAACAAGTTGTGAAACACTTATCAAATTATGTTGAAGACCTTCGACATAAGCAACACGATTTACAGTGAACTATCCATTTGTTACTTTCCTATATCCTTTTACTTATGATTTGTGATTGTTCCCGAACTTCACAACCCCAACATTTTCCAAACTTCGATAATCTCGTAAATTCTCCTTTCGTCCAGTCATGTGACGTGAGCAACCACTATCGATGTACCATTTCTCATCATATTGCTCGTCACATAAAACCTGCAATTATTTGAAAATTTTAGGTGCCCAAAGCTGTTTGGGTCCTTGGAAACTAGTTTTAAAAACAGAATGAAATGAAGAAACTTTGACCCAATCACGAACTTTTGATTTGAGACTATCAATTAAGTCTACATCATTAGATAAAGGAACTGAAACATAAGTTTTCGATGGTTTAGGATTTTCACTGACACAAGCCTTCGTTTTTTTAGATTGTGCATGATCATTCTTTTCTTTCGAAATTGGTTTGCAAGACTTTACAGGAATATTTGATTCTTTAGAAGAGGAACTTCCATTTGAAGAATCATTCAAATATTGCTCATATGCTTCGTGAATCTGTTGTTGGGAATACTTACGAGATTGAAACATCTTCCCTTGTCCTTCAAACCAATGATCGATATTCTTCACATTTGACGAACCCTTTGTGTATGACACTTTCGAATTCTGCTTTCCAGAAGGATTTGGAAAATTCGGTTTTTTTGGAACGAAATCAACATTTGATTTAGGACGAAATGCCATCACATAGCGACTTCCAACATTGTTTTCATCGCTTTCATTTTGAGAAAATCGATTGTGAAATTTTCGATTTTGAGAAAATCTTTGTTGTTGATTAAAAGAAAATCGATTTGTTGAGGGTCGATTTTGAAATCTCTTTGATGTATTATTGACATTTGTGGAAAACGTTGTATTTTGAGCTTTCGAAAAAAAAATTTTGGATAAAATTCAGATTTTGTTGTGTTTGATTGAACGGGATTTTTCTTTTTGTCTGAATAAGATGCTGAATACGAAGACTTGTTCTCAATAGATTTAGTCTTTGTGTTTTCAGACGTTTTCAATGTCAAACCGTTTTGTTTCTTTCGAGACTCAACAGTTTGCCAGAAAATTTTCTTTCGTGCTTGTCTTTTTGAAATTTCATTTTCTTTTGAAAACTTGTCTATTTGTTCTTTAAATCTTTTGAATTTAATTTGACAACACGTTCATTTTTCACAACTACTTGTTTTGTAAGTTTTTTCTCAGCTTTTTGTTTTTCAACCCATTTTCGTTGAGGTTTTTGTCTTTGAAAAACATACAAATTCTTCATTAGATTATTTTCGACAGTGCTTTGGTTTGCAAAGAATCCTTCCTCAGATACATGTTTGTTATCTTCTTCAACCAATTTGGCAATCTCTGGTTTTATGTTATCGACATTTCCTATTGTCACAAATACTTGATTTGGATATACAAATTCGTCTGAACATTTGAACTTTGGATACACCACTGTATTGGTTTCAAGATAATGAGCACCTTTTTCAGTCATCACTTTGTTCAATTTTTCAGTATCTCCATACACTTGATCAACAACAATTCGTGGAATTTCTTCATCATTTTCATCATCACTATCATCAGTCTGACTATCTCTTACATCCACATGATCAAAATCACAAGCTTTCGAAGTTGAGGGTTTGTCAGTGTCAATCTTAACCAACGAATCCTCACATTTTTCTTTTCCTTTAGATTTTGATGTAACATTAATGACAGACAACTGAGAACAATCAACATCCTCAATATAACTAATTTCACTAATATTATCATAATTATCTTCAATATCAGCAAAATTATATTGATGATCAGATGTCAAATTCTCAGTCTTTTTCAAAATTTTGATTTGCTCATTTTTGGTCAAATTATCATTCACAATATTAACCAATTCATTTGAATCAAGATATTCGTCAATTTTCACAATTCCGTAAGCATATCTATTATCAGGAATTTTATCAAACTCAGCAATTGTTTTCTCACAATCATACGAAATGTTATCTACCTTTTCTCTCTCATATGCTAGAAATGGTAACAACTTCCTATGTTGTTCCTTAATAATATCACACGAATGATGCAATGCAGTAAGTTTTGCATAAAGTCGTTTAGCAGAGTTACAATATATGTTGCGTTGGGCTAACCATAGTTTTACATCACTACTTAGAGAATCCCTATCACACATAATATTCGTAACCTGCAATTCTAAACACTCTATCTTTACTTTCTTCGAATCAAGCACTTTCTGGGTCTCTAACAATTGAACGTTTAATTTCTTAGCTTCGTTACTAGCGGACACCACAATTGAATCAAAGTAAGCAACAGTATCATCAAAAGTAATTATTTCAGAATCATATGCACTTAAAGGAATATTGAAAGATTGAAGAATAGAACGTACATTGGTAGTCATTGGAGATTTATCAGCACATTTGGTCATGAAGCAATGACCAGTCACCTCTTCGTCAGAATCTTCCTCCAGCTTCATGAACATAGCACCATGCGTAGGATTACACATTTCTTCATCATCGGATCCGGTTGACCAGATTTGATACGTGCCATCTTCCTCCTATTCACCTCTACCCACTAATGACAAACCTTTCGCCTTCGTACGCACCTCTTCCAATCTCTTCACATAATAAGCTTCGTCCTTGACCCTATTCTTTTTCTCCTCCTTCTTACGAAACATGCAATCATTTGCTAGATGATTTGCTCCATTGCAATAATGAAAGTCAAAACCCGAATCTCCCTTCAATTTCTTCTCGTTCTTGACCTCAGTAACCTTCTCATCATTCTTTTCAAACTTCTTATTCTCTTCTCCTTCAGACTTGTTCACGAAACTTCCTTTTCCCTCACTCTACTTCATCTTCGGATTAAACGGTTTCTTGAAAAACTTTTTAACTCTGTTGTTCGAGTAAAAAGCTACTGCCTCATCATCCGAATTCATTAAAAACCCCACTTCACCATCAGAATCACCTTTTTCAACAACTTCTTTTTCAGACACTTTTGAAACAAGAGCTAATGGACCTCCCAGACTGAGCTTCGACTCTTCTGTCATCTCGTTAACTTCACTTTCGTGAGTTTTCAGCTGATTATACAGATCATTTAGAGATAATGTATCGAAACTTTGTTGATTCTTCACCATCATGCTTACACTCCTCCATTCCTTACGAAGTCCCATCACGAAGGTGAGATTGAACTCCATAGCAGAACTTGTAATTCCATAATGATTGCATCGACAGATTAGTTCATTAAGACGATCATAGTAAACTTCAATCGTTTCACTCTCCTTTTGTCTAAATTCTTTCAGCTCTACAAGACATTGCTTAACAGAGTTTATCTTCGTTTTCTCGCTTCCCTGATACTTACCTTAAGAGTATTCCAGATATCTTTTGCAGTTTTACAACCACATATGTAATTGTAAACAACATGTGGCAATGAACCTTGCAACTCTCTCAAACAACGCTTTTCGTTGTTCTTCAGCCTAGTAGATTGATCACCGACTGCAGATGCTGTTCCAGATGATCCAATTTGTTGAACATTTGGTGGAGGTTGAGCAGTTCCTATGATACAGTTCCAGAGTTCCTCGTCCAAACCATTTAGATAATCCTCCATGCGTTCATCCCACTAATCATAATACTCCAGAATCAACGTAGGAATCTTCGTAGAAGATCCTAACAGATAAGAGAATGAAGTCATCGTGTTCATGTTGAAATTCGCCATGAATGTACGGATGAAATTTTTCTTAAAAACTTGAAGAAACTTGAAATTGAATGAACAAATCGATCAGAATCTCAAAATCGATTACTCGATTATGCAAATCAAATGCAGAATCAAATCAAAACTGTAGATCAGTGATGATTTTCAGAATCGAACAGTGCGGAAACTTTTGAGACAATTTTGTGACCCAAAAACTAGTGATTCAAATGAAAATCAGATCACAGTAATGATTCCTGCTCTGATACCAATTGTAGAAGTGATAATCGAGTATGAAACAAATCAGAGTAAATCAAATGTAATTTGAACACGAGAAGTAAATATAATCTGGTTTCAGCTCTATTACTTCCAATGAACACAAGTCACAAAAGGATAGTAAAAAGGGTGAATTATTACAATCACTCTCTAACTCTTACTATCTACTCAATGCTCAGCTCCTATTTATAGGAAACAGGAAGTACAAAAAATACTAAGGCTTAGACGTTAAGTTTCGTACAAAAGACACCTTAGCAAATACATAACAAAATATACGAAGAGAACAAAACATACAAAGAGTACAATTAAACAGAATTCGACTGATTACAACATATTTCGACCCTACATTTTTGGTCTTGAATTTTGGGATGTTACAGTTGTCAGTCATCATAAATCGGAAATCGAGAAACAACACATAGACTGAGAGAATGATTATAATCCATGTCTCACGTCTATACGATATCTAGAATGGATGAATATATGATCCCTTATATGAAGGACGCGTTTTTGATAAGATCAGAGTTGACAGCGGCTTTTGAAAGCTACGATTGGTGATCAGGTTCTGAAGTCGTGCTTGCAAAATAGTTATTAGACTTGTCCAAGTGGGAGACTGTTGGATTAGGTGTCTAAGCCCATAACTATTTTGGTATGTACTTGACCCGATTATGAGCATGGTCCTTTTGGGTTGCCTTCACCATAGCAACTGATAGGATGAATTAACGAGAAAGAGGATTAATTATGATTTATTAATATATTATATGAATAATATATTAAAAGAGAAATCATATTGTTTAATTAATATTAATCAAGAATTAATTTAGAATTAATTTTGTGGTCAAAAGAGATTAATTAAACTTAGGGGACTGGAATTGCAATTATAAGATAATTGGTTTGGGGTTGTAGATCCCTTAGGAATAAGGTGGGCATATTCAAGGTGGAAGCCCACTTAGAAATCGTCCAGTCCTTGATTCTGGAAGGATCTAAAGGGCTGCTTGGTGGTTAAGCAATCCAATTAGGGTTTTGACTGAAACCCTAGTAGATCACCTATAAAAGGAACCCTAAGGCTCTCAAAATTCGGCCTTATGCTTCCCAAGAGTGCCTTGCACGAATTTTGTGCCTCCTCCTCCCTCTCCTAAGTCATCTTGTTGCTTGTGGTGTTTGTGACTCCATTAGAGGTGCAACACTTGCGACACTAAGCTTTCAACAGTCAAGGACTTTGTGGTTTGTGATTGTTATTGCTACATAACAATCAAGGTAAGATCTAAACCCTAATTATATGTTAATTTTGATTATAGTATGCTAGTGTTGGATAAGGTGTCTAAGTCCATAACTATTTCTGGTATGTACTTGACCCGACCCGGCATGGTCCATTTGGGTTGCATGGCACCATGCAATTGGATAAACTAAAATGAGAGAAATAACACTTATGGTTTATTAATATATTATAAGTTCTAATATATTAATAATATTATTTAATTAGTTTGATCAAGAATTAATTTAGAATTAATTAAGTGATCAAAACATAACTAATTAAATATATGGGTAGATTATGTAAATCTTCCATATCTTATATAGTGGGATAAGAGGCTCCATGGATTATCAAGTTGGGTTCCACCTATAGGATGCTCCATGGATGCTCCATGGGAGTTACAAACCCATGGGTCATGGAAATGAAGAGTCATGACACATTAGGGTTTACATGGTGTAACCCTAGATGTGTCAACACTATATAAGAAACCCATTCTCCACCAAAATAGGCTACACATAAGAAACAAGAGGGCTAGAGCCGATTTTGCAAGTGTAAGATTCTCTCAAAGTTAACTCCTTTGCATTTGGTGTTGTGTGAAGCATTTGAGGCATCACACTTGGGGTGCTAGGCTCACAAGGTTTCAAGGATCATAATCAACAACAAGGTAAGTTATTCTATCTTTCATTCAAAGTTAAAAAATGTTCCCCATGTATGCTAGATAGGAATATAACCTTGGAATTCAACTTTGCATGATTATTAGACAAACATAGATCCAAGGTTATTAAGGTTGCATGTACACTTAGGAAGTGTTAGAATGCTCAAAACCCATCAGTGGTGTCAGAGCCTAGGTTTGTTTGTTGTTGTTTTTTGTGTGCAAACAGCTTGAAAAAAAATTCGTTTTTATGTTTTCTGCTCGTATGAAAGTTTGCACATTTGTTGTTGGAAATGGACTAGAAACATTACCCTAAACTGTTTTGATGTTTTAAAGCTTGTTTTAGATGGTGTAATGTTTATGCTAATCCATTTACAATGGCAATTATTAAAATTACAAGTTTTTTTTAAGTGTAATTTTTGATTCTTGAAAGTGTTCATATTCATGTTCTTGAACTTATGAAGATTAGATGATCATAGGAATTGTTTGTAACCTTCATGGTAGTTTAATTCATGATCATAATGTGTTTTAATGGAGTCCATAACTTGTCCTCAAGTTATGGAAAGCCAAAAGTCTCACTTTTATTAAAGCCATTAAAAGAACACAAGAGTTATAAAAATGAAGAGTCTTCATTTTTATTACTCAATTAATTCATAAGTTATAAGAAATGAAAAGTTTTAGAAGTTTACAAAACTTGCCCTCAAGTTTTGGAACATGTAAAGTCTTGATTAAAACTTTAGTTCCAACCCTTAGAATTTTAAAAGTTAAAATTCAACTCTTATACTTTATAATATTATAAGTTACTAATATATATATATATATATATATATATATATATATATATATATATATATATATATATATGTATAACGTCAAGTCGTCTTACCGCTAGTACGCCTCATTCACGAAGCCGGTCTATAAGGGGGGTATAAGGTTGTTGCCGATAAAATGGCATCTTAATGGGTGTCCACTCTCACCCACCGCTTCCTTGATCGGTGGAGGGTCGTTAGCCGAACGGGTAGGACAAGGACTTATAAATTCTCATTAAAAGTATGATGAATATTATAAAGTAACTAAATGCTTTTATTAAATTCCCAATCTTAGTTACTTTAGGAAAATGTGAATAAGGTGCTAATCCATGAAATTACACTTTACACTTTGTTTAAGTCGTTAGTGGAGCTCGTGTGGTTAACCGGCACACTAACTTGGACTTAACAAGGAAGGTAAAGAGTGACTTAAAGTTTATTATAGGTCGGTGGAGCTCGTGTGGTTAACCGGCACATCGATTGAGTAATAAACATTAAGTGTACCAAGTGATTTGCATGGTTACTTCACACCTCGTTTTGTGATCCTCGGTATCCCAGTCACAAAACTTGGAGGGCACACTCGAGATTGAAACATGCCTTTGAAAAGTTCATTGAATCTCAAAAGAATCTAGGAATTTCTAAGAACCAATTAAAAACCTAATATCTATATTTCGTTTTTCATGGTGGAAATTGGTGAATCGTCATTCACCTACCTTTCAAATATGTTATAGCTTGGATTACGGCATACCTCTTCTAAGTTATAATATATTGTGATTAGATCCTAGCCTTAATATTACATTTGGGTGTTTTATTAAGGACTCTCTTAATATCTAAACTAATCTTGTTCTCTTCTTTCATATGTCTTCAAACAATGTTGCTTCTGGCTCTAATCCTAATGTCTCCTTTACCCTTATGAACTTGTGTGGGAAAGTCACTTTTGATGGATCCAACTTCAATGAATGGATCAGAAACATCAGGATGATTACCCGCTACGAGGACAAAGAATATGTCCTTGACAAGGAGCTTAAGGAGATTGATGAGACCACTGCAACTCCCCAGGAGATCGCTGACTTCCGGGCACATGAAAGGGATGCTACAAAAGTGGCATGCATCATGTTGGCCACCATGACAGCGGAACTCCAAAAGTCCTATGAGGACTTCTACCCTTTTGAAATGCACCAAGATCTGATGGAAAGATACCATCAAAGTGCACGACAGGAGAGGTATGAAATCATATGCTCTATCATAACAACCATGATGAAGGACGGGGAATCCGTCACGAGCCACATGCAGAAAATGCAAAGGTATGTGGATCGGTTGCTGAAGCTTAATGTGAACTTCCCTGAGGAGCTTGCAATAGATATCATTTTGCACTCCTTACCATCGTGCTATGATCAATTCCGCATGACATATCACATGAATAAGGAAGAGGTCACACTCAGCAAACTTCAGGGACTCCTCAAGACCGCAGAAACAGGTCTTAAGGGTAAGTCGGTTGTTAACACTCCTACTCCAAACTCCGCCCCGGTTTTGGCAATCGGGAAAGGTAGAGGGAAGAAGAGGAAGAGCTCTTCGAAGGGTACCAAGGCTAGGACCCTTGATGACTCTTCTTCAAGTGGAACCAAGAAAGGTTTTGTCACTCCTTCTTCTGACCCTAAAGAGGCTGAATGCTTCTATTGCCATGAAAAGTCACATTGGAAGCGGAACTGCCCAAAGTACCAGCAAGATGTGAAGGATGGGAAAGTTAAACCCAACCATGCAGGTATTTACACTATCTTATCTAATAACTCACCCCATTCTAACTCTTGGGTCCTTGATACCGGTTGTGGTATTCATATATGTTCTGATTTGCAGGGACTAAGAAGAAGTGAGAATGTGGAGCTTGGAAGAATAAACTTAATCATGGGGAATAGGAAAGCTTTACCTGTCACCAAGATTGGAGTTTATACTTTATCGCTAAGTAGTGGGTTTAGTTTATATTTGAATAAATGTTGTTATTCGCCAGAAATGGCAAGAAATATTATTTCCTTTCATGCATTGTATAAACAAGGTTTCACCTTTTCATTTGATAATGAAGTTGGTGCGATTAATGCTTTCTTTAATAATGTTCTTTATTTTAAAGCATTACCTTGTGATGGTGTGTATGAAACTGTATCTGTGGTTGATAACTTAGGAAATAATGTATTGTGTATTGATTTTGTTAATGATAATAACTTGGATAAAGCATCATTATGGCATTGTCGTCTTGGACATATAAGCAAGAAACGCATAGGCCAACTCCAAAAGGATGGAGTATTGGAGTCATTTGACCTAAAGTCAGATGATAGTTGTGAATCATGCTTACTTGGAAAAATGACAAAGTCACCCTTCACAGGTTCTTGTGAGAGGGGTGAAGGTTTGTTGGATCTTATACACACGGATGTGTATGGGCCCTTCAAACATGCCACAAGGGATGCTAATCGTTATTATTTGACTTTTACTGATGATTACAGTAGATATGGATATGTCTACTTAATCAAGCATAAGTCAGAGACTTTTGAGAGGTTTAAAGAGTTTAAACAGGAAGTCGAGAATCAATTGGGCAGGAACATTAAGATGCTTCGATCCGATCGAGGTGGTGAGTATCTTAGTTCAGAGTTCCTCGACTATCTTAGGGAATGTGGGATTGTCTCACAATTGACACCTCCCAGGACACCGCAGTTGAATGGTGTAGCTGAGAGGCGTAATCGAACCTTGTTGGATATGGTTCGTTCCATGATGAGTCGAGCTTCGCTACCAATCTCATTTTGGGGGTATTCCTTAGAGACTGCCGCCCATATCCTTAATCTAGTTCCCATAAAGAAAGTTGCCAAAACTCCTCATGAGATGTGGACTGGTAAAGTACCCAAACTAGACCACATTAAGATTTGGGGTTGCGAGGCTTTCGTGAGACGCGAGACTCATGATAAGCTCGAACCTCGAAGTGAGAAGTGTATTTTCATCGGCTACCCACAGAAATCCTTTGGTTACCTCTTCTACAGACCTAGTGAGAATGTGGTCTTTGTAGCTAAGAGGGCTTTCTTTCGAGAGAGAGAGTTCATAAGCCAAGAAAACAGTGGGAGGCAAGTTGACCTTGAAGAAATTCAAGAGTCAAGTGGTGAAGGAACTTCAAACCCTAGCACTCAACTTGAGGAGGAAACTTCTGTTGAGCCAATTGACAAGTCTGTACCTCTGAGGCGTTCCACAAGGGTTAGAATGCACCTGAGCATTACTATGGATTCCATATTACTGCGGAAGGTGATACACTTATCAGTGATGAGACACTGATAGGTCTGGATGAACCTAACAGTTACGCGGAAGCCATGGCAGGCCCTGAGCCAGCCAAGTGGAAAGAGGCAATGGACAGCGAGATACAGTCCATGTATGACAATCAAGTTTGGAACTTGGTTGAGAATGTACCAGGTCGTAAGACTGTAGGGTGCAAATGGATCTTCAAGAAGAAAACCGACATGGATGGTAATGTACACACTTATAAGGCACGACTGGTTGCAAAGGGTTTCTCACAAACTCCGGGAGTTGATTATGATGAGACCTTTTCTCCAGTGGCCAAGATTAAGTCTATTAGGGTTCTGTTAGCCATAGCCGCATTTCATGACTATGAAATATGGCAAATGGATGTCAAAACCGCTTTCCTTAATGGAAAGTTGGCTGAGGATGTTTACATGAGTCAGCCAGAGGGTTTTGTCAACACAGAGTACCCTAATAGAGTGTGTAAGCTTGAGAAATCCATTTATGGGTTAAAGCAAGCACCTCGGAGATGAATCTTTGCTTTGATGAGAAAGTCAAGGAATTTGGCTTTTCTAGGAGTGAAGATGAATCTTGTGTATATGTCAAGGCTAGTGGGAGTATAGTTAGCTTTTTGGTATTGTATGTGGATGACATACTACTCATAGGAAATGACATCCCAACTCTGCAGGAAGTTAAGTCCTGGCTTGGGAAGTGTTTCTCTATGAAGGACCTAGGAGAAGCTGCCTATATTCTAGGGATAAGGATCTTGAGAGACCGGAGTAAAAGACTAATTGGACTTAGTCAGAGTACTTACTTGGATAAGGTGTTGAAGAGATTCGGCATGCAGGACTCTAAGAAAGGAGAGTTACCCATCCAGAGTAATGCCAGATTGAGTAAGACACAAAGCCCTAGTACTGAGGCTGAGATAGCAGAAATGAGTCGAATACCTTATGCTTCGGCTGTAGGATCGATCATGTATGCTATGACGTGTACTCGACCTGATGTAGCCTTTGCTTTGAGCATGGTTAGCAGGTATCAGGGGAACCCTGGCAAGGCACACTGGACTGCGGTAAAGAATATCCTCTAGTACCTACGGAGGACTAAGGACTGGGTCCTTACCCTCGGTGGGAGTGAAGACTTGAGAGTTGTAGGGTATAGTGATGCTAGCTTTCAGACTGATAGGGATAATTTCCGCTCTCAGTCAGGCTGGGTCTTTACCTTAAATGGAGGAGCAATTTATTGGAAGAGTTCCAAGCAAGAGACAGTGGCTGATTCAACTTGCGAATCAGAGTATATAGCAGCTAGCGAGGCAGCAAAGGAGGCGATATGGCTGAAGAACTTCATTGGAGACCTTGGAGTTGTACCAGCTATTAAAAAGCCAATGGAAATTTTATGTGATAGTGAAAGTGCAGTTGCCTTAGCCAAGGAACCAAGGGATCACGGGAGATCCAGACACATCGACAGAAAATACCATTTCATCAGACATCGAATAGAAGAAGGACTCCTCGTGGCAAAGAGGGTATCATCGGATGAGAATCCAGCAGATCCCCTCACGAAGGGACTGACTCGGGTTAAGCATCTCCAGCATGCTTGGAGCATAGGGCTGAAGGATGATATTAGATTTAGTAGTTAGATAACCTTGAAATTTGTAAAGTGTAATTGACATTAGATGATGAATAAAAGGTGTTTTATTTATGAGTAAAGTGTTGCTATCTCTTGTCGATCGTTTACTATATTTCTTTTGCATGTTTTGACTTCCAGAATAATTATGTTTGGTATATCATATTATTCGAACCTCCACAGTCGGTCATATGTCGGAAGTAGGTATGAATCAAGACTGTCATGATTGGTTGCAGAGGTCTAAGTTGTTGGACATGGCTACAACACTCATGAGTGCTCATAAGTTCTGAGCATTGGACTCAACCCACGCTCACTGGAATCACTTCATGGAATTTATCTCGAGTGATCGTGAGACGGTAATATCATATAAGTCTTCAAACCTAGATATATGATTTGTTACTTATGAGTTGGTTATGCATTGATTGTACGAAAACGCATTGGTAACTCGATGTTATAAAACGTGCTCTTGTGTATAATTCAATGAGTAGTAGAACAAACATATGAACAAACATATGAGTTGAAGTTTATCTGTTCCTTCTTGGAGTAGAAGCTGATATCTGGGCCCCTCGATGATTTTGTTTTGACCTATGTACCGGGCCCGGTCAGAACTAAGTTGATGTGTTCAATTGAGTTCTATGTCAAACAAATCGGAAATCGGGAAACAAACTGCTGGACACAAAGTAAGACACTGTTCCATGTATTTGTCCGGCTGATATCTAGAACAGAGGATTATATGATCACTTATCTTAAATGGCGTATCATCATCTTCTCAGTTCCGAGAGACCTTGAAAGAGCTACGATTGCCGATCGGTTCCTGAAGTATTGCAGTTATAGTTATTAGACTTATCCAAGTGGGAGACTGTTGGATAAGGTGTCTAAGTCCATAACTATTTCTGGTATGTACTTGACCCGACCCGGCATGGTCCATTTGGGTTGCATGGCACCATGCAATTGGATAAACTAAAATGAGAGAAATAACACTTATGGTTTATTAATATATTATAAGTTCTAATATATTAATAATATTATTTAATTAGTTTGATCAAGAATTAATTTAGAATTAATTATGTGATCAAAAGATAACTAATTAAATATATGGGTAGATTATGTAAATCTTCCATATCTTATATAATGGGATAAGAGGCTCCATGGATTATCAAGTTGGGTTCCACCCATAGGATGCTTCATGGATGCTCCATGGGAGTTACAAACCCATGGGTCATGGAAATGAAGAGTCATGACACATTAGGGTTTACATGGTGTAACCCTAGATGTGTCAACACTATATAAGAAACCCATTCTCCACCAAAATAGGCTACACATAAGAAACAAGAGGGCTAGAGCCGATTTTGCAAGTGTAAGATTCTCTCAAAGTTTACTCCTTTGCATTTGGTGTTGTGTGAAGCATTTGAGGCATCACACTTGGGGTGCTAGGCTCACAAGGTTTCAAGGATCATAATCAACAACAAGGTAAGTTATTCTATCTTTCATTCAAAGTTAAAAAATGTTCCCCATGTATGCTAAATAGGAATATAACCTTGGAATTCAACTTTGCATGATTATTAGACAAACATAGATCCAAGGTTATTAGGGTTGCATGTACACTTAGGAAGTGTTAGAATGCTCAAAACCCATCAGCTAGATCTTGGGTTTATTGTTGTGGTATTCAATGTTGTATGTTCAAATTTGAAAAACCTAGATCAAAGCAATTAGGGTTGCATGAACACCATAGGAATGATGTTATGCTCATAACCCAACAGCTCTCGGGTCTTGGAGTACACCAAGATGTCGTCTATGAATACAATAACCAAGCGATCGAGCATCGGCCTGCAGACCCGATGCGCATTGGTCCATAAATACCGTCGGTGCATTGGTGAGCCCAAACAGCATCACCACAAACTCGTAATGTCTATAACGAGTCCGGAACACGGTCTTCTCCACGTCCTCCTCCCTAACCCTGACCTGATGGTACCCGGACCTCAGGTCTATCTTGGAGAACCAAGACGCTCCCTGCAACTGATCAAAGAGATCATCTATCCTCGGAAGTGGATAACGGTTCTTCACTATCAATTTGTTCAACTACCGGTAGTCAATGCACATCCGGTCCTTCTTCCTGACGAAGAGGATCGGCGCTCCCCACGGAGAACTGCTCGGACGAATGAACTGCTTGCCCAACAGTTCCTGCAGCTGTGATGTCAGCTCCTATATCTCTGGTGGTGCCAAACAGTATGGCGCCTTGGTGATAGGGGCCGCACCTGGCACTAGGTCGATCCTAAACTCGACATGCCTCTCCAAAGGCATTCCGGGTAACTCCTCCGGAAACACATCAGAAAATTTCCTGACTACCGGAACCTCTGAAACTGAAATCTGATCCCTGACCCACGTATCTACTGAATACGCTAAACAACCCGCACACCCGTGCTGAATGTACAGACGAGCCCTGGCGGCTGAACAAAACCCTGATCCCAATCTGGTGCCCTCGCCATACACAATCAGTTCTCCCCCACTTGGGGTTCGAACTACCACTCGCTAGCCCTCGTAGTCGATCATGTCTTCGAAGCGACTAAGCTAGGCCATACCCACAATCACACATACATCCCCCCATGGGAATCGGAATCAAGTCGATCGGAAAAGATACCTCGAAGATCTCTAACATGCAACCCCGATAGACTAAAGAAGCGGAAACCCCGTGTTCGTTGGCGATAGAGACTCGCAACGGACACTCTAGATCTCCTACCGGCAATCCGAACTCCCTACTGAAAGACTGAGAAACAAACGACCGACTCGCCCCTGAGTCAAATAATACCAAAGTAGGTAAGGAGTTCACTAAAAACGTACCTAACCACAGGTACAAACATATAATCATAAAACAGATAAAATCAGTAAGATGAGGGATAGAAACATACTAGCAACCACATCTGGTGCTACCCTAGCCTCCTCTGCTGTAAGCTGGAAGGCGCGTCCCTAAGCCCTCGGGGGCGCTGCTCTACCCTGACTCCCATCAGTAATCCTCAGTGTAGTCGGCGCTGGAGCCTGCGCCGGCTTGGCAGCTATAGGGGATACTGGGCCTTCAGATGGCCCACCTGCTCATAATGGTAACAAAGTCGGACTCTGGGAGCTGGTGTATGCTGCCTGCAATACCTGGAAAGATGGCCCTGCTTGCCACATTTGTGGCACCCGCTCCCCGATCGGAAAACCCCCGAATGAGCCTTCCCGCACTTCCCACAAGTGCGGCCCGACTATCCCTCAAACTTGGTATCAGCGATCTTGGAACGCTTCGGAGCCGGCTGCGACTGCGTTGGGGCCCGCCTCTGCTCCTGTAACTGTAACTCAGTCTCCAGCTCACGCCGCCTAGCGGCCTCCTATAACTCCAGCGGTGTATCACATCGCTGGGTAGAAACAAACTGACGGATATCAGTCTTGATCATGCTTAGATAAGGTTTCATTTGAGCCTTGTTGAATCATGAAAAGTGACCCTCTTGAACTTCAGCCACCGCAGCCTACAAGCACCCACAGTCAAGCTTCCTCTTCAGCAACCGCATCCGGAGTCACTATCTACCTCAGTCTCTTTTACTAGATTACTTTACTTATCTTTTGTTGTAATACTCTCTATTGTCCAGTATGCCTTGCATGGCTACTCTTAGAGATGTAATCTAGTGTACTTCCTGAGTCTCTATAAATAGAGCTCATTCGTTCTTACTTAATAACAACTCTAAAGATATCTTTTCTATCTCTCTATCTTACTACGCATCCCTTCTTACTCTCAAATATTACTAGAATATAACTGATTATAACCTCTCTTCGGAGTAAGTCTATTGTGACTTAATCACTAAGTTTGATCTTCCTTATTAACTTGGTTTGAATGCATTCCTTGTTATGAATCAACTTATGTGTATACTTGATATAACAATTGTTGTCATTTCTATTTCTTTACTTTTCCGCAACTAACTCTCTAACTATCTAACTCTAACTTATTAATATTATTGTTGAGCTTTTAGATCCTTCGAGATTAACTATTCCGCAATGTACTTGTTCTAACGTTTGTTCAAGTGTGTCTCAAAGTTTATCTCTCAACAATTGGTATCAGAGCCATAGTGGTTGCTTTTTGAAAAACGGAACTCTGATTTTCAAAGGGCCTTCTATACCACTAAAGCTCACTTCTTAAACACAAAAAAAAACTTCAAAAAATATGGCACAATCGTTATCTCTGAATGTTTCCAACAGTGTTGGTGGTTCTAATAGAGCTCCAATACTGGTAGCAAATGAATATCATCACTGGTCACAAAGAATGGAAAGATACTTAAGGAGACTTGGTAGAGATGTATGGTGATCCGTAGAAGAAGGACCACATGTCCCAGTTCTTACACCAGTCCAAACTGACGGCGCTACAACCAGACTAGGAGGAGGTCAACCAGTTATGAGCCGTCCCACCAAGGATGATATCGATAAAATTGAAAATGATGTTGTTGCTGTTTATGAAATTTCTTGTGGAGTTGCTCCTGACAACTTCGATATTATCATAAATTGCAAATCAGCAAAAGAGATCTGGGAAGTTCTCAAGAATCTGTACGAAGGCTCAGAACAAGCACAAGACAAGAAGCTTACAACCGCACTCAATGAGTTCAACAACTTCAAAGCTCATACCGGCGAAAGTTTGGAAGATTCCTTCAAAAGGTTCAACCTGATAGTCACCAAGTTATCCAATGCGGGCACCATCCGCAGTAACCATGAAACAAATCTTCAGTTTCTTAATGGCTTGGGAAGACATTGGACTACGGCCAAAATGATAGTCCAAGGCGATATAAAGATTCATTCTTTGTCTCTCTACAAGCTCTATGGAGAATTGCAAGCACAAGAATCCACCGTACTCAAAGACTGTGTTGACTTCGGAGGACCACTTGCTCTCATAGCACAAGCCCCACTCAATCAATCCTACTCTCCCTCGTATGACATTCCACCACAGTCATACGAAGCTGATTCAGAGTATGATGATGAAGAAGAATTTCAGAAGGCTATTTCTCTGGTTAGCCAACAGTTCAACCGTCTACCACCTCCTTCCTTCCGCAAGAATCAGCAGTTCAATAAACCTCCATTCAACCGAAATTTCAACCCACAGAATAATCATTCTCGTTATCCCAGAAGTTCTCATCCACCACCGCAATCTCAAACTACTCTACCAAAGGAGGCACCGCAGTCTACTCAAACCACTGACTCCGGTACTCCCTCAGATGACAAAACAGATGTTGTGATTTGTCACAAATGCAACAAAGAGAATCATTTTGCAAGAGATTGTAAGGCCAATGTAGTAAGAGACAAAGCATTCTATCTTAGAATGGCTCAAGAGTTGGAAGATAAGGAAAAGGCAAGGGCATACGTAGCCCATGTCAAAAGAGACCATCAAGTTTGGTCATCCGGAGATGAAGATGATGCTATCAGCAGTGTCAAAGGAAAAGGGAAAATCTGTATGTTGGCAACCACGGATGATGATGAGTCTACAAAGCTGGGAAAGAACTACTGCTACATGGCAAAGGATGGAACTCTAAGCATCGTCGAACAGGTAAAAATCATGATTCAAACTCTAAACTATAGCATGCATGACTGTCAACCTTTCATAGATAATCTTAATGACACATGTGCTTCCGTCCTTACAGACTATAACAAAGCCTTAGATGAGAAGAACATTGCGTTCCAAGAGATGTTCCATGTGAGGGGACGACTGGATAACAAAAGACTCAAAATGGCTATGTTAGAGAAGGACTTAGAATTAGAAAAAGATGCAAGAATGTTGAGTGAAACACAATTAGAGATAGCTTTGAACCAGAGAGATTTAGCTCAGAGTGAAATTGTACGCTTAAATCTTTTAATCGAAAATTTTTTCAATGAGAGTGAAGCTATTGAAAATTTGGTAAATAATGGAACCGTGGACAATACATACAATTTGGGTTGGTCAAATAGATATCCTACCACAATGGATTCCTCACCCCGGTTTAACAAAGATAGACTGTATGTCCCTCCAGACCGAGAATTTCATTTCCCAGTCAATGACAAGACTTTTCCCGAAGACATCAGAACACACTTCGGTAGACTTCATAATCTAAGCAATAATTGTGTAATTGAAGAAATCGTGCCTGAGGTTTCAGGTCACACAGGTGATCAAACTCCTATCTATGGCACCATTTACCCAAATTCTCAAACTTCATCCGAAGTCGATGAAGAAATAGTTGTTGAGGGTCCGAAAGTGTCGCAAAACTTTCCATCTCTGCCCTCAGACCGCAGTGTCTCTCACTGTAGCCAAAAGTTCCACAAAAGTCCCACTGCAGTCCCAACTAAGACTTACTCTGCGGTAGTCAAGTCATCCCTACCGCAGTCTTCGAACAAAAGTTCTGCAACTCTCCAACCAATTCATCACGAATTACCCATAGAAAACTTTGAAGTGGGTCAATGCTCTCAAATCCCTGAATCTTCAAGTTCTGATGACTCAAGCCCTCGTTTTCACAAATTTTCAAAGCGTTCCAGGAAACCGCAGTTGAACAATAAAGACTGCGGTTCACCAAAATCCTTAGCCAAAAAGGCTTTCAAAGAGGAAATTCGATCCCGTGGCACAAATAGACAAACTTTTTCGAAAAACAAGAAGCATGTCAGATTTCCAAAGTCCAAAAGTCCAGAAAAATTTGTTTTCTCACACTACTTTTCAAAAAACTCTCCTATCAAGAAAACACACAAAAAGGAATGTAAAGTTTCATCAGTCACTCCAAACTCATCTGACAAAACCCAAAAGAGTGTAAAGTCTATTCAAAACAATGGTTTTCAAGTCTATTCCTCAGATGATCCAAAATGGAAGGGTATCTTACCCACTCTAACACTTTTAAAGTCACGTCAAAACTTCAAAAAGTGGAAGGGTATTCTACCAAATCCACCAAAAAGAACTCAAAGACCTACACGTGCTAAACCTTTTCAAAAACAAACTTTTTCAAAACCCAACAACACTCATGTCAGGGATTACCAACCTCAGACCGGTAACAAGTGCAATTCATCCTATAGACCGCTGACCAAGCATAGTGTCAGATCAAAAGACAAAATCTCTTTTTGTAAATGTCAGTGTAGTTGTCAAAAGGATTCATCCTATGTCAAATCTAGTCGGAGTCAGAAACCTCGTATTTTTTCAAAAACTCACAACACTCCAAAACTGCACAAACACCCAGGACTAGGATTAAAAGTTGACAAGAGACCCGTCCCTGCAACCTCGGTCCATGCATCATTCAGAAATTCATCAATTGTCGCAGGCTCCAAACTAGTTTGGATGCCTAAACTAACCGTGTAATTCTCAGGCTTTGTGCAAGGAGGAACAAGAAGATGAATGGTTAATTGACAGTGCCTGCTCCTTGCACATGACCGAAAGGTTAGAATACCTTCGGGATTTCAGGCCAATATGCAATGGTGGAAATGTCACATTCGGCAACAATGTGAATGGAGTCATCCGAGGTTATGGTGTTCTCACTACGGGGAACTTCTCTATTCAGAAGGTTGCTTATGTAGAAAGCCTTAAACACAATCTCATCAGTGTTGGCCAACTATGTAAGGCAGGACATCAAGTTGAATTTGATGATCAATTTTGCTATGTAATGACAAGTGACAGGAACACATGTCTGATCAAATCCCGATCCGAAGGTACCATGTATCCTTTGGATGTCTCTCTGATCATTGGTAGACTGCAGTTGTGCTTCCGATCCAAAGCCGTATCCGAAGTCATCTGGCTATGGCACCGCAAGCTAGCTCATCTCAACTTCAGGTACATCAACAATTTGGTCACCGGAGAACTAGTTAGAGGTCTCCCTATTCTCAAATTCAGCAACGATACTCTCTGTCCGGCTTGTGAATATGGAAAGCAATCCAAAGCAAGTCACCCCATGGTGATTGATTCTTCAATCTCTGAACCACTAGAGCTCTTACACATTGATCTTTGCGGTCCATCCACCGTAGCCAGTCTCCATCACAAAAAATACATACTGGTTATTGTAGATGACTTTACACGCTTCACATGGGTCTTCTTCCTTAGACTCAAGTCAGAAACACCGCAGATTCTCATCAATTTCATCAAGTAAATAGAGCTTCAGATCAAGCTTCCAGTAAGATGTATCCGTAGTGATAATGGAACCGAGTTTACTAATAATCTCCTCAATAGTTTCTTGGCTTCCAAAGGCATCACTCACAACTTCCCAGCTCCTTACACACCGTAACAAAATGGAGTAGTAGAGAGAAGGAATCACACTTTAGTAGAAGCAGCTAGGTCCATGCTTAACTTCGCACACCTTCCTCTCTACTTCTGGGCGGAAGCTGTAGCCACCGCATGCTTTGTTCAAAACCGAAGCATTGTGTGAAAACGTCTCAACAAAACACCATATGAGGGCCTTAACAACAGAAAACCAAATGTCCGCTTCTTTCATATCTTTGGGTGTAGATGTTTTGTGATCAACAACCGCGATCATCTTAACAAGTTTGCACCGAAGTCTGATGAAGGCATCTTCCTTGGCTATTCCACTAACAAAGTTGCTTACAGGGTCCTCATCAGACGTACAAGGCTAATCATTGAAAGCTTCGATGTGAAATTTGATGATTCTCACATCCGCAACGCCCCTCCATCCACTGAAACCACAAAAATCATGGAAAGCGATATTTCTGCCTCTTCAGGTCCTTTAAATCTAGTTGAAGTCAATTATGACGATCTTTTCGACCCTGTTGAAACGGCGAAATTATCCGAAGTTCTTGTGTCTCCGGCAGCTCAACAACAACACGCTGATGTTTCTGGTCCATCACTATCCGAAGTAGCATCTCTCAATACTTCCACCTCTCCGGTTGAGGGGGAAAGCTCTACTCCGGATCAAGCAACAACCGTCGAGGTTCCAGTACTTGATGCTGCTCAAGTTCCTATCCGCAGAGAATCTTTACCATCAAATGTATCTTCGTATTCGGATGATGAACACATAGAGAACATTGACACAAGAACCGATTCAAGGATTATCACTCTCCCATCCGCAGTCCAGGGGGAACCTTCTCAGGTTCTAGAGGATCTCCCATCAGCAATCCAGGGGGAACCTATTCCAACTGCTCAAGAAAATTCCTTTCAATCTCCAACAATCCAAGATGATTCTGCAGGATGTTCTCAAATCCAGGGGGAACTGCCATCTCCAACCGCAGAGTCTTCTGATATTGAAGACATTCCCTCTACCGCAGCTGATGATCATCTGCAAACCCCGTCTACATGTATGGATGAAGGACCACCCACCAGGTCAAATCATTGGCAACCCATCCGCAGGTATCCAGACTCGATCTTCCAAGGACTTATCTCATCACTGCCACTACGCAACATTTATGTCCTCGCTAGAGCCCCGAACGATCAAAGAAGCATTGCTTGAACCTGACTGGCTATCCGCAATGCAAGAAAAGCTAGAAGAATTTCAAAGAAACAAAGTATGGCAGCTCGTTCCGAAGCCACGTGGTCATACCATTGTTGGCACTAGATGGGTGTTCAAAAATAAGCTGGATGAATCTGGTGCGGTAGTCAGAAACAAGGCAAGGTTAGTTGCAAAGGGATATAGTCAACTTGAAGGCATTGACTACGATGAAACGTATGCTCCGGTAGCACGCATGGAAGCTATCCGGATCTTCCTAGCATACGCAGCCCACAAGAATATCAAGGTTCATCAAATGGATGTAAAAAGTGCCTTTCTCAATGGGGAACTAAAAGAGGAGGTTTATCTTCAGCAACCTCCGGGCTTTGAAAATGTTGAATTCCCAGACCACTGCTACAAGCTTGAAAAAGCAGTCTACGGTCTGAAGCAAGCCCCAAGAGCATGGTACGAGACTCTTTCTGAATTCCTTGTCTCATCCGGGTACAAGAGAGGAGTGACTGACCCCACTTTATTTAGAAAAGCAAATGGTAACCACCTTATGCTCGTACAAATATATGTGGACGATATCATCTTCGGATCAACTGATCAAGAAATGGTGAATGAATTTACTAAGCTCATGACTAACAAATTCCAAATGAGCATGAATAGAGAGATTAACTTCTTTCTAGGACTTCAAGTGAAACAAATTCCACAAGGAATTTTCATTCATCAGGAAAAATACACCACCAAACTGTTAAAGAAATATTCTATGGACAACTGTTCTTCGGCTAAGGTCCCCATGGCCTTCGGTTATAAGATCTCTGCTGATCCCTCAGGAGAACCTGTGGATCACAAGACTTATAGATGTATCATAGGCTCTCTAATGTACCTCACCGCAAGACGACCAGACATCGTCTTTGCAACTTGTGTATGTGCAAGGTATCAGGCTGACCCAAAAGTGTCTCACATGACCGCAGCCAAACAAATACTACGGTACCTGAAAGGAAGCAAATCTCTTGGTCTATGGTACCCCGCAGGCAATGACTTCAGCCTGCAAGCATTCACAGATGCGGATCACGCCGGATGCAGATTAGATCGCAAAAGTACCTCAGGAGGATGTCAATTTTTGGGATGTAGACTCGTCAGCTGGTCTTGAAGAAAACAAAGTTGTGTTTATCTGTATACCGCAGAAGCTGAGTATGTGGCCGCAGCCAGCTGTTGTTCTCAAGTCCTTTGGATGAAAACTCAACTATTGGACTATGGATATAGAATGTTGCGGATACCGATCTATTGTGACTCTGAAAGTGCTATTGCTATTTCTCACAATCCAATTCAACACTCCAAGACTAAGCATATTGAACTTCGGTATCACTTCATCAAAGACCACATCTTGAAAGGTAACATTGAACTCATCTTTGTCCATACTCATGAAGAGATTGCTGATGTGTTCACAAAAGCGCTCGACTCCACAAAACTTAACACCTTCCTGCAAATGTTAGGAATGATGAATCCAGACCCGCAATTCTTTTCGAATTGATAGACACCGCAGACCATCCTTGGTCTCCGTTGCGGTTCTAACTGAAAGTTACTTATGATAGATGGTTTTGGTATATCATGTGTACCGCAACCTATGTACCGCAACCATATATCATACTTATCTCTCATGGGTCCTTATTATTTGTTATTACTAACTTCTTGTACAAGTGCTCTCCTCAGTTCCTCTACTGCAGACATTCATTTGTTCGTCTGCAATGACATCTGGTCATCCGCAATGCAATCTCCATCCGCAACCATCTTGATAGTTTCTCAACTGTTTCATAAATCTTTGATTCATGGTGCTCTATTTAATGATCCTTCATTAAATAAGAAAACATTAAATAAAAACACTCCTTGAGAAACTGTCTCCTCATCTTTTGAATAAACCTTGTGTCAGACCTATTTTAGGTATGATGATAAAAAGAACGTTTTTCTATAAACAAATCCTTAATCTGTCTTTTCCTCTTACCCAGCACGTCCAATCCGTTACAACTTCTCTTTGCACAACGGATTAAATCAACCCCATCTACACGATCACCTGACGTGATATTGTACACTTGACAGTTCATTAAATGAAAACCCTTTTTGGTAAATGTCAAAAACTTTTTTAAAACCGTTTCATATTATGTGGCTGAGATTTAATTTCCAATTCAAAAGATTCCCCCAAACGACCTTTTACCTTATCCGTTCTTTTTACCTAGGGTAAAAACAGTTACTGTTCAAATTCATCCCTATATAAACCTTTCTTCTTCCCCAAAATCACTTTACGCTCTCTGAACATTGAATCTTCTCTCCACTTTTGCACTCTGTTTTCTACTCTTTCTCTCAAACTCCTACAATGGTGAAATCCGGTGTATCCAAGAAACAATCCAAGGCATCTGGATCAGTGAACCCTACTGGTTCAGACTCTGCTACGATTGCTTCAAGCAACTTCAGAGCCGTTCGAAGATCATTCATCCTACAATGCTCCGATCAAGCTGATGATCAAGTTTCTGAAAAATCACCCCCTGTTTGGCCCCTTCGATGCTTTCACAGACGTTGTCCCACTCTCAACCCTATTCAAATGTGCCTTTTCAGCCTATCGACCACTCGATAATCCACAAGAAGTACATCTTAACTTGGTTAACGATTGTTTGGTCATTCTGTCCAAAGAAAAGTTTCTTTCTGCCATTAACCTCCTTGTTCATCCCTCCATCAAGATTTTCACCCCATCCATGGCGGACATCACTTCTGCACTTTACCAAATGGGATATCAGAAGAAGATTAAAGGGATTGGGGTATTCAAGAAAAACCAATTGCCTGCGGTCTGGCAATTCGTTTGCCATTTCGTCATCCGCAGTCTATCCGGCAGAACCGGAGGCACAGATAATATGGGACTTAAACTTCTAGAGCTGGTGTGGAGTATCTTCACAGGCCATGACGTAAACTACGGTCAAATTCTATGGGACGACTTTCTGCAATACATTCCCAAGGAGAGCCCAAGGGAGAACCCAACCGAACTCACTTTTTCAAGGTTCTGGTCCCTCTGCATTTCAGACCTCCATGCGGATGCAGGGATCAACATGGGCAGCGACATCAATTTCTTTGTCACCAAGGATCTCAAAAGGTACAATCCCTCATCTGATCAATCTATTTTTGGACCGATTCGAAGACTTCCAACCCACATTCTTTCCACTCTTGGTCTTGAGACTGCTGATGTCTCAGATCATATTGAGGCTACGGAAGGTATTGCCCCATACCTTCCTACCCCGCCTCCTCAAAACCCATCCGTAATCATTAACCCTGGAAGTACCACAGTCCCTTCTTCCATTAGTCTCTCCAATCTTTCTCAAAGAAGAAAGCAATTGGCCTCAAAGAAGAAACAAAGAACTCCAAAGAAGGATGCTCCCAAACCAACCACACCCACAAAGAAACGAAAAATCACTCCAACCGCACCCACACCTGATAGTGATTCTGATGAGGATGCGCAACCAATTGCCATCCTTAAGAAAAGGAAAACCAATACCACTGGCCAAATGCGTGACCGGACCAATACCGAAGCCTCTCAAAAGGCTCCGGCAGTCCTTGGGGTGGCCGCAGACCCATTCAACACCACTATCCTTTTCCAATCAGACTCAGAAAGTGAGTCTGATTCACCGCATCGTGGAGACTCCCCCCCAGTTCACTCCCACGAGGATGCCACTGGTTCACGCCCTAAGGTATCCAACGCTTCCCGACTGCATGTCTTTTCCCCTGAGGAGTTGAACTCTGTCACACCCCAAAACCAAGAACGGCGGAAACGTTCTGGGGCGGAGGACGTCATGTACAGTATCACAACAATGAATAGTAGTAAACAAGCAACAACATCATCCATTGCATTAATCATATAATTTTAATACAAGTATGTCTTGCCAAAATTAATAGACACCAAAATATAATTCAAAATGAAAGGTGAGTCTTGAACGAGGTCCATCTTCTCAAAACCTGGCTCCGGTACCTATCTACTAGTGACCTGAGAATACAAGTTATTTTGAAAGCGAGTATCAGCTTTAAAGCTGGTGAGATCATAAGTATATTAGTGTCTGTATTTGTACGAAAGTATTTGTAAGATGTTTTGTAAGATGTTTTGTAAGACGTTTTGAACTCTCCTAGAAAACCCTATGTTTCCTACTAAAAGTAGCCTTCTACCAAGGCATCTAGTGTCTGTGTGTGTGTCTCTTGTAAGAGTATGTATTTTCCCAAATCTGACTATCATTAACCAAAAATATAGTTTTTACATTACAGTGCATTGTGTGAATGTTCACAAAGTGAATGTAATGGGAAAATGAAATAGTATTGTAGTGTTGTATTAAGTAACTACTGTTGTACTAACTACCTTAAACCAATTATTACTTAAAGTACCATGTGATCGGTCTGTACCCTGCTACCGACTCCTAGAAAAACGAAGATGTAAGACGTCGTAAGAAATGACGTTTGGCACCCGTAGACTTGCAAGTCCCACTGTAGCGAGCAGCAAGGTGTAGGATAGTCAATCCAGTATAGATCTATACACAAACTCATACGCTCTCCAATTAAGGAGATTCTGGATACAAAACGGGTCATGATAGGTAGTGCCATGCCCCCGTTAAGGGGCTCACATAACTGTAAGTAATGTATATTCATATGTATATGTATGTGCTAGCTGTATTGTGTGTTCTTTCTCTGTCTAGCCTGTATGTTTTGTTTCTCATAACTGTGTATTATGTTTGTTTCTCATCACTATGTATTATGTTTGTTTCTCATCACTATGTATTATGTTTGTTTCTCGTCACTATGTATTATGTTTGTTTCTCATCACTATGTATTATGTTTGTTTCTCATCACTATGTATTACTCATGAATGAACTGACTCATTGTATGTTTCATTGTTCTAGTAATAGTATTAGTAACTTCCTAAACTACGCCTATCGTAGTTTACTAGTAATATGACTTGAATGTATAAACATGTATGTATGCCTTTGCTACCCAAAGGTTTTGAATAGAAAGAAGGAACTTTTATATCTATATACATATACATAATATATAACTAGGATTCAAACGACCTTCGGACAAATAACTGATACCCTTAGTCCACAACCAAACGAAGAACAGTAGGTAAGGTGAGTTATCAGTCCTAAGTCCTTTCAATCCTACTTATATAACTATATCTATAAAGATACACATTTAACAGAATATAAGTGTAAAAGAGTTTAAGTAAAAGTAATTGACATGAAAAGGATTTACTAAAAGGAATTGACATGCAAAAGAGTTTGATAAAAGTATTTGATATGTAAAAGGGTTTGTAAAACAGTTTGAAAAGTAAGAAATCCACTTGTTTGGTAGTTATTAATCACATGTGATTGATATAATAACTATAATAGTTCAACTTGTATCCCCCCCATAAAAGCATTTAAAAACATGTAAAAGGTTAATTAAGGGGTATGAACTCACCTGTAGTGAGTGGTTTGGATGAACGGATTGATATAGGATGCTAAGTGTCAAGTGAAGACTTGAGCACACACAAGGATCCTAGTTAACATATAAAGACACATATATGTATCCAATTAGTTATAAAACAACTAATTAACCAAGTTAAGACATCCTAAGACATGTAAAACACTTGATTTAAGTGCTATAAGTCCTAAGGATTGCATCTAAGGGTTGTAGGACTTGGCTATTGAGTTTAGGGTTCAAGGGGACCCTCTATTGGAGTTTACGGTTTTGTGACCATCACCCCTTGAGTTTACGGTCGTAAACCCATGAGTTTACGGCCGTAAACTCATGGTACTTATACCATTTTGCGATTTGAAGCTTTTCAAGGCATAAGGAAGCATCCTACTTCAAGTATAAGCCTTAGGAAGTGTTTGTGGCATCATTTCACTCCTAAATGGAGTTTACGGCCCATGGACCACTTCTCCATGTGTTTACGGCCGTAAACCCATATGGTTTATGGTCTTTTTGATGTTTTAAGTCCTAAGCACATCAAGGATGGGATCTAGACTAGTTTCCAATGCTTGGTAGGGACTAGGGCACACTTTGGCCCCTTTATTAGGGTTTACGGTCCAAGGTGTTCTTGGACCGTAAATACCTTTGATCCTTTGATTCTTGGGTGTTTTCTTGATGATTAGAAGTGTAACAAGTCTTATAATACACTAGGATAGAAGTACTTACTAGGTAGAAGCTTGAAAAGGTGCTAAAAGTCCAAGAACACTAGTGTGTGTTCTTGGTGTTCTTGGTGAAACTTGAAGATCTACACTTTTGGAATGATTTCACTGATGGAATCATGTAAGATCACTAGATTAAGTAAGATATCAACTTTTTAGGGATAGAAAAACTTACAAAGTTGAATATCAAGAAGAAAAGTTGGATGATACTTGAGAGGATTTGAGTTTGGATCTTGAAAATGTGAAAAAGTGGTAAATAATGACTAAGTGTCATATTTATACCCCCTTTTAGGGTTTACGGCCGTAAACACCTTTGTTTAGGCCGTAAACTCCAAACTCTTGGAGTTTTGGGACTTTATTGTTGCACAATAAACCCTAGGGCATCCTCTCTCCTGATATCTCCTAAAGTACTAACTTTAGAACACTAAAACTTATTCCAAAAAATTTGAAAGTTAGCATAAACAGTTTTTACTTCTATTGAAGTGAATTGTTGTACAGAATAGAAATTTCGGGTTGTCACAAACTCCATCCTCTTGAACATAACCCAAACACTTCAAACACCTCCCCAACCGCAGGGCACTTCTTCCGCCCTAGCCAGAACTGAGTCGAGGCCAAACTTGACTACGGGTCAAGGAGACCAAGGAAGCTCAGGAAACCCTACTCTGCTTACATCCGCAGCAGGTGGTTCAGGCACGGTGAGCACAAATGTGCAAGGATCCGTGGACCCGAAGGACACTTCGGTGCGATACCAAGGATTTGACGGAGAAGAATCAAACGACTCATGGTTACGCTACACTCCGGTGACTGAGTCAGACATCAAGAAATATGCCGCTTTCAGGAGGGCATTCCAAGCACGCAAGGAACAACAGATCAAGCAACAGCAACAAAAGGAACAAGAAATCCAATCAGTGGCTAAGTATTGGGCAGATGCAATCAATAATGCCAATACCGTAGCCACCATACTGAAGGTTCAAGACTGGATGACAGAGATGGCTAAGACAATCCTTAAAGCTTAAGCAACTGGTGAAGGTGCAGGCCCCTCCAAAGTAACTCCAACTCCAACTCCAAATCCAATTCCAACTCCAACAGTTCATGAATCACAAGACGAAGGAACCGCAATAGAAGTCAGTTCTGCTCCCACCTTCGGTTTTGATGATGATGATCTTCAGGAGGTAAATAAGCCCAGTCCTTCTGATGATGACCTTATGATGTTCGATGAAGAAGAAGAATCCAGTGGCTCTCACCATTCAACTTCAAAGCCTAAAGATAAGAAGAAAAAGAAGAAGAATGCGGTATCAAGGAAAGAATTTCTAAGCTTACAAGCAAAGGTTGATCAAATTCTCGCTGCGGTCAAGCCAACTCAACCACAACCAGAAGACATGCCCGGACCGCAGTCCCTGATAGAAAGGATCGAAAGATTGGAAACGCGTGAGCGATTGGCTGCTGAGAGAATTTCTCTCAAATTCGAAATGGGAATCCGGTCCTTGGACAACAATCGCCAAGCATATCACAAGGCATTCATCGCCACTGCGGAACGCCTCATCTCTGAGGTGACCGCAATCAAGACAGATCTGCAAGCAGCAATTGCGGACCAAGCCACTCAGTCTCAAAAACTGATAGCTGAGACTCACACTACGTATGAGTCCACTATCTCAGTTCTTCAAGCCACAATCAATCGACTGCAACGATCCCTATCCTCCAACTTCCACGGTCCTGAAATCCTTCAACTCACTAAGTATATTCACAGGATTCTCTTCAACTCCACCATTCCCAACAATCAACAATTGGCGGATGCCCTGAAAGCCCAATTTCAAGAAGTATATGCCAAAGTTGATGGCCTACGTCAATGGCTTGAGGATGCTCCTGGGTTGCATTCCTCAAGAGGGGGAAGTGAAGACGAAGTCCATCACAGTGAAGACGAAGTCCACCACTCCAATCACTCCATCTCACAACATCAGAGTCCCCCCATCATTACAGAAAAAATTCCTATACCGCAACCTTCACCACCACCATCTCATCAGACTCCACCACAACAAGAGATCACTGTTGAGAAACCAGAGACTCCCCCTCACTTCAAAAATCTGGTAGATCACATGTCCTCTCCAAGCTCAAATGACTCCCCTGCCACCACCCAAAGGAAAAAAGATTGGAAAGCAGCTAAACTTGCTGAGCTTATATGGAGAGAATGCGGTTTTGACACTATCATGGATGAATCCTTGATAAACTCTTGGATCAATCCTCACCGCAGACTGTTGGATGACGATTACAAACCTCACCTCACATATGTTGAACCCCCTTCGGATGGCTACTGGGATGTTCCAATCTCCCCAAATGCCAAATACTTCACAGTGTTTGAGCAGTTCCACCGCAGCCTTCCAGACCACAAAAGACTGCCAATGGAATTTGAGAGACTTAGTCATTTTTATGCTAAGCATGCCTCTCCCATTGAGAAAATATGGTCTAACGATAGACCATCCGCAGTCAAGAACTACAAGCTTCGGAAGTTCATGAAGGCTGACTTCATCCAATACACCCTCACTAGAAAGGAACACGACTATGTCCGCACCCAAGCTGACTTCCCCTGCATGAATCCGGAAGAAGTCTTTCTTATAGCAAAGGTGTTCCAGAACAAGTCGGAGAAGCACCCGAAGATGAAGATTGCGCTTGAAAGGGCTAATACTTTTTTGAAGGAAACTGTCTGTGATTTTGCTAAAATCGACGCAGACATCTACCCCACCATTGCCATAAAATTTGATCTGCCACCACTCGATCCTGCACCAATGCCTACCGAAGGCTATCAAGAAAGATCCTTAGGTGCAACCAACTTTCCTAAACTTGGAGTCATTTTCAAAAGGAAGATCGATAATGTCAAATACTTCATTCCTATGACTGCCATGCATCGCCTCACCAGGAAGCAACTTGAAATTTGCCGAACCGCAGTTGAAAAATCAAAACACACTACTGCAGAAGTCAAGTTTGAGATTTTAAGGAGGATCATTTGGTTGGAAAACATCAGGAAGTTTTGGTGGATCCTGATCAAGTTTCTTAAACTTGATGGCTGAACAAAAGTTAAAGAGGTCACTTAGGGGGAAATTGTTGAATCATGAAAAGTGACCCTCTTGAACTTCAGCCACCGCAGCCTACAAGCACCCGCAGTCAAGCTCCCTCTTCAGCAACCGCATCCGGAGTCACTATCTACAGCAGTCTCTTTTACTAGATTACTTTACTTATCTTTTGTTGTAATACTCTCCATTGTCCAGTATGCCTTGCATGGCTACTCTTAGAGATGTAATCTGGTGTACTTCCTGAGTCTCTATAAATAGAGCTCATTCGTTCTTACTTAATAACAACTCTGAAGATATCTTTTCTATCTCTCTATCTTACTACGCATCCCTTCTTACTCTCAAATATTACTAGAATATAACTGATTATAACCTCTCTTCGGAGCAAGTCTATTGTGACTTAATCACTAAGTTTGATCTTCCTTATTAACTTGGTTTGAATGCATTCCTTGTTATGAATCAACTTATGTGTATACTTGATATAACAATTATTGTCATTTCTATTTCTTTACTTTTCCGCAAGTAACTCTCTAACTATCTAACTCTAACTTATTCATATTATTGTTGAGCTTTTAGATCCTTCGAGATTAACTATTCCGCAATCTACTTGTTCTAACGTTTGTTCAAGTGTGTCTCAAAGTTTTTCTCTCAACAAGCCTGCTCGGAAGCAAACTCTGGGCAAAACATCGCCCTCTCAGTGAACATGTGGGTGATCTCTGTCACCGACTCGGTACCCTGTCTCAGATCCAAAAACACATGTGACAGCCGCTCGCGCTCAACCCGTGGAATGTAGCGAGCACGGAACATATCTCTGAACTGCTCCCAAGTAACAGCAGCTCCCTGGTCACCCGTATACGACCCAATCATCAACCTCCACCAGTCCTTTGCCCCAGACCTCAACAAGTTTAGGGCACATCTAACCTTCTGGTCAGCGGGACATGGGCATGTGAAGAAACATCCCTCCAAGTCAGACAGCCACCTCATGGCTATGATCGGATCTTGAGTCCCATCGAAAGTCGGGGGCTTCGTATTATCGAAGTCTCGGTACTGAAAACCCCGACTAGCTCCTCCCCTACCACTGTTACAGCCGTTGTAGCTATTGCGGCAACCGTCTCATCTAGGGCTGCATATCTATCATCAAAATACTCTATCAAGGCGGTCTTAACAGACCTAAACATCTCTGGAATCTGACCTCAGACAATCTTGACCACCTCCTCGCGGATGATCTCCATGACACGATCCTCTTTCAACACTGGCCCACCCTGGCCGATACTCTCAGGCGAGGTAGGGGCATCCTGACCGCCCTGTCCTGATCCCGATCTGGATCCAGTCAAAAAACACCTCGTAACCACCATACTGAAAAATACACCAGGAAGATATCAGATAATCCGCACAAATAATTGGGATCCAACTCCCAACTAAACTCTAGGGGTTGTGACTTCCTTGCCACACGTATGGGTCTTGTGCTTTCAATAGTACGGGCCCATACTACCTTCCACACCTACCCATATTTGTGTCAAGTATCATTACAACACCCTAACAATATACATATGCATGGTGATCACTCAATCCTCACTTTTAGAGGGAAGCTAACTATCTCATAACTGGTCTATTGACCTCACACAACTCAACCATGAAACTTCCACCAACCCTGCAGCACTCGTGTATGCTAGCCATACATAATGCTGAACCCTATAGACTTTCGAATACCTGATCCTACCCTAAGCCCTTCATCAAACAAGAATAGGAAATAAGGCCAAACCAAACATTCTCGAGCTATAAGATCTTAATTATGTACGGTCGTGATGCATACACTAAGCAACTACAGTAATGATGTCAATTTCATATAAGGAAAACCCTAGGCTATCAGGCATCATACAATAAGGCAATTATATCATGCAATTCATCAAGATCCCTAGCCTAGTACCAGCATGTTGTTCTAACATATCACAAAATCAAATAACTGCATGGTATTTTGGGGTCTACTTACTGGCTCCAGCTGATCGTATGCTCTGCATCCTCTTTTAATTATTTTGAAAACCATTTTAGAAAATCTTTCCTTAGTTTGAGACTGGATTCAGACGAGTGTTCCTCCAATTCACTCAAACTAAGGCTCTGATACCAACTGGTAACATCCATAAAATTTGATCCAAATTTAAACTTTTTAAAAACATTTCAAAACCATTAATTATTACAAAGTGTTTTCAAAATATTTCCATGTCAGAGTATCCCAGAAATCAAAATCATAAAATGTGAGGAGCTGTACGATCATGCCTTTTCCTTCCTGCGATCATCTGATGTACCTGAAACCAAAACTGAAACTATAAGCCCAAAGCTTAGTGACTTCCCCCAAAATACCCATACACACAACAATATACATATAATCACAAACATCATACTATGGGTCCAGTTAACCATCGGGTTGGAATACCCCAGGCGCTCAACCATCAGGTTGGAATGCCAAAATACTATGGGTCCAGTCATCCTCGGGATGGAATAGCCCAGGCCCACAACCATCAGTTTGGAATGCCCAAATACTACGAGTCCAATCATCCTCGGGATGGAATACTCATGGCCCACAACCATCGGGTTGGAATGCCAATGTCTATTGGCTTTCGCACAAAGCAGATCAGCCTCAACCACTAATCAAACATGTGCACATATAACAAATAATCACATAACAGTCTATAGAAAGACAACCCGATCTAAAGGATCGAACAGCATAATAACATCCTATCTACCAAGATACTGGTCTAACAGATCATAATAGCATAATACCACCCTTGGTCAAAGTCAAAGTCAACGGTCAAAGTCAACAGTCCATGTTGACCCGACTCGTCAAATGCAGCTAGCAACTTGTCGAGTTCCTTAAGAGCTCAGAAGTGACTCGCCGAGTTCATGCGTGTTCGGATGTCGGGGAAAACCCTAATTGACTCGCCGAGTTTCCAACCAACTTGTCGAGTCCATGCGTGTTCGGATGTCAGGGAAAACCCTAACTGACTCGTCGAGTCCTCTTAGTGACTCGCCGAGTTCATGCAGAAACAAATACAGGAAACCTTCGTCCGACTCGCCGAGTCGGCTAAGCAACTCGTCGAGTTCATGCAGTCCATCATTTATACAGATGTTTTTAAGCCACCCCAAAGCTCCATATTGCAGATCCAACCTCCTAGGACATGGTTTCCACGTAAAGTTGCAAACTTTAAATACATGCATGGTCCTAAATGTCAAAACTAGACTAAGGGAAAGGTTAAATCAAAGGGAACGGCCCAAGCTTGTCAAATCTCATAACCTTATGGGTATAGGGGCCAAGGGGAGTCCAGATCTGAAGTTACAACTTCAGATCTTGCCCCATACTCGAAATGACTCCCAAATGTGCTAAAGATAGCCCTAAACCCAACCATGAAGAGATTTTGCTAAAGATAAACCAAGGTGTCACACCCCCGAACCAGACGGCAGAAACGTCTGGGGGCTTGAGCGTTACTTCATCTTGTAATATCATCACAATTGTATATAATTGAAACTAGACAACACCATCATCATACATATCAAGATACAACCAACATTGTTTACATCAAGTACAGTATCATAAATTACATGTCCAATATAATAAATGTATGATGATAACAAAATATAACAAATTCCACATTTCCTGCTGACCTTTCCGCTTAACGATTTCCTGAGAATACAAGTTATTTTAAAAACGTCAACATATATAATGTTGGTGATTTCATAAGCATATTTGAATGAAAAGTTTTGAATTGTTTGTAAAACTCCAGAAAATCCGATATTTTTTAAAATAAAATGTTTTGAACGTGATGTATCGAAATCAAGTATTTATGCATGTGTGCTTTCAGTATTTGGAATGTAAAAAAATGTAATCCAGATAAAAACCCTGTATTTTCTGTAACAAGTAAAAGATATTGTTTAACTATGTAGTAGCCCAGAAAATCCTATATTTTTTGTTTATAAAAGTGTTGTGGTCTCAACCCTAAGACCGAATAACAGTATATGTATGTTTTTGTATCCACACTATGTTATAGGTATTCCATAAAATTATGTTGGAGATGATTTTTAAGTGAGCCGTTTTAACCATACTTGATTATGCCGAATCCGCCTGTCGTGGCGTCCTTAGGCGCCGACTTGATTTACGGTAAGGTTTGTCACCCTAGACTGGCCTAGTCTAACTGTAGCGAACAACTCAGGTGTGGGGTGTCACCCCGTATAGATCTATACACAAACTCTCGCTCTCCCTCCAAGAGACTTTGGTTATAACTACAGGCTACGATCATACACTCTAGAGGTGTCAACCGACATGTGTCACTAGCAACCTTGATTGAGTTTACGCGATTATTGTATTATGTTATATAATGTTTGTGACATCCCCATTTTCATGGCCAGAAAAGACCGATTTCGTTTATGCTTTTTAAAATAAAATTAGAGTAATCCTTTGATTTAAAGAGTTGCGGAATTTGTTCCCAAAACAAAATATGATAAGAATTTATCAAAACATTTCTTAAAAGAAACGTATTTTCATTAAATAACAAAATCTCGGGATGTCATGTTCCAATACAGACCAAAAGCATAAACAGTACAAAATAGACCTTACAATAGTTATTTACAACTACTGATCTATAAACGAAAATATCTTGATAAGTCATCCAACTTATGCTCGGTGCCACTACCTGTAATACAAAGAAAAATTGAGTGGGTCAGGCTTGGGTGCTTGGTGAGCATATAGGGTTTTTCAACCCACAATAATATAATTATTATATTCAATCATCAAACAATCAACCCAATTACCGATCCCCATTTCTTCTTTATTTCTTAAGATTTTACCCTAAGAATCAACTATCATTCATTCATTCGTTCCTAAGGATTGACCTAAGGAATTGGCACAAAGTCCATTGCTGCCCGAGGTTCATCTACAAAGTACTAAATCCATAGCTACCAAGGTTCATCTATACAGTACTAAATCCATAGCTACCAAGGTTCATCTACACAGTACTAAATCCGTAGCTACCATCGTTCATCTACACAGTACTAAATCCATAGCTACCATCGTACTTATATAAGGCACTAAGTCCATAGTTGCCAGGGTTTTTAGAGTACATCGGTGAACATCAAGTTCACAACACCTACAAGTTGCGAGCCTGCTAGTGTTCCACTGGACTGTCTAGAATAGTCTGTGGTTGTCATCCCTACTCTGCTGAATGACGAGGCCATCATTTGGGTAAAGGTTTCACTCATTTTTCACCTGTCACCCTCATCTCATGATCTATATCATCTTTCGTCTCATCCTCAAAGTCATCCTTCATCACTCTCGTTTAGACTCCGTCGGCTAATTTCGAATTTAACTTTTATTATATTATTTTTAGTAGGCCGGGATAGGAAAACTCCGTTAGGAATTCACAACTCCTTCATCTGACGTCCATTTTCGTCTGTCTTATTACCGATGGACTACTATCGACGAGATCTTCGATTCTTGTTTAGATTGTTTCGGCTAGAAACCACTCGATCTCATATTCGAACTTTGGGCTGCATACCGCTAAGTCGAAACTTCGAAAAATCATAACTTCCTCATACGAAGTCAAATTTAGACGTTCCTTTTATGCACACTCTCGGTTTAACGTATTCTACGACTTTCGTTTAGATCACTAAGACTAAATATTGCTCTATCGTAAATTCACTATTAACGTCCTACAGCGTCGTGTCGACTCTTTCGAGAAATTTCGACAGGTCATAACTTCTTCGTTATAACTCGGATTTCAGCGTTCTTTATATGTACGGAAACCTTGTGACATATACTACAACTTGGTTAAGATTATTTATTCTAAACACTCTTCGATCAAAAAGTCATTTTTGACGCTTATCATCTCTAAATTGACTAGCCCGGATGTACGGGCGTTACAATGTTGGCTTGTATGTTCTATGTTTTTAAAAAAATATCGAACGAGTATATAAATGAATGTACGAGGCCCATAAGACATGTACTAAGCCCACCATGCCCAGTAAACATGTAATGTATAGTTGGGTTGAATAAATATGCATATGGGCCACTAAGGCCCATTAAACATGTAATACATAGTTTAGGTCCAATTAGCATATCTATGGGCCACTAAAACCCATTAAATATCTAATACATTGTTTAGGTCCAATTAGCACGTAAATTTACATCTTTAGTCCAATTGTATGTAAGTTGACATTTTTGGTCCAAGTACCCATAAGTTGGTGTATTCGACTCATTAATATATAAATTTACATTTTGGCCCCTTTTTAAATAAAATGACATTTTAGGCCCAAGTTTTGTAAAAATAACATTTTCGGCCCATATATATAAAATGACGTTTTTGGCTTAAATATTTATATATTTCTGTTTTCAGCCCGTTATTATGAGAATTTACATTTTTAGCCCATTTTTAATAAAACGACATTTTCGGCCCAAAATTTGTATAAATAACATTTTAGGCCGAAATTTGAATAAAGTGTCATTTTCAGCCCATAAACCGTAGATTTTCATTTTTGGCTCAAATTTGTATAGAATGACATTTTGGTCCACAAAAGTCATAATTTTTACATTTTGGGCCCAATAACCGTAAAGGCCCATACTATGGCCCATTATGCGAAAATTTCACTTTTGGCCCCTTAAATGTCATAAATATCATAAAGACCCTCTTTTTACAATAGAATGACTCTTTTGACCCTTGTAAAATCGTAAATGTCAAGAAGGTCTCATTTTTTTGTATATTTGTCAAAATTGGCCCTTTTTCAAGATTTTGTTTAGTTTCTTATGAATCTTCACATGTTTAACACATTTATCTTTATAGTAAGTTGTATGAAGTGTTTTAGTTTACAAATATCACAACTTTTGATTAGCATTTTCGAGATCTATAGTGTTTCATTACATAATCACAACTTAATTCAAGTAAAACACACATAACATGCATAAATACATAGATCTACCACATATGCAACTTGTACTCTCCCCCAAAACATGTTAGAACCAAAAACAAGGGGTATGAAACTCACTTTGCTTTGAAGTTCTCGGTTGATGAAGAGATGGAAAGAGATGATGTGATTCTCGGCCCTAGCAAGCTCCTTAAGATGATTTTTGAACTTAGATGGTCCTAGTGAAGTATGATCCACAGTTTGGAGCAAATGAATAACAAGTTTTAACAAAATTGTGAAGTTAAACTTTCTTGAGCAAGAGTAGATTACCAATTATGGATGAGGACTTGATGCAAACTTCTTAGAAGCACCCTCCAAAGGTCACGAAATTTTGAGAAGTAGAGAGGAGTTCTTGAGAGAGTATTGAAAGTGTTTGAAAGAAAATGGGAGGTGGGGGGAGGGTGTGTTCGGCCGAGTGGTAGAAGAAGAGAGGGAGAAGAGATAAGGAATTTTACGTGAAGGATAATAGATCTTCTTGAGACATGTGATTATCTAGATACATGCTAGATAATTATGTGTTGTCAAGGTTTAATCAAACCTTCTTCCATTTCATTATTTATTTATTTTTGTTTGTTTTGGGCCGAGAATTGGGCTAGGAAGAAGGGAAATGGAATAGTTATGGCACATTCTTGGTTTTGCTCGATTTTTATGAAGCTTAATAATATTTTTCGGCCCATTGGGCCCCTTATCAAGGTTCTCGGCCCAATGAAGCCCAATTAAAGAGTTTACGGCCCATTAGGGCAAATGAAATCATTTATTGACCAACAAGGCCCATTAGAGATAAGATGTATTATTCTAGGTTCACATGGTTCAAAATGATAAAGTTTCATGAATGTGGGTCCAATTAGAGCCCAATTAGGGTTCCTAGGCCCAAGATAGTCAAGTTGAAGGCTTATTGGTCCATTAGGCCCAATAAGAGAATCCTAGTTCATATTAAGCTTGAACCGGGATTTTTAGGGTTTTCAACACCTAATTGACTATAAGAGATGTATTGTATAAGATTTTGAGCTTTACTGAAGAATGTTGATTAAGTTTGTTGTCATTGAATGAGCATAGGGTATAATATCAAATTAGGGTTACAAGTATCACAGTAGAGGATGTTTACATGAGACTAGAATTTCCTAGCCTAAATTCTAGTTGTGACGTCATCCCCCAGTTAGAGGGAATTTCGTCCCAAAATTCTTTTGAAGATGGAGTCATGAATGAGAGAATAGATGAGGGTACTTCTGCTTCGTCTGGTCTTCACGTTCGCATGTGAATTTCGGTCCACACTTAGCGTTCCATCGAACCTTCACAATCGAAATGCGGCTCTGCTTCGTACGCTTCACTTCCCTATCCAATATCTCAACTGGTTCTTCAACGAACAGGAGATTCTCGTTTATTTCGATCTCTTCCAAAGGAATGACAAGAGTTTCGTCTGATAAACACTTTTTCAAATTCGAGACATGGAACACGGGGTGTACATTGCTGAGCTCTGAAGGTAGCTGCAGCTTATAGACTACCAGACCAATTCGGGCGAGAATCTCGAACGGTTCGATGAATCGCGGGTTGAAATTTCCCCGTTTTCCAAAGCGAATGATTCCTTTCCAAGGAAAGGCTTTCAATAGTACCTGTTCTCCAAATTGGAATTCCAGAGACTTTCGCCGTTTGTCAGCATAGCTCTTCTGTCGGTCTCGCGATTGTAACACCTCGTTTAAATAATAAATAAATAAATGAGCAAATTAATAAATTAATAGTAGCCCTGAAATCCGTAATAGTATAACAAGGTGTTGGTCTCGAGGGTTAATTGTTACAATTTTAGAAGTTGGGGGTTAAAAGTGCTAGTTCTGGATTTAATTTGAAAAGAATTTCAGAAGTCAGGGTGTGTTTGGTAATTGATGGATTTAAAGTTGAAAAGATATTATGAAGGCAGGGGCTAAAGTGTAAGTGTTGGATTTAATTTGAAAATAAATTGTGGAGGAGGGGCTGTTTAGTAACTATTGGGCTTATTCTGAAAAGAATCTTAGGAGTCGGGGTTGAAAAGGTAAATTATGGGCTATGATTGAAAGAAATATTATAGGGAGGGACTATAGTTGTCGTTATGGAAAACTTTTAATGGAAGTCGGTATTTAAGGGACCAGATAATCCTAACCCTAGCTTAAGAAGGCAATCACCATCATCGGGAGACCTCCAGCAGCCACCCTCACCTCATCTCATTTCTAGTAGCCGGAGCCACCCATCTGGTCCGTTCTCCGACCAGCTAGCGGCAGCCAAGTAATTACCCGACCTCCTACTTGCCGACTGGTCGAGACTCCATCTCACTATCGTTATCAGATGTCCACGTTGTCGTCGGTGTAAACCATCAGCCTCCTAGCCGCCATTGGAGTCGGATTAACCTGCCACTTCGCGACCAGAGTGTCACCACCACTGCCGTATTTCTTTAGCCGGCGATGTGTGCATCGTGTGGGTGTCGCGTCTGTTGGAGAGATCGGAAGTAGACTACGGAGCTGCCGCCCCCATTTCTCGCTGCTCACAGTCGTGGGCTCCCCGACCGCCACCTTCTAGCCACCACAACGCCGTCGTTGCTGCCTAGCTGCCGAAGAAGACAAGGGTTGCTGCTCCTACGTGATTCAGTTGTAGAGATCGGGCGACCCGCTATTGCATTGATGTCGTTCTCTATTCGAGATCGCAAACCATAGCCGCCATCCCCGCTGTTGGAGGCTGTTGAAGACGATGACCCGTTGCCGCCTCTATCCGACGCCTTCTTGTCGCCACCAGCCACCGTGGAAGGTGCCTGTGTGCGCGTGTTGCTATGTGTTTAGATCGGGAATCTGTCATCCAACAGTTATAGTTTTATCAGTAGGACTTCAGCAGTGTGAGGTGAGTTTTCTTCCAGTAGGAACGGGTCTACGGCCACAATGCCGGTCCGTTTAGATGTTAGTAGTTCCGGACTTCGGTCTGATGCCGGGGGATTAGCCCGATGCAGTTTATATGTTTCCGGACTTCGGTCCGATGCCGGGGTGGTCCCGAGAAGTAGTTATGTATGCTTGATGTCTTTGTGATTCATGCATGTTTATGTTATGTGTTATATGTTCTGGACTTCGGACCAATATCGGGCAAGCCCGATGCAGTAGATATATGTTTATGTTTATGTTATGTTCAGTTTATACCGGACTTCGGTCCGATGCAGTGGGCGGGGCCCAAGATATTCTGGACTTCGGTCTGATGCAGTGGGAGGGGTCCAAGTTATTCCGGACTTCGGTCCGATGTCGGGCGGGGCCCGATGCAGTGGGCGGGGCCCAAATTATGCCGGACTTCGGTCCGATGTCGGGCGGGGCCAGATGCAGTGGGCAAGGCCCAGTATGTGTTATATGTGTTATTGTATGGTATGTGGTAGTTTAGGGGAGCTCACTAAGCTTCGTGCTTATGGTTTTTAGTTTTGGTTTCAGGTGCTTACGTTTTTAAAAGAGGAGCTCGGGAAGATTGCAGTGCACACACCATTTGCTCAGCCTTGGATGTTTATACTCTGATATTTTATCATTATTTTGATACAGTATTTATTATGATATTATGAGAGACATGACACTTGGTTTCGTATCGATTATGTGTGATTATAGTTTTTGTAATGTTTTTCAAACGAAATTTTTGGACCGTATTTTTGGGATGTTTCAAGTTGGTATCAGAGCCTTGCTTTGAGGGATTCGGGCACATTTTCTGGTGTGTCTGAACTCAAACTAAGGAATTGGTATAGAAATTTCAATTTTTGTAAAAATGAGTTTTGAGAAAAGAAAAGAGTTTTAGAAAAAGCGAAAATAATTTTTAGAAAGAAAAGAACTTTTAAAAGAGATAAGGGTGTGGTGCATGCAATCAGCCGAGCTCAAGTAAGTACTCCCAAATTACCCATACAAGTTCATGTTATGATATGATTATCAGCTTTATGAGAACTGCATGCTAGATTAGGACTAAGGATCTAGGAAGGATGCCTTATGTGCCTATTATATGTGTATCAGCTTTATGAGAACTGCATGCCAGATTAGGACTAAGGATCTAGGAAGGATGCCTTATGTGCATATTATATGTGTATCAGCTTTATGAGAACTGCATGCTAGTTTAGGGCTAAGGATCTAGGAAGTTTGCCTTATGTGCCTGTTATACGTGTACCAGCTTATTGAGAACTGCATGCTAGTACAGATTAGTCAGTATGATAGCCAGAGTAGTATATGCTTGATTATGTGTACTCAATGCCCGAATGTTGCTTGCTTTGTGCTTTTAGGAGTTCTAGTTGTCTTTCACTAACTAGTAAATGAATATGTTAAGTTACATATTGCAAGGACTAAATAATTTCAAAAGGTTAGGTCTAGCTCTATTCGCAGCTCTTGTTTGAGTCCAACCGTTGTAGGGTAGGATCTCTCATTCGAAGAACTATCTAGTCTGAGTAATATGTAATAGTATTCGCAAGCTAGTTAGGGAAGAAAGCAGGGACTTCTTATGCAGCTGATGGCGGAGAGTGGGTTGGTGATTACCCTAGGGCAAGCCTAGGATGAGTTTAGCATAAGATCAGCAGTAGTAGTAGAAAGGACTTGGTGGAGTCAAGACAGTTCTTGAGGAAAGTACGGATAGATGTGGAAGGTAGTATGGGCCCGTACTACTGAAAGCAACGGATCCGTACTCGAATCAAGGAAGGTTGAGATGAATCCAGAAAACTTGTAGTGTGTGAGATCCCTTGAGTTATGATGAGTATTGTGATGTTAGTGATGATATATTACCGAGTATAGTGACCCTACGTGGTAGACCAGATGGCAGTGATGGTGCCAGCGAGGGATCAGGCTCGGACTCTGGAGCTGGGCAGTATGATGGTCAGATGAGGGAGCTCATTCCATCTGAGATTACGCGCAGTATCATTGACCAAACTCCTGTGACCCTCAGTATGATCAAGGAGGACATTATAGAGATTTATGATGAGAGGCCGAGTGCATTCCGCACTGAGATAGCAGTCATGATAGCGACCCGTACGTTGATGTTTCGGGAATTCAGAGTTTTTGAAGCTTCAGATTGTCATGGGGGTTAGGGACCCCATTGTTAGCAGCAGATGGTTGGCAGATGTCGCCAACACTTTTCGTACCAGACGTTGCCTCGAAAGAAGACAACATCTGACTTACTTCCTATATCCTGAGGTACAGAGTACAAGATTGATAGGACGAGGTTGGTAGTGAGTTGAGTGATGATGCGGTTGATTCTATGTCATGGGATGAGTTTTAGACCAGATTCTGGGCAGAGTGTGCCCAGGCGATTGAGGCACAGCAGTTGGTGCAAGAGTTGTTGGATCTCCACCAGACGACTGAGACTGTGGCAGAGATCACTACCAAGTCTCAGGAAAGAGATTATATGGTACTACAGTATGCATCAAATGAGGAAATAAAGAAGGTAAAGTATCGGAACATACCGTAGAATGATAGTAGGGAGATCGTCAGTATCTCGCGGTGCAAGACCCTAAATGATATGACTTCTAGAGCTCGAGAACGGGATATGGACTTGGAGCATATTGGTAAGAGGGAATCAGATCAGTTGCTTATACTGAAAGGTCTCGGGAGGAGACCCAAGATTTAGGATTAGCTTTTGAGAGGCCAGCAGGACCAGATTCGGTTCAGCACGTGCGGGAAACTGCACGATGGAGTTTTCCATTCCAAGGGTTTGAGTAAGTGTAACTCTGGGTTTATTCCTTGTCTTTGCTTGAATTATATTTTCAAGAGATGTGATATGCCCATTGCATACCAAGAATTATTAGCGGATATCAATATATCATTTCCCAAATTGCGGGATTGGGAGAGTACAACGTCATCTTGGTTTATTCCAAGACTGAGTAGCAGCATGAGGAGCACCTGAGGGAGGTGCTAGAGACTTTGGGGAGGGAGAGCCTTTTTGCAAAGTTCTCCAAATGTGAGTTCTGGTTGCGCGAGGTGAAATTTCTTGAGCACCTTGTCAACCAGAAGACTATACTAGTTGATCCGGCCAAGATAGAGGCTGTGATGCAGTAGAAGATTCTGAGGTCTCCATCTGAGATTCGGAGTTTCCTGGGTTAGCGGGTTAGTAACGGAGATTTACTTGGGACTTCTCCAAGATTTCAGTTCCTTGGACCAGACAGACCAAGAAGTTGATGGCCTTTCATTGGGGGCTCGAGCAGCAGGTAGCCTTCGAGACTCTCAGACAGCGGTTGTGCGAGACCCCATCTCTCACCCTGCCAGAAGGTGTAGATGATTTCGTGGTATATTGTGACGCTTCGATCACGAGCATGGGTGCGATACTAATGCAGCGGGGTCACGTGATAGCATGCCTTAGGGAATCAGGTTGGGGATTCCAGTCAGGACATGAGTTCAGTAGAGTGTTAAGTCAAGCGTGTGTTCGATCCAGATAGTGTTAGAGTGTTGTAAGTCTGCGGGTGTAGCCGTAGCATTCACTAGTAGCCAGAGAGTGTTAGAATGTTGTAAGTCTGCCGGTGTAGCCGTAGCATTCACTAGCAGCCAGATAGTATTAGAGTGTTGTAATCGGGTGTAGCCGTAGCATTCACTAGCAGCCAGATAGTGTTAGAATGTTGTAACTCTGTGGGTGTAGCCGTAGCATTCACTAGTAGCCAGAGAGTTTTAGAGTGTTCTAAGGCTGCGGGTATAGTCGTAGCATTCACTAGTAGCCAGATAGTGTTAGAATGATGTAAATATACGGGTGTAGCCGTAGCATTCACCAAGTTGTTAGATAGCATTAGAGTGTTGTAAGCCTGCGATGGTAGGCATCGATTTCACTAGGTTGACAGGTAGTATGGGAGTGATGGCAGATCATGAAGGGAACAATAGTACCCACTGGTTCCGGTGCAGCAGTAGGGATATGGAAAACCACGTATTGGAATTCGGTTTTTCCCAGATGAATTAGACTTGTTTTAGCCGGTGATAAGATCGTGGGAATGCCACTACAGTCATGAGATTAAGGAAGCAGGGAACCGATTAAGGTTATTTGTGACATAAGGCTACCAATGGTTATATAGAAATCACTCCTAGCCTGGGGTTTGGTGACGTCAGGACTCGACATATGGACCCGATCAGTTAGATCAGAAAATCGTTAGAGCCGCAGTGGCAGGATAACTAGTGGTATCTGTTGACAGAAGAGGATTGTGTTCGAAAGTCGTGTGGGGACGATTATGTGGGAGTTCTTTTGGCTCCGCAACCGTTACGAGACCCGGTATTTCAGATGTTTGGTGAACGAGTTGAGATTAAGGAGGTCTCTGTAGATTTTGGAAGGCAGCCAGGGCGCAACATGGTGTTTCAGGCAGTTCAATGTTTCAGACAGTTCAGTGTTTCAGGCAACTCAGTGTTTTAGGCAGTTCAATGTTTCAGGCAGTTCAGTGTTTCAGGCAGACCAGTGCTTCGGGCAGTTTAATATTTCAGGCAATGCGGTGTTGCGGGTAGTTTCAGAGTAGCGGAACACCGTGAGAGGTTGCAGAGTAGTTGGCCGTAGCGGACTTCGAGGACGAAGTCCAATTTAAGTGGGGGAGAGTTGTAACACCCCGTTTAATTAATAAATAAATAAATGAGCAAATTAATAAATTAATAGTAGCCCTGAAATCCGTAATAGTATAACAAGGTGTTGGTCTCGAGGGTTAACTGTTACAATTTTAGAAGTTGGGGGTTAAAAGTGCTAGTTCTGGATTTAATTTGAAAAGGATTTCAGAAGTCAGGGTGCGTTTGGTAATTAATGTATTTAAAGTTGAAAAGATATTATGAAGGCAGGGGCTAAACTGTAAGTGTTGGATTTAATTTGAAAATAAATTGTGGAGGGGCTGTTTAGTAACTATTGGGCTTATTCCGAAAGCTACCTTCTAGCCACCGCGACGCCGCCGCTGCTGCCTAGCTACCGACGAAGACAAAGGTTGCTGCTCCTATGTGATTCAGTTGTAGAGATCGGGCGACCCGCTGTTGCATTGATGTCGTTCTCCAATAGAGATCGCAAACCCTAGCCGCCACCCCCGCTGTTGGGGGCTGTTGAAGACGATGAGCCGTTGCCACCTCTATCCGCCGCCTTCTTGTCGCCACCAGCCACCATGGAAGGTGGCTGTGTGCGTGTGTTGCTATTTGTTTAGATCGGGAATCTGTCATCCAGCAGCTATGGTTTTATCAGCGAAACTTCAGCAGTGTGAGGTGAGTTTCCTTCCAGTAGGAACTGGTCTACGGCCACAATGCTGGCCCGTTTAGATGTTAGTAGTTTCGGACTTCGGTCCGATGCCGAGGGATTAGCCCGATGCAGTTTATATGTTTCCGGACGTCGGTCCGATGCTGGGGCGGTCCCAAGAAGTAGTTATGTATGCTTGATGTCTTTGTGATTCATGCATGTTTATGTTATGTGTTATATGTTCCGGACTTCGGTCCGATGTCGGGGAAGCCCGATGTAGTAGATATATGTTTATGTTTATGTGATGTTCTGTTTATACCGGAATTCGGTCCGATGCAGTGGTCGGGGCCCATGATATTCCGGACTTCGGTCCGATGCAGTGGGCGGGGACCAAGATATTTCGGACTTCGGTCTGATGCAGTGGGCAGGGACCAAGTTATTCCGGACTTCGGTCCGATGCCGGGCGGGGAGCGATGCAGTGGGCGGGGCCCAAATTATGCCGGACTTCGGTCCGATGTCGGGCGGGGCCCGATGCAGTGGGCAAGGCCCAGTATGTGTTATATGTGTTATTGTATGGTATGTGGTAGTTTGGGGGAGCTCACTAAGCTTCGTGCTTACGGTTTTCAGTTTTGGTTTCAGGTGCTTAAGTTTTCAAAAGAGGAGGTCGGGAAGATTGCAGTGCACACACCATTTGTTCAGCCTGTGATGTTTATACTCTGATATTTTATCATTGTTTTGATATAGTATTTATTATGATATTATGAGAGACATGACACTTGGTTTTCGTATCGATTATGAGTGATTATAGTTTTTATAATCTTTTTCAAACGAAAATTTTGGACCGTATTTTTGGGATGTTTCAATGCTTGAAGTCGGGCTTTGATTTGGATTATCTTTTCGGTCGTTTCCCGAATGATCTCTGGCCCTGTGAGGGTGCTGTTTGGTGATTGTCCTTTTGCTAGTTGGGTGTCACCCACCTCAGCCCAGCATAGAGGCGATATGCATTTACGCCCATAAAGAGCCTCAAAAGGAGCAACCTTGATGATTGTGTGATAACTGTTGTTGTATGAAAATTCAACCAAGGGCAAGTGGGTATCCCATGACTTGCCGAAGTCAATCACATAAGCTCGTAGCATGTCCTCGAGTGTTTTTATGGTTCGTTCACTTTGGCTATCGATCTGACAGTGATAAGCGGTGCTCATGTCCAATTGTGTTCCGATTGCCTTCTAAAGTGACTGCCAAAACCGTGAGGTAAACCTACCATATCGATCTGATATAATAGACATCGGCACCCCATGAAGTCTCATGATCTCCTTGATGTTGATTCGTGTCAACCTTTCCATCTTGTAAGTTTCTTTTATTAGCAGGAAATGAGCAGATTTTGTTAACCTATCGACGATTACCCAGATAGCATCCAATCTGTCTGTCGTCTTAGGTAATTTGGTCACGAAGTCCATAGTAATCCTTTCCCATTTCCAATCGGGTATTACGAGCTGTTGTAATAGTCCCGAGGGCTTTTGGTATTCCACTTTCACCTTGGCGCAAGTGAGACATTTGCCCATGTAACAGGCGATCTCTGTCTTCATATTTTGCCACCAATAATGTTGCTTTATGCTCAGGTATATCTTATCCGAACCCGGATGGATGGAATATCGTGTCTTGTGGGATTCGTTCATGATCATTTCTCTGAATCCTCCAAGTTTAGGGACCCAGATTTTGTTCATGAAGTAATAAGCCCCATCCTCCTTGACTTCAAAGTTCTTGTCCATCCCACGCAGCGTTTCATTTGTGACGTTTTACGGCTTCACCGCATCAGTTTGGGCTTCCTTGATTTGTTAGGTTAGGTGGGATTGGATTGTTATTGTTAAAGTCTTCACCCGGCGACCTGAGTATTCTTTTCTGCACAGGGCGTCGGCTACCACGTTAGCCTTACCCGGGTGGTACTTGATCTTGCACTCGTAATCATTTAGCAGCTCAACCCATCTTCGCTGCCTCTTGTTTAATTACTTCTGATTCAGAATGTGCTGGAGGCTTTTTTGGTTGGTGAAAATGGTGCACTTCGTACCGTAGAGGCAGTGCCTCCAAATCTTTAGGGCGAAGACCACAGCTCCCAGCTCGAGATCATGAGTGGTGTAATTTACTTCGTGTGTCTTTAGCTGCCTGGATGCGTAGGCTATCACCTTTCCACTAGTAATAATCATTTTAATACAGGGAAAATTTGCCAAAAAGGCATACAGTACATGGGGAAAACATATGATCCGACAGCATGGTGACCCTATGAGTAGTGTAATCACTTAAACATATGGTCGATAGTACATAAAGTAAAACATAAAAAGAAAATCATAACGATAGTACATGAACAGGTACTAGTCGTGACGAGGTGGGTCTGGTGGCGCTGACAATGAGGTAGAGGCGCCCTGAAGCCTGGCCAGGTGGTGCTCGGCGTCCCGAAGTCGGGCTTCCAACGCTGCCTGACGTGCCTGGTAGTCCTTGACTACCTCGTGTGTCATCCTCTCCGTGCGCTCCATTGGGGCTCTCATGGCCACCATCTGGCCAGCGGTTGACTGCGCCTGCTCGCCGATATCACGCGTCCTCCCCACTATCACAGGCAAGGCTCGGTCGGCGGGTCCACCGTGATTCAAGTCGTAGTAGTCCCGGTTCATACCAAATGGGGGTCGCACCCCTTGCTGGCGGCTCCATCTCCAGATGTCGTGTGCCCATGGGGGCGTAGGTCCATTGGGGCCCATCCTGTATGGGGGCACTCTCGCCATGTACGGAGGATTGATGTCTTTGGACCCCGTTTCCGAGTCATCTGTGTCGCTGCCCTCTGCCTCCTCCTCGTCTGAGTCGGCTACCGGTTCTGCCGGTCCTTCCATGGGCTCCTCTTCATGTTCTTCTTCTGGTTCTTCCTCGAGTTCCTCTTCGGGTTCTTCCTCGGGTTCTTCCTCGGCTTCTAACCATCCACCATTTCCCTGATTGGGGAAATACGGATCTCCATGATGATGAAATCCGGCCATAGAGTCTGCACGAGGGGTGTAAGACGTTGAAAAAAACTATATGCATATAGTATTTCCAAAATACTCCTATAGTATTTTAATTATTTGTGTTCGAGTTCCTGAGAAGTTTTGGATACAAGGTAAGCTTCTAGGTCCATTTCATGCCATGATTACTCCCAAACACATGTTGGTCATATTTTGAATAAATATAGTTGATCAGGCTATATTTATCCCCAATATGACTACATAATTGTCTGGGTTTAATCGCAGTGTTCCATTTCCTCTAGAGACTTTTAGCGTTATAGTTTTAATGCAAACCTAGGTATTCATTTTATTCAGAGTCTTTTAGTCCCATTGTATTTATAGTTGCATATCAAGTATGATTAGATATGCCAGTTCACTATAAACAATGCTATGATACCAATCGGTCACACCCTTGAACCAGACAGCGGAAACGTCCGGGGGCTTGAGCGTGACTTCATCTTGTAATATCATCACAATTGTATATAATTGAAACTAGACAACACCATCATCATACATATCAAGATACAACGAGCATTGTTTACATCAAGTACAGTATCATAAATTACGTGTCCAATATATTAAATGTATGATGATAACAAAATATAACAAATTCCATATTTCCTGCTGACCTTTCCGCTTAACGATTTCCTAAGAATACAAGTTATTTTAAAAACGTCAACATATATAATGTTGGTGATTTCATAAGCATATTTGAATGAAAAGTTTTGAATTGTTTGTAAAACTCCAGAAAATCCGATATTTTCTAAAATAAAATGTTTTGAACATGATGTATCGAAATCAAGTATTTATGCATGTGTGCTTTCAGTATTTGGAATGTAAAAAAATGTAATCCAAATAAAAACTCTGTATTTTCTGTAACAAGTAAAAGATATTGTTTAACTGTGTAATACCCCAGAAAATCCTATATTTTCTATTTATAAAAGTGTTGTGGTCTCAACCCTAAGACCGAATAACAGTATATGTATGTTTTTGTATCCACAAGATTTTATAGGTATTCCATAAAATTATGTTGGAGGGGATTTTTAAGTGAGCCATTTTAACCATACTTGATTATGACGAATCCGCATGTCGTGGCGTCCTTAGGCACCGACTTGATTTACGGTAAGGTTTGTCACCCTAGACTAGCCTAGTCTAACTGTAGCGAACAGCTCAGGTGTGGGGTGTCACCCTATATAGATCTATACACAAACTCTCGCTCTCCCTCCAGCAGACTCTTGTTATAACAACAGGCTACGATCATACACTCTAGAGGTGTCAACCGACATGTCTCACTAGCAACCTTGATTGAGCTTATGCGATTATTGTATTATGTTATATAATGTTGGCTTGTATGTTCTATGTTTTTAAAAAAATATCCAACGAGTATATAAATGAATGTACAAGGCCCATAAGACATGTACTAAGCGTACCATGGCCCAGTAAACATGTAATGTATAGTTGGGTCCAATAAATATGCATATGGGCCACTAAGGACCATTAAGCATGTAATACATAGTTTAAGTCCAATTACCATGTATATGGGCCACTAAGGCCCATTAAACATGTAATACATAGTTTAGGTCCAATTAGCATATATATGGGCCACTAATGCCCATTAAACATGTAATACATAGTTTAGATACATGCTAGATAATTATGTGTTGTCAAGGTTTAATCAAACCTTCTTCCATTTCATTATTTATTTATTTTTGTTTGTTTTGGGCCGAGAATTGGGCTAGTTAGAAGGGAAATGGAATAGTTTGGGCCCATTCTTGGTTTTGTTCGATTTTTATGAAGCTTAATAATATTTTTCGGCCCATTAGGCCTCTTATTAAGGTTCTCGGCCCAATGAAGCCCAATTAAAGACTTTACGGTCCATTAGGGCAAATGAAATCATTTATGGCCCAACAAGGCCCATTAGAGATAAGATGTATTATTCTAGGTTCACATGGTCCAAAATGCTAAAGTTCCATGAATGTGGGTCCAATTAGAGCCCAATTAGGGTGCCTAGGCCCAAGATAGTCAAGTTGAAGGTTTATTGGTCGATTAGGCCAGATAAGAGAATCCTAGTTCATATTAAACTTGAACCGGGATTTTTAGGGTTTTCAACACCTAATTGACTATAAGAGATGTATTGTATAAGATTTTGAGCTTTACTGAAGAATGTTGATTAAGTTTGTTGTTATTGAATGAGCATAGGGTATAATGTCAAATTAGGGTTACAAGTATCACAGTAGACGATGTTTACATGAGACCAGAATTTCCTAGCCTAAATGCTAGTTGTGACACAAGGTAACGACTTGTTACCTTCAAAATGATGCCAAGATGAAGTAGAGTCCGATCCACAAGCTCCTTTTTGCACCAAGCTTCTTATACTTCATACCTTCTGCACACAAAGCACCAAAATCACTCTTAAACCGCACAAACACTCAAGAACAAGGTAATATCAATTAGGGTTTCTCTCAGCCGTTAAGGGGGGTGGTAAAGGACTGGTGGAAGGGACTTAAGGTCATTTAAATAGGGTGCAAACCCTAAAAATTAGGGTTTCATCTTCCAGCTCCTATTTGTCGAGTCCGGGTCCTCCGCCTCGTCGAGTAGATCCAATAATCCACGTGGGCTATCCCACCTCTACATGTAACGACGTAAATTTTCAACCAAATTTTCATTTTTAAAACACAATAAACCACATGTCACATTTTCTTAAAACTCACAAGTAACAAATTATGAACACATTTTAAAAATCGTGTAACACCCACAAAATTCGAGCAAATTTAAAACTTTTTAAATCATTTGAAACCATTCAATTATTACAATTTGTTTTCAAAATAGTTTATACATCATAGTTCCCAGAAAATCATAACCGTCAATCGAGGAAGTGTAGGGTCACGCCTTCGCCTACCCGTGACCATCCGTTGAACCTGAAACTATAAACCGAAATTGTAAGCCCGAAAGATTAGTGAGTTACCCCCAAAATACCAACCTCATATAACCAAAATCATATCATATCAACAAATACAGAACAACCATGCATCTCAAGTCTACAGTGTGACTGGTCCGCCCGCACCGGGCCTTCAGTCCACCTGGTCCACTATCTAGCCCACTCTCCGAGCCTCGGCACGTCTGGACCGCCCTCTCGGGGCCTTCAGCTTATCCAGACCGCTCGCAGCGCCTTCGGCCTGACTATCTGCCCTCCCGGGTCTGCAGTCTATCCGGTCCGCCCTAGGTATGTTGGCCTATAGCACAAAGCAAGACCCGCCTCAACCCAACCCCCATACCAACAACACATGCACATAAACAGGTAATGGCATAACAGTCCATAAATAACCAAACCGATCTAACATATCATATAGCATAGCAACATCCTAACCAGAATACCGACCTAACCGGTCCCTAACATAGCATCATCCTATATAACAGGATACCGACCTAACCAGGTCACTAACATAGCATCATCCTATATACCAGGATACCGACCTAACCAGGTCACTAACATATTACCGTCCTAACTACCAGGACGCAGATCTAACAGATCGAAAGCATATCAAACAAATACTAGTACACAATCCGAGAAAGGGCCGACCCTGGTGCCTTAGACCCTGTTGATAAAGTGAGGATAACTTACCTCGAAATGCCAAACCGTAGAGATAAGATCAAACCCCCGAGCCACAGTCCCGAACTCCACCACCTATAACCACCATAAGACCAAATTCATAAATTCCCGAATTACCAAAATACCCTCAGGAGACAAACTGGTCAATTCTTGGTCAAAGTCCAAGTCAACTGTCAAGGTTAACAGTCCATGTTGACCTCAACTCGTCGAGTACTCTCAGCTACTCGCCGAGTTCCTTGCATAACATTCCAACTGGCTGAGTCACTCGCCTGACACGCCGAGCCCAAGACAATCTTCATCGGACTCGGTGAGTCATTTATCCGACTCGTCGAGCCCACGACCAACTTCATCAGACTCGCCGAGTCGACCATGCCACTCGCCGAGTCCCTTCAGACCTTCTTCCATACAGATGCTTTTTAAGCCATGCAAAGGCTCCATATTGTAGATCCAACTTTCCCAGGCATGCTTATCACGTAAAGTTGCAAACTTTACGTGCATGCAAAACTTTAGAGCCTTAAAATGACAAAACTAAGATTGCAATGAAGTCTAACATTTGAGGGGAGGTCCATACTTGTCAAACCTGGAAACTTTATGGCCCTAGAGACCGAGAGAGTCGAGATCTGAAGTTGCAAACTTTAGATCTTAGCTCAATCACAAGAATAGCTTCCTAAAAACCATCCAAAAGAGATCTAGGAAGAAATGCGCCATAGAACAGCTTGATACCTTCAAATGAGTACCCACTGAAGTAGTTCTCTGGTTCCCCACGAGTCCCTTTCTTCAATCTACTTGTTTTCCTCAAGCTCTTCTCCGCGAAATCCTTCTTCAAGCTTAAATACACACCAATGAAGCATACACACACGAATTAGGGTTTTGGATCGTCAAGAGGCTGTAAAGGGGAGGCTGGGGAGGCCAATGATCCTTTAAATAGGGTGCAAAACCCCGGAATTAGGGTTTTTCCTCCACCAGCTCCTACTCGTCGAGTCTCTTCTTGGACTCGGCAAGTAGGTCACTTAACCGCGTGGCCAACCCGCTGCTACTCAGCGAGTCAGGCAACTAACTCGTCTAGTAGACCTTGAAATCATGAGAATTTATAACCTTAAATTGATACTCGGGAAATCGGGGTGTTACAATTCTCCCCCACTTGAACTAGACTTCGTCCTCGAAGTCTGCTGCGGTGAACAACCTTGGATAGTGCTCCCGCATCTCTACCTCCAGCTCCCACGTCCACTCGGACCCTCTATGGTACTCCCATTGTACCTGTACCAAAGGTACCTCCTTGTTCTGCAGAATCCTTCACCCTTCTTTCCAGTATAACCACATGCCTCTCAACAGAATCCAGGCGTTCGCCTACCTGAATGTCATCCAACGACACTATCGCCTCCTCATCCATGATACACTTTCGCAACTGAGAACTTTGAAAGGTGATGTAAATCCCAAACGAACCTTTCCATAAGGTCTATCCTTCCTGCCATCTTGACAAAATCCTGATGATCCAAAGTATCGGGAACCCATCTTTCCCTCTTCCTGGCGGACCCTTTGTGCTGACAGGACATTAGTCCCACAATATCATACAAAATCAATCCACTAAAACACATATACTCAGGCCTGGCCCAATCAGCCTCGGGCTGGAATACCAGGCATGCCTACGACGGGCCCAGTTATCCCTCGGATGGAATACCCCCGCATCCTACACACGAATCCCAAGTCTCACACCGACTTCAACTCTTCCTGCTACAATATGGTGTTTCCCAGACGAAGTTGAAACCTCTCCGGTCCCAACTTGTCTGCCCACTACCCGAAACATCGGACACCTCACCGATGGCTAAACCAAAAGACACACACAAACAGCAGTCCCACGCGTCTCCCGAAAAGAAACCGACTGGCTGGACTTGCTTCCACGCCCTGCCATCAACTTCTGCCATCATAATGAACGTTACATGACCCAAGTCAGCCTCACATCTATCCTGGTCTTCAGTGACCCATCTTCTCCTTACTTCAGACACATTATGGCTCTTTCACAGATGAAACCAACCCAAGACACATCACAATAACTCAAACCATCATCAACATACCTACCACTATCAACCAGAACAGCACTCATATCTAATCCATATCACCCCCTTGGGGTTGTAATACTAACATGTCTAATCAATTCAATTATCGAGTTTAAATTCTCAGGGTTTGTTAGCCTACCGCCTCAACCCTACCGCTCCCCTTGAGCCTCCGTGCCTACGACTTTCAATCGGCCCGTACCGGGTATCTTGGCCTACCGCATAAAGCAGGACCGCCTCAACCCTATCCAAATGCCATAGACGATCATGAGAAAGATCTAACCCGGTTCCCAGAACCTGAATGTCAGTATATCCTAATCCCAAGCCTTCCTAAGGCTGACGAATACCCAATCGGATCTACTTCCCAGTCCCCAACTGGAGTATTACCCGATCCGAGAAGATTAATCCTTTGAGGCACTCCGAACTAATGAGATCACCAAGATTATCTGTACTCCATCCGATCTCTAATAACAACTTCTGATCAAACCCAAAAATACACCGGAGTCCTCAGCCTACTCCAACAACATGCTTAATACCTGGGGACAGACCTGCTGCTTGCTATAGCATAGCAGCATACTCGATACTCGCACATATATCTACAAACACATACAAAGTCTTCAGTATGACTGGACCGCCTCACCAGGCCTTCAGTCTATCTGGACCACTCTCAGAACCTTCAACATGTCTGGACCGCCTCTCTGGGCCTTCAGCCTGTCTGGACCGTTCTCCGAGCCTTCGGCCTGACTGGTACGCTCCACCGGCCTTCAGTCTATCCGGATCGCACTAAACTGTTGAGCATCACCCCGGGGCCACCCCCTCCTGGTGCTCTCTCTCCTATGCAACCTGTTCTCGCCCACTTGGGGCTTCGAACTCCTGATCCATTCTGCGGACTATAACTCTGGCCTAACCCTAGGCCTCATGTCGATCGTTCATCCTCTTGGAAAACCATGGTCTGTTCCCTGACCCGTGTATCTACCACACACACTAAATAACCCGCATATTCGTGTTGAATGTACTGCCGAGCCCTGGCAGCTAACAAAGCCCTCAACGACTGATGCTCCATATGAAAATTCCTAATTCTCCCCCACTTAGGACACTAACTACTATCTACTAGTGGCGAAAACAAAACACTACTTAACCGTCCTAACCAAGCATTTTCACACTTAACCATAGAACGATGAATCCAAGACGAATAATCTCTGCAAAACAACCCTCCTGGCATGGAGTAACCGAACTTCAGAAGAAACCCGAATCCAAGTGACACTTCTGCATCTCCGATTCACAGTTTCTCGCCCTGGAATGGTGATCCTATATCCTAACTTCTGATCACCAACACCCCTGGATACTAACCGTGTACAACCCTTGTTACTAAATTCCTCAAACTCTCCTATGCCATATGCAGAAAGGGATGGAAATTTCACAATATAATTATAAATAATAAGATACAGATAGAAACATAGCAGCAGCTGCATCTGGCGTTGTCCTGGCCTCCTCTACTATAAGCTGGAAGGCACGTCCCTGAACCCTCGGGGGCTCTGCTCTACCCTGACCCCTGCTAGTAATCCTCAATGTAGCCGACGCTGGAGCCTGCACCGGTCTAGCAACCAGCTGTGGACAGTTGGTCTTCACGTGACCAACCTGGGGACAGTGATAACAAATCCTCATGTCCTGAATCGGGGCCAACTGACGACAATCCCTCGCATAATGCCCCTCCTTTCTGCACTTGTGGCACGCACCACCGGACTTACAAACTCCTGAGTAACCCTTCCCGCACTTCTCACACGTGCGGCCGCTCTGGCCTCCAAACCTAGAATCAGCGGTCTTGGACCGCTTTGGTACCGGCTGCGACTGTACCGGGGTCTGCCTCTGTTCTTGCAACTGTAACTCAATCTCTAGCTCACGCCGCCTAGCGGCCTCCTGTAATTCCAGCAACGTATCACATCGTTGGGTAGCAATAAGCTGTCTAATTTCAGTCTTAAGCATGCTCAGATAATGCTTCATCTTAGCCTGCTCGGAAGCAAACTTCGGGAAAAATATCGCCCTCTCAGTGAACATACGAGTGATCTCCGTCACCGACTCTGCACCCTGTCTCAACTCCAAGAACTCCTGAGCTAGCCGCTCACGCTCAACTCGCGGAATGTAACGGGAGCAGAACATCTCCCTAAACCGATCCCAAGAAACTGCAGCTCTCTGCTCATCTGAATAAGACCCTGTCATCAACCTCCACCAATCCTGCGCCCCGGACCTCAACATGTTCAGGGCACACCTAACCTTCTGGTCAACCGGGCACGAACATGTGAAAAAGCATCCCTCGATGTACGATAGCCACCTCATGGCTATGATAGGGTCCTCAATCCCATCGAAAGTCGGGGGCTTCGTATTATCGAAGTCCCGATACTGAAAAGCCCGACTGGCTCCTACCCCTACCGTTGTTACAGCTGCAGTAGCTGCCGTGGCAGCCGCCTCCGCAAGGGCTGCATAGCGCTCGTCAAAGTACTCGACCATGGCGGTCTTCATAGACCCAAACATCTCCGACAACTGAGCCCAGAACATAGCAGCAACCTTCATCATGCAGGATCTCCCGGATCTTGTCATCCATCTCGTCTGGCCTCATCTGGCCGATAGTCTCGGGCGCTACCGGCGCCTCCTGTCCATCCTCTCCTGATCCTAACCCGGATCCAATCACGAATCGTCGTGTAACCACCATACTGAAAACATACCAAAAGGATATTAGATACTCCTCATAACAACTCGGGAACCAACTCCCAACCAAAAACCCTAGGGGTTTTGACTTCCTTGATACGCGTATGGGTCCTGTGCTTTCAGTAGTACGGGCCCATACTACCTTCCACACCTACCCATATTTGTCCCAAGTATCATCACAACGCCCTGACAATACACACAAATATAGCGAGCGCTCAATCCTCGCTCCTAGAGGAAATACTAAATATCTCATAACTGACCTACTGGCCTCGCACAACCCACCCATCCATGAAGCTTCCACCAACCCTGCAGCACTAGTGTATGCTAGCCATATATAATGTTGGACCCCATAGACTTTTGAATATCCAATCCTACCCTAAGCTCCCAATCAGACAATAACAGAACATAAGGCCAAATAAAACATTCTCAGGCTATAAGATCTTAATTATGTATAACCGTGATGCATACACTAAGCAACTACAGTAATGATGTCAACTTCATATAAAGGAAACCCTAGGCTAGCAGGCATCATGTAATCAGTCAATTTTGTCATGCAATTCCTGAAGACCCTAGCCTAGTACTAGCATGTTGTTCTAACATATCACATAATCAAATAACTGTATGGTATTTTGGGTTTCACTTACTGGCTCCGGCTGATCGTACACTCTGCATCCTCCTTTACTTATTTTGAAAACCATTTAAAAATCATTTTGAAAATCTTTCCTTGATTTGAGACTGGATTCACACGAGTGTTCCTCCAATTCACTCAAACCAAGGCTCTGATACCAACTTGTAACACCCACAAAATTCGAGCCAATATAAAACTTTGTAAATCATTTGAAACCATTCAATTATTACAATTTGTTTCCAAAATAGTTTATACATCAGAGTTCCCAGAAATCATAATCATCAATCGAGGAAGTCTACGGTCACGCCTTCGCCCACCCTCAGCCATCCGTTGAACCTGAAACAATACACTGAAATTGTAAGCCCGAAAGCTTAGTGAGTTACCCCCAAAATACCAACCTCATATAACCATAATCATATCATATCAACAAATATAGAACAACCATGCATCTCGAGTCTACAGTGTGACTGGTCCGCCCGCACCGGGCCTTCAGTCCACCTAGTCCACTCTTTGAGTCTACAGTATGACTGGACCGCCCACACCGGGCCTTCAGTCTATCTGGCCCACTCTCCGAGCCTCGACACGTCTGGACAGCCCTCTCGGGGCCTTCAGCCTATCCGAACCGCTCGCCGGGCCTTTGGCCTGACTATGTACCCTCCCGGGTCTGCAGTCTATCCGGTCCGCCCTCGGTATGTTGGCCTACAGCACAAAGCAGGACCCGCCTCAACCCAACCCCCATACCAACAACACATGCACATAAACAAATAATCGCATAACAATCCATAAATAACCAAACCGATCTAACAGATCATATAGCATAGCAACATCCTAACCATAATACCGACCTCACTGGTCACTAACATAGCATCATCCTATATACCAGGATACCGACCTAACCAGGTCACTAACATAGCATCATCCCATATACCAGGATACCGACCTAACCAGATCACTAACATAGCATCATCCTATATACCAGGATACCGACCTAACCAGGTCACTAACATATTACCGTCCTAACTACCAGGATGCAGATCTGACAGATCAAAAGCATATCAAACAAATACCAGTACATAATCCGAGAAAGGGTCGGCCTTGGTGCCTTAGACCCTGTTGATAAAGTGAGGATAACTCACCTCGAAATGCCGAACCGTAGAGATAAGATCAAACCCCCCCGAGTCACAGTCCCGAACTCCACCACCTATAACCACCATATGACCAAATTCATAAATTCCCCGAATTACCAAAATACCCTCAGGAGACAAACTGGTCAATTCTTGGTCAAAGTCCAAGTCAACTGTCAAGGTTAACAGTCCATGTTGACCTCAACTCGTCGAGTACTCTCAGCTACTCGCCGAGTTCCTTGCATAACATTCCAACTGGCTGAGTCACTCGCCTGACACGCCGAGCCCAAGACAATCTTCATCGGACTCGGTGAGTCATTTATCCGACTCGTCGAGCCCACGACCAACTTCATCGGACTCGCCGAGTCGACCATGCCACTCGCCGAGTCCCTTCAGACCTTCTTCCATACAGATGCTTTTTAAGCCATGCAAAGGCTCCATATTGTAGATCCAACTTTCCCAGGCATGCTTATCACGTAAAGTTGCAAACTTTACGTGCATGCAAAACTTTAGAGCCTTAAAATGACAAAACTAAGATTGCAATGAAGTCTAACATTTGAGGGGAGGTCCATACTTGTCAAACCTGGAAACTTTATGGCCCTAGAGACCGAGAGAGTCGAGATCTGAAGTTGCAAACTTTAGATCTTAGCTCAATCACAAGAATAGCTTCCTAAAAACCATCCAAAAGAGATCTAGGAAGAAATGCGCAATAGAACAGCTTGATACCTTCAAATGAGTACCCACTGAAGTAGTTCTCTGGTTCCCCACGAGTCCCTTGCTTCAATCTACTTGTTTTCCTCAAGCTCTTCTCCCCGAAATCCTTCTTCAAGCTTAAATACACACTAATGAAGCATACACACACGAATTAGGGTTTTGGATCGTCAAGAGGCTGTAAAGGGGAGGCTGGGGAGGCCAATGATCCTTTAAATAGGGTGCAAAACCCCGTAATTAGGGTTTTTCCTCTACCAGCTCCTACTCGTCGAGTCCCTTCTTGGACTCGGTGAGTAGGTCACTTAAACGCGTGGCCAACCTGCTGCTACTCGGCGAGTCAGGCAACCAACTTGTCGAGTAGACCTCGAAATCATGAGAATCTATAACCTTAAATTGATACTCGGGAAATCGGGGTGTTACAACTCATTTATCACAAATCTAGGATCCTCCAAAGACATATCTCTAACTCGGATTTGTGTACAATCACGTTGGCGCTTCCCGCGATCCTAATAAGAACCAGAAACACATAACACATAACACGGTAAGCACGAAGCTTAGTGAGTTCCCCAAAGTACCACATACAACACATTAGCCACTTGAGACTATAACTCTGTAAGACCTTCAGGTCAATGTGTCTCAGTGGGACCCTCCAGTCCCACAACAATGATGGACCCTCCGGTACTAACTCTGTGGACCCTCCGGTACTAACTCTGTGGACCCTCCGGTACTAACTCTGTGGACCCTCCGGTCCTAACTCGTTGGACCCTCCGGTCCTAACTATGTAAACTCTGAATAGCGCATAGCATAAATCACACAGACATAATGTAGTAATATCACAGTACTCAAATAAACAAATAAGACCCTCTGGTCATACATAGATACCACTCTAGGTAAAGTATAATGAGAAGACTCACCTCGCAAGCAGGTGAGCTAATAACCTCGCGCTCGGATCTCGAACTATCCTCCGCCTAACACAAAGGATGAGTATCTCTAATTAATATTCTTTTCATGACTCAAATAACCAAAGGCTATTCTTTCTCTCTCTAACTCTTTGAAGTGGATAAAAGACCATTTTACCCCTCCATGGTCTCTATTACTCATGTTGACCAAAACCCCAAAGCCAACAGAAGTCAAACTCGAGTCAACAGTCCATGTTTGACCCGACTCGCCGAGTGCACCCTTGTGACTCGTCGAGTCCATTCATTTCCTCTGAAGTCTTGTGGAAGTCCAGCTCAGCTCGTCGGGTTGACCCCTAACTCGCCGAGCTATCGCATGATTCACCTCTCCGGGACAAACCCTGACTAACTCGTCGAGTCAGTTCATCGACTCGGCGAGTTCATTTAGACCCATTGTTCATTCAGACGATTTAAAACAGATCTATCACACCCAACACTAGATCTGTTATCACAAGGCTCAATAATCACGTAAAGCTTCGTTCTTTACGTTCATGCATGATGTATTTGCTCCAAAATGCCAATACAAGCCCTTTATGAATGATTAAGCCCAAAACCCCTCATATGGATGAATAAAGCTGGGACATCTAGACTCTAGGGACCTCACAAGGTCCAGATCTGACGTCTAGACTTCTTGATAACTCATGCTACTCAAGGACCCAAACAAAAGATGGCAAAAAGCCCTAAAACTCCATAGATATGAGATCTATCCAAAATAAGAGGAAAGGTGAAGACTTTCATAACTTCCTCAAGAGCTCTGGATAGGAAATCACTGGACCCAACAGCCTCTCCTCCAGCTCCTTGCTTGATAACCTCCTCCTCTTCCTCAAATGATGCACAAGAACCTCAATATGAGCTTCTCTCTCACTCTCTAGCTCAAATTGCAATTAGGGTTTGTTATCAGGGGTGTAGGGTAACTGATGACGCGGAAATGGGGGTATAAGTTCCCTTATATAAGCCCCAACCCCGGGAAATTAGGGTTTCTCTGCCCAACATCTACTCGGCGAGTCAGTTTCCCGACTCGTCGAGTCCACTCATTAATTCCCTGCGAATATCTCGACTTGACTCGGCGAGTTGGACCCTCAACTCGTCGAGTCTCTCCACAAATCTTCAAATTGAAATACACAATACTATACCTGAAAAATCTGGATGTTACAATTCTCCCCCACTTGAATTCGATTTCGCCCTCGAAATCGCTCCTTAGCATCACATAGATCAAAACCCAATAGCCCGAGAAGCACCACCAAAAAGGATTCCATACCACACAACTATTTTCCTCCATGGACACCTGAATCCAAACTCTCAAACCCAGAAAGGACAAACCCATCTACCGCTACGACACCCATTCTAGTTTTCCACAATATGGAAACTCTAGTGGCCTATCTCACTGCCAGACAGCCCTCTCAAGATATCACCATATTATTCGCTCCTCGAATAATAGACCACGATGACTTACTGCCCCTCTGATTCTCTCGTTGCAACTAATAGAAACAAGTCAATGCCTAAAATTGGCTACCGATCACTCATCCCAGACATGATAGACAATCCAGATCATATACCAAGGAATGAAAGGATCACATCACACCAGGGACCCATCCACTGTACTGCAAACAAAACCCATCTGAACAACGAACCCTCAACACCCTGTCCTCAGACACAGAAAATGATCATGCTTGTTCAGAAGTATCCTCAAACATCTAACAATCATAAAATCCATCCCCCTTCTCAATATCCCTTACAAGACTGAGCACCATGTCATCTCCCGACCCAGCAGTTGAACCTCCAACCCATTGCATACTCAAAACGTATCTCACTAGCTTCCTCCTCGCAATAACTATCTCGGCTCATTGTGACACACAGGTCACGAAGTTTGCTTTTCCCCATCGAATACTACAATCCTAACTGAAGATCATCTCACTCTCGACCTCTGTCGTCTACTACTTATTAGTTCCATGCGTCTCGCGGTCCTTCTCATACAACAAACTAACCCACTCAGGCCTAAGACATCAGATGACACCCAATACCCCTCAAAATGGAACCCATCTCTGAATCTGAAATCTCATTCGCCTGCTCAATTCATCACCCAAGCCAAGCTCGAACTCAAGCGTCTGATCTGACCCAGAATTGGAACCACTCGTCCCAATACAGCACTCAACTCATGACCCATGACCCGCAACCCACGCGTACACCACTTCTCCAATTCCCTTCGGTTGCGATAACCACCACTCAACTCAGAATATAACGACTCTCGACAAATAAGGAGACCCCAGTCTCGCCCCTGGTTCGACCACTAGGATTCTACAGACTCGAATGACAAGGCTACTCAAGCCTAGGAACTCTCCTGAGTCATGCTCTGACTAACGATTAACATGGCTCCCCGCAGCAGCACGACACTCTCTTGTTGGCTAGTGAATACTACGGCTCCCTGCAGTATCACAACACTCCCCCAATGACTGGTGAGTACTACGGCTCCCTGCAGTATCACAACACCCTCTCTCTGACTAGTAAGTACTATGGCTCCCCGCAGTATCACAACACCCTCTCTCTGACTAGTGAGTACTACGGCTCCCCGCAGTATCACAACACCCTCTCTCTGACGGGTGAGTACTACGGCTCCCTGCAGTATCACAAACACCCTCTCTCTGACTAGTGAGTACTACGGCTCCCCGTAGTATCACAACACCCTCTCTCTGACTGGTGAGTACTACGGCTCCCCGTAGTATCACAACACCCTCTCACTGACTCGTGAGTACTACGGCTCCCCGCAGTATCACAACACCCTCTCTTATCGCCCCACAATCTCATCTTCAGGTCATTATCTCACTGCGTTCACTAACTCACGCTTCACGACCCAACATAGATAGGTGCACGCACCCACCCAGGCTAAGCATCACTACTCCTGACGACCGTCGTCGATAAAAACACATTTTCTCACTGCAATTCACATTCTCAGATAATCCCGCTTGATGTCAATTAGCTGAAAGGGCTCCCACCGGAACCATAGACACCTGATACACCACTCTCCATCTCATAACTCAAGTCTCAAAATGATCCGAAATTTAGGACATCATACTCGAATACCTCAGTACATCATCACAGAACCTCACGACGTCTTCTCTTATCCACTGATCTTCTACTCACGACAACATACTCAGATACCACAATCCACCCTCTCAAATTCATATAACTGTTCTTTCCGTCGCACAATCTCATAACTTCAATAAAAATTCCAACTCTCAATTTGAAACACGGGGGAATCGTCAATAACCCAGAACACGTTGACGACAGTCCGAAACTCCCTCCTCTGTTGCTCAAAAACCCTGCAAGAATACTCATACCGACTCTGAATTTGGTTGCCCAAACAACTTCTGCCCTTCCCGGTCCGAAGATAACCATCCATACATCAAACCGGTACTTCTGCAACTGAATCTAGACCATAATAAATTTCCCTGACCAACGGCCACCTGTCGTGGATACACTCGTCCTTTTAGGAACACGAACACATGCATCGTCTTGCTCTGCACTTCACCTCGAACACTAATAGCCCTGGTCTCATGTATCCACACCGTAGATCTCCATAACCATTTCTTTAACCGCACTTGAACGGATCACTAATCCCCTCAATAGAATACCCAATTCTCCCCCACTCAGGGTTCGAACCATCACCGATTGGCATGCCAACATTCTATTCCATCGACTGTTTCACCACATATGTCACACTTGTCTCTTGAAACGTACTACGCAATCACTCAAGGACCTTCCCGATGAAACCAAGCAATCTCCAAATATCTTGTATGTGACCAAAAATCTCGAAATCCTCCCAACGTGACTGCCTCTAGTCATCTTGAAGCCTCAGACCGACACACTGTCGGGTACCTCACTGTTCTGAGTTAGTCCTGATTCTCGGTCCAGAAATAATGCACTATCACGCACTTCGTCACTGACTCCTCGATCAGCCTCCCAACGCGGGAATAATCATAAAAGCAAGAGACCTCACTCTCATAGCCGATACACAACTTAGACAACGAAAGCCACCGGCCCAAAAATGCTCCTCTTGATTACCTGACACTGCTGCTAACACCTGCCCTACTATACTCAAATAGGGTATATCCTTGTCCTTGATCATCTCAGTCACCACTGATGATCCTCTCTCACTATAATACTACCTTGCGGTAGACATACTACCCAGATACTCTGGTGAAAGATCACAACCAATGCTACCCCACAGGGTTTAACCCCAAGCTCAGAAACCGAAAGTCTAAATATCTCTTCTGCTTCTCACGGGAAGCGGAAATAGCACAACTCTGGTGACAAAAAGTGGCATCACAAATCAAGCAACTCTAGTCCAAAAATATGTAATACCTAGCCTATCTCTAGCATGCATAATATCTCATAAAATATCTCATAACACCAAAGTAAGGGTATTTTGGGAAATCACCGTTCGGGCTCTGGCTGATTGTACACACTGCTCCAACTCGTTTTCTCTTAAACTCTTTCTCATTTTTAGAAAAATTTGTCTCTTTTGTAAATCTTTCTCAAATCCTCAGTTTGAGTTCAAACACACCCGAAGGTGCATCCAAATCCCTCAAACCAAGGCTCTAATACCAACTTGTGACGACGTAAATTTTCAACCAAATTTTCATTTTTAAAACACAATAAACCACATGTCACATTTTCTTAAAACTCACAAGTAACAAATTATCAAAACATTTTAAAAATCGTTTATTACAAATCCAGGATCCTCCAAAGACATATCTCTAACTCGGATGTGTGTACAATCAAGCCGGCGCCTTCCCGCGATCTTGATAAGCACCTGAAACACATAACACATAACACGGTAAGCACGAAGCTTAGTGAGTTCCTCAAAATACCACATACAACACATTAGCCACTCGAGGCTATAACTCTGTAAGACCCTCCGGTCAATGTGTCTCAGTGGGACCCTCTAGTCCCACAACTCTGATGGACCCTCTGGTTCTAACTCTGTGGACCCTCCGATCCTAACTCTGTGGACCCTCCGGTCCTAACTCTGTAAACTCTGAATAGCACAAAGCATAAATCACACAGACATAATGTAGTAATATCACAGTACTCAAATAAACACATAAGACCTTCTGGTCACACATAGATACCACTCTAGGTAAAGTATAGTGAGAAGACTCACCTCGCAAGCAGGTGAGCTAATAACCTCGCGGTCGGATCTTGAATTAGCCTCCGCTAACACAAAGGATGAGTACCTCTAATTAATATTCTTTTCACGACTCAAATAACCGAAGGCTATTCTTTCTCTCTCTAACTCTTTGAAGTGGATAAAAGACCATTTTACCCCTCCATGGTCTCTATTACTCATGTTGACCAAAACCCCAAAGTCAACAGAAGTCAAACTCGAGTCAACAGTCCATGTTTGACCCGACTCGCCGAGTGCACCTTTGTGACTCGTCGAATCCATTCATTTCCTTTGAAGTCTTGTGGAAGTCCAGCTCAGCTTGTCGGGTTGACCCCCAACTCGCTGAGCTATCGCATGATTCAGCTCTCTGGGACAAACCCTAACCAACTCGTCGAGTCGGCTCATCGAATCGGCGAGTTCATTCAGACCCATTCCTCATTCAGACGATTTAAAACAGATCTATCACTCCCAACACTAGATCTGTTATCACAAGGCTCAATAATCACGTAAAGCTTCGATCTTTACGTTCATGCATGATGTATTTGCTCCAAAATGCCAATACATGCCCTTTATGAATGATTAAGCCCAAAAACCCTCATATGGATGAATAAAGCTGGGACATCTAGACTCTAGGGACCTCACAAGGTCCAGATCTGACGTCTAGACTTCTTGATAACTCATGCTACTCAAGGACCCAAACAAAAGATGGCAAAAAGCCCTAAAACTCCATAGATATGAGATCTATCCACAATAAGAGGAAAGGTGAAGACTTTCATACCTTCCTCAAGAGCTCTGGACAAGAAATCACTGGACCTTTGCTTGATAACCTCCTCCTCTTCCTCAAATGATGCATAAGAACCTCAATATGAGCTTTTCTATCACTTTCTAGCTCAAATAGAAATTAGGGTTTGTTATCAGGGGTGTAGGGTAACTGATGAGGCGGAAATGGGGGCATAAGTTCCCTTATATAGGCCCCAACCCGGGGAAATTAGGGTTTCTCTGCCTAGCATCTACTCGGCGAGTCAGTTTCCCGACTCGTCGAGTCCACTCATTAATTCCCTGCGAATATCTCGACTTGACTCAACGAGTTGGACCCTGAACTCGTCGAGTCTCTCCACAAATCTTCAAATTAAAATACACAATACTATACCTGAAAAATCTGGATGTTACACTACACGACGAGTTAGGGGCAACCAACTCGTCGAGTAGGTCCATAAATATGTCATATAATGCTTAAAACTTGTACCTTGGAGTCGAGGTCTTACATAATTAAAATATTAAAAAGGGGCTGTAAGCACTCGCCCTTGAAGCATGAGTTCGAGTTGTTCGAATTCGATTTCTTAAGAAGCTTGATGTGAGAAACCGCAAAGCCACAATTCTTGAAATTTCGCTAAAATATAAGGGCTGATTGGTAATTTCGCTAAAATATAAGGGATGATTGGTAATTTAATTAAACAAAATGGGACTGATTTTGTAAGGGGTTTCCAAATGAAGGGTTATTTTGTTATTAAATCAAAATCAAGTGATCTTTAGGGCTTTTTGGTATAAGTAATTATATGTAGGGCTGATTAGGTTAATTGAACAAAGAGAAGGGGCTGATTATGCTAATGGTTTCTAACTTAATGAGGTTAGGGCTCATAAGACTCGTGTTCATTTTGATCGGGTAATTAGGAAGAACAACTGCAACAGTTGAACGAAAAGAGGGAAAACGAAAGCTCGCATGCGGAATTTTCGGGGGTCTTGGGTCGATTGATCGCAAAGGACGCACAGAGGTTCGTCAATCGACTCACAATCGATGGTGGCGTGTGGGACTGCGATGGTTACTCGGTCACGGGCAGGGGAGAGATGGTGATTCTCAATGGCAGTCGGAAACTCTTTCCCCCTGTCGTCGACTGTTGTGGCTCGAACTGAAGGTACCAGAGTGGGTCTCGTCGTTACCGATAGTAGCAATGAAAATGGGTGGTGGTTTGCGAATCTGAAGGTGGTGAAAGTGACGGGGGACATTCGATTTTCCGGCATGCCTTTTCTCAACTGTTTCTATGCTCGTCTCTGGTGGGAAGCAATAGTCGAAAAGGAATCAGAGCAGCAACAGTAACGACCGGGGTGGGGTATTTGGGTTTGATTGTTGTTGGCTATGAAGAGGATGGCATCGTTTCTCGACCGAACGGTGAAAGGGAATACGAGGGGTGGCTCGTTTGTGGATATTCTGGTAATCCTCTTTAATCATTCTCTTTTTTTATTGAAATCAGTATATAGAATGGATGTTTGGGATTGTTTGGTGGTTGATGGTTTGAGGAAGGAGATGAGCAAAGCAGCATGGCTGCTTGGGCAGTTTCCTAATCCATGGCTTCTTTTGCCTCTGAGGGATATGTAGTCTCTTGTTCTTCTTGCTGGCAGGTATACCCGAATTCAAGAACAAGAGTTTGAAAATAGGTTATGTATTTGTGTTTGAGTGTGGGATTGTGTTTGAGTTATTAGTGTAAGAAGTCTTCAAATCATCCAGCTGTATTTGAGTGTTGTCTAATCATCCAGGTGTATTTGAGGAAGGACACAACTATATTTGAGTGTTTGGTAGATGAGAAGGACAAACAACATAGA